>NC_138207.1:94437576-95032576 GCF_964194415.1 Vipera berus | reverse complement strand
TTTATGTACTAAACCCTGTTGCATCATCATCCCAGCTCTTGGAACATGGTTTGAGAATCAGCCCAGAATTTGAGGTATTGCAACACCACCCAGAAGATTTAAGCAAAATGTGGCCCACAGTCCTTTAGGAAGCTTGGATCCTGCTCTATCTTTTCTTGTTTAACAACAAATAGCCTTTTAGATTGCACAGAAAATCTGGGGAACATCTGTTCTGTACCAGCCTGCTACCGGCCCTGCAGAAAAGGCAGGGACAACCCCTTTACAAACAGCAAGAGGCTGGAATAAAGCCTGCCAAATTTATTAACATAAAACAGACACCAACCATGAAACAGAAGCTATGAAACAGGAACTGTCCAAGCGGTTGCCTTCAGCAAACCAGCCCTCCCAAACATTCCCCTTAAATACAGTTCAGGGCGTGGCCTCTCTCTGCCTCCTTCTCAGGTGCCCCATTGCCTTCCTCTGTTTACTCCTGATTGACTGCCTCCTGCGTCGGGCGTCCTTGAACAGGGCCAGCTGTGGGTCATCTTCATCCACGCTGTCAGGCTCACACAGCTGGGTCTCCGTCGTGACCAGGTGGGAGGGGCCTGGCTGAGGGCTCTGCGGAGCCTCAAAGCCATCATCAGCAAGCTCTTCAACACCCCCCTCCTCCTCTGAGTCGTCCGACCCAACTGCCGACCCCACAGGCTGACAGGCTGAATCACAACAACATCAGAAGCGCATAAAACAGAGTTAACTGCCCTGTCCTGATATTATTTCAGCTTAATTCAGTCAAAATGTGACTATTTAGGCCACAGGTCTGCAACCCGCGGCTCCAGAGCCGCATGCGGCTCTTTCAGCTGTCTCCTGTGGCTCCCAGTCTTCTGCTATGTGTAGTCCAAAAAAAAAAGGTAGGACTAAAAAAGTTCAACCAATCAATTCAAATATGCAGGGTAGGTGCATATCTCGCCTTGGCTCCACTCTTCAGTCAAACCATTCTGCACATGCGTGCATGTACGCGCATGTGCACACATTTTTTGCGGCTCCCAGTTTTTCCTTTTGTGAGGGAACCGGTTCCGAGTGGCTCTTTCACTGTTTCAGGTTGCTGACCCCTGATTTAGGCCATTAACTTAGGCTCTCTACTCTTTCCGTTATGGGACTGATTGATGGAACATATAAGCCCTAATAGAAACAACAAAATGAATTAATCTTCCATTTATTATAATTTCCTTTCTTTCATCTAAACAAGGAAACATAATAAATGAAATTACACTTGACTTGGTTATTGAATTCGCCAGCTGGTGGGTTCAAAAAGCAATGAATTGTAAGCTAACCAAACAGGTTGAACTTATCTCACAAGAACTTAATCTAACTCTAATGCTAGACAAATTTAACATGTCCTGCAAATAAAACCAATAGTAAAGATATGATGTGCAAACACAGCTCTTGAGCACAGTTCTGTTTAACTGTACATAATTTAATTTCTGGATTGTTCAGGGGAGGACAAAGCATATGTGATGCCACTAGCGATACAATTACAGTAACAGTTACATGAATGGCTTCTTACAGGTGAATTCCAGGTATGGAGACCCAATTTTGAGTACACCTTTTCATTCTGATCTGGCCTGAATCAAAGTCCTGCTTCTTGTAGTGGACTGTCAGGCCCCCTCAGCAAACCTTGATAGTTATTCTCTGTGCCAGGTAAATAATTCAAAAGAATCCAATGAAAATAGCCCTAAATATTGCAGCAATGTCCCCATTTTTGAGACAGCATTTCAGACCCAAACAGTTTGAGATATGCTACCTCCTGTCCTTCCTTTAGGACTATTTTGCTAAGCAAGCTAACAGGGTCCCCCCATCTAGGCTTCTAATTAAATTGCCAGTGCAATTTAATGGGGGTCAGGAAATGCTTTTAAAAAATGATTCACTGGAGACAATGAATGTGCTGGAAAGAGGCAGTAGTAGAACAAGAGACTGCAAGTACCACCACCTCCTCCTCCTCTGACTTGAAACAGATCCAGTTCCCAACTGATTTCCTAATTTATTTGTGCCTCAATGCGATGTGTTTAAGTGTGAGATTTCTCCTCCGTCTGCCTGTTTTTCCCTCCGTGGATTTTGCTATTTTGCTACCGCAGGAGGCTACCGTAAACAGCACCACCTTTTATGGCAGGGTAATCAGCTTCCTGACCTTTGATAAGAGGACAAGGGCAGGTAATTATTACTGCAGCAGACTTTTTTCCACTTCCAAAATAAAGAGCCTGAGAACCCTTTCATCAGAATATCCGCCTGGGCTGTCTGTTATTATGCCCACAACAGATCCTTGGTCCTTCTCTGAGCAGGAGGGCAGTGAGACCACACAGCTTGCCTTCATCCAGCTATGGCCGTGGCGGCGAACCTATGGCACGGGTGCCAAAGGCGGTATTCAAAGCCCTCTCGGTGGGCACGTGCGCCGTCGCCCCAGTCCTAGGACTTCTGCTGGGTTTTATAAAACCTTTTCGCTTTAGGCCTCCGCCGCCGTGTGCAAAAAAAAAAAGGTTCAATCAATAATTTCAACTTCTCACGGGAAAAACAAAGTTCTCGCAAAGTTGGAATCGATTGATTGAACTTTTTAGCCCCACCCTGTCTGCCATTACCACCGCAGCCACGCCCACCCAAAGGGCCACGCCCACCCAAAGGGCCACGCCCACCCGGCTCCCGATGATACACAAGTGGGTTTTGGGTTGCAGTTTGGGCACTCGGTCTCGAAAAGGTTCGCCATCACTGAGCTATGCAGTTGGGCCTCCTGTCCAAAATGAGTCTGGTTTTGGTTTTGTTGTTGTTGTTGTTGTTGTGACTGTTATTGTTTTTTTAGGATTGAGAGAAATGAAGGCAAGCATCTTATTTCACCTGATCAAAAGGGAAAAAAAATTATCTACTCTTACAAAGATCCACTCCTCCCAATTTGGGAAGTCCCTCCGCCTGCCTTTGTTGCATCCACATTTTTTGGCCAGGAGTCAACAAGCATCTTGGAAGAAAAAAAACAGGCAAAAATCTGTTGCTGCCTTTCAACTCCTTCAACCTTCCAAAGATTTAGGGCTGCACCTCTTATGTGCCTCAGCCAGCCCAGGGAACGACTATTATGATTTTGGAAGTTGTAGTCTGAACCTCCTGTGGCTGATTTTTTTTTGTCCAAGGCACGAACAATATCATATGCCTCACAGCTATAAACAGGTCAATCAATTCCAAAGCAGAAGTGAGTCTGGGGTTGAGGGAGGCAGAGTATATGGGGCCTTGGGACAGGCGTTATGGTGGAAATGAGAAGGACCATCCAGCTGCAGACCGATGAGATCAGACACACAACAGAAAGGCCCAGAAAGGAGTCCAGGCACCGGCGGAGATCTGATCAGCTGCATCCAGGATCCCATCCATCTGTGCCTTTGGCACAAGAAATAATTCCCAAGTCAGAAAGGGCTGGGGGGTTGGGGTGGGGGGAGCTGGTTTTTACCCACGTCAATTGGCCTCTTCTGGGATTGTTTCAATAGGATCTTTCCACAAATCCTACCTTAGTGGGTGCATCCACCACAGCTCCTTGGTTGACCAGCACCTCTGCAACGTTGATTCTGTCTTCCTGGGCTGCCAAGTGCAGTGGAGTCAGGCCACTCTGCAAATCACAGGCAGCAAATCAGTTTTGGGCAGGAGGATGTGCTCGGAAGCATCAGGGCCTGAGTTTAATGCCCGGCAAGGCCGGGCCTCTCCTCCTGAGCTTAACAAGAGGTCAGCAGAAAATGCACGTGTGGTGCTCAGCACCCATTTCAACCACGTTATGTCCAATTACACGACTAAAGATTGAAAAAAGGAATAGGTGATGCAGGAGCAAGTCAGTTGCCATGCTTCATAAAGAGAGTACTATTGTTTGTGTTGGGGTAAAATAAACTGTGTGATACTATCTCGCTGGTGCAGCGCAACTACTCCAGGAGCCCTTTCCCCAAGGTTTATTCATCCTGAACATTAATTTGGCATGTAGAAAACTAATCAAAAAGATGCAGTGAGGTTCCTTGCGATGCTGCATTTTCCTACAATGGAAAAAGACTATTTGTAAGATCTCAAAGGTGCTCAAAGCAGCAACTGCGCCTTTTTAAGAACGATACCACAGGCCCATTGAACGCCTGGCCCGAGCAACATTTTATCAACCACAATCAGTTTTGTTCCATCGCACGTGGTCTTCTACAAGCCTCAGAACAGAAGAAATGTTCCTGCTGTCAGATCAGGTGGCCCACATGATTTGGCTATGGTGGCTTCTTTTGGCTGTGTTTTTGGGGGCCAACTGTTTGATGTCCAAGGCAACAGGCCGCAAAAGGAATTTTCTCACTTCATCTTATGCACGTTTTGTATTAATTGTATTAATTCAGTGAAGATTAACTGGTTAATTTGCATTTAGTCAACTCCATGTGATGATGGTCTGTGGTTCTATACTGAACTTGCAACAGATGTAATATGGAGTTAACTACAATATCCCTGTAATTCAGTCCTATGATTCAGAAGCAGGACCATTGGACACAGGTCATAAAAATAAAGAGAGGTGTAAGAGAAGTAAGCATTAGTGTCTCTTTCTTGTCTGTCTGTCTGTCTGTCTGTCTGTCTGTCTGTCTGTCTGTCTGTCTGTCTATCTATCTATCTATCTATCTATCTATCTATCTATCTATCTATCTATCTATCTATCTATCTATCTATCTACCTCTATCAGGAGAGAGAGAAAGAACTAAGAGAATCTGATAGCAGCTTATTAAACCTTTTTATATCCCTTGCAAAGTTCAACATTCAGGATTCACATGACTCTTCTATGCCAGGCAGGGTTATATTTGTCCTGGATCACAGGTTGTCATGATCCTCTCCTGCCAGCATTCACGCCATTAAATCTGGCTTGCAAGCTATTCCACATCCTTGTATAGGGCAGAGATTGGATGTCATGCAAAACTCATGGTCACGGAACAAGATTCCCTGTGGACTATGGAGTTATTATGAACAACAGCAGCAGCACAATACAGCCCAGGCCAGGGGTAGGCAACCTCGGCTCTTTTATGACTCATGGACTGACTGAGGAATTCTGGGAGTTGAAGTCCATGAGTCATAAAAGAGCCAAGGTTGCCTACCCCTGGCCCAGGCCATTGGAGAGTACGGAATCTCTCCACAGCCCACATACCTTGTTGCTGAGATTCACATTGGCGTTTCTGCTGAGAAGCAAGGAGACCATGTCCATGTGACCCTCTTGGGAAGCCAGATGCACAGGAGCAATGCCTTGTCTGGTCACAGCATTCGCATCAGCACCGTATTCCAGTAAGGTGGTTGCTATGTCCATCTGGTTCTTCTTGGCAGCGATGTGCAGCGGAGTGTAACCATTCTGTCAAGGCAAACATCTTTGGTTATGGGCTCTTTCATTAAAACAGAGAGGAGCTATTACTGGCATTTGCCGGTGAGGATTTCTAAACTTTTAACTACATACTTTCTCTTGTACGGGGAAAAAAAGTTTTCTTTTCCTTTTTCCTTTTTCAAGGAAATTATGCAATCTCCCTCCCTCTCCACCCCCATAAGTAATATTTATTTTCTGGTCTTTTCTTGGTGATTTCCAAAACAATCACGTTGCCCGAAAATTCCTTATACTTTCAGCTAAAAAAACATCACTAAGAAAAGAAGGATCAGTTTTCATTCAGAAATATCCTTCCGGTGCCCAACCTCATTCTTCCTTTCCTCCTCTTGTAAAAAACATAATCTGAAGACTGGAAGCCATTCCATTAATGTAGGAAACTAGCAAGGGAGCCTGTAGGACCTCTGAGGGCAACCTGGCTGGGGACTGGGAGATGAAGAGAACCATCTGAGATGTTAGAACATGTTGAAGGAGAACCCTGCAGAGGGTGATGGTGACGTCACAGGGCAATTTCCAGGGACACAATGGAGGCATTCTCTTCCCCCTCTTCCACCAAGGGAAGTTGTGACACTAAGGCAGATGTTCCCTAGATTCTAACCCTGGAGATCACAGTCTGTCCAAAGACAGACAGAGGTGGACATTCCCTCACCTCTGCAGCGCTAAGAGTTTGGGGAAAGCTTAACTGCTCTCTGGAAAGGAGGATTTGCAAGGGGGAGAAATGACTAGGGAGGTGGTCTGGAAAGGGGAAAAAAGAAAAATATGGGGGGGAGGGCATAAAACTTTTAAAAAGTGCAAAAGAGAACAGTTTTAATAAGTGCAACATTAGGAAAGCAGAAATATGCCCTCCCCCCCCCACGTTACCCCCACTCTGGGTCTCCTCATCTCAAGAGAGGATCGAACAAATATCAAGCAAAAGTCCACAATTTCATTTTTAAATTGTTTGGGTAGCTGCATTAAAAATAAAAACATAGTCAGTCAGTAAGTCCTATCCTGTCTCTTAGCTCTGGAGATGCGTAAGCTCGCTAGAAAACAGAATAACAACAGCTCAACTACAAGCATCTCTGTGCAGAGACTCTGGATGACTTTCCGATTCTAGGACCTGGTTGTGGAAGAAAGACAGATCAAGAAGCTGAGATGCTGGCACTGCACAGTCTAGGCATGAATAACTGAGAAAATTCTCCAGGGAAGTTACCAATGGCATTTTAAAGCCAGCAGATATTCTTGCATCCTATTTGCAGAACCTGATTTTGGCATAAAGCTGAGGCTGTTAGTGATACAGACTGGCACATATTAGAGTTGAGCTGCACTTCTGCAATATTGTTTTCGTAGAGCAGTGAAAAAGAAAACGCTTGACTAAAATGATAGGCTTCCCACCCTCCAGCCGATGAAGACAACTGGAGCAGGAGAAACCCTTCCATTCCAGAGGAAATATTGAAGGAAACCCTCAGCCAACATGGTCCTCTCTTAGCTGACGCGTGAGCAGCTCTTGGAAGGCTTTTTCCATGACTTGAAGCTGATCTCGGCTCAGTTTTGTGACTTTCAGGAAGCCTTTGGCAAAAATGGCCCACAGGCAGCTTCTCAGCCACTGGATCAAAGGTGAAGGAATCAAGGGAGCCAACCCATAATTTCTGGTTTTCTCTCCAGTCTGTCATTTTGTGATTTGGGCTGTAGTGCAACATTGGCTGGGGGGGCGGGGAAAAGAAGCAAGCGCCTGCTCTATGAAACTAAGGCAACATCCTGACTCCATGAAAATGTGTTATTTCTTGTTATTGCACCCCAGTGATAAAGCTTTGGAACTCAGACCTACTTCAGAAAAGGACCAGACCTCTAAGTGTTTCACCAACCAGATGGAAGCAATCCTAAGGAAGCCCCTTTGTGCAAGTTTTTATTCTCTGAACAAACTCTTAAAACAGGCTTTTTATTTTTTTTATTTATTTTATTTTAATTCCATTTATATCCCGCCCTTCTCCGAAGACTCAGGGCGGCTTACAAGCTTAGCAGTAGCCTTCATTCTATGTATATGCCTGCTTATTAGGGCTTTCACACACACACCCCCAAGCGGCATTATTACAAAGTCAGCTTATTGCCCCCAACAATCTGGGTCCTCATTTTTTACCTACCTCGGAAGGATGGAAGGCTGAGTCAACCTTGAGCCTGGTGGGACTCGAACCTGCACTAATTGAAGGCAGCTGGTGTTACTTAAGGAGGCATTAGCCCACTGCTCCACCAAGGCTCCTTTTGCAATGAGAAAGCCCATTGGTCCAAAATGAGGAGTGTGTACCATGCTCAACAGGATGACTCTAACACCCCTAACCCTGATGGACCAAGTAATGGCTGCTTTTGTCTTACAGCTTTATGACAATATTTATAAAATAACTTATATTTCTCATGGCAGTTTGGAATCGGAGAGAGAAGCCTGTGGCTTGTAGATTACTTGACAAAGATATCTACAAATTTGCTTTGGGCGTAAACCCCTGAGCAGTGTGCTATAGGTCATCCCTTGGTTTGCAGGCCTCAAGATTGATTTTTAGGTTTCTCCCATCCCATCTTATCACAGCTCACCTTAACTCACAACTGGTATTTAACATTTTCCCACTATGGTCATTTGGATTTGAGTCAGCAAGCTGGAGCCTATGAGTATTTGAGTCCAGCACATCTTGGAAATGACCAAGTCCCCCAAAACATCACTCCATTGGGCAATCAGGGGTCTTCTGCCCCCCCACCTTCCCTTTTAAGGGGGCCACAGCAGAGCAGTCCCCAGAGGAGGAGAGAAGAAGAATTCATCCATCATCTCTCAAACTCCCTCCATAAATTCAGTTCTATTAAGGTCTTTCTGAAATGTTTCTTTTCCTGTCTGAAAAGCCTAAGTGAGCCTACCACAGGAATTTTAGCAGGGATTTAAAGAATGAAACGTTTTGTATTAATGGTCTCATTTATTCCAAGAGTCTTGTTGGATCGGATTAAGATCAAAATTCTACATCTGCTTCTCTAGGTGCGAAGCTTAGTGACCCTCTCTGAGAAAGCGCGTACAGGATTGCACTGAAAAACAGAGCATCAGAGGTTGGGTTTGAATCCACGTTCTGGAATTCTGATTGTTATCTCATGGGCAGAAATCCATTTCCACATTTGCCAAGTTTCCACTGAATGCAAACATGTTGCCAGGATTTTCCCCTTCAACCTTTCCAATCTCTAATCAATCTACACACAGTCAAGTTGCCACACAGATACTGATGAAAGTGACAAACAACCATGCAAGGCTCTTACCTGACTTTTTCTGCTTAACTCTCTCCTTTCCTTTGACATCAAGAAACAATAGGAAAAAAGTAGCCCATTCAAGTTATGCATTTGCCCTCGTGCAGGAAGAAAGAAAAGCAGGGTAGCCCTGAAGTTCAAGAATCAGTGCTACCATTCATACAACACACTTAATCAAATGAGATTATAGCCAAAGGGCTCCTTACCCATATCTTAACTTGGTCTGATTTCAACTTTTCTGGGTTAGTAGTGCATTATACAAATCCAGTTTGCCAATGGAACCCGGAAAATCAATAAATAAGCTAACACATTAAGCATGTTGTGTGAATGTTGCCAAAGTATTTTAGAAACGGGTATCTCCCTGATGCTGTGTGAAAGAAACCTGAAGGAACTCTGGCTCTTCCTATTCCACACCTTCATGGAGACTCTCTCTAAAGACACAGGAAATCTGGATATACTACTATAGTCAGTGCTTTTTTTGTAAAAGAAAAAGGTGCCAGAACTCACACATGTCATACAACCTGCCTTGCCTACCCTACAAGGTTCCATCCAAAAAAGGTGCCGGAACTCCGTTCGGAGCGTTCTATGAGAAAAAAAGCCCTGACTATAGTAGATAATCCTAGATTATCTAGGTTGACTTCTGATGTCCTCTTGTGCCAATCATACCTTAAGTTTTTCTACTGACCTTATGAGATACATTCTCTCTCTCTCTCCCACCCTGTCTCCTTCTGCCATTCCGGTAAACCACAAAGACTAAAGCTTGCATGCTCTGCTAATAGCAATACCAGAGTAATCACCTCCATCCAATCCATAGATTCCTGAGACCACCAATCACCATAACTATCTAAATCTGTGTAAAGCTTAAACAAAATAAAGTCCTCTTTCTTTTGGCGCTCCAAAGCTTTCCAGATGCCCGCTCAGACCTGCAAAATGGGGACATTTTGCCAAATGGGGAGGCTCATTTGGATTGTGTACTGCTGCCATGGGTTAACTACAACACTACAGATTTAATTTACGCTTTTGTAATTATGTCTATAAGCACAGTACAAACACAGCTCAGAGGTTCCATAACAGTTGCCTGGCCTGAAAAGTACATTGTGGGTTTCCAGTACACGTCCAAAAGAGACACAATAGGAAAGCCCATCTCATCTGGGTGGCCCTTAGGGTTAACTTTGTGGTCCCCAATCCATGGGGAGAAGAATGATCTTCCCACCACATCAACCCTTTGTCAAATCCTCCTCTACCAACTCCATGTCTTCCTCAGTGTGGATGATCAAAATAAAGGTCCCTCTACCATCTAACCTAGGGGTGCCCAACCTTGGCGCCTATAAGACCTCTGGACCTCAACTCCCAGAATTCCTCAGCCAGTCATTCTGAATTCTGAGAGTTGAGGCCCACAAGTCTTAAAGTTGCAAAGGTTGGGCATCCCTAATCTAATCCATCTCCTGCTTCGGATCATCCTACAGTCTCATTAGAGGAGGCCCAGCGGGGCCTCCAAAGAAGGGGAAAGACAGAACGTGTGGCTGCACATTCACCCCACTCAATGGCTTTGGTACCTTTGCAGAGGCGTGAGGAGAGGCTCCTTGGTCCAAAAGGAGAAGTGCCACTTTCTGATTATCGTAATGTGCCGCAACATGCAATGGAGTTAAACCACTCTAAAAACACATGCAGAACAAACAGGCATGGTTAGAAACCCACTTTACAGAAACCCTTGAAGAATTAGGTTAAGCCAGGTTTAATGAGGTTGTTTATGGTGGTATTAACTGAGATTTTGAAATGATCAACAACAACACACGATACAACACAAAACACTGACTTGTATGGGAATGCTCTTCACACTTTTTAAGACGTCAATTTTGCCTACATGAATAACTATCCCCCCTGATCTCTTACAGACTATGGATAAGAAATATTGATTCATTCTTTATTTACGTGATTCTTAACAAATTAATTTACTTGCTGTTGGGTTTTTTTTCAATTTAATGGACTTTCAGCCCATTAAAGAGACAAAGAATGTCTCTTTACCAAAACCTCTTGAAAGACACATTCAAACCAGCCCATCAAGGGAAAAGTCTATTCCGGTCTCAAGCACTTCTTCCATCATTTAATTCAGGGGCGTCAAACTCAATTTCATTGAGGGCCACATCAGCATTGCAGTTGCCCTCAGGGGGCCGAATGGGTGTGGCCAGGGTGGGCATGGCCTACTGGGTGGGCGTGGCTAGAGTGCATATGGCCTACTGGGTGGGCATGGCCAGCTCTACATCGTTCACATCAAGGGTGCCTATGGGGGCCTGGGTAGGAGTGGGACAGATCTGAGGGTCTCTGGCAGAAGGAGGGTCTCTGGGCCAGGGCCAAGGCAGCGGGGGCTGTTCCCTCACTGTTTCCAGGACGGCTTCGCGGGCCACATGAAACCACTTCGCGGGCCGCATCCGGCCCCCGGGCCTTGTGTTTGACACGTCTGAAAAGTGACTTCCATGTGCCTCTGCAGCCACGAAAACTAAATTTGGTAAATTTTGCCTAATATAGATCATTCTTATTTCATGTGAACGTTGTGGGTGGTCCTCATATGCAAAATAACATCATCAAAGATGTGTCTTTTAGTAGAAAGCAATCCCAAGCAGAGGGTAAAGATATTGTGCTCCGTTAGAGTGGGGATGAGCCCACCATTGGTAGACTTGGAATGACATGTTAGGTGTTAGAGATTAAACTTGATTTGGGTGACAATATTATATAATGGAGTAAAAGCACCTTTAAGGAGTTAAACGGCCTAAGGGTGTGGCTGTAATTATTCCACATAAAAGAGAGTTAGATGTTACACGTAGTTGCTCTTGTATATGTGTTTGATGTTAGTGTTTGGATACCTCTTGTTCTCTTGTTTGCTAACTTGATATTTATTCTCTCAAGAATCAACTGCTTGCTACAGTGTATATTGTTTTTGATATTGGTAAGCAGCTTTTGTATTTTGATACTATGTTTTTTATGGACTGACTTTTATGTGCATGATACTGGATTGATACTTGGACTATTCCTTACTGTGTTCCTTTTTGTTGTCTGAGTAAAAATAAGTTATAAAACTCGTGTTAGTGCATTACTGTTTGCCTAAAAGTCCCAGTACAACTTCCACTGTGTATTAATAATACTCTGTTAAACAAACCATTTTTTTTTTCAACAACATATTCTAACAATGGTTATGGGCCCAGATCCAGTGTGGTGCTGAGGACAGGCACAGTATTGTATTTATATTTCCTAACTGAGTTTTCAAATTCAGACAATGGCACAAGGACTATTCAATCCATTCTGCATTACCCGGCTTAATGGGTCAAACTACGTATCCTGGTCTACACAATGTAGTTTGCTATTACAAAATCAAGGTCTTTGGAAAATAGTCCATAATCCTCCTGATGTAACTGCCTGGGATCCAACTAATGAAGAAGATAACAAGAAGATTGTAGACTTCAATAAAGACAATGATAAGGCTTTATCTATTATTGGGCTAACATTAGGAGACCAACAGCTAGTCCATGTGCGTGGAGAAGAATCTGCTGCTAAATGTTGGGCTAAGTTGAAAAAGATTTTTGTTCGGGACAGTGTTGGTGCTCATATAAATCTTACCAGAAAGCTATTTAGAGCTAGACTGGAAAAGAATGGCGATATGTTAGCTCACCTTAACTTTATAAAAGCAACTTTGTTGGAACTGCAAGAAAAAGAACTTATTTTCTCAGAGCTTCACCAGGTTTACATCATTTTATCATCATTGGATGAGAGCTACGATGCCTTTGTATCGTCTTTGGAGGTTTTGTCCAAAGAAGACCTAACTGTTTCTTCAATAACTGGAAGGTTGTTGGAAGAATCAAGATGTCATATGGAGAGAAAACAGTTGAGAGAGCCATTGCAACAAGAAATAAAGAAGACTGAATCTGCTTATATTTTAAGGAAATGCTTTAATTGTGGGTTAAAGGGACATATTGCTAAGTTTTGTCAGAATAGTAATTGTCAGAGAAAGGAAAGCCATAGAAAGAATAAAAAGCTGATTAATGTAGCTGTAGCTAATAGAACTACTAATAACCACAATTGGTGGGTGGTAGATAGTGGAGCTACACACTGTATTTCAAAAATAAAAAGGGATTTTGAGAATATAAGGTCTAGTAAAAAATATATTTCTATGGCTAATGGCTGGAGAGTCAAGGTCTCTGGAGAGGGTAAGGTTTACTGTTCATTTTTAAAACAAAATTTGGAAATGCTATATGTTCCCAGATGTGATTATAATCTATTATCAGTTAAGGCATTATTGGAAGCAGGTTTTAAAGTTACTTTCCAAGGGGAGGAATGTCTTATTCAAAAGAATGAAGTGAACTTAATAGCTAATATGAAAGATGGTTTGTTTGTAATTAGCAATGATCCTATTATAATGGCTACTACTTGTACAAATCAAAAACCACATGATGAATGTATTCATTTATTACATAGAAGATTGGGTCATGTGAATTTTAATACACTAAAAAGAACTGTAGCTTTGTCTAATGGGTTTAAGTTAAAGGCTTGTAAGAAATATCTGCAGTGTAACGTATGTGGTAGAGAAAAGAACAGGGCAGCACCAGCTAATAGGTTAGATGGATTTAAAACTACAACTCCATTAGAACTGGTATTTATGGATTTGATAGGTCCTATGAAACCCAGTTTAGGGGGTGCTTGCTACATATTAAATATTCTAGACCATTATAGCAGATATGGGTTCTGTTATCTTCTTACGTCAAAAACTGAAACTATACAAACAATATCTAATTGGCTCAAGTTTGTACAAAGGAAAACTCAGTTAAATGTAAAAACCATAATAACAGACAATGGAACTGAGTTTGTTAATAAACAGTTCAATGAGCTGTTAGTTTCAGAGGGAATAGAGCATAGACGTACAGCTCCTTATAGACCTCAGCATGATGCATTTGTTGAACGGAGGGGCCAAACATTGCAAGCTATGATTAGATCTATGATTGAAGATTCTGGTTTACCTGATAGCTTATGGGGAGAAGCAGCAAAATGTGCTAATCATATTTTAAACAATGTGGTTAGTTCAGCTACAGGTAAAATTCCTTATACCTTATGGTATAAGAGAAAACCAAATCTTAGTTATATTCACACATTTGGGACACCTGCTTGGGTACATATTCCAAGTTCAATAAGAAATAAAGGAGAACATAGAGCTAAACAATTATTTTTTGTTGGCTATGAGTTAAACCATAAGTCTTATCGGTTCTGGGAGAAAGGTACTAAAAACATTTATTGTAGTTCTAGCGCTGTTTTTCAAGAACAGTCAGGCTGGGAAAGGGTAGAAGATATTGTATATATTCCTCAACAAGATTTAACTAACTCCTCAAATGAAAGTGATAAAGAAGAGGAGGAACCTGCTAGAGAGATCAAACAAGAACCACTGATAGTGGAGACAGGAGAGGAAGAAGATAATAATGTAAATGTACCTATAAGTCCAATAATTCTCAGAAGGTCTAACAGGGAAAGACGACAGCCTGATCGTTTCGAGGCAGGTTTAATTTGTCAAATAGACATTGAACCTTCTAATGTTGAAGAAATAAAAATGTATCCTGAGAATGAAAGAAAGAATTGGAAAGTAGCTATGGATAAAGAAATAAAGTCTTTGCAAGATCTTAATGTTTATCAAGAGGTTAAAATACCTAAAACAGAAAAGTTAATTGGATGTAAATGCGTTTTTAAACTGAAAGAAAGTGTTACAGGAGAGGTAATACATAAAGCAAGATTAGTTGCTCAAGGATTAGTTGCTCAGAATAATAGTGATTATGATGAAGTATTTTCCCCAACGTTAAGAGCTTCCACTCTTAGGGCTGCTTTAGTTTGGGCAGCAAATAAGAATTATAGTATAAAACATGTAGATATTGAAACTGCTTATTTGCATGCATCATTAAACCATGATATATATATGAAAGTTCCATCAGGAATAGAAAGTAAGGTAGGGTACTGTTGGAAACTGAATAAGAATTTGTATGGTTTAAAACAGTCAGGTTATGAGTGGAATAGATGTTTAGTAAAAGAGTTAAATAGTTTGGGATTTAAAGCTAGTATTGCAGATCCTTGTTTATTTATAAAACAGCAAAATAGTGAATTATCATTGTTATTATTATTCACTGATGATATTGCTATTATAGCAAAAGATGAAACAGAAACTGAAAGAATAATTTCAGGGTTAAAAAGAAAATTTAGAGTAAAAGATCTAGGAGCTATTAGTCATTATCTAGGGCTGGATATTGTCAGGACTAGTAAAGGATTTAAACTGTCTCAAGCTAAGAAAATTAATGGTTTGCTGAAACGTTATAATATGGAAAACTGTAAACCAGTAAAAACACCTATGGTTCAAGGTTTTGAGAGTTCAGCAGATAACAGCAATGTCTTTGATAAAAAGATATATCAATCATTAATAGGCAGCTTGATGTATTTATGTAACTGGTCAAGACCTGACATAGCATTTACAGTTAATCATTTAGCTAGATATTGTGAGAATCCTACAACCAGATGTTGGCAAGGTGCGAAAAGAGTTTTAAGATATTTGAAGCACACTATACATTATTCTCTATATCTAGAGCCAACAAAGGAATTGGAACTAAAAGCATTTGCAGATGCTAGTTTTGCATCTGATACTGTAACCAGGAAATCCACTTCAGGATTGGTTGTATTATTGGGAAACGCTTTAGTAGGATGGAGGTCTAACAGACAGAAGCATATAAGCTTATCAACAACTGAATCCGAATTTTCTTGTTTATCTTTATTATGTACTGAGCTATTGGTATGGAAACAATTATTGTTTGATATGGGTTTAAATTGTAATGAACCAATAAAAGTGTATGAAGACAATCAAGCAGCTATAAAATTAGCAACTAATGCTGCAGTGAAAACTAGATCAAAACATACGGATCTACGGTATCTAAATGTCAGACAATGTGTTAAAGATAATTTGATTAAACTGGAATATTGTGCAACTGAAGATAATATTGCTGACCAGTTTACTAAAGCTCAGGGTGCTATAAAGCATAAATCTGTTTGTGATATGTGTAATTTGAGATTGTAAAAATATATGTATAATATGCCACCCAAAAGGGGAGATTGTTAGAGATTAAACTTGATTTGGGTGACAATATTATATAATGGAGTAAAAGCACCTTTAAGGAGTTAAACGGCCTAAGGGTGTGGCTGTAATTATTCCACATAAAAGAGAGTTAGATGTTACACGTAGTTGCTCTTGTATATGTGTTTGATGTTAGTGTTTGGATACCTCTTGTTCTCTTGTTTGCTAACTTGATATTTATTCTCTCAAGAATCAACTGCTTGCTACAGTGTATATTGTTTTTGATATTGGTAAGCAGCTTTTGTATTTTGATACTATGTTTTTTATGGACTGACTTTTATGTGCATGATACTGGATTGATACTTGGACTATTCCTTACTGTGTTCCTTTTTGTTGTCTGAGTAAAAATAAGTTATAAAACTCGTGTTAGTGCATTACTGTTTGCCTAAAAGTCCCAGTACAACTTCCACTGTGTATTAATAATACTCTGTTAAACAAACCATTATTTTTTTCAACAACATATTCTAACATTAGGGATAGATTGTCCTGGGGAAAAACCCATCTCTGTGATCACTACATACAATAATATGTAACAATAACACAATTTGATGGCACGTAATCAATCCATCAAGGTCTTCTGAAGCAGAAGAATATCCTCAAGAAATTAATACCTCTTTTTTCAGGAGAAACCAAGAGCTTTTGCAATACTACACGGAAGTGATGGAATAGGAGAAATACTCCAGTGAGATCCGGACGCTCTCAAAATTTGATGGCTTTGGTGGATGCTAGAATGACCAGGTTGAAGCAACATCTGCCTTACCTTTCCAGCCGCGTCTGGAGAAGCGTTTTTCTGAAGCAGGAGGTTGGCAACTTCTATTTTGCCATATTTTGCTGCCACATGTAGAGGGGTAAATCCTTTCTGTAAGATAAAACATTTGTATTAACAGTTTTATTTGAGGCAAAGGCCACTTTTGCAGAACCCAGGCGCAACTGAAGAGGTCGTCTTTCCATGTCACATCAGAATTGAGTGTGCCATTCCCAGCCACACGTCCACGTGTGGAAGGGACTGAAGGATCCACTTTTCTACAATGCACAAGGAAGCCAATTAAATCACTGTGTTTTATTTTGAAATGACTTTCAAATTCTTTTGAGTTTTACAAAAACTTTGAAAGTATGGCTACAGGGGATATGACATTGAAATGTGTAATATCAGATCTTGAGTGGAGCCTTCCTATTATTAGCAAAAGAAATATAACTTATGCAGGTTGGTAAAAAGGCAAAATAGAACTCACTTTAATTTCCATCAAACTCCAAATCAGCAACAGCAATTCAGTAATTGCAATGTTCTGCTTAAAGAAGCAAAATAACGCAGCCTGTGTAAAAAGGCACCATTTTGATGGAAAACTAATCAGTTTATCCTGAAAACAAAGATAATCAAAGGCCACTAGGATGATACCTGGTCTGCATAAACAGTTTGAACTACTCCTTGGATAATACTTTATCGTGAGACACTTCGAACTTAAGAGATCACTACCTCCTTTTAAGGACCTAAATACATACAGATGAACTTCACATGCACAAATTGTCCTCTTAAATATTCATTGGTTGATCTCTCCTCCCCCCCACTTTCCCTCTTTTATTTCCTCAACTGCGTACAGAGTTGGCCCATTTGGCCCAAGTTACTTTGCTACCTGAAGTTAAGGACCTGATGCCTCCAGCTACCACCACCACCCCGTTCCAAGCACAGAAGCCAATTGGAGTAGAATGGCGACCTTGGGTGTGGGATCCTCTGCTGCCTTTGAAGAAGGAAGGTTGTTCAGAATGTCTGAAAAGCTGCTCCTGCTACCCCCTCCCAACCGCAGGGCGAGCCCTTCTGCATTACAAAAAGGTCAGCCCTGATTCTAAGCCAAGGTTAGACCGGCTCTGAATTAAAGGGATAATTCACAAGATGCACTCTGGAGAAGTTTCAGAATGAGAGAGTTGAATTCTGTGGGCTGCTCTCTTCCTGAATGCCAAGGACACCTTTTTTCTGAAAGTAGAAAAGGAGGCTAATATACTATGTTAGTATATGCAGAGCTGGTCGATCAGAAGGTCGGCAGTTTGGCGGGTCGAATCCCGAGTGCCGCGTAGCAGAGTGAGCGCCTGTTACTCGTCCCATCTTCTGCCAACCTAGCAGTTCGAAAGCACGTAAAAATGCAAGTAAAAAAATAGGGACCACTACGGTGGGAAGGTAACAGCGTTCTGTGCGCCTTTGGCGTCTAGTCATGCCGGCCACATGACCACGGAGACGTCCTCGGACAAGCGCCGGCTCTTCGGCTTTGAAACGGAGATGAGCACCAGCCCCTAGAGTCGGAAACGACTAGCACGCATGTGCGGGGGAACCTTTACCTTTACCTTTATATGCAGGGGGGAAAAAGATCAAAATCGTGCAATGATTTCCTTGTGACCCTCTATGTGAACAGAAATTGAACTTTGAAGAGGGATTAAAAAGAGTATTATGCCTTTGAGCTTTGATGTACAGAAAACTCCTGAGAATACCATGGATGGCCAAGAAATCAAACAAGAGGATCGTTGGAAAAATTAATCCAGAATACTCACTCAAGGGACAAAAGATCAGGCTGAAGTTATCATATTCTGGATAATTATGTGAAGAACTAGCTCTGGAGAAGCCTTTAATTCTGAGAATGGCAGAAAGAAAAAGACAACTAGCTGCAAAGTGGAGGGACTCCATTATAACAGGGAAGAGGGCACCATTGGAAAACCTGAAGACTAGGCTGGGCAGAACAATCTATCTCTGAGTCAACAGTGACTTAATAGCACTCAATCAATCAGTCAGTCAATCAATCAAACAATCTATCAATCAGTGGGCTTTTTCCATGGGAAAAACAACATATTTCTTACATGCTAGAATTACATCTTTCTATCTACTCATTAAGCATCTTATAGAAAAACTCCAGAGTCCTGAAACTGTCAACTTGACGTTATTTGGTACATTGTTGGCCCAGAGCAATAATTCTATTGGAATCAATGTCATTCCCAGAGACATAATGGTGTTTTGGCAGGGATCTGTTCTCCAAGCTTGCTGTTTAGCTCCCGGATGTTTCATTACCAAACTTAGGTAACACCTTCAGCAGGTTTTTTGGGTGAAGTGTCTTGCTTGTTGATATAGGTCCTGGGTGGTTGGGTGGTCTTGTGACTGGTTGAATCACAAGAGTGGTTGAGTCACAGTCAGCCTTGTGACTCATCCAAGGTAAATGTTCTTACCTTGGTAATGATACTCAAGGATGCCCCGTGGTCCAAAAGGATGGACGCCACATCTTCATGCCCTTCTCGTGCTGAAAGGTGCAATGGGGTGTATCCAGACGTTGTAGTGGCATTTGCTGAGGCTCCTTGCTGTAACAGCTGCTGGACTATATCGGCTTTGCCCAGACGCGCAGAAATGTGCAATGGCGTTTGGTCATCCTACAAATGGAAGGGAAAGAGTAAAACACAGCAAATTCCACACTGGGATTCAAATGTGCAGTTCTTAGAGCCCATGGAGGAAAGCAGGAGAACCTCAACGGGGGCCTGGATAAATTAAAATGGTGACTCCAAACCCCTCAGTTCTGACTGGAAGATCACATCAAGTGAGATAATGTTGGGAAGGATCCCTCGCCATCCAACTGGAAAAGATGAGCAGAGCACCAACTGTTTTGTTCCGAACTGTTTTGAGTGTGACATTGGGCCAAATGTCCTTCCCCAAGGGCAGGGGTAGGCAACCTCGGCTCTTTTATGACTCATGGACTTCAACACCCAGAATTCCTGAGTCAGCTGACTCAGGAATTCTGGGAGTTGAAGTCCATGAGTCATAAAAGAGCCGAGGTTGCCTACCCCTGCCCAAGGGTAAAATGGCTGTTCTGAGCACGAATAGGGGTGGGGTTTTGTTTTGTTTTTAGCACTCTGAGCTGCACAGAAAATGCTCTACACTGGAAAGCACTTTTGCACTGAAAAGGGGGCGTCCCACGAAGTGACACGCTCCAACATTTCCACCAAAAGGTTTTACAATCTCTCGGAGAGAATCCTAGGACTATCTCCTTGTCAAGGGACAGCAAAGGATGATAAATAGGCAGGGAAGGGATACCTCACCCCTTAATGCAGAGCAGCTGAAGGCCACCTGCAGCACAGAAGATGTGGAGAAGCTGCTTACCTTGGCTTTAGCTTCCACCTGAGCTCCATTTTGAACCAAGGACCGAACCACCTCTGACTGGCCAGCTCTGGCAGCCATGTGCAGGGCTGTCTCTCCCCTCTGTCAATGTAGAGTACCGTCAAGAGGTTAGGATGAAAGAGAAAAGGTAGAAAAATATGTTACTAGCAACAAAAGAGTTATTTGGGATCAGGAGGTAAAACCAGATCATCTTTGACCTCTCGAGATTGTCTAGCCCTCACAAAGTAATTTATTCCAGGATTGATTTTTTTTTTTTAGCCCTGAAAGCACACAATGGTTTTGTTCTTTGCCAAATTAAAACATTGCTGTTTTTAAAAAAGGAGAGATGTTACGTGAGGAATTAAGGCGACCTTGTGTTTAAACGGCATTTTCCACAGGATAAGTCCATGGGACTAACTTTCAGTTCTGAATGCCCCGTCCTCCCCGCCAGTTTGATTCTCTGCTCTTGTGCTTGAGGACTCTGGATGCCTGTTTGTCAGCAGACAAACTCACAGCTGGGCCAATCGAAACGAATCAATAGTAAAAATAAAAAAGGGTATTAACAATCTGTGGAGCTTCATGCACTTCAACCAAAGATGGGTCAGTAGGGAAATGGCAAGGACAGCAAGGAACTCAAAAGGGGAACCTGCATGTTTGGACTGTTTGCCACAGTTAAAAGCAAATCCTGCCCATAGCACAGATTGTGCTGAGTGCGCCTGTGGCTCACTTCTCAGGGCATTGAGCCTAGCAGAGAATGGTCTGTGGCAGAGCGTAGCAAAACAAAAACAAAAACAGGTATTGTCTGACCAGCTTTGGGAGAACAAACCCGCCCCAAACCACTCTGGTTTTTAAAGCTTCTCTTCCTCCTTGGGGGGTTGAAAGGTGCTCAGGTTTGATTGGAATCAGATCCACGGACAGGGTTGCCTCAAAATGACATTCAAGGAATAGGGGCTTTCCCACAGACTGGAGGTGCTTGTGATGGCGCACAAACCTTGTCCCTGTGGCCCAGATCAGGATATAAAGAAATTTGGCTAAGACTTAGGGAGAGAAATGCTGCGGGACCCATCCCTTTGTAGCCCAGGAGAGAACAGGGAAAAAGGTAAAGCCTTCATATTTCCCTCTTCTGAAATCCAGCTGGGAGAACTCCAAAGAGAGTGTGAGTGCTGGCCAGTTGTGTTGGTTGGTGGAAAAACCAACAACCGGAGGTTCAGATTGTGGTTCCAGACAATTATCATTATCTCTGCCTAGACAAAAAGCCCAGCCAAGGGAGATGGAGAAGAGGAGGCCACTAGCCTGCCCAGTAATGAAAGGTCCACCCTGTTACTTACCACATTGGTTGTGTTGGGAGAAGCTCCGTGGTGCATCAGCTGTGAAACAATATTTACATGTCCCATGAAGGCAGCAACATGGATTGGAGTCAAACCCGACTAGGAAATAAGCAGAGAGAAGAAAAGAATTATCTCTGGGCTGAAATATAAGCAAAGCATTAGCAGAGTACCCCCGGGGACTGAATGCTTAGCTGTCTGGGACACCTGACGGTTGGTGACTGCAAAAATATACAAGGCTGGCTGTTGCCAATATCACAAGGCCATCCTGTGGCATGTTCAAAACCTGTTTGTTGACACTAAGGCCACGTTGTGTGCATCTACTTAGGTTTGGAAGAAATCTTCCATTGCATCCGGTACGCCTAGATTGCAAAAGGTGTGTTTTCTACAGTTCAAAGCACGCTGAATGCAGAAAGGCAGAAACCGGAAGTTGAAAAGAGTCACATAAGTAGATCAAATTCAAGCATTCAGGCAGGAGCACATTTATGCGTCTGTGTGCATCACAAAGAAGGCAATGTTCCACTTCACCTATGTGGGAATGAGAGTTTGCTTTTCTATTGTGGTTTGATGGCACTAAAAGCTATCTTAAAAATTCATGGTGAAAACGGAGCTAATTCTTTTACTCCAGCTTAAAATGCTGTGCCTCCGTTGAAGGCCATCAGGACCTAAAGCCAGCAGAACAAGGCCTTTTCTGGGTCCATTATGGATACAGCTCTTTGGGGTTTCTCAGTAATTACCAAGAGCCTTGGTGGAGCAGTGGGCTAATGCCTCCTTAAGTAACACCAGCTGCCTGCAATTAGTGCAGGTTCGAGTCCCACCAGGCTCAAGGTTGACTCAGCCTTCCATCCTTCCCAGGTAGGTAAAATGAGGATCCAGATTGTTGGGGGCAATAAGCTGACTTTGTTATAATGCTGCTTGGGGTGGGGGGTGGGGAAAGCCCTAATAAGCAGGCATATACATAGAATGAAGGCTACTGCTAAGCACATTTGATTTGTGCTTAGATTGTAAGCCGCTCTGAGTCTTCGGAGAAGGGTGGGATATAAATGGGATTAAAAATAATAATAATGAACACAAAAGATTTTGCCAAAGGACTTTGTTTTCTTAAACTTAGCAAACGGAAATACTAACCCAGGCAATAGAAGAAGGTGGTGATCACGTTTGCCGAGAATCCTTTTCGGCATTCTGAGCTCTTGTGCTCCAAGGCTGTAATATGGCTTATTTAAATAAACCTGGCCGTAGCTGCAAAGATGGCTTACCTCTGTGACAGCTTGAATAGAGGCTCCATGTTTCAGCAGTAGTTCCATCACTTTAATTCTGTTCTTTTTGCAGGCAATGTGGAGAGGCGTGAAACCGTTCTGAAAATTGTGGAAAGCATTACAAAAATCCCCCCCAAAGAGTGTTTGCAAAATCTGTCTATCCCTTTTAATAGTGTATGACTGCTAACTCTTTTTTAAAATGATTTGTTTGCTTCTATTTCTCCAGGAGTTCAAGGCAGTTGATGTGAGCATGTTCATTTTATCTGCATTACAAAGGGGAAGTGTGTTGGGCTGGGAGAGAGGGATGGGACTCTGAAAAATTACACACACACATACACACAGAAGCTCCCATGATGGAAGGTGAGTTTGAAACGGGGTCTCTCACTCCTAGTCCAACCCTTTCAGTAAATACCTTTATAGGGTTATATAAGCTGGTAAAAATAGTTCATTGTCCTTGCTAAAATGCTAATGATAAATGTGGCTCAAAGAAAAGAAACAGATGTATCATCCAGCACACAACTGCATTAGTGCAACTGCAACATTTAAAAGAAAAGAATGCCCTGACTATCAAAGATCCATGTATTTCTGCTCACAGCATTTACTTAGATGTTGACAATAAATTTTTAAACTAGTCAAAGTGGCATCAGCTGCTTATTTTAAAAGCAACTGACAGAATTGGGTCTCACCTCTGTAGAAAAATACTTCAGCTACCTTCTCAACTGGAGAAAAATATCAGAGACTTTCAGAGTCATTACCTAATCTCGCTGAATGAAAAATCTCCTTTGTTGTCCCATCACCACCAATGCCATATCTTCAACGTTGCATTTGCCAACGGTCTCTCTCTTCCTGCTAAGGGCTACTTTTTCTGCATCCCATCTGGTCCAGGAGAGGGTCGGTCTTGGTGACTGGCCCCTCTCTTCCACTGCCCTCAGCTAGGAGGTTAAAACCTTCCAGTTCAAGTTTTATCAATTTATGTACCATAAGGGCTTGCCTTCTTTGAAAAAGTCCCTGGCTAATTTAGATTTTGAGATCATTTTAGGATTAAGTTTGCTTAGTTCTACTGCTTTTTAATATTTTATTCCTATTGTATAATGAGCATTTTATTATCATTAGTTCCAAGAACCTGATTGAAAGAAACTGGATGGTATTTTTTTAAACAAGTAAATTAATATGGATATATGTATTTTTTTGTTGTTTTAGGACACCCCCTGATAGTCTGACGTCCTTGGGGTCACAATAACTTTCTTGCAGCCATAAACTATGTATTTTTTTCATTCTGTGAATCAGCTTGTTCCAGTCTGGACATCTTTTCTTCTACTTGGCCCAGAGGAGATGAGACACTTTTAATTAGAATTTAATGTTGCATTGAAGTTTGGGCAGGCTGGACTAGGGCAGGGGTAGGCAAAATTGGCTTTTATGACTATTTTTATTTATTTTTATTTTAATCCCATTTATATCCCGCCCTTCTCCGAAGACTCAGGGCGGCTTACAATTTAAGCACAAACCAATGTGCTTAGCAATAGCCTTCATTCTATGTATATGCCTGCTTATTAGGGCTTTCGGCCCCCGCCAAGCGGCATTATTACAAAGTCAGCTTAATTGCCCCCAACAATCTGGGTCCTCATTTTACCTACCTCGGAAGGATGGAAGGCTGAGTCAACCTTGAGCCTGGTGGGACTCGAACCTGCACTAATTGCAGGCAGCTGGTGTTACTTAAGGAGGCATTAGCCCACTGCTTCAACTTCAACTCCCAGAATTCCTGAGCCAACATGGGGGAACTATGGTCCCTTCATGACTTGTGGACTTCAACTCCCAGAATTCCTGAGCCAGCATGGCGGAACTATGGTCCCTTCATGACTCGTGGACTTCAACTCCCAGAATTCCTGAGCCAGCATAGGGGAACTATGGTCCCTTCATGACTCGTGGACTTCAACTCCCAGAATTCCTGAGCCAGCCATTCTGAAGGGAAAGGGAGAGGTTTCCATGCTGAGCCATGCTGGCTCAGGAATTCTGGGAATTGAAGTCCACAAGTCATGAAGGGGCCATAGTTCCCCCATGTTGGCTCAGGAATTCTGGGAGTTGAAGTCCACAAGTCATAAAAGAGCCAAGGTTGCCTACCCCTGGACTAGGGGAATCAAAGTTACAGTAGCATTTGTGCTCTCTGCTCAGCAGGCCATTTCTGGAGACTGCAAAGGCCCAGGTGTCCTTCTCTGCCTGCTCAGAGGGGGAAAGGTACATCTTCTGCAGCCCACCTGAAGTGTGACTGAGCATGGATCGTGGCCAACTACAAGGTCACAATCAGCTCCCAGGAGATAGCACTCAAGGCAGCTCTTCTAGTCACAGAAGGTTGAGAATGCTTAGAGTAAAAAAAACCCACCCAAAACTGTTAAAAATGTTTTTAAAAAAACATTAAAAAACAACAGTGGGGTTATTCATAAATTTCTTTCTACAGCTAGATTTCTCAGAATGATAAAAGACTATGATAATCTTTTTATATGAGGAATTTTTAACACAATCACAACATCAGCAACAGAATGAAACCAACTCACTTCCTTCCTTTCCTCTGACCACAATTGTCAAAAATCAATAGTGTAATAATTTTGTTCCATTTTCAAGTTCAAAACTCTAGAAATCTGTCTTTGGGAACTCATGATAAGCTTAGCACAGCTTTTGCTTTAAAAAAAGGAAAAAATGTAAACAAAGTCCAGACTATAAAAAAAGAAAATCCTGACCTTATTCAGAAAACTATGGACATCTTTCCTCTTTAACTTCTCACTTTTACAAGACTGCTACTATGCAATTATAGAAAAAACCTTCTAGGAAGACAGTATCCCCTTCCTTCCTTCCTTCCTTCCTTCCTTCCTTCCTTCCTTCCTTCCTTCCTTCCTTCCTTCCTTCCTTCCTCCCTCCCTCCCTCCCTCCCTCCCTTTCATTCATTCCAATAAATTAATAATAAATAAATAAATCTAAAGAGGCCCACAGGCTCTTCTCTTGAACCCTATTGCCATTGCAATGTTTTTTCTCCCAGCTCTCAAACACAAGCCCCAACCCAGTTGGTAAACTGGGGGGGGGAGGAGGGGGGGACAGGAGGGACCCCGGTGTGCTCACCAGTGCTTTGGCATTAGGATTCGCCTTCTTGTCCAACAAAACCTTGGCAACCTTGTAATGGCCACAGTGAGCAGCTACATGAAGCGCTGTCAGGTAGTCATTGGTCACATCATCCACGGGTACATGGTGCTCAATCAGGAGCTGAACGCAGTTGAGATGGTCCCCTTGGGTCGCCATGTGCAACGGAGACAAGCCATTCTGGAATATTAGAAGAAGGGAAGCAGAGTAAGAAGCCCACCTCTAGAAAACAAAAGACAAGACTAACATCTGGCTCTTGTCTAGCTGCTCAGCTGGATGGGTATTTATAGGGGGAGGCTCAAGAAAAACCTTTCAAGGGGCTGTTGTGATCCTTATCTTACAAAAGCAACACATCCATGGGAACTTCAAAGTAATCTCAGGAAAGGAAAAAGGAAAAGAAAAAAAAGGAATGTTTACACTGGTAAAAGTGCTTAACCTGGAAGTCAGACCTTTTCAGGCCAAGGCAGGAATAGGTTTCTAATCTTTTAAGCTGCAGAGTTGTTTTTCACCAAGTAAGAACCCTGTATTTAAATAAAGAGAAACCTTTCCCACACACCCAGAAAGACCTACATCCAAAATATCCCTAGCGATGGAATGCAAACAATCTAAAGTTACTTTGCACAGATTTCTAGTCATGCATCTTTTAAAAAGTCAGTGGTTGCAGAAAGGCCTTCTCGATGCATCTCAAGGAAATGCTGATGTCAACGCTGCTAACATTGAATGTTATTGCTTGACAAGAGATGAAGAAGTAGCCATTTCATATGTTAAACTTGTGCATTGCTTTAAGAGATTGGATTAAGGTTGGGAGGGGGGAAGAGGAGGATTCTTCCTCAAGGCCATCTGAAATTAAAGAAGATAAGAACTTGGCCGGTTTTCTAATGGAAGGGGAAACTGATTCTATAAATTAATTGGAGAATATGATTAATGACAAAATTAGAAAGGTGGAGAATTGTGTTTTAATATATTGTGCAAGGGGGCGGAGATTTCAGATTCCAGCTTCCTTCGAGCAAGCATTTGCCGGTGTATTAGGCTAAATAATGGACTTTTAAGGTAAACAATGCCTCAGAGTCACTTGAAAAGCCCATACATCAGAAACTTGACAGCTGCATTTTCTTGAATCAATCTTTGATGTATGAACAGAAGCCGTCAACAACAGATCGGGTAGCCAACAGAGAGATGCTTAGAATTGCTCTTTGATACCGAGCACCATTTATGACAAGCCTAGTAGGACAGCCACAATGGAGTTATTGTGGGTTAACGGTTTGATAACAGGGCAAATAGTCAAGTTCATACACATTCCCATGCTTAATATTTTTCTGGTTTACCAGGAAAAGAGGTATTCTGCATCTAGTTTTATCCAAATAAGATTACTCTAAAAACTTGTTTACATAGAAAAGTGTTATAGTCTGAAGGGGACTGGGTTTAAAAACAGGTACTCCTTCCTGTGATTTTGGCTTAGCTTCCTGCAAGAAGAGGACTAACCCTGCTTAGCTTCCAAGCCTAGACTGTTGTTGTTAGTTGCGAAGTTGTGTCCGACCCATCGCAACCCCATGGATGACATTCCTCCAGGCCTTCCTGTCCTCTACCATCTTCTGGAGTCCATTTAAGCTCATGCCTACTGCTTCAGGGACTCCATCCAGCCACCTCATTCTCTCTCGTCCCCTTCTTCTCTTGCCCTCAACCTTTCCCAGCATTAAGCTCTTCTCCAGTGAGTCCTTCCTTCTCATTATGTATATAGTATGTTTAAATGTGTGTTATGTACCGTATGTATCTACTCTATCATCTATCTATCTATCTATCTATCTATCTATCTATCTATCTATCTATCCTATCTACTCTGTCTCTGTCTCTGTCAAGCTACCCTATCTTATCTATCTCTCCTATCTACCTACCCTATCTGCTCTATCTACCCTATCTATTCTCTATTCGCTCTATCTATCCTACCCTACCTGCCCTATCTACCTACCTACCCACCCTATATGCTCTATGTGCTCTATCTATCTACTCTATATGCTCTATCTATCCATCCATCTGCTCTTTCTTATCTACTCTGTCTATCCTATCTACCTATGTACCCTATGTATCTGCTCTATCCTATCTATCTACCTACCTACCTATCTAGCCTACTCTATCTGTCTGTCTCTGTCTATCTTGTTGTTGTTGTTAGTTGCGAAGTCGTGTCTGACCCATCGCAACCCCATGGACAACATTCCTCCAGGCCTTCCTGTCCTCTACCATCTTCTGGAGTCCATTTAAGCTCATGCCTGCTGCTTCAGTGACTCCATCCAGCCACCTCATTCTCTGTCGTCCCCTTCTTCTCTTGCCCCCAGCATTAGGCTCTTCTCCAGTGAGTCCTTCCTATGGGAAGGAAGCCTAGACTAAATTGGGCCAAGGCTGCCATCTACTGAGATAGGAGAGGAGCTTCAGAAACCTTCCTGAGACCCTCATCCCTTGGGGTGATCAAATTATAGACAGTCCGGGTCTAAGAAAGCACCACTGAAGGTACCAGAAGAGGTGAAAGAGGGAAGATGTTCTCTATGATCCTTTTCTTCCAGAAATCGACTAGCATCTTCCTTTCTGATTAGCAGCCATTTGCTTTTGCCAAAAGTAACGATCAGAGAAGAGTTAAAAAAAGGGCCACAATGGCTTAAAGTGGGTCACGGCCAAACGAATTCTGCTGCTACAGCACATTAAGGCAATGTGAGAAATGAATAAAAAAAAAGACCATTTTGGAATGAAATCCACACTGTAGTCAACACCGATTAAACGTACGTTTTGAAAAACGAAGAAAATGCCATTTTAGCAATTCCTTAAGAAAACAACCTTACAGTTTATCTGAGCTTTTCTCAAGACCTGGGCTGAAGCAAGCAGAAAACACAGCTTTAGGATTCTCCACTGGAGGAAGAAGAGCAAAGGCCAAACGCGCGGGACTGAGGTGCGACGTCCAACATAGAGGAGGACTTGACAGAAACTCAACCCAAACCTCCCTTTCTTCTTTGTACAGTTGATGCCCAATTCTGTACCACAAGCTGCTTTGAATCCCTTCTGGTTCGAAAGACAGACTGACGTGGGAAATCAAACCCAAATTGGGTGGATAGAATTGCTTGCAAGCTGCTTGGCACCCCCTGAAGTTGCACTTAGGCCTGGATAAGGCTAGGAAGGCCTGGCTCTTTGCCCAAGTTTCTGGCATCTGTTTTTGGCTCCTGTCTGCCTTTTGGTCACTTCACTCTTTTATTTCCTTTCTTCTAATTTCTTCTATTGTTTAATATATATATATATATATATATATATGTGTGTGTGTGTGTGTGTGTGCGCCTGTGAACCTCTCAGCTGTATTGAGATGTGTGTGCTGTACAAATTTAATAAATAACGACAACACAATTTAGGCTTCTCAAACTGGTTGCCCATGATAGGGGAAAATGTTTATCAGGAAACAGTCAAATTAATCATGGGCACTGCGGGTCAAATGTTGACAGATGGAGGGATTGTAATCTCTGGCCAAACATTGACAAAACCTGAAAAACCTGTTTGAATAAATTTTCACCTGAGAGGAAGAAAAATGTAGCTATGAATATCAATAGGCATCGGATCTATCTGTCTTACATGCTTGAAGTCCCTTCATTCTCACCCGCTCACAGGCACAGGCAGAAGAGACAGAAAGCAGCAGGGTTCTGTTTGAAAAACTAAGACACGGGGCTGAGGTTTATGGCGAACCAGGAATCAAGGAACCTGGCGTAAGTTCTACAATTGCCCCATTTCCCATCTGAAAAAATGGGTGCAGAAGTTCTAACCTAAACCAGGGGTCCCCAACCCCCGGGCTGTGGACCAGTACCGGGCTGCAGCACGCCAGGAACCGGTCTGCAAAAACAAGCGAAGCCCCATCTGCAAGATGCGGGCTGCACACAAAACCAGGCACCCTCCGGTCTGCGGAAAAACCTCTCTCCACGGAACCGGTCCCTGTTGCCCCAAAAGGTTGGGGACCTCTGACCTACACAACAGAGTTGTTGTTATAAGTAACACAAAATAATGTAGACAAAGAAGCATCCTGAGAATTCTAAAAGGCGCTACCTGTCCCACCTAAATGCAAGGCTATTCCTAAGCTGGAAAACAACAGAAATCATGGATGGAGGTGAATTTCCAATCATGTTATATTCAGCCAGACTCTTTTCTTTACCAAGCCTCTCCCGAAACAAAAAATGGATATGATGGGAGGCTTTGGAGCCTGTGATTCCCCAAATCCTGAGCTCCACAATGTTACCTTTGTTTTGGAAAGAAGAGGGGCTCCGCGGTCAAGCAGCATCCGCACCACTTGTTCGTGTCCGCTTCGGGCTCCACAATGCAGAGGAGTCAGGCCATCCTGAAGGAAATAAAGTTACAGCTCTTTTTGGGGGGCGGGGAAACCAACAAAAGCAGGGAAGCTTAATGCCTGCAGAGTAGTGTCCAGGAAGAAAGGTACATCTTAATTTATATATGTTCAATATATATATATAGTTGCTGGGAGAGATTGCCGGGACCAAGATAATTCAGGAAGCGAAGGAGAAGGGAAGAGCTATAGAAATCCAGTCCTTCCTGCTTCTTCCCTGCTCACTGTAGCTTCCTCCCCCAGATGAAGTTCTTCTTGGTCTTTTATTTATTTATTTATTTTATTAAATTTATATACTGCCCTATTCCCGTAGGACTCAGGGCGGTTTACAGGGAAAATTAAAAGCATAACATACAAAAATTAAAATCAGTTAAAACAATTAATTAATTCAAGTCCCCAATATTTAAAACTAAAACCCAATTAAAATTAAAACCCCTCAGTCTGGGCCAGACAGCTCGAAGAGCCAATTTTTCAGGTCCCGGCGAAATGAATGAAGGTCGGGGGCAGTCCTAAGTTCCGTGGGAAGTTGGTTCCATAGGGCCGGCGCGCCCACAGAGAACGGTCTTCCCCTGGGAATAACCCGCCGGCATTCCTTAACCGGCGGTATCCTGAGAAGGCCCTCCCTGTGGGAGTGCACAGGATGATGGGAAGTTGATGCCGGCAGCAGGTGTTCCCTTAGATAATCCGGACCCAAGCCATTTAGGGCTTTATAGGTCATTACCAGCACCTTGAATCTCACCTGGAGGGCAACCGGAAGCCAATGCATATTCTGGATGACATTTCAGAATTGGTATTTTGAGTCCAAACTTATAAGTAGTCACTTCAAACCCCATTGTAACAAGCCCCAACTTTCTCTGAACACATTTCTGAACCAGGCATTCCCAGGAAAAGCCTTGGAGAACAATTTCCGAAGGACAAAGGACAGATCCCACGCAAGGTTCTTCACCTGACAGACTCGCTCAGCCTCACATGTTTTTCTTATCAGGCAGGACTTTTTCTCCATCACCCAAGAATGAAAGTTTTTGGGTATGATGAATGCCTTCCCTCCCTAACCCTCAAACCCCCATCCTTAGAGGAAGCAAACCTGGTTTTTACACGCTGGGAAAGATCCTGCAGGTGTTTCATTTAGATGACGCAACCCTGCCTCTTATCCTTGGGAATTGCAAATGGCGAAAGGATAGTGTTTGTCGTATGCACTCATCTATGACTTAGGGAGAAACAACCAAGAATATTGTATTTTTTGAAAGGTAAATCATTCCAAGCTGATCAAGCCTGATCCCTGTATTTGTGAGGTTTGACAACACATCTCCCCAGTTGTTTTGCTTCTGGAGCTCATGGGATTCACGAAGAGGTCATCATTTCAAAAGCTGCCTCAAAAAAACCCTCCAAAATTCACAAAACCACAATTTAGTGCGCTTCACGTATTTTAACTGACATTTATTTGGATATTTTTTTTCTCCTTGGCGCTTCTCACAATGTTCCTCCAGGACAGCGTGTCAGCTAATGTCACTTTCTTTAAGATGGCTGAGGCAAATTGTGACAGGCCAAGCACTTACATTGCTTTACTTCACAGTGGAGGCATATTTTACCCGTAGCCTTGGTTTAGGAGACCAAGCCTCATATTTCTCATCGTATCACTCAGTGGCTGCACAAAGCATCAGGCCCATGGGTCTCCTAAGCTCCGTTCAAACCCCAAAGTGCCAGAGAGTCAAAATGCTGAGAATGGAAGCAGGATGGAGTGACTTCATCAGGCCTTTAGATGACTTTCTTGCTCTTTGGCTCCTCCAGATGTTTTGTTTTGTTTTTTGTTTTTTTACTGGGGGTTCACATGCTCCAGGTAAGAGTAGATGTGAATGGTTTATACTTTTGCTTTAGTCACCAGGTTAAAATAGAACAACATTCACAGGATCAAAGCTAACCATACAACCACAATTGCAGGAAACGGAATCAACCAGCAGCATTTGCAACTCATCCATCCCAAGTGCCCTTCAGAAAAACCAGATCTTAATCCAGTTTTCATTTCATTTCATTATTTCATTTCACTTCAGTGTTTTGCTTGTATGCCACTCATTCCTATAGGCGCTTTCTGGAATGAGGTGACCTTATCTCTGTTCTTAAAAAGGGGACCACTACAGCTTGCATTTGGGGTCCCAGATGGCAATATTCCCTAGGATATGGGTCTCACTGGAAGGGCAGACACTGCCTAGCAAAAAAACAATCTCCAGAGCCACACTGGACAAATCGAAGCAACTCCAGCTAATTTGGGACTTTGTACTTGCTTGTTTCTCCCACAAAAGGAGGGGAGAGGAGGATAAAGGCGTGGGCAGAAGAACTATTCATAAGCCAATTTATTAAGACAAGATACAATCACCTGAACACCGTGTCAAAGAGGTTCAAAGCCAGCCAAATAAACACCAGACAAATAAACACCAGACATCAGTACAATAATGAAGAGAAAATGACATTCCAGAATGCCAGCAAGCTTAATGCCATAAACAAGATCTATACAAAGTGTTATTTAGCTGTCACTTCACCTCTTTAAGCCACATCAATCACTTCTTTCCCCCCCCCCCCTGCACATTTTTGGGAAGTGCTTTCAAAGCAGTTTCGATGATTCCCTGAGTGCACAGTGTGCTCCGTTAACCACTGTGATATGCTGGGGAGCATCTTTCTGACAGGGGAAAGGGGGTGTTATTGCTTTAGTCATTGAGATCACATCGAGTAAGGGCAATCTTATTTATTGTTCAGAGCCTGTTGTGCCTCAAATGCCAAAGTGTGAGGTTATCAGGGAGCTGCTTCCAAAGAAAAACAGGAGTCAGGAGAGAGAGGAATAAATCATGCATGGGGCCCAGGGCACATCTAGGGATACCTCTCCCAGAGTTACAGGAGCAATGAATAATGGAAGCAGAGAACCGGAAGTCCTGCAGATACTGCACAGCCAGTAGAAGTTGCTGTGACAAGATATAGCGAAGGCTCCCTCCAGACAATGGTAGGACCTCCATCTAAAGACTACGTCCCTTTCAGTACCAGTTGCAAGGGAGCTATGGAGCTTAGATCCTGCTGGGCCCTCTGAGAAGAAAGCCTGGATTAAGGTAATCTTCCGTCTGAGTAGGAGAGTTTGGGCTGTCTCCAAAGAAGCAACTCTCATGCCCCATAGTGGTGGCAGGCCTGAAAGAACCAGAGGAGGCTCCTCTTCCGCATTCAAAGTCTCCTGCAAGGGGAGGAAGCCCATCCTCCACAGGAGGCCATAGAGATATTCAACCTCTAGAGGATTCAAGTTGATGAAACTTTCTCCCTTATTTCCCACCCCCCCCCCATCCCGAAATCTCTCTTTTTCTTGAGGCTCGCTCTGTCCAGGGCAGTGAAAGAGAGCTGCCTCCATTTGGTGTGCAATGTGACTGCTGAGAAGGTGAATGCTTTAATGTGGATTTTTTTTAAATGGTTTTTCATCAGCCTCAATAAATGTACAGGAAACCAGCAAGAGTCAATGGTGTACAAACAAACACCGCACTAAACAAATAAACTGATAATCTTTGGGAGGATAGTTTTTGGGTTTGTTTCATGAGTAATTCATGGATAGTTCATGGGGTTTGTGGTCAGGCCTGCCCAAGCCAGATCTCTCACTTGGGAAAGAAAGACCCTCAACGTGTCCCGTTGCCTGGAGGCGGTCCAGGTCTGGATGGGGAGAAACAGGCTTCGTCTCAATCCTGCCAAGACTGAGTGGCTGTGCATATCGGCAACTCGGGTTAACCAGACCATTCCACCTTTAATGATGTGGGGTGAGGTGTTACCCCCCCCCCCGTTGATAGGGCTTGCAACTTGGGCATCCTCCTTGACTCCCGGCTCAATTTTGAAGACCATATAGGAGCCGTGACCAGGGGGGCTTTTGCCCAGGTTCGCCTGGTGCCAAGATGCCCTACACACAGTCACTCATGCGCTCGTGACCTCCCATTTAGACTACTGCAACGCTCTCTACATGGGGCTGCCCTTGAGGACCACTCGGAGGCTTCACCTGGTGCAGAATGCTGCTGCGCGAGTTGTGATGGGGGTTTCCCGATACTCCCATGTAACACCTCTACTCCGCGAGCTGCATTGGCTCCCGGTTGCCCTCCGGGTGAGATTCAAGGTGCTGGTGATGACCTAAAAAGCCCTAAATGGCTTGGGTCCGGGATATCTGAGGGAACACCTGCTGCCAGCATCAAGTTCCCTTCGTCCAGTGCACTCCCACAGGGAGGGTCTGCTCAGGGTGCCGCCAGTAAAAGATTGCCGGCGGATGACACCCAGGGATAGGGCCTTCTCAGTGGGGGCGCCTGCCCTCTGGAACCAGCTGCCCGTGGAGCTCAGGACTGCCCCCGACCTCTGTTCATTCCGCCGGGACCTGAAGACCTGGCTCTTCGAGCTCTCTGGCCCAGGCTGAGGATTTTAATTTTAATTTTAATTTTAATTAGGTTTTTTACTTTTTTTTCAGGGATTGATGTAATTTTTTTAATTGTTTTTAACTTTTGTATTTCTTGTTTTAAATACCCTGTAAACCGCCCTGAGTCCTTCGGGAAAGGGCAGCATATAAATCTAAATAAATAAATAAATAAATAAATAAATAAATAAATAAATAAATAAATAAATAAATAAATAAATAAATAAATAAATAAACAAACAAACTCCATTTGGCTTGAAGTAATAGGTCCTTTTACTAAAGGGTGCTGGATGCAGTAAAGTCAGGCTAGAACTGAATTTCCTGCACAAAAAACACACAGGCTTTCCCCCTCCCCCCAATTCGACCCTCCCCCACCTTGACCAGTCATCTCTAACCAATGGGTGGATGTCTAGGTGTTTTGGCAACATGCGGCATTTGGAGCAATCAACACTCCATTCCCAAGTGTCGTTGTCTTCTCGGTGTCCTTGAAGACTGGCATGAATTGGTTCAACACATCCCTGGTCTTCCTCAACTGCCAGTCCCCCTCCCTGTTTTCCAGCGCCAAGCTAATACATGTGTATCGCCCATTTCGTCCCTCGCGTCCTCCCTGCTCCCAACTATTGACGGCAGGATGCCAACGAGACTTAGGGCTGCATATGGCAGAACTGACAATACCGTCATTTTCAGAAGAGCTCTGCCTCCGGAACCGTTTTGCAATACAGAATAATAAAACAACGGCGGTCAGTCTTACCCTTGTTTTGGCATCAATTTTGCCTCCTCTGTCAAGTAACAGCTTCACCATGTTGGTGTTCCCTCTTTTGGATGCTACATGGAGGGGAGTGATGTCATTCTGCAGGGGAGAAAAGAAACGGCCTTTTCATTTCACCTGGGTGGAACCTCTTCCCTCCCCCGCTATGACTCTCAAGGTGCTCATTCTTGCACCATTTTAAATTGCCTCTTCCGTTCCTGGAGGACCGCCGGGGAAGTGGGGAAAGGGCATGGCAGCTTCCATTTTCCTGCCTTCTCCTTTCCTGCCCCTTCTAATCAGCACAGGAAGAGCCATCAGCAACCGCAGCTGGTAGAAGGTGTCTCCTGCCCTGCACACTTTAAATCTCAGGGCCAGTTCTTCCAGGGTATGAGAAACCCCTGGGCCCAATAAGGTAAAGGTAAAGGTTCCCCCGCACATGCGTGCTAGTCGTTTCCGACTCTAGGGGCCGGTGCTCATCTCCATTTCAAAGCCGAAGAGCCAGCGCTTGTCCGAGGACGTCTCCGTGGTCATGTGGCCGGCATGACTAGAAGCCAAAGGCGCACGGAACGCTGTTACCTTCCCACCGTAGTGGTCCCTATTTTTCTACTTGCATTTTTACGTGCTTTCGAACTGCTAGGTTGGCAGAAGCTGGGACGAGTAACAGGCGCTCACTCTGTTACGCGGCACTCGGGATTCGACCCGCCAAACTGCCGACCTTCTGATCGACAAGCTCAGCGTCCTAACCCGCTGAGCCACCAGATGGCAATTGATTATTTTCACTGTGGCCTTGGCACTGCCCCGAGTGCTGAGCTGGCACCGTTGCCATAGGGGCTCAGCCAGTAAGCTCTCTTGGTGATTCAGGTCATCATGCTATATTTTTCTTTTTAAAAAAATGTGTAATATATTTTGGGAAGCTGCAAAAAACTTCCTGGAAGGCAAAGCTCATCTATCACACCACCAAGAAAGCATTAATCAATGCAATTGCCAGAGGTTAAGCTGGATTTGAGGACATCTCTGCCTCTTAAACCAATATAGTAGGGCCTCCTTCAGCATTCCTCATTCTGGCTGAGAAGAGCGAGAAGGAGAAAAGGATGGACTGGACTCCTCAATCAATCAATCAATCAGAATAAATCTGGAAGGGACATTGGAGGTCTTCTAGACCAACCCCCTGCTCAAGCAAGAGACCATTTCAGACAGATGGCTGTCCAGTCTCTTCTTAAAAATCTCTTGATGAACCACCCACAAGTTCTGGTGGCAAGCTGTTCCACTGGTTAATTGTCCTCACTGTTTGGAAGTTTCCCCTTAGATCCAGATTGGTTCTCTCCTTCATTAGTATCCATCCATTGTTTCTTGCCTTGTCTTCTGGTGCTTTGGAAAATAAGTTGACCCCCCTCCTCTTCTTTGTGGCAGCCCCTCAAATTCTGGAATACTGCTATCATATCAACCCTAGTCCTTCTTTTCTCTAGACTGACCATATCCAATTCCTGCAACTGTTCCTCATGGTGTTTTTTTCTCTCTCCAGACCCTTAATCATCTTAGTTGCTCTTCTTTGTACTTTTTCCAAAGTCTCAACATAGTTTTCGTAATGTGGTGACCAACCTGGATGCAGTATTCCAGGTGTGGTCTTACTAAGGATTTATAAAGCGATACTAATACTATGCCTCTGTTTATACAACCAAGGATTGTATTAGCTTTTTTTTTGGCTGCTGTGCACACCACTGGCTCATGTTTAAGTGATCGTCCACTAGGACTCTTTAAGATCCCTCTCACAGTGGCTGTTTATGAGCCAGGTTTCCCCTAATCTGTACTTGTATCTTTGGTTTTTCTTTTCCAGAGGTGTTCTTCCTTCTCCTGGAATGAAACTGGCTCTCTGCTTGGAGCATGGTTGTCTTCTTAAACTATCTGAAGTGCTCTTCTTGTGCTGACTCATTTCAATGAAGTTGCCCCAAAAGACTCATCATTAAAGGGGAAGAAAAATACACCAAAAGCTCAACTGCCATCCAAGCCGAACCATTAATTCTGCAGAAGAAACCTTCACTTCTTCCTCCACCCATATCAGGACGAGTGACTTCTGCATGCTTGGCAAGAGAGCCCCATGATTGTTCCCAGGGGGGTCCCCAAGAGCCAGACCAGAGGGAGCCTGTTTCCTCTTCTTTCTTAATCAACTCCGCCAAGCAATCAAGAGATTGAATCTCCAGAGTTGAAAAATCCTTCTTCATCTTTCTTGGAAATGTTCCTACGTTTTACAGGATGCAAATTCCCAATCTTCTTAGCAAATCAGCCCCCAACCTCTGACCTAAACAAGGCCCCGAAGCCTCTCTGCTTAGAATTTCTACTGAAAAGAGGTGATGGGGGTTGTAGTCCAAAGGCTTAGAAGTTTCTGTGTCAAGGGAGTAGCGCTAAATGAGAATACTAGATGATTTTTTTTAAACAGATTGTGACATACCCTGGCAGTAAAGTCCACAGCCGCCCCACGGTTTAACAGCAGTGTAGCTACGTTGATGTTTCCGTAGTGAGCAGCTATGTGTAGAGGAGTAAAGCCACTCTGAAAGATAAAGAAAAACAACCACAACATACACAGCAAAAGATCAATTATTGTTATTTTTTTCCAATGTCTTCTAGGAGCTCCTATAATACATGTTCCCCCAAAAGGGGTGGTCGTTCTAATTTTCACCACTGTTTTGCTTAATGGCCCGTCTGAGGATGGGGAGGTTGGGAGAGCACCGAAGTAAATATGTTACTCGTATTTTGGGAGAGAGAGAAGGAAAAAATATTTGGTTATTTCAAAAAGAAACTGCCAAAAAATTGCTCCTAATGCAAGGCAAATGGTGTCTGCCATTTAGTTTGTCAATGTCTTTTTGGAAATATCTATGTGGGATGAATATTTCAGCATTCTCGCCAGCTAAGCATTTTAAATTTTCCCTGCTGAAGTTTAGAAAGAAGACCTCTAAAGTAAATGCCTGGCTATTTTTTACTATTCAAAAATCGAAGATGGGTGCTAATTGAAACAGCACCAGAGTCTATTTTAAAAGAAATTAATAAGAGGTGGGGTTTTTTAATAAAAAAAATATTCTATATAAGATGAAGTCTCCTGTGTGAGCAAAGAGGCTGGATTAATCTTACAATTTCATTAGACAGTATCTGTCCAACCGAAGATGTTCAGTGAGTCACTGTGATACTTGAGTGATTTTGTTTTGTTTTTTAAAAGAAGTTCCGCTGTTTTGACAAACGCTAAAACATGCAGCCATTCCGTCCATTCCCACCACGAGTGAAAATTTCGTCTGCTTCCGAAATGGTCCGCAAGCCTAGTTAGCCATGCTCCCTCTGCCTCCGTCTCAGACTTTTTCTGAGTCCCTGGGAAGAATCCGTCCCTTCTGTTGGATGCCGACAACCAAGTGTCATGCAGGAGCCAGTCCCGGGTGCAGAAGTGGACAGAGATGTCTGCAGCTTTGCACAGAGCATATAAAACCTCGACCCAGCAATGGAGACCCAGTCAGACCCCATCTTCTGCCTCTGGGGCGGGGTGGGTGGGAAAGACCACGATTTCCACTGAAGCTCTCTTAAGGGGCATTTTTTTTAAGCACAGGACTCAGCTGCAGAAAACCCTGCCCTCCAACTACGTTCTCCATCACCATCACCACCACCATCCCCTTCAGCACATGCCACCCTTCGGTTCAGGCGGAAGCCGCTCTCTACTCCTCTAAAAGGCAGCGCAGAGAAGAGAAGAGAAGAGAAGAGAAGAGAAGAGAAGAGAAGAGAAGAGAAGAGAAGAGAAGAGAAGAAGAGAGAAGAGAAGAGAAGAGAAGAGAAGAGAAGAGAAGAGAAGAGAAGAGAAGAGAAGAGAAGAGAAGAGAAGAGAGGAGAGGAGAGGAGAGGAGAGGAGAGGAGAGGAGAGGAGAGGAGAGGAGAGGAGAGGAGAGGAGAGGAGAGGAGAGGAGAGAGAAGAGAAGAGAAGAGAAGAGAAGAGAAGAGAAGAGAAGAGAAGAGAAGAGAAGAGAAGAGAAGAGAAGGGAGAAAAAAGCAGCAGCTCTGAGTGGTAGAAGGAGAGCAATGATGCACAGAGAGACTCATAGTTGAGACACAGAGAAGACTTTATATAGATATAGAGATATACCTCGGTTGTTCTATTCACCATCATCTAGGTTAACACATTGGGAAGCAAAGGAAAGGGGGAAAAATGAATGGTTAGTTCTCCCAACAGCCATAATGGGGCAGAAAGCTTTGCAAAGGCCAGATGAGGCTAAAATAAAATCACAAACAAGCACAGAAGGGAAGCAGGGCTGATCGGCGGAAAGACAAATGGTTAAACGTGTAAGTAAATACTCCTTGGGGGGGGGGTAATCAACCCCCCCCTCTCTCTCTCTTTCTCTCTCTCGCCCTCTCTCTCACTCTGTTCCATGGCAGCCTTCAGTTCTAGACTTCTTGATTTTGACTCCTGTCAGTTTCTCACGCAACCAAAAGAAAGGTGGGTCACTTTCCTGGCACGGGAGGCTGTGCCAGGCTTCGCTCAGTATTTGCAATAGCTGGTGGAGTCAAACTATAATGGCTTGACCAAAATTGCTTTGTGCATTTAGGTTCAACATGAAATTCAATTTGAAAAAGTGGTTTTTTATTAAGCCATGGCAAGAGGGCAGAGTTGCCTTACGTCATCAAAACTCCGGTCAAGGAGCAGCAGGGGAAGGAGGGCACGCATCCGTCGATGTCTTTCGAAGAAAAAGGAAACCGTTGCATAACTAACCTTGGACTCCACATCGGCATTGTGGTCGTTCTGCAGTAGCAAAGCAGCCGCCTTGGTGTCGTCCTTGCGTGCAGCGATGTGGAGGGCAGGGAGCCGGACTTTGCCCTTGGTGTCATTTTCGAGCAACAAAGAGACCACCTGGTCATGACCCTGCTGGAGAGCCACAGCCAACGGGGTGAAGCCATCCTACCAAAGAAACAAGGCGCACCCATCAGCAAATGCTACAACATCAGTCACAGAGGATTGCTGCATTTTTTTTTAAAAAAAAGTGCCAGCAAAGAAGCACGTTTTGAAATATCTCTTTCTGCAACGTCTCTTTTGTCGGTGTTTCAATAAAAAGAAGAGAAAATCTGGAAATTACTTGCCCGAAGACAACCACACACACGGTTCTCATTGCAATTATTTAACACTTCCCTGCAAAAAAAAGGGTTATGGTGCCTGCTTCACAAAACTGAAGGGATTTTACAACCCCCAATAACTGTTTCATAAATGTCAAAGAGCCTTGGTGGAGCAGTGGGCTAATGCCTCCTTAAGTAACACCAGCTGTCTGCAATTAGCGCAGGTTCGCATCCCACCAGGCTCAAGGTTGACTCAGCCTTCCATCCTTCCGAGGTAGGTAAAATGAGGACCCAGATTGTTGGGGGCAATAAGCTGACTTTGTAATAATGCCGCTTGGGGGGGGGGACGAAAGCCCTAATAAGCAGGCATATACATAGAATGAAGGCTGTTGCTAAGCACATTGATTTGTGCTTCTTAGATTGTAAGCCGCCCTGAGTCTTCGGAGAAGGGCGGGATATAAATGGGATTAAAAAAAAAGAAGGTATCGGATAATGGATGACAGCTATAACTGAAGGCATGAAACATTTCAGCAAAAGTGGAGCTTCAAAGTTGGGGTCTTAAGTGGATGGCCAAGTCAGTAATGTAATGGGGGTTGCCCGTCATCTGGATGGAAAGTGAATTGTGACATGGAATGTGCAGACTTGTCAACTGCTGTTTGGTTCCTAGTAACCTCTCTTGATGCATCTGCAGCACCTGGGACTTCCACCTGTCTACAGGTGGCAGGTGAGGAGCTCTGCTCCAAAAACGTTCTCCAAAGAACAGGGCAGAACTTCTACTTGAATCCACACAAACTGAATTCAATCAATATGATGAATGACCATGTGCATAATCATTTCCTCCTTTTGACCCTGAACAGAGTGGATCAACTTCAGCAAATGTTCACTCCATAAAAAGTGGAAGTTGCTCATGCTGGAGAAAGTGCCTACAAGCCTGGCACAGAGCATCCTTCCCACCTCACGCCCCCCCCGTTGGGCGAGGTTTTCAATTTCCTGAGTTCCTGAAAGGAATTTGGACATTTGGAAGTTTGGGCATGTCGGACCTTCTTCCCTGTCACAAAGCCTGGATTCCTTTTAACTTGTTTACCAAGCCACCAAACAGACTATCTTACGTTTTGCACGTTAATGCATGGACTCAGGAAAATAAGCCTTCATCAGAACTGCAGTTTGGTATTTAATTTACACTCTGAAACATGAGGAAGTTGTCCACCTGGTCCTGTTTGCAATCAGTAGCTATGGATGGAAAAACACTTTGCCCAGTAACATCAACAACACTGACTGAAATAACTCAGTACAGTTACAATTAAAATCCTTTGGCCTGGATTTTTATTAACTTTCCAGGCTCGTTTAGAAGGCGTAGGTTTTGAGATGAACTCCCACCCAAGGACTTCCTGGGTCTGGCCCTGTTTATGCTCTTTGAGATCAACCAAAGTTGGGTTGAATGCTATAAAATACTATGAAAACAATGTGCAATAAAATGAAGTTAGATTGTGTGGGTACCAGCTGCCTATGGATCTTTTTTTTTTTTTGAAGGACAGCTGTTGTGATACTACTTACAAGGCAAATCTCTCACCTTCAATCATCTTCATTTACTCTATATAACATGATCATACTATATATTTAATATTTTGGCAAAGATAATATATATGAACATTTACCTCAGTGGCGAGGCTCTGACTAGCTCCATTATCAAGAAGAAACTTAACCACTTCCAAGTGATTTTCTTGGGCTGCCATGTACAGCGGCGTGAAGCCATTCTAGAGGGGGGGAAAAACAGGAAAAATACATTGAAATTTTTCAGAATCCCACAAATCTTGAAGGCATAGGATTGTAGAAGGCTGAAGCAGGTGACCAATGCTAAGTTCGCACTGAGGACTGAGCCAATTTTGGAAACGTGTTTTCCAATGCTTCTCTATCTGACAAATATCATTTTTAATTGACAGAGTGCAAAAAGAGATGAACAACAATCAGACTGCTTTGCATTTACCTCGAAAAGCAAGAGAGAACTTGATGTGTTCAGTTTTCCCACACAACAATGTCCATGATTTAAAAATTAAGATTCTGAGCAGACTCAATCATAAAAACCATGGATTAAGCACTGGATGGATGTGTGTTAGATAGTTTAGACTCTTGCAAATGGCCAACTCTGATTCCAGAGGTAGGCACAGCGAACAATATGCCCATGGATGAAACATTCATGAGGAAATCATGGACTAAGTTCTTCCCTTACATACTTGTGGGATGTGTCACAAGTACAAATGGAAGGGAGTCAGTACTACGAGGTCACAACACAACTTTTGTCACTCCGTCCCCCTAGCCTGGATGCTTGTGTCTGGCACAACAATTGTATCTGCAGCCACTAAGAAGGACAGACATTCAACACCAGCTTTAGGGAAGAGTGTATCCTCATATCCTTTCAGCAAAAAAATTGAGAATCTATAAAGGTAAAGGTAAAGGTTCCCCCGCACATGCGTGCTAGTCGTTTCCGACTCTAGGGGCCGGTGCTCATCTCCGTTTCGAAGCCGAAGAGCCAGCGCTTGTCCAAGGACGTCTCTGTGGTCACGTGGCCAGCATGACTAGACGCCAAAGGTGCACGGAATGCTGTTACCTTCCCACCGGAGTGGTCCCTATTCTTCTACTTGCATTTTTACGTGCTTTTGAACTGCTAGGTTGGCAGAAGCTGGGACAAGTAACAGGAGCTCACTCTGTTACGCGGCACTCGGGATTCGACCCGCCAAACTGCTGACCTTCTGATCGACAAGCTCAGCGTCCTAACCCACTGAGCCACCGCGTCCCTTGAGAATCTATGCTTCCCACTAAAATGTGGTACATTGAAAAAGTGTAGGATGATTTTTGAAACGTCCCTTGGATGAATACTGAAGCCATAAGCCACCACCAGATCCTTGGTAGGTCTTAACTGAAAATTGTCTTGGGAGAAATGTTGGAGCGGAGAAGTAAGCAGTGGGACTCGGACATGCTCCAGCCGAGAAGGGAGGCATGTGAGGACACCCCTTTTTCTGGGCTGCAGATATTTGGTTATCTTTTCCTTGAGAGGCCTCTGTTTGCTCATGGGTAACATAAGGGCAGGACAAGAGCTGTCAATCTCCAAAAACTTCCTTGGTCTCCAGTTAATGAAATGGATGGGAAGTGCTGGGCTCCTCCTCCTTAACTGGATGGCAGCTGATGAAGCCGAACTCAACTGCAAATGGAGGAATCAGTTTGAGCAATCAGAATGAGATAGAAATGTGTCCTTTTGCCAACCTAAGCCGGGTCATGAAAAAAAAGGCAATGAGAAATTATCCCACCTTCCAAAGCCAATGAAAATAAGGTCTTTGTTAAATGGCTTTTTTGCCCATAATGCTCGACAGAGTGTCTATGAAATCAGCAGATATTTAGGCAAAGTTTCTCTGTTGTTTTAACAGCATTTGTCACAGCCATGTGAACCTATCCTGATCTTACGGGTACTTTATCCGTAGTTTCATTACCATTTGGTCTTTTGATGTTTGACAAAATGTTGATGATGATTTGTTTTGTGAGGTACCTTCTGCATGGGGCCAAAGGCACCATATAGATTAACAGACAGGGCATGAAACAATAAACTTTAATGAAAGTTTAAATGGATGATGCTTCTGGGCATACTTCAAACTCAGTTCCAGAATGTGCAGGGATGCATACATTGCTCCTATTCGTCAACCTTTAAAGCAGCTGCATCTTTTTTCTGGCATTGCATGGCTGTCCTCTGTAGCTGGCAGGTCATCACAGGAAAAGAGGCAACTGATAGAATGGTGGCATATCTGAACTCCTGAATATGCCAAAGCACCTTTTTGGAATTAAATCCAAAGCATTGGGCAGCCCCACTACGTCCTCCTGACGTCCTCCTTCTCACATTCAGACTCATGCTGTATGCTGATTTCCCCTGGGGTCTGAGCTGAGGAGATTTTTATCCTTCTAATAGGGAGGAAGGAAGCAGTAACTGAAAAGGTTGGTTTATATTCACAATTTGACGCAATATGTTTTGCCCGGCAGCTTCCAATGTTAAGTCCAGGGAAGCTACAAGAGGGTGTTCTGTCCCAGCCTACGTACGTCCTTGTTACATCACAAGGCAACCCCTCTTTTAACAGTAGACTGGAAAAATAAACACTTTTTTATTTCAGTTACAGACCTTGTCCACAAACAAAATGGAGCATGAGCCAAAACAGGAAATAACTCACTGGTAAAATAAACAGACCATCATCTCTTGACACAGAAGTTTTTTGCAAACGGTTGCCTCCAGCAACCAGCCCTGCTCACACGTTCCCTTTTTGTTATGCAGCCCCCAAGGTGTGGCTTCTCACTGCTTTCTCCTTCTCCCCTGGAGCTGCCCCATTGCCTCCCTCTGATTTACTCATGTGACCTGTCTACGTTCACATGGGTCTCTGAGGTCTTCCAGCTGTGCTTTCTCTGAGTCTGACTCATCCTCCCAGCACAGCTGGCTTTCAGCTTGATCACAAGTGTTGGGGCCAGGTTCTTCCTCACTTTGTAAGTCTTGTAACTCATCAGAGCCTTCCTCCGAATCTGATGGCTCCCCAGGCCCCTCCTCCTCTGATTCCCCGGACTCAGCTGCTGGGATCACAGGCTGGCACAGAATCACAACAGAGGGAAGCAAAGAGGTTAAAGGACTTTGGTAAGAAGCAAGAAGGGGTAAAGTCCCCCCTGTCAGCAGGGCAGGGTTCCACTGAATATGGCTTTACCTGCGACTGTGCATTGACGTTGGCCCCATTCGTAACCAGCACCTTCACCACCTCGGTCTGCCCAGCCAAGGATGCAATGTGCAAAGCTGTATTTCCTTTCTGTAAGGAGAGATGCGAAAGGCATGTGAAAAATGTGCCAGGCTCTCCAACCACAGGGGCAGCAGGAAGACACCAATGAGCCTGTTTACAGCTCAGCGGTCCCCAGATGACCCACACAGGGATTCTGCGCATAACTGGAAAGCTTCATGATAAGACCCACCGGAGATTTAGGCACTGGGAAACAAACTCCTCTGCTCCAACAGTTCACTCAGCTTTGGGAGGAGACACACCGTGAGAGAGAATTCACTAGATAATTTGAGCAACTTGTGTTCCTATGCAGTTAATTCTCAGGATACAAACTCTTAGCTGTAGGAATCACCACAAATGGTGATTCGAAAAGGGCCCAGCATAAGCACCCCGAGTGCATCCTTAGTGGTCAAATGGCAGCATCTTCAGCATGGCAAGACATTACAATGAAATGACACAGGCACTTGCACAACAGAAGTCACTTCTGTTGCACAAGGATGTCAGGGCTTGGGGGAAAAGAAGTGAGAAGTCATTAGAATGCCAGAGTTTATTGGAACTGGTGTATTTCTTTTATCCACAGTCAAGGTTTATAATCTTTTGTCTCTGGCTGTTGACAAGCCATAGATAATTCAATCTAAAAAGGAAAACTTCTGCACTCCTTTGTCTTGACGGTTTTGCGAACCTGAGATTTCTGCCATTTATTCATATTATGCTGGATCATAAGCTAGCATTACAGCTAGCTTCTTATCCTTTTATTTTATTTTTTTCATTTGCAGACATATTTAATTTCCCATTTTTCATTCCGACATTGCCACTACGCACTGCACCCATCCCATTTCTCTTCTAGCAGGGCTATCAGCTCTGCCTCTCCGGCTGCCCTCCACCTGCCCTGGAGCTGCTGGGCCCAGGCGCAAGTCTGCAGGTGTGCCACTGCTGCAGAAGAGCCGTGCCAGCCCTTCTTTGGAGACCTTGAAGGAGAATGAAAATGGCGACTCTGCACAAACACAGCCGAGTGCTGTAGAGTCGGTTTCTAAGGAACAATCGAGCAGCAGGGAAGCTCTTACTGTTTAGGAGTGTGCAAAATGTTTCAAACTGCCCTACTAGAGGATTGGTGGGTCCTGACTCTGACATTTGATGGAACCCATGGCCAAATTCTCTTCCCTTCCTCTTGATAATAAGTGCTTAGCAATCCAGATGTAAACATTGGATTGCTGCTCTTGAACACTTTTGCACTGGCCACCGACACAGCTGTCATTGCCAAGCCTTTTCAGGCCTAGTGGTGGTCCAATTCAAGGTCTTTGGAATGCAAAACTACTTGACCAGGATGTTGCCTTTGGGCTCAGAGTAATGTAGGCTGCGGCTTTTCAGCAAAGCACGTTAAGAGAACTGTGGTATTTTATCAATCTAGTTCTTCATAATCATGGATGTTATAGGAAGTGGACTTAAGCTGAAATGAGACAGAGTCATCTCCTGACCAGCCTTTGCCTAGTTCTGGTCTCTGAAACAACAACTCTACCTTCCCCAAAGGATTTTCCCTTTCCTCTGCTCGTCCCCCCACCCATTTACTCTTGGCTAAAGGCTTAAGGCCTTTTTCTTCATTTAGTTGCCCTCTGCAGGCGTGGAACCTCAGTAGGAAAGCAATGCAAGATTCAGATACCAGCTCCAGACCTTGGTTGCTGCATCCACATTGGCGCCTCTATGGATCAGCTCTGACACAACTTCTACATGGCCTTCTTTGGAGGCGAGATGGAGAGCGTTCAGCCCATTCTGATAAAAAGAAAAGGGAAGGGGAGAGATTGACGCAAGGCGCTCAGAACAACAGGCGATAACTCAAGAGGCCTAAAGGTCACATTCCAGCATGATGAGAGCTTGAGAGAGAGAAGAGAGAAGAGGAGAAAGTGAAAAGGAGGGAGGGAGGGAGGGAGGAAGGAAGGAAGGAAGGAAGGAAGGAAGGAAGGAAGGAAGGAAGGAAGGAAGGAAGGAAGGAAGGATGGATCTCTTTCTAATTCATTACTTACTCCCTTTGCAATTCAATGTATCATCAGCCTAATAGAAAACAAAGTGCGGTTATCCTTATGTTTTACTTGAATGGCATATTGAACATGGATGATATTCAGCAACCTCTACATCAAATGTATCGAAGAGAGAACATCCCTATGTTGGCAGAGAATTCTGGAAGTTATAAATTTTGGAGCATCACTGATTGGCACTATGCCCAGGGAGGCCACAGGGCAACCTCCACCCACCCCTGCAGAAACACAAACTTATGGAAACTTTCATTTCCAAATGAGAGCTTCACCTTTCAGATGCTACTGAAATGGGTCTCCTATGCACAGTTCCTCAGATGGAAGCCCTGTTTGTTTCCTAAAACTGCACTCTAGTGGCTTCAGCCTTCCTAGTTTAAGGGAATGCCCCATGTCTAGAGTATCAAAGGACAAAGTACTTTTCTGTATAGAAGTCTCAGCACCCAATTCATCTGTAATCAGTACAAATAGGCCTCTTGTATCAAAACCAAGCAATTTCTCCTGTCAAACAAAGATGGAATCCTGTGTTTGGTATTAGTGTATCTCCATAAAATCCAGCGGCGTTAATTTCAAGTCGTAATGTGCGTTACGCACATCAATAGGCACACATTAGGTTGACTTTAAAGCAAGATGGAGACAATACAGTGTAGCAGCCGAATGAGGGCAAGTTGGAGAGAAGTTTTAGAAGCTTCAAATACAATCTAGGGAAGTAAATCCTACTAGGTCCTTAAAATACTACTTAGTGGTACTACATCTACATGGAAGGGAGGAATCAGTGGGGTACCACAAGGCCCCATCTTAGGCCCAGTACTCTTCAATATCTTCATAAATAACTTAGATGAGGGGGGAAAAGGGGAACTCATCAAATTTGAAGATGACACTAAACTGGCAGGTAAAGCCAACACCACAGAAGACAAACTCATGATCCCAAAAGATCTTGACAAACTTGAACAATGGGCCCTACCCAACAACATGAGTTTCAATGTGGAGAAAAGCAAAGTTTTACATTTAGGCAGGAAAAATCAAAGATATAAGTACAGATTAGGTGAGACCTGGCTCAAAAACAGCAACTGTGAGAGGGACCTTAGAGTCCTAGTAGACGATCACTTAAACATGAGCCAGCAGTGTGCGGCAGTAGCCAAAAAAGCTAATACAATCCTTGGTTGTATAAACACAGGCATAGTATCAAAATCATGTGAAGTATTAGCACCGCTTTATAAATCTTTAGTAAGACCACATCTGGAATACTGCATCCAGTTTTGGTCACCACATTACAAAAAAGATGTTGAGACTTTGGAAAAAGTGCTAAGAAGAGCAACTAAGATGATTAAAAGCTGGATACAAAAACATATGAATAACAGCTGCAGGACTTGAGTATGGCCAGTCTAGAGAAAAGAAGGACTGGGGGGCCATGATAGCAGTATTCCATATTTGAGGGGCTGCCACAAAGAAAAGGGGAGTCACGTTATTCACCAGAACAAGAAACAATGGTTGGAAACTGATCAAAGAGAGAAGCAACCTGGAATTAAGGAGAAACTTCCTAACAGTGAAGACAATTAACCAATGGAACAGAAGTTGCCTCCAGAAATCATGGGCGCTCCATCACTGGAGGTTTTTAAGAAAAGACCTGTCTGAAATGGTATAGGGTGTCCTGGTTGAGCAGGTGTTTGGACTAGAAGACCTCCAAGGTCTCTTCCAGCTGATAGATTGAGGTTCAGTGGGGCATAGAATAGAATAGAGTAGAGTAGAGTAGAGTAGAGTAGAGTAGAGTAGAGTAGAGTAGAGTAGAGTAGAGTAGAATAGAGTAGAATAGAATAGAATAGAATAGAATAGAATAGAATAGAATAGAATAGAATAGAATAGAATAGAATAGAATAGAATAGAATAGAATAGAATTGGAAGGGACCTTGGAGGTCTTCTAGTCCAGCCCCCTGCTCAAGCAGGAGAACCTATACTGTCTTGACTGTCCAGTCTTTTCTTGAAAATCTCCAGTGATGGAGCACCCATGATCTTTGGGGCAAGCTGTTCCACTGGTTGATTGTCCTCACTGTCAGGAAGTTTCTCCTTAATTCCAGGTTGCTACTCAATTTCCAACCATTGTTTCTCATCCTTCCCTCTGTTGCTTTGCTGAACAACCTGGCCCCCTCTGCCTTGTGGCAGCCCCTCAGATACAGGAACTATTATGTCTCCCCTATTTCTTCTTCTTTTTTTAGTTTAGATGGGGCTGTTTAGATGCATGCGACTGTAGCCTTAATATATCTGAATATCACTGTTCTTTCTTACCACATATTTTCCCCAACTGTTTTAGGAGAAACCGATTTTAGTTTTTGTTTAGTAACCACAGAATTATTAATATTAGCAGTAGTAGTAGCAACACTAATAATGATGCCCAGTGGACATGAAATATGCTGTTTTCACTGCTTAAGCAAACCTCAAGCCCTCTAAATGAGCTGGATTTCAATTCCCATAATCCCTAGCCAGCCTTGGAAGAAGAACACCTAGCTTATCCTGCAGCGGTTGTTCTGAACTCTTGGACAGGCGCTCTCAAGACATAGACACAAACATAGGCTAGTAAAACAAAATATGTGTTGATGAAATATTTCTACAACCTGATTACAAATGTTGATGTCCACTCCATTCTTTAAGTAATCGAGAGCTTTTTCCAAGTTGCCTGCTCGGGCTGCTCGTAGGTAGCTTGCGTTGGTGTCAGACTGTAAGAGAAAGAGAAAGAAGAGAAGATAAAGAATTTGAAAACCAAACATGAGCTGAAATCTGAATTTTGTGATTTATATAACCGGCCATCACACCCAGATCCTTCATCTGCATATCTGAGAATATTTTTAATTTTAATTTTAACTGGGTTTTAATTTTCTCAGGGTTCTATTTAATCTCTTTTAATTTGTTTTAACGTTTGTATTGACTGTTTTTTAAATGCCCTGTAAACCGCCCTGAGTCCTTCCGGAAAGGGCGGTATATAAATCTAAATAAAATAAATAAATAAATAAATAAATTTGGAAGCAAAGTTGAGCATTAGCATAATGCTAATAACTCGTTATTTAGATTGTCAAAGCTTTGTCAAATATTTTATTACTCCCCATTGTGTATAAGCTGCGTTATGATACTCGCAATACAAAATATTAACATCCATGTAGATATCAGCTAGATACCCCTTCAATGAAACAGGAAAGGAATTCTGTAGCTTTTCTGCAAAAAGATTTTAGGTAGCACCTTGCCTGGCACTGGAGGCTGAACAGGTACGATAGTAGCCATTATTCTCTGACAGAAGAAAATAAGTGTTGTGACTCAGGGCCAGCCTGTGGGTCCGGCAGCCGGCTCAGATGTCTCGGATGACTCAGATGAGGGGGAGGAGGAGTGTGTGGAAGACGAACCGGCTGATGATGGCTTGGAGGCTTCGCAGAGCCCCCAGCCGGGGCCCTCTTCTCAGCTGCGTGAGCCCAATAGTGCGGAGGATGATGACCCACAGCTGGCCCTGTTCAAGGACGCCCGACGCAGGAGGCAGTCGAGCAGGACCAAACAGAGAAAGGCTGTGGGACTCCTCGGGAGGAGGCACAGGGAGGCCACGCCCTGAACTCTAAATAAAAGGAGTGTTTGGGGAAGGGCTGGTTGCTGAAAGCAACCCTTCCGTTTGAGGATTCAAGTTCCAGTGTTTTTGTTTCTTGTTCTGTTATTTGAGTAATAAATCTTGGCAGACGCTTTCCAGCCTTAGACGCTCTCCAGTCTCTACTGTTTGAACAGGGGTTTGCCTTATTGCAAGGCCGGTAGCAGGCTGGTTCAGAACAATAAGAAGGAAACTCCTGGTCACACAACAATTACCATTTGGCAAGTCCGGGAACTAAATTCTCTCGACCAAAACCTCCAGTCTTTCTCCTAAATTTCACCATTCATTTTAAGGCTTCCATGTCTCAAGGAAGCCAACCTCTGCGGGGTTTTTTTAAAAAAAAATATTGTAGTAGAAGATGGTTTGTTGGCTTGGTTCATTCATTTTTAGGCAAGTACAGGCAGTCCTCGGTTTACGACCACAATTGAGCTCAAAATTTCTGTTGCTAAGTGTGACATTAGTTAAGTGAGTTTTGCCCCATTTTACGACCTTTCTTGCCACAGTTGTTAAGTGAATCTCTGCGGTTGTTAAATTAGTAACATGGTTGTTAAGTGAATCTGGATTCCCCGTTGACTTTGCTTGTCAGAAGGTGGCAAAAAGCGATCACACAACCGCAGGACACTGTGACTGTCATAAATATTGCCAACCACCTGAATTTTGATCTTGGGGATGCTGTAATGGTTGTAAGTGTGACTTTTTTTGTTGTAAGTCACTTTTCCCAGTGATGTTGTAACTTTGAACCATCACTAAATGAACTAAATGGTAAGTTCATTTAGGAACAATTTCGACCACGGCTTGCTCCATGCAAGCTACAGTAAGTACATCGGGAGAGAAATGTTTGAAAACCATTGATTGATGGAACTTTATCCAAACCAAAAGGACTTTGCCATGGAGGATCTCATGATCAGCCAACCAAGAATCTCTGGAGCCCAAAGGAATATTTTTGACTCTCACCATAAAAGGTAAAAAAATTACATTTTTCTTATAATTAATGAAACAAAATACTATTCAGTGTATGATAGCAGTAATTTTTGTGTTAATTTCAACATTCAAAATCTCTTCCATTGTCCTGTATTTACAAAAAGAGTGCTCTCTGGTCCATTTTAACACTGTTGTGCATGGAAATCTCTAGCATAATCTCATTGTTCTCAATGAGGACACATTTTGGCTCCGGTCCTAGCGTGGAGCTGATTCTGATTTCCCTGCGGAACAGGAGCAATAACTTTATTTTGGAGGAATGAACTTGCTCCTGGACCACCAACGCTCGATGTGAAGAAATCTTTGCACTCATATGATCCTTTCTTCTTACATAAGAGGAGGAAATTCCTACCACAGAATAAAATGGGTGCTTCTACACACAATGTAAAAGGAAAAAGTCAGTCACCTGCAGAATTTCTCCATGGTTGAACATTCTCACATTCAAAAAGTACAATAAAGCTATTTGAAGAAAGACAACAGACACACGCATACGTTAAATTTAGAAACTGCGGTTTGTTTGTTTAATTTAGAACGTGGCCCTGAGTGATTTACATTAAAAATAAGATACAATAAAGAGGAACCAACTGAAAGAAAACCCTTTGCATCTTAACCCAGCCCCTTGAACCCAGCCCCTTGAACAGAGCCAACAATATCCAAGTTTTTAGAGACATCTGGAATGTCATCCAGGTGGGAATGGCACAGATCTCTGGGGGAATCTTGTTCATGGGGTAAGTGCTGTGACAGAGACGTCCTGAGTCTAAAACAATAATATTGTTTGATTGAACAACCCAGAGCACACAATCCTGGCAGACAAATTGGAAGCAATGCAGTGGGGTCACTTGGGGGTAACAAGGCATGCCAACATTATCCATACCACCTCATTCTGGACCAGATATCACTTCCAAGGACAGTTTAAAGTGCATTAGAGCAGTCCAACTATAAGTTGACTCAACAAAGCTGTTTCTAGCCACAGTGACATTGAAATAACAAAACCTATTGTTGTGATGGAAGCACTACCCCACTGTGCTTGTGTCACAACATCTCAGCATCAACATCAACAGACAAATAAGCGGTAGAGTTGGTAGCTTCACAATGTGCATCTTCTTACTCTTAGGGACAAAGTCTCCTCAACCAAACATTGACTCTGCTAGTTTTGGGGCAAGTTGTAAGCTTTTTAAGTATGTCAGTGCAGACTTAGGTAGGACATTAAGTCAATGCAAACAACTCATTTATCAAGAAGTTACATGGATGTAATAGTGCCAGCCTGGAGGAACGTTGTCCATAGGGTCGCGATGGGTCAGACATGACTTCGCAGCTATCAACAACAATAGTGCCAAGCGGCCATCCTATGGGCAAGCTTTTCATATCATACCAGGTTCTGTGCTTTTCCATGCCACATAAGGCTGCATTGTCTGAATCTGTTCCACCTTCAAGAAGCTATAGAGTTATAGAGTTATCACAATGGCTTAAGCCTCATCTAAGGCTTGGAAGAGTGGTGATAAAGGCACCAAACTGGGAGACTGTGAGTTCTAGTTGCACCTTAGGGACATAAGCACCTGGACGACTTTGGGTCAATCCCTCTCTCTTTGCCCCACAAAAAAGGAGGCCCGAACAAAACACTTCCAAAAATGCTACAAAGAAACTTTTAGAGACTTGCCAGACAATTGCCAAGATTCTAAATTGATTTGAAGGCAGACCCTCACATACACACACAACAACAACAATAACAAATACTTGAAACCAATAAAAGAATCCTTATAATGCCAGAAAACTCAATCACAGATATTTTGTATGGTTGCTTAATTGGGGAAGGGCGGCTGAAGAGCTCCCAGGGCCACAAAAAGTGTGTAGGGGGGGAGTGGGTGGGTGGGTGGGCTTTGTGGCTTTAATATGGTCAAAGGTCATGCACTCCCCATTTTTACAGGCTAAGGAGGAGTTTCAATAGTATGCAAGGGGATAAGTGGTATGGATGTTACTCAAGATTCCTTCTGAATTTTCCACTTTAATTTAAAAAGGCAACCTCTTTATTCACGCACAGTAAAACTCGATTTGGGATACTTAGCAATGCTTTATGTCTGTCATCACCTGAACAGTAGCTTAATTTTAGCATTCCTGAATGGTACACAGTAAGCCAGCCATGTGCTTTCTCTGTATTTTGAAGAAGAGGACCAACTGCATTCCAGTTAGCCCACAGGAGGAAAAAGCACAGTTAATGAGTATGGGAGTATGATTAGGTTTTACAGGAAAAGATGTATTTGTAACAGCAAGCTCTACCCATTCTGGAAATACCTTCTCTTTCTTTCACTCCTAAATGCTTTGTCATTTTTTAGATGGTGGGGAAAAAATTCGATAGACAGATAAATTTTGGGTTTGGGTGAATCATCACACAACATTCTTTATCTTTTAAAACACTGCTTCCTAAACACTTCTGATCTCAATTATTAATCCCAGTGAATCTCCCAGCAATATAATTATTGATTGTAGTCTATAATTGATCTGACAAGCACCCCAATCCGCAGAGTATCCTGCTCATCGTAAATCTCTGGTAGCTACAACAATGTGTGCTGCACCCTATTAAGGATCCTTCCGAAGGGCTACCAAGCAGAACTCCTTAATCTATAGATTAGGTACGGCTTCCCTTCAGCACCTTTTAGCGGACTTGAAGCCTACATAACATAAATCTACAATGCTTATTCACCGCAACTCACTGCTAGAAGCAAAGAAGTACCGTACCCCTGTGGATTCACTCCTCGCCATGGTTCAGCTTATGTTGTTCGTGGTGTCCTCTGTGCACGCCATGTCTCCGTGCACTGGGGGAGAGAATGCAGCGTTTGCTGAGTTGCTAGTAAAATGCCAGAGCAGCAGTATTGCCCATGAAGAGGGAGCAGGTCAATGCACTCTCAGAGCCTTTGCATAGGGCAGGATCATGTCAGCCTCAACCCAGCCCTTCTGTACACATTCCACTGAGGGCAGGCAGACAGGACGGGCAGCCTGACACCCCAGCTTCAGCATGCAGAAGGCCAGAAATCTGATCCACCAGGAAATCTTTTACAAGCAAGCTGGCCTCAAATTGGGATGTTTTTGGGTGGAAAGGCAGAAGGCCTTCAGAAATCTTGCTTCACTTTTCTTTTGCATGCTCGGCCTTTTTATACACCTAAGGACCCAGCAAACGCTGATAAATAAGAAATAGACTCTTAAGCCTGTAAGTTAAGAGCCAACAGAAGCAGTGCTAACTAGAAGAAAGAAAGAAAGAAAGAAAGAAAGAAAGAAAGAAAGAAAGGAAGGAAGGAAGGAAGGAAGGAAGGAAGGAAGGAAGGAAGGAAGGAAGAAAGAAAGAAAGAAAGAAAGAAAGAAAGAAAGAAAGAAAGAAAGAAAGAAAGAAAGAAAGAAAGAAAGAAAGAAAGAAAGAAAGATATTCCGGTAGTATTTCACCTTAAAAACAATAGCCTCTTTCCCTTTCATCAGTATTCTGTTTTTAGGCAGGGGGAAAAAAATAGCAACATGCTTCAGTCTGCTTATGAGCAAAAGTCCAAGCCCTTTCTTCTTGTCTAAGTCCACTCCCTCTACACATGGACGTGCCTCCAAACCTCTCCTGGCCCACAGCTTCTGGGTTAGGGGTCTTAGCAAGATGACCACTAGGTGGCAACAAAGAAGACACAGAAACTTTGGAGTCCCACCAGTAGGTGGCATAAAAAGCTCTGCAGAGCAATACTGTAAATGCCATAAATCAGAGGTCCCCAACCTTTTGGGCACCAGGTACCTGGTTACATGGAGAGAAGTTTTTTCCGCGGACTGGAGGGGGCGTGTGCTGCCTGCATCCCATGGATGGGGCTTTGCTTGTTTGTGAAGACCAGTTGCTGGCATGCTGTGCCCTGATACTGCTCCATGGACCGGGGGGGGGGGGTTGTTGAGGACCCCTGCCATAAATGACTAACAGGCTGCCCCTAGTGGTATCTCCTTTAGCTTGCAAGAAAAGATTAGAAACGCCTTGTAAGATACTCTTCTATCTTTAAAATGTCTCGGTTCAGACAATCACTGGGAGTCAAGCTAAATTGAACATCGCCACAACCTCTTTTGTATACAAGTTCCTTAAGCGTTTCTTTTCTTTTCTTGAATATACTAACACTTTTCCTGCAGAGCAACCCCCACAATTTCATCAGGGGAACTCCCTATCACTAATAAGACATCTGCGTGGAACATCTGGGAAAGAGCTATAGATCCATCACCACGTGCCATCCTTAGCATAGATCCACTGAGCACGTGCATGTACACATGTATGTTAAGATGCATGAATATCATAACACTAGTCATAAAACCAGCATTTATTCTACCCAGTTATTCATACTGGATATTTTGCTGCAATTGCCATGAAGTTGCATAAGAAAATACAGTTGTATTCATTCTGAAATATTTTTATTACCCAAGGACATCATCGTTGTTCTCTGAAAAGTCCTTATCCTCATATCAGTAATACCAGTGGATAACAAACTTCACTCAGGGTGATTGAGCCTTGAAAGTCAGGCTGCTGCAAAGGGGAAATACTTAATGTTCCCCTGCAATCCCAGCCTTCTCACTCATTGCCAAAGTAGGTTATTATACAGTTTAGAGATTCATGCTCTACGGATCATTTGAAGAATTGGACAAAGAATCCCACTTTCACCCAGGTTTAATCTAGAAGGTCATCCAGGATTCTCACTCTTGGCAGATTTTATAACTTTCCCTTCAGCAGCTCTAGCGTCTTCTTAACAATGTGCATTCCGGCTAAATCAGGCACAATTCTTTTATAGATTTTCTTCCGAGCTCTCTCAAGAAAGACCACACAAGGAAAATAGGATGTGCATCAGAGGTATTTTAGGCCTTTTCTTTGACACAAACATATCCTTTTACATTTCTTCCAAGCACCTTCTAGGCAGTAAACAGAATGCCCCATTGCAACGTTTTGGAGGGTGGGGAAACAGAGGACAGAGAACTAAACTTTGACTGACTTGCTTTAGAGGTAAACCTTGGGGAAAAAAACACTCAAAAAAATGAAGCAAACAGATCTACGCCCACATTTACCTGCAAACCAGGAAGATTCCTCTTTCGGTCAAGAATGAGAACAACCACAATAAAAATAGCATTAACTCGTTACCGCCACACAAGTACAGAGAAATAAACCTTAAAACCAAGCTTATGACAGCATCTGCACAGGCTTACTTGGTCCACGGAGCCCTCTCCCTCTTCCACTGCCATTTTCTGTGGTCAAATGTGAAACATGATGATTCAATTAGTTAACACTTTGCACACGGCTTATCAGCCAAAAATAGCTGCCAAACAGAAAGCAACAAAGCCAGCCAGCGTGGCCTCATAGGCTACTTCTCCAACTATTTCTAAAGAATGGGAAGGCAGGTCGGGGTCTGGCTAGGAGCACCAAGAGACATCCTGGAGATGCCTCCCTGAATTGTAATCTTGAGCCCTTTCCGGGCTGCGTAAGCCTGGGATGAGGAGGACCAAAAATAGCCTCCAAATCAGCGGGTAACAAGGCCCAGCAGGCAGGGGTCACTCCTGAAATGAGCTTCCGGGATGCTGTTGACCAGCTGTTCTCCAGGAAAGGATGCAGATTGTGTTAGTTTTCCAGAAGCAACACAACCAGAGACTGACATTTACTCAGCCTGCATGCTGTCAAAAAAAAGGGGGGAGGAGCATTTTAAACCTGGGGAAACAACGTCATGGATGAGTTGGATAGACTGGAGTCCGCCTTCTCAGTTGCCTGAAGAATCAGTGGCATTGGCAGGTGTGAAAGAGAGAGAATAGAATAGAATAGAATAGAATAGAATAGAATAGAATAGAATAGAATAGAATAGAATAGAATAGAATAGAATAGAATAGAATAGAATAGAATAGAATAGAATAGAATAGAACAGAACAGAATAGAATTAGAATGGAATGGAATGGAATTGGAATTGGAATTGAATAGGAATAGAATAGAATAGAATAGAATAGAATAGAATAGAATAGAATAGAATAGAATAGAATAGAATAGAATAGAATAGAATAGAATAGAATAGAATAGAATAGAATAGAATAGAATAGAATAGAATAGAATAGAATAGAATACAACACATTGGCCTGTGGGGTATCCAATTGCACCAGAACTAAAAAATGGTAGCCTGATACTATTTCATTCAAGAATGGGAAATAAACTTGAAGGTATTTATTACTTCAATAATTGATTACAACATTAATTCTACCTCTGATTTGTTAAAACCATTTGTGACAGAGAAAACCACAATCCACCATGACTGAAGCTGACAGAAGTACACAGAAAAGCTCAGGTTTCTGCAGATACAATAAAGACCAAGAGACTTAAGATAATGCAAGATGTACGTGACAAAAAAGTGGATAATGTTTTTAAGACACATATATTAAAATATGCCCTGTTGCAAGTTTGGAAAAAATATCGTTATAAGTTGAATTTTAAAATTCCAATTTGGGCAATACCTAAACATGCGATAGAAAATATAAGCGTGGGATTTAAGCATGATGTGATTACATATAAAGAAATTCTTAGATTGGAAAGAAATGTATGGCAATTAAAGCCATTTAATATTTTAAAAGAAGAAAAGATAGTACAAACTTGGTTCCAGTATGGGCAGTTACAAGCTAGATGGAAACAGGATCAGAAAATTGGTATTTCCATAGTAGATGAAAATTTGGTTAAACAAATTAGAGATCAAAGTCCTGCACATATAAGAAGGATATATAATGCATTGATAGAAATAGACACAGAAACGGAACTTGTTAAAGATTGTATGATAAAATTGGCCCAGAATATTCAAGAACCAATAACGATGGATACTTGGGAAACAATCTGGGTCAGAAATGTAAAATTTACACAGGCACAAAATTTAAGAGAGAATTTTTACAAGATGGCATTTAGATCCTAAGAAATTGGCATGTATGTATCCAAATTATCAGCCTAAATGCTGGAGGTGTGGTTGTGATGATGCAACGTATTATCATATATGGTGGATTTGTAAAAAAAGTTAAAGCTTTTTGGATTAAAATTTGGTGGAATATGCAGAAGATATTTAAGAAAAAGATAAAGTTTTCTCCACAATTATTTTTGCTGGGTATTATTATAGACTGTACTGCTATAGAAACTAAATTGATGTTGAATTTAATAACGGCAGCAAGACTTTTGGTAGCGTAATATTGGAAGAAGGAGGAACTGCCTACTATAGAAGAATGGACTTTAAAAGTTTCGAACCTGGCAGAAATGGCAAAAATTTCAGCATATTTGAAAGACCATTCACAACAAAGATATATCTTGGAATGGAGAAGATGGATTGATTATATTCAGAATAAATATGGGACTAAAAAGTTTCATTTAGCATTTTAATAAGTATTAGATTTATAAGATTTGTTATTATTTAGTTACTTTTAAGGAGAGTTAAAGTGCGATAGGATTTAGTGTTATTATAGCTAGTTAGCATATTATAGTTTAAGATTGTTAGGGTTAATACCCTGTATTATGCTCTGGGAAGTTGGGGGGGAGGGGGAGGCAGGGGAAACTGGGTGGGGGTGGGGGAGGGATAGGTTTTATGTTTAAAATGTATCTGTAAAACTTTGTAATAAAAAATAAATAAATAAAGACCAAGAGAGTTTAAATTTATTTTTTGCTCCCACAGTGACAGCTCGATCCTAAATTGTGATGTGGAACTTTTTCCTAAAGTTGGAAGCTGAATGGTTTCGAAATGTGCTAAGATTTGTTTATTTAGTGTCTCAACAACTAAGAAGCAAAAAATACAAACTGAACACACAATCGGCCATGAAGATAAAAACAATAAGAACTCTCAATGCAACCACTTCACAGGGAGTCCAATTCCCATAGGGAGGAAACAGCCACATCTTAGGGCCTTGAGAAGGCCCAACCAGAGACAGGGCCAATTTCATCTCTGCAATCGATGGAGCCCAGAACATGCCTCTCCTGCCCAACCTGATGGGATGGGAAGGCGCCCCTCAGAGAAAGGCAGTCTTGCAAATAATCTGGCCCCATGCCTTGAAGGGGTGAGACCACCAGGACCTTAAATTCAACATGGAAGCACACTGGCAACCAGTCTAGCTGACAGTTTGTTGACTGCATCTAAAACACAAGTCAAACTTGCGACGTCACATGACGTCGTGCAACGTATCGGAGCTTTTTCCCCATTGCCGGCAATAGGGTGGGCGTGGTTTCCTGGTGACGCGTCCGGCCTGCAGGCCGGCAGTTTGACACCCCTGATCTAAAACAACAAACTATGGTTGTTCAAACAGAAGCAACTGCCTAGTAAAAGGAAGGAGGTGGAAGAGTATAAACCAACAAGACTCAACTTTTCACAATAAAACCATAGTTTGTGAGACCATGGCAATGCTTAGTGATATAAACCATACTTTATAAAACATAATATCATGGTTCAATCATCCTTCTAAAACCAAATAAATGCATTATCCAACTTGTGCCAGAATATCAGATGAATTTACTAATTTAGAAGTAACTCTTCATACAGTACTAATATGTTCTTTTGCCTTTGGGGGTTAGTAAGAGAATATCTGGGAAGTGGAAATATTTTTGCTATTCGTTGCCAAATACTGGTGCCCAGTTATTTTATTTTTTTTACAATGAAACCACCTGCCCCATGGGAAAGGCAGAAAGGCACCACGTGGTGCTTCCCTTCCCTGCTGAAATTTAAGACAGAAGATGGACTTTCCAAGCAAATATCCCCCAGTCTGGACAGCAAGCGAGACTGGCAGGTCTTGTGCCTTGGACCATCCTATATACTGTACACATGTCAGAATCTTCATGCATATATAAGCCACACGTCCACAGCAATTTCTCGTTCCTGGTATGAAAAATCACTGATCAAGCAACTCTACTTCTTTCTTCTTTCACTTCTTTGTTCTTATAACTGTAACTCAAACCACTTTGCTCTGCTTTGATAGCAGATGATAGCACTGTTCCAATATTTAAGGGGCTGCCACAAGGAAGAGGGGGTCATTTTATTCTCCAAAGCACCAGAAGGCAGAATAAAAAGCAATGGATGGAAACCAATCGAGAAGAGAAACAACCTAGAACTACAAAGGAATTTCCTAACAGTGAGAACAATGAACCAGTGGAACTGCCTGCCTTCAGAAGTAGTGGGTGCACCAACACTAGAGATTTTTAGGAAGAGATTAGACAATCGTTTGTCTGAAATGAATAGGGTTTCCTGCCTGGGCAGGAGATTGGATTAGAAGTTCTCCAGGGTCCTTCAAATTCTGTTGTTGTTGTTGTTGTTGCTATTGTTTGTAAATACTGAGATCAAAACATTTAGCAGACATCCTCAGGATATTTGAAACTATGAGATCTCATAGTTTCTTTAGACATGGTTTGCAGAACAAATTAAAACTGGCTTGGTTCACACAACACATTAATGCATGTATCATGGTTTACAAATTACATCTGATACCAAGTGAAAACCAAACAAATAATGTTATAATTTAATTCAATGAATGAATCTAGAGTGCATATTTCACGACAGGACTTCAGATCTATCAGCAATAAAAGCTGGTGCTTCGTGGTATTTGACAGCTGACTACGGGGACATCTGCATCTGATGTTACTGCTTTTGTCAGAAAGTCAAAAGGGACGTTTCCTCTCCTATTTGTATGTGATGTCATGGCACAGATATAAAAGAGGAGGTTGTGTTGCACAATTGCAGTGATGTTTTTCATTATTCTATCCCTGTTGCCCTCCTTGGACATTTACTATATTGTATACGGTGGGGTTTTTTCTTTATATTTTTGGACTTGTCATAACTGTCATGAGTCAATTTTATTGGAAGCGAATAAAGGTGGCAAAGAATCACTCAAGGATGGAGTGAGGATGCTACATATTGGGCAAAATAAGAGGAAAGGATTAATTTAATGGAAACCTTTGGGTCTTGTCTCTGCAGGAGGCATCAGCTGGCTGGCATTTTTGGATTTGGAAGTTCAGGTCTGGTCAGTATTTGAGTGGGAAAGCCCAGAAGGAAGCAGGAAGGAAGCCAGCGCTTGTCCGAGGACGTCTCCGTGGTCATGTGGCCGGCATGACTAGACGCCAAAGGTGCACGGAACGCTGTTACCTTCCCACCGTAGTGGTCCCTATTTTTCTACTTGCATTTTTACGTGCTTTCGAACTGCTAGGTTGGCAGAAGCTGGGACAAGTAACAGGTGCTCACTCTGTTACACGGCACTCAGGATTCGACCCGCCAAACTGCCAACCATCTGGTCGACAAGCTTAACGTCCTAACCCACTGAGCCACCACGTCCCTTTGGCTGTGTTTACTTTATCTTATTTCATGTTACTTTATGTTATTTAAACTGATTAAAGGCTCAAATAAAGGTCTTTCATTCCATCAGAGACAGGAGGACATCCGATGACTTTTGCCGGGTCAGAACAAAGGGTCCCTCTAGCAGGTAATTCATTCCCATCATGTTCTCAGTCAGGCAGGAAATGTCCTTCATAAGGAAAGGTCCATCATCTGATGCCCCCCTTAAATGTGCATCAGTGGGACATCAGTGTTGATTCTTCCCATGAGCAGGAAGCCTCTTTGCAACCAGGAGTCACACTTACGGGCTCTGAGGGCTGCTGCAGTGTTGGTCAGTGAGGCTATGGCAGCATTATCAGACATTTTTATCCTCGTTTTGGAGATGCTGCCTCCTATTTTGGCAAATAATTTTTAAAAAGAAAAATATAAAATTGTGAATTTTGAGCCTCCTAGAACAGAGGTCCCCAACCTTTTGGGCACCAGGGACCGGTGCCATGGAGATTTTCCATGGACCGGTGTGTGGGTGTGTGTGTGTGTGTCTTTGAATACTGCCTGCATCCCGAGGATGGAACTTTGCTTATTTGTTTTGGCCCGCTTGCTGGCATGCTGTGGACCAGTGCCAGTCCACAGACCAGGGGTTGGGGACCCCTTGCTCTACAATCTGCAAAACAAAGTCTGAAAGGCTGTGAATTGTCCACCCACCTCCCATGTCCAAACAATGCCCTTTGGTATATTCCTGGATCCTAAACTATGTTCTGATGGAAGAATCTTCCTTCCTTGCAAACTGACAGGCCCTCATGCAGGGTGTGTTTTTTTTTACCCCTTTCCTCACTCTGAGAAAGCTGAGGTCCAGCAAAAAAAATTCAGAAGACCGGTCTCCAAAGAGCACTGTGCTGAGTCCCACCCACCCACCCACCTCTAGATCTGCCCAACAGGTTGCAAAGCACAAGTTGCTGTTAAAACCCCAGCCAGAGAAATGGAGCCACATGGCTGTGAAGGAAGCAAGGGGCTACAAGCTTCACCCCCAGGGCTACGTGGGGGTGTCCAGCACCAGCCCAGCGAAAGGCAACTTCTCTACGGACTGGAGGTTTTTCTGACCTGCTGCCAAGCAGCAAATGACTTGCATTCTAGCCAAGGCCCACATTTGTCAGGAGGATCATAAAACTGGAGGGCCTCCGCCACCTCCTTCTCCTCCTCCTCCCTCCACCTCTGCTGCAGCTGCTGACAGCTCAGCACAAAAACTAGCTCCAACCTTCATTCTGGAAGGCACCATCACCCACACATGTGGGAAAGGGAACCTCTGTCTCCGGTTCCATGAAGAGCAAAATGAGGGTGCCTATGGATCCTTTCTAATTCCCCCTCCCCCCATACACTGAAGATGGTAGAATCCAGGGAGGGAGGAGAGAAAAGAGAGAGATCATGAATAATGGCCTGAAGAAATGGAAAGATCTGAAATTCTGCCTGTCTTCCTGCTACGACAAACTCTGAACTCCCGAGAACATAAAAGCAAAGCTTTCAGAAGCAAAGGATGCTTCTGGATAAACTGAAATAATCAAAACTAAGATGAATTAGGATCGCTTGTCATGGAAGCTGTTCATGTCCCCAAGAAATCATTCTGGGCTCCTCCCCCAGCAGTGAAAGGTGACTCATCACTACTGGTGCAAGTGAGTGCCCCCCCTCCCTTCATGGGGAAGGAATTTTGGAAAGTGCTGACTCTCCTGCTGGTCCCAGAGATGGATGATGGATCAATGAGGCTCAATATCAGTTGAATGTGGTGTTGTCAGCATAAAGGCAGGTCCTTCTATTTGCATATTTAAAGCCCCCTGGGTACTTTCCTCCAACACCCACCCACCCCAGCTAGCTCATTCAAATTCAGGGTTTATCAAATCTGGGGTCTTCCCAGTTGCAATGTATGGCAGTGAAAGCTGGACCATAAGAAAGTCTGAGCGCCAAAGAATTGAAGCCTTTGAACTATGGTGCTGGAGAAGACTCCTGCGAGTCCCTTGGACTGCAAGGCGATCAAACCGGTCAGTCCTAGAGGAGATCAACCCTAACTGCTCTTTAGAAGGCCAGATCCTTAAGCTAAAACTCAAATACTTTGGCCACCTAATGAGAAGGAAGGACTCAATGGAAAAGAGCCTAATGCTGGGAAAGATTGAGGGCAAGAGAAGAAGGGGACGACAGAGGATGAGGTGGCTGGATGGAGTCACTGAAGCAGTAGGCGTGAGCCTAGATGGACTCCAGAAGATGGTAGAGGACAGGAAGGCCTGGAAGAACATTGTCCATAGGGTCGCGATGGGTCGGACACGACTTCGCAACTAACAACAACAACAACAACTTCCCAGGAAATTCTGACAAACACCCCAAGAAAATGAAATGACACTTTGGTTTCCAATGGATCAGAAAAATGAAACAGCAGGTGTTGGAGTGCATAATTTACACTTTTGCGACTTTCCTGGACAGTCAGGCCAGGGTTACAGCATGCCATATACTTCATTACTGGGGGAAGGGGAAAAAATACAGATGCGTCAGAACATGAGCGAAGTCATACAAAGAACAAAGAAATAGAATTCTATCCAAGGAATAAAGGCCAGTCTGTCGTTCTGCATTCTAAGAACATGCATTTTGCATTTCTCTATTAACCCTTGAAAACCAAAGCAGTTTGGTTTATAGCTGCCTCTTCTTTCCCAAGGAACTCCTTTTGAGTTCCAACTCCCATCATCCTAAAGAAGCATGGGAAAGCCCCATGTATCTGTATAAGGCAGGGCTTTTCAACTTTTTCACCCATTGTACCGCTTTTAGGATATGGCAACACCCGTGTATCACCAGTCACCTAGCAAAGTGTCAAAAACTTGATGACCAAAAAAAAAAAAAAGGAAAAAAGTGATGAAGTACAGGTAGTCCTCGACTTACAACAGTTCGCTTAGTGACTGTTTGAAGTTACAATGGCACTGAAAAAAGTGCCCACCAAGCCACAGCCGAGCAAGACACCTGCCTGCCCGCCTGGCGGCGCTCTTCCTCCTGTCCGAGGTTTTCATTGTTGTGAACAATTCTGTTGAGGATTGGCAGCGGGGGTGGGGTGGGTGGGGTGTTTGGTTTTTATTCCCCCATCTGCTGGGTGGTTGCAGCAGGTTTTGGTCACTTCACATGACCCTGGGACACTGTGACTGTCATAAATATGAATCAGTTGCCAAGCATCTGAATGTAAATCACAAGACCCTGGAGATGCTGCAACATTCCAGCTGATCGGCGCTTCTTCTGGGCTCAGAAGCACCAGGACCAGCGCTGAGCTCCAGCTGGATTCTGGCGCTGATCCTGGTGCTTCCACTGAGCCCTGACAGCCCTGCAGCTCCAGCCGTCTCTCGCTCAGGCTTGTGCGGTGCTGACACCAGTTCAGCTCATTCCCCTCCCCCACTACCACTTTTCTAGGATGGTTGCATACCGCTTGCTAGGTGCCAATGTACCACAGGTGGTACACGTACCACTGGTTGAAAAGCCCTGGTATAAGGCACCAAGTTGGTGAAGAACAATTGAGGATGGTCACAGAATGAAACTATCTTCCCCTGGAGTATTTTAAAGGAGTTTCCCTGGATGCAACTCCTTGTGATTATCCAGTCTTTGTATCAGAACAGCATTTCTCAACTTTGCTGTTGAAGGAAAAGCCTTCATCATGGTTCAGTCCAAGCCAGGAATAAACAACATGGTGACTGCTTTAGAGAGAAGGTTGCAGTTTATTGAAGAGGAGATCCAGATAGGAAGATGGCTCTGGAAGAAAAGAGAGACCACATGTAGTAGGGAGTGGGTTTTATACCCTCTTGGGCTTTGGTTTGGAGTTATTTCCTGTTCCTGTTTGAGGCTTTGTATTTCCTGTGTCATGTACTTTGACCTGAGTCTGAGTGTGTCCCTTTGGCATCTGTGGGTTAATCCTATTATGTCTTGTCTTAAAGCTTGGGTGGGGTATGTAGATTTTAAGTGTCTTTGTCTTCTTAATCTTCTAGCTTCAACCTTCCTGAATGGATTATTTACATCTGGATTTCTACAGAGCTGGTTTCTGCTTGGGGGAGGGAGACTTGGGGCTATTAAGAAAAACGGGGCAAGCTTTTCTGCCTCTTTAAGATCCTTTGAGGAAATATAATATTCTGCCCTTTTCATATTGCCTTCTCGGGGGTGAGGTGGGAGGCTGACTTCCCACACTGGCAACTTGAAAATGGGTAGAGAATATTCAACCTGCCAAGATTGAGAAACACTGTACTTAGAAGTCCACGTTTCTGTCCATGCGCTGATAGTCCAAATGGCAGGATTACGAATACGAATCTGCAGAACAAAGGAGAAGCTCCTTCTCCCACAAGCTGTTCCATAAGCCACGTCGTATGCTCTTCACACAGGATTTTAAACTGCATTCTTCCAAATAGTGTCTTTAAAATTTAATCGTAAACACTGTCTACCTCTAAAAGCAGGGCCAGAAACCCAGGCTGGAGTCTGAACTGTTCAAGGGACAGAGCCTTATTGTGCCTGTCCCAGTTGTTAGGCAATCTGACGCTTTCAGCTGTGGCCCCAAACAGCTTCACTGGAGCAAAACCCAAACCCTGTTTGTTATGTCCTGATTTTTGTAAAAAGGTAAAGGTAAAGGTTCCCCTGCACATGCGTGCTAGTCGTTTCCAACTCTAGGGGCCGGTGCTCATCTCCGTTTGAAAGCCGAAGAGCCAGCACTTGTCCAAGGACGTCTCCGTGGTCACGTGGCCAGCATGACTAGACGCCAAAGGCGCACGGAATGCTGTTACAGAACGCTGTTACCTTCCCACCGTAGTGGTCCCTATTTTTCTACTTGCATTTTTACGTGCTTTCGAACTACTAGGTTGGCAGAAGCTGGGACGAGTAACAGGAGCTCACTCTGTTACGCGGCACTCGGGATTCAACCCGCCAAACTGCCAACCTTCAGATCGACAAGCTCAGCGTCCTAATCCACTGAGCCACCGCGTCCCTTTCATTTTTTGTAGCAGGTCAGTAATCCCTGAAAGGGACTTTTTCAACCACTATGACTGCTACCCTTTGCTGCTGCCCTGTTTAAAGCAACCCACCACCAAGGCAAGTCCAGCTTTGGTAGGGATCCACATCCTTGATTTACAGTCAGCCTTGAAAATTAGGGAATACATGACTCATTGAATCTTTGTGCGTTTTGCTTTATCCAATGTTGACATTGTGCAGATCATCCTGTTCAACAGATTTCTATTGGGGTCACTTAGAATGCAGTCTAGGAAACGGATATTGAAAAAAGGCCAGGGATGTTGGGTGAGGTGGGAATTACTCTTGGATGCTTGTGAGGAGTCTGCAAAGGAGGGAAGACAGGTCTGGAAGAAGTAAGGCAGCCCACGCTCTGGTGCACCTGTCTGAAAAGCTGTGAAAATATTAGTAACAAGAGGCTAAATGAAGAGCAGGTGCTCAACTACCTGGGGTTGGAGGATATGTTATCCCAGAGGACCCAGTCAGTTGGTCACATCTGCATCTGCTCTTGCTGTGTGCAGCTGTGTCATTTTGGCAATGAAGGATTTGAAGGGGGACAAACTTCTCAGCTGGTTATTGGACAACTGCTTCATTCATTTTCTTTTTTCCATTGTTCTTCTTGGCCCATTTGCATGGACTTGGAAAGCCCTCACAGCAAAAGGCATCCAAGTGCCACATGTTCATCACACCCAGAATCCATATGGGGAAACATTCAGGTATCTCTTATTCCAACATTTTTGTTAGTTGGAGTTACAAGGGATGGGGCTTTCAGCTCATAAATGTGAACTTGATGAAAGAATTGAAGAGCAACGGGGCCACATAAACCAACCTGGATGGGCGACCTTCAATGCTGAGATGGTGAGCAATGACCATGCTACATGGCCACATAAATAAAATCCATCACTCTATCCAGAAAAGGATCCTTCTCCAGCAATGGAAAAATGGGACGTTATGGCTTCCATCTCCCTCTAGGACAGTGATGGTGAACCTTTTAGAGACCGAGTGCCCAAACTGCAACCCAAACCCCACTTATGTATCGTCGGGTGCTGGGTTGGTGTGGCCCATTGGCTGGGTGTGGCCCATTGGGTGGGCATGGCTGCGGTGGTAACGGCAGACTGGGTGGGACTAAAAAGTTCAATCAATCAATTCCAACTTTGCAAGATCTTTTTTTTCCCCATGAGAAGTTGAAATTGATTGATTGAACCTCTTTTTTTTGCACATGGTGCAAAAAGGTTTTATAAAACCCAGCTGAAGGCCTAAGACTGAGGCGATGGCGCGCATGCGCACAAAGAGGACTCTGCATGCCACTGTGGCACACGTGCCATAGGTTCGCCACCACGGCTCTTGGGCAACTCAGAAAAGGTATCCTTCAAGGAGTCCATTGTGTTATCTGAGCTGATTCTTCCAGTGAATGAGCCTTGGCCCACCCACTTCCTCTGCCTTCTTTAACACTCAGTTAGCAAGCTGGTGTTAATTAACAAAAATGGAGTCCAGGACAAGGGAGATAACTTTCTGAACCACTTGAAAATATGGGATGCTAACTAATTCTTTACTCTCTTTGCTATTCAACCAATGCTGCTTGCTCCCAAATATCACGAACAGAAAAACTGGTGCACAATGAGCAAAAGCCACTTATCAAAACCATTACACTTCTGAACTCTTGGATTCCAAAACAGTGGAAAGGCCGTTGAAACCCTCCGCCCCCCCAAACCTCATTCATGGAAGGAAGAAAAGAACGAAAACACGAGAACACCCATGGCTGCAGGGGAAATGCCTAGAAAGCCTTTAGCAGAGAAAATGGGCAGAGCCTGGGTCAGTTTAAAGGTATTCAAGATTGTGCAATAATTTACAAAGTATAAAAATGGAGATCATGGGTTTAGGGAATTTGTAGGAAATACAAAGTTAAATAAGAAGTAGAATATCAAACTCCCATGCTTCATCTGAACAGAACTATATTGCCAGATAGTAGACCATTTTTAGAACGTGTTTCTTTCCCACTTGTGTTTACACTGCTAACTGTAAGCCTTCTGGCTACAAATATTTATTGATTTATTTAAAGAATGCATACCACTGCCATCTCAGCTTAGTGATTCTAGGCAGCTATAACATGAAGAACAAAATAGCACAATATAAATAAATACAAATACAAATACAAATACAAGGCAACCAGGACATCTAAGAAACCATCTCACTTTCTATCACAGTGCCCGCCAGGCTCCATTAACACCTAGCCCAGACCTCAGGAAAACGCCACCTCTTCAAGGCCAGGATGATCCCAGCTCTGAGATGAGAACAAAGAGAACAAACACAGACATCTTAGATTGAGACAAACTTATTTTAACAGTTTGCTATGCAGACAGCATAGCCAACTATCGCAGGCTAGACCTAATTTTGTTAAATGAACTCAGTGGACTCACTACTGTGATAAATGCTCACAAATTCTAACTTACAGGTCAACTCTTGAAACTAACTTCTATTTACAATAGCTAACAACATGCCCACTATTTTAATGCTGGGAGTCTACAAGGATGCAAAACCTGCAGATGATAAGATCCTGAAACAAGTCTTTTTGTTTAAAATATCCAAAGAACAAAAACATGAAAACATGAGCATCTATGGTATCATTTATGAAATGACCCACAAGTGAAATACTGTTTGTCACATAACAGCCAAGAATTTTCCCACCTAAGTATTTTGAATGTAGATCTAATCTTTGTTCTTGACTAAATTAAGAAAAAGGAGCAGGCAGATTTCAGTGTTTTTGGTCAGGGGACCACTGAATTATATCATTTATCCCCAACTCCCTGCTCCATTTTTCCCCTCCAGAACCGCACATTTATAGGAACATCACAATAAAACCCCTGCATGCTTAAGGCACATTGCAACAGGCTCCCAACTCGAGCTAGCCATCCCATGGGACAATCTTTCTTGCCTTCTACTTAAAGGTCCCAGCCCTATCAAATGATATACAACCTTCTACAAGATTTTAAAAAATCATCTACTGTCTTAAATTCCTTGGTGATAGCCATTGCTTTAAAGCTCTTGCTCAAGATTTGTGCAACATTTTAATGTTCTGGCAATGTTTTGATAGAGGCTTCCCATAGTTGATCGGGAAAGTGGAACAATTTATATTCAGATTTTGTGGTGGTTGTTATATAAAAAAGTAACTATGAAGAAATGATACACAATTCTTTCTCCACTCAACATTGTTAGAAAAAAAAACTCTGTTGCAAGAAAAGACTTAAAGAGTTGTAGAATTTTTAAAAACAATGCCAAAATTGACCATTTGGGCAAATACCAGCCACGGAGCTTGCAAAATTCTTTTGTTCAAGCAATTTCACAAAGTCCATGTTGGCATGCAGCAACCTTTTTATACCGTATTCTGCATCCTGCTGACTTAAAGCACCTCAATCAAAGGCCACCAGGGACAAGGAAGAGAGAAGGAAAACACGGAATGACTAATTCCTCATTTTTTTGCAAATCTACACAGCTGCTTTGGAAACAGCCTTTGGACTGCAGAGTTTTAGGCCAATCAGATCCCATCATGCAGTGAAACCCACAACACACCTGTGGAGACAGCTTTATGCAAATCCCTCCCTTTGTGTCCCAGCTTCTGATTCTAGTACCTCAATCACAATATTCACACTTTGGTGTTATGCCACACATTTGGGTGGAAACTGACCAAAGAGAGAAGCAACCTGGAATTAAGGAGAAAGTTCCTGACAGTGAGGACAATCGACCAGTGGAACAGCTGGCCCCCAGAAATTGTGGGCGCTCCATCACTGGAGATTTTCAAGAGGAGACTGGACAGTCACTTGTCTGTATAGGTTCTCCTGCTTGAGCGGGGGGCTGGACTAGAAGATCACCAAGGTCCCTTCCAGTTCTATTCTATTCTATTCCATCACAGATTTCATTTCACAGGGAAGAGAGAGAGAGAGAGAGAGAGAGAGAGAGAGAGAGAGAGAGAGAGAGAGATTCATTCTGGACATGGCTTAGTATGATTGATTTTCATTCTCCTGCCACAAATCCAGCATTTTTCTCTGTAATAACCATAATAATGTGAGTTCTCAGCTGGCAATACCCACCATGATTGGTAGGCTCATAAACAAGGTTTTTTTTCTCAAGCCTCTCACTCTATGAACCTATTCTTCCACCGTATTAGATAATCCCTTTTGGTTGACAGCTCATAAATTCTTTCTAACTGAGGTGAGTGGGGGCCCGGCCTGGGTTTTCTACTTAGGAGAGATCTGCATTTAAGTCTTCCCTGAGTGTTTGTTGCTGTCTCTCAAGAGCCTGGCAGAAACGCAGGCTAGAAACACCTGCAATAACAAAACCACTCCTCTATTATTAATCCAGCAAGCGCAGACATCACTTCTACCACACTACAGAGACATGTCTTTCCTGAAATACTCCACTGCTGCTTCATAGCATGGTACATGATGCATCACACTACAGAAGAGGCACTTTCTATCTTGCCATTGTCTCATTCCCTCCCACAGCAAAGGCGCTCACAGTTGCTCTTTCTCCTGAGAGGGATTATGTCATGCACATACAATAAATACGCCTTGCCAGCTATATTCCTCAGCCGGCTGCTTGGAGAACATGCTTCTCAGCTCACGTAAACCATGGGCAAAGTTTATCTACTATTTCCTTTTGAAATGGTACTTCTGCATTTTATTTTATTTTATTGTTTTGTTTTATTTTATATTATATTATTTTATTATTTTTCCCATTCAGTTGTGCCCAATTCTCAGAGTCTGGACAAATCTCTGCATTTTTTATTTTTTTAATCCCATTTATATCCCGCCCTTCTCCGAAGACTCAGGGTGGCTTACAATCTAAGCACAAACCAATGTGCTTAGTAATAGCCTTCATTCTATGTATATGCCTACTTATTAGGGCTTTCGCCCCCCCCCCAAGCGGCATTATTACACAGTCAGCTTATTGCCCCCAACAATCTGGGTCCTCATTTTACCTACCTCGGAAGGATGGAAGGCTGAGTCAACCTTGAGCCTAGTGGGATGCGAACCTGCACTAATTGCAGGCAGCTGGTGTTACTTAAGGAGGCATTAGCCCACTGCTCCACCAAGGCTCATTTTCCCAGGCAAGGTTTTCCAGAAGTGGTTTGCCATTACCTCCTTCCTAGGGCTGAGAGAAAGGGACTGGCTCAAGATCACCCAGTTGGTTTTGTTGTGCTCAAGGTGTGACTAGAGCTCTCAGTCTCCCAGTTGGCAGCCTGATGCCTTCACCACTAGACCAGGCTGGCTCTGGTCTAGAAGAGAGGCATAAGCCAAACTGGTCGTGTGGAAGCTCATTGCAAAGACAGAGACTCATCAGTAGAAAAACATAAAAGGCGTCTTAGACACCCACCAAATAAGATTGCTAAATACGCTTTATGTTATCTCATGCTCACGTCGGAAATGAAGTGGTACCATTATGTGGTCCTAGATAGACTCCTCTGTGCTACAAAAAAACGTGGGGGTGAAGACCACCAAAGGCTGGTGGATGGTACCATTTTCCATCTGTAGTTTTTTGCTCTGGCGAAAAGACTGTGATGCAGGCTAAATCCCACTGTCTCCGACTGAACGAGGACACCGAGGCATTCAATATCTAGATTTACCAGATAGCCTGAAGCCTCCTTTAATCCTCTCTCTAAATCTAAATTTGCAAAGGTAAGTTTGTGGTTGCTTTATATTGAACAGTATATGAATATATAAGCTGTCTTGGGGAAGTAGATCTCTCAACGTGCCACGTGGATCTGCAAGAAGCTCAGGGCAGAAAGCTCTTGTCCTAGAGGACAGACCCCCACCCACCCAGCAAAAAAAGCAACGTGCACAGGACACAGCAAAGGAATCCAAGGAATCCAAATGAAATTCCTGATTTAAAGTCCCTACAGCAAGAGGGAGAGAAGGGGAATGAAACAATTATACAGTATATAGATAGATATCAACTTAAATAATCTAGAAAGTTCTCTGAAATCTCCCTATGGTGAGAAACAACCTAAAATCTAAATTCTCCTATTTCTCTCCCATCAGGGAGACCACAAATTATGTAAAATGGTGCTGGGAAAGCAGAACGCCTCCTTCAGATAAAAAAAAAAACTTGGGGAAAGCAGGAATGTATTTTCTCCTTTACTCCACAATTTGGACATATCTAATAAATAAGTCCCCAGATGTACTCCTGGCAGGCTGCCAAGAAGGGCCTCTGCTTGTTTATGAGCTCTGCAGTTGACATACAGAATCCTCCAGCCAAATATAGAATTATTCACTTCAGTGATATTGCAAGTTGTTCTGCGGGAAAAGAACAAACGGCCCACGAGTTCATGGCAACTCATGCATTATGTCAGCCCTCCCCACCCGAGCTGGGGATGGTTTCGGATCTCCTCCATTGACCCTGTGGCAGAAACAATCTCAGCTGTGGCCCAATATCTCCGGAGGGCACCAGGCTGAGGGTATTTGGCGTGCCTGTGGTTACACAAAGAAGAATTTGTTAATGCCACCTTCTCCAGATGAAGCCTTGCTTTAGGATATTAGCCTTTCCTTGCCTTTGTGTGTTGTACTTCCCCATTCCTGAAATGGGGAGCTACTTTTGTTTCTTTGTTTCCTGACACAGTCATTCCAGAGGCAATTCTGGAACCATCTCACCACCATTGGTAGGCTAATATCTGCCCAGTCTTCCATCTTAAGAAACAGCCCCTCAGATCATCATAACAGATAACAGAATAACAGAGTTGGGAGGGACATGGAGCACCCGCGACTTCTGAAGACAAGTTGTTTCACTGATTAATTGTTCTAGCTCTCAGGAAATTTCTCCTTAGTTCTAGGTTGCTTTTCTGTTTCTCTTCCCTCCCATGACCCTTCCAGCTAAGTCTCAGTCTGTGTGTGTGTGTGTGTGTGTGTGTGTGTGTGTGTGTGTGTGTCCCTCCCTCGCTCTCTCTCTCTCTCTCTCTCCCTTCCTCCCTTTCTCTCTCTCTCTCTCTCTCTCTCTCTCTCTCTCTCTCTCTCTCTCTCTCTCTCTCTCTCTCTCTCTCTGTAACTTTCTGCCCTATAAAGAGATCACTTGCTCAGTTTTGCAGATCATTTTATGGCATCACTCTTTCTTTCTTTCTTTCTTTCTTTCTTTCTTTCTTTCTTTCTTTCTTTCTTTCTTTCTTTCTTTCTTTCGGCAAATCTAGCTGTATTTGTTTCTTGAGATATGATATAATTGAAGCACATCATTATTTTGTGTGTGCGTGTGTGTATGTATATGTATAGGTGTGTATATGTATATGTGTGTGTGTGTGTGTGTGTGTGTATACTAATGATGCAGTGTCCAAAATATCCAGATCTAGCACACTATATACCTAACAATTACTGCCCAAGTATGAGATGTTGAGTATTAGAAGTAATGGCACCCTTAAAAAAAGTACGTTTATACCATAATCAATGACAAGAATCACAGAAATGGATCAAAAGCTAGGATTTGTATCTAAGTTTTGAGAATGTTTCAGATTTAAAAAAAAACAACAAAAAAAAATAAGTTTGTCTCAGTCCTTTGAAGTAGACCAAATCAAAAAACAAATACTACAAGAAAAAACATGACTGCCTTAATATACGTTATAACAGGATCTCAAAAACCTGTTTTCTCTTTACTCTCTCTTATACCAAAGAAAGTCAAAGCAGAACAATCTTGAGGTTCTTTCTCACAGTTTCCTGGACTAGGTTCATGGTTTATTAACGGTCACTGCATATTATTTGCAGAATCATCTCACTACTTCTCTATAGTTTGCATTTTTTTAATTTTGATTACATGTTTTGATCACAAAACTTGTTTATTTGATGCAGAATTTTCCAAAGTGATGACATTAAGATAGATATAATTTCCCAGCACATTATATGGTTTAGATATCATATTTACGTTATACCATTATAGCCATCTTATTTGTTAGGTAGGTTTTTATAGATAAATTTATTTAAATGTAGCTTTACAAACAGAAAAAAACTAAGAATTGGTATAAGGATATAAATATATCCATATTCTACACATACTTTGATTTATCTTTTCTAACAAAGCAACATATGTTGTTTTTTCCACTGATCTATGGAGCACCCTCAAAATATCTGGTTCTTTAAAAAGCATCCTAAGAAGCTCTCATTTTGAAATTTGCTCAGGAGAAAGAGACCAGAGAACCGGGCCGGACAGAGGGAAAGAGAAGCATAGTCACAACAGAGCAACAATTTAGCCAGAGGATTTAGGCTGAATACCAGTGGGCCCTGCTCAACACGGGTATGGCAAAACCTTAAGCAGAGAATAAAGGTAGCATCACATATCACAGCAATAATGACGAGCCGATGTTTTCTATATATTTCAAAACTTTTCAAAATTCTAAGTCAGACATGTCAAACACAAGGCCTGGGGGCCAGATCTGGCCCGCGAAGTGGTTTCATGTGGCCCACGAAGCCATCCTGGAAACAGTGAGGGAACGGCCCCCACTGCCTTGGCCCTGGCCCAGAGACCCTCCTCCTGCCAGAGACCCTCAGATCTGTCCCACTCCTGCCCAGGCCCCCATAGGCACCCTTGATGCGATCGATGTAGAGCTGGCCATGCCCACCCAGTAGGACACACCCACTCTAGCCACGCCCACCCATCAGGCCACACCCACCCTGGCCCTACCCACCCGGCCCCTTGAGGGCAACCGCAATGCTGATGCGGCCCTCAATGAAATTGAGTTTGACACCCCTGTTCTAAGTCATATCCCATTTCCCTTCCTTGTGAAATACACTATTTTCAACAACAGCAAAAAGAACACAAACTTCTGATTTGGACATTGAGGGAACTCCCAGATTCAGCTGCAGCCTTCAATCCAATCTTAATAACCACAAACCCCAGTCAAGGCCAAAGTACTGTACAGGAGTGTGTGCACGCCAGGAATACAAAGTCCAAGTACAGGAAACACCTGTTACACTTTGAAGCAGAGCAACTCTTCCCAGGACTGCCAAACCAACTCAAGACATGACTCAGAGGCTTTGCAGCATTGCAGGCAGGTGCTGTGCTTGTGCTGTGAAGCCCTTTGGGTGAGATCAGATCAGAGGCTCCCCATAGCCCTGTTAGGCACAAAAAGGGTCTGCAGGACATCGTTCCAGGACTCCCCTCTTCGCCCATTTGTCTTTAAAGAAGATTCACTTTCTGCCTGGCTGTTGGGAAGTAAATCTTTTTACATCTTCTCCAGAAACTTTGCTAGCGCAAATAGGTTTGCAAATAGAATGGTATTATTCTACCAAGAAACAATAAGTGCTCTTACACCCCCAATGAAAAAAGCCCTCAGATGTCAGACAGCATTTACTTAAACGCCCATCTGTGGGTGTTAACCTGAACTGACTTGAGGAGCGTATATACACGCTGGTGATGGTGCACATTTACACAGTGTTGTAAAGATAAGAGCAGGAGGGGCTCTCACACCTTGGCTGAGATCATCATTCTCGAGAGGGCAAGATGGACAGGATCTCCTTATGTGCTCACCATCCGTTTCTTCTCTTCCCCTTCTCCACACTGGTTTGGAGATGGGTGAAGAGGCAGTTTATCATTACAGTTTAAGGGTTTTTAGGAATCTGCACCCTGAAATCATGAGACAAATGTTTTTATTCTTTTAAGGGAAATGCAGAAGGACATCTGACTGAAAATGATAAAACCCTCATCTACTCTACATTAAACACAAATTAAGTTACACACCACACACACAAAAATTGCAACATGTTGGAATCCAATTGCATGTAGTTTTAGAAGCAGGAAAAATGTACCAGCTAAATAAAATAATATCGGAGCTCCTGCAGCTGCATAAAGACATACATACATAAGGTCAATTCACCCAAGCAGGAAAATTGCATTGCCAGAACCCACGTAAAAGTCACTGTGTCCCATCCCCTGGAGGCAAAAACTTGTAATAATCACAAGAGTGAAGACATTTAAAGAAAAGGAGGCTTGAGTACAAATCCTAACAAGACTGTAGACCGAGTAGAGCCATAGTGAAAATTCTGCAATGCGAATTAAACAGAGTTGAGGAAAGAGCACAGGAGTGTCTGCAGGGTGTCTGTGTGTGGGGGGGGGGGGCGGCGGGGGAGGTCAAGAGGGTGGCACTGGCACTGCATCACACATAAATGATGGGTGAAGCTTGATCCTGACCTTTTGGACCACACCACACACACACAACCATGAAAGAACACTTCAGGACAGCCAGGCCACTAGATCCAAATCAAGGAGTTCTCCAAAAGCATCCACTACAGTCATGGAACCTAATGGGAAGGCATAAGTAGAAGAGGACGCCTCGGATGTCTTCAGGAAGTCCTACCTAGAAGTGAAGGCTTCTAAAGCACACCCAGACATTCGCGATGGGAGATGAACGAAAGACACCCAAGAGCTCCAAGAAGTTTGCTGGTAGACTCTTCTCTACCAGAAGCAAAAAGCTACAGGAACAAGCTACACATACCAAGCGGCGAGAGTGATCACACAGCTGCAGAGGAGGCCTTCTACTGACTCTGAGTTAGATGTAATCGGAGTAGTTACAATGAACACAATGGAGCCATGAAAAAGAGAAGCCCATGCATCGGTAGTGTTAGCATGTAAGTTCCTCATATGCAGCTTACATATTACAAAATGACAAGAAGCATCATGAGGAACACATCAAAGAACTGATCCAACTTTGGGGCCCTCAAAAGTTCCTGTCTGGTTGGTACCAAGAAGCCTCCCAAAAGGGAAAATTGTGCTTTCTTGTAACTCAAAGATCTGAATTATCCATCCAACATGTTTATTCTAGAAGTAAGGCTTTGAGGTAGGAAGATGACATGCACATACGCCTTTAATTCACTGGTGCATATCAAATGAGAGAACACTGGAAAAGGAGAGATTGCAACGTTCAAAGAAACCTTTTCATCTTCTTAAATCTGAAGGTTCCTAACAGCATCACCTTATTTATCTGAAGACAGGTCCTCTCGCACTTTCACTTGCAGACCCCCATTAACAAGGCTTTTGTCAACTCCTGATGCCTATTGACTAACTTAAAAGGGATCGCCACTCTTTAGGCCCATCAGTTCAATCTTGATCTAAATGGGATGATTCTCCGAGTCAATATTTTAGTTCTCCCTTTGAGCAGAAAGTATTAAGCTAATGGCTTTCAAATCTGAGGCTTTCCTTGGAGCTAAACCTTCATTTAGGAATGATTGCCTTTAAATTGAGCTGCCTGCCTTTACACTGGCTAGTTGCCTTGTTCCGTTGGGCTGTAGACACCTCTCTTCCTTTCCTGTGGTCACCTCTTCTCTCACTGCATTGGTGACTCCGATCCAGGTGTGCTGATCTGTGCTAATTGACTTCATCGCAGACACCTCACAAAGAATCCAGGTGGATGGAAGTTGGTCTCTGATGTTCACAAGAAGGTGCCAAAGCCTCATCCTTGACTATGGACATTTCACTTCAGGTCCTTCTTCCTCTTTTAGCTGGTTCCCTTGGCTACCATCCTCTTTGGCAGCTCATCTAGATTTCTTTTCCCCTTGTTATGAATATTTGACTGCAAAATTTACTGCAACTTAAAAATAGAAACCAGCCTGTATATTTAAAAAGTAGTTTTGAACACAGACCACACACATTAATCAGATCTACATTATCCTTCAACAGTCAGGATCCATTCCGTGGGTATCTCGGTGTATTTCCAAAGACTCCCTGAATTTCATAAAAGACTCGGCTGCTTCCAAGCAAGGGAGAGAGAGTCATACTCTGCCCAAAATGGAAGCTTTTCCAACATCTTTCTAAGCCCAGCCATTCTCTGTAGCTGCACATCATTTTCACCGCAGGATGCCAAGCCATGTTACAAGAACCATGAAGGCTTCTGCCTCAGGCTCATGGCTGCAATCTTATGACAAATATTTGTTTCATTCCCTTTTCCCCTCCACCCAGATGCCAAGGGGGATGGCAAACAAAGGACTATAACACATTAAGCTCACTCACCAGATGCCCCACCGTAAAGCAAATTATCTTCACAAAGAACAGCACAGTAGCTGTCCCTGCATGCGCATGTTTTAGGACACACATATTATGGAACACCTAACATGTCTCCACCAGGGCGGGGGGTGCAAAGCTGGAAAAGCAACCACTGAGAACCCACCGAGGATCCAGATGGACCGTTACAGCACATGGTTTATGCTTGTCTGGGTTAATAAAGCAGCAAATTACGGAGTAGCATAATTTCACTTTGTTCAGGGTGACATGTTATGACAAAGGCTCTCCTTCCCTCATGTGAATATTTCTCACCTTTTGTCAGTTTTTTAGACACTGGGTGAGAGCTACAGTTAGCCAAATGGAAGAGATCATTTAGATGAGGGTTAAATAATATTTTTTTAAAACAACAACAACAACAGCAACCTGATTCTCTTTGACTGCATGGTGTGCCCAGTGTGGTGATCAGAGAAGGGGTAGCAGAAGTGGCACAGTCCTTTGTCTGGTTGCTAAGAGGACAAAACGATGCAAGTCTTACCTCTGAGGAAATTATGGCATGGTTTCGGGCTGGATATGTAATTCAGGTGGAATGAAACCACGACAATAGAAGTGAAAATTAAGGATATGTTTTGTCAAAGTGGGTGGGAGGGTTGACTCTAATCAGGGCTGTTTGTAGCATATGATCATAGCTAATTGTTCATTAATTCCACCATGTCATTTGTTTATAGATTACCACCTCTGTGTAATGATTGTGTGTTGGTTTTCCTCTCCCCTGGTGTGGGAGTGGGGAAGGAGGAGGCGGGAGAGGATCTGGTACTTTAATGGCCTTTCGGTTAGTGTTGAAAATAGCAGCGTTACATGATGAATTTTCTTCTGGAGACTGAGCCAGGTTGCATTAAATGGCGCCATTCCTCCTTTCCTGACAGTCAGACATTACATATCACAAACCTCATCACTGCAGGGAACTTTTGCTGATACATTTTCTAAGCTGGGGCGGGAGATAAAAATTAAAATGGCGGCACAAAGAAAATAACCACAACCACTAAATTTATCTATTGAATGATAAGAATCTATTGGAAGGCAAAACATGTACCCCTATGCCTAGTCCTGTGTTTTTCACATATGGATCTGTTTCTCTGTGTTTGAAAATTGAATTTTGGGCACACCGAGCCTTGCAGTTTGCAACTATGCCATTGGGCTCTGAAGTGAAATGAACTGTGCTCCAGCCACACAAGAAGTATCAATAATGTATTCATGCTACCACGGATGCTCTGTAAGAAATACACCAGGAAGAGTATTGAAACATAAAGTGTTCTATTTAAGATTTTATGAAAAGAAATTTTCTCAAAGTTTAATATATTTCCCACTGATAAATATGAGAAATGTTGTGTGTGCAAGGTTTCCTAGCAATCCACAAGGCAAGGAGAAATAAAATAGGGGTGAATGAGTTGTCTAGTAAATTGTGAATTGAGACATTCTGAATTAAGCCCGAATTCAAGCAAAAATAATCAGAACAGGATTGATAGGAGCCCCATAATTTGTTCTTATTAAAAGAGGGCAGCCACAAGGAAATTAGGTTACTTCAAATGGTATCATCTATTTGCAAGTGTATGTTACCAGACAGAAAAACTTGTGAGTTAAAATGAAATGAGATTAGCAAATATAGGTTTGGGCACTTTCTGGCGGGGGAAAAAACAAGCAAAGAAGCAAAATTAAATTATAATATTTTGCGCAGAGCAGCTAAATAGCACTGAGCTTGGACAGCCATTAATTTCTTTGTGTCTTCCAGCCATTCCTGCTAGTAGAAAATTCTATGTAGTTGGACATGCAAATAGAAGAAGATTTATTTATTTATTTAATTAATTAAATTTTTATACCGCCCTATTCCCGAAGGACTCAGGGCGGTTTACAGGGCAGCATAAAATATAATATAAAAATAGTATAAATTAAAATAGATTAAATTACATAAGCCCAACAATTAAAACAATATTAAAAGCTAAAACCCCTTCAGTCCAGGCCTGATAGAACAAAAAACCAGGTTTTCAGATCCCGGCGAAATGAACGCAGATCGGGGGCGGTCCGAAGTTCCACCGGTAAATCATTCCAAAGGGCAGGCGCGCCCACAGAGAATGCCCTCCCCCTGGGGATCACCCGCCGGCACTCCTTAACCGCTGGCAACCTGAGAAGGCCCTCCCTGTGGGAGCGCACAGGACGATGGGAAGTTGATGCCGGCAGCAGGTGTTCCCTTTGATAATCCGGACCCAAGCCATTTAGAGCTTTATAGGTCATTACCAGAACCTTGAATCTCACCTGGAGGGCAACCGGAAGCCAATGCAGCTCACGGAGAAGAGGTGTTACACGGGAGTATCGGGAAACTCCCATAACAACTCGCGCGGCTGCATTCTGCACCAGTTGAAGCCTCCGCGTGGTCCTCAAGGGCAGCCCCATGTAGAGAGCGTTGCAGTAGTCTAGCCGGGAGGTCACAAGCGCATGGGTGACTGTGCGTAGGGCATCTCGGTCCAGATAGGGCATAAGATGTGCATAACACATATAACACTTTAATGGCAAGTGTTCCACGAGAAACAGGATGCTACAGAAGTGCCCAGGACGATGCCCACAGGGAACCCAGAGAAGCAGGTTTGAGACAAAGAAGTTGTGTTAGGACCAAACCAAACCACAAATTCCATCTGTAAAGAAGCTTCATTCCTTCCCCTTAAAGCCCCCAATAATGTAACAGCTCCATAGCAGCAAAAACATGCACCCTTGTTCTGCAGCAGTCATGCGATCCTTTCATTGGGTGTGCCCAAAGACAGGTTGGACAGCCACCTGTGGGAGATGCTTTTGCCTTCTGGGGGGGGCGGGTCTGAGGATCCAAGACTAAATAGCCCCTCCAACCCCAACTATGCTATGATTCTATCACGGTTTATGTTGGTGGTGGTGATAAATCCAGTGGAAACATTCAAAGACAGTCGTGCCATTGTCCACGGGTCCTTGCAGTTTAACGTAAAAAAAGCCTACTGTTACAGTTATATAGAGTTCCGTGGTGGCCGTGGTTAGAATGCAGTATTGCAGGGTAATTCTGCCGGCTGCCAGCAGTTCGATTCTGAGCGGCCCAAGGTTCACTCAGCCTTTCATCCTTCCAAGGTCAGTAAAATGAGAACCCAGACTGTTGGGGGACAAGATGCTGACTCTGTAAACCACTTAGAGATGTCTGTAAAGCACTGTGAAGCGGTATATAAGTCAAAGTGCCCCCATTTTTCTAAATAAAAGCATCCACATTTTTATTCACTGAGTAGAGTGAATAAAATCTAGACAGCACACTAAAAAGCAGAGACATCACCCTGCCAACAAAAGTGCGTATAGTGAAGGCTATGGTCTTCCCAGTTGCAATGTATGGCTGTGAAAGTTGGACCATAAGAAAGGCTGAGCGCCAAAGAATTGAGGCCTTTGAACTGTGGTGCTGGAGAAGACTCCTGCGAGTCCCTTGGACTGCAAGGCGATCAAACCGGTCAGTCCTAGAGGAGATCAACCCAGACTGCTCTTTAGAAGGCCAGATCCTGAAGCTAAAACTCAAATACTTTGGCCACCTCATGAGAAAGAAGGACACTGGAGAAGAGCCTCATGCTGGGAAAGATTGAGGGCAAGAGAAGAAGGGGATGGCAGAGAATGAGGTGGCTGGATGGAGTCACTGAAGCAGTAGGCCTGAGCCTAAATGGACTCCAGAAGATGGTAGAGGACAGGAAGGCCTGGAGGAACGTTGTCCATGGGGTCGCGATGGGTCGGACACGACTTTGCAGCTAACAACAACAAGAGTATGGGTGGGGAGGGCTGCTGTACTTTGCAGAATTGTGAGGGACCACGTTTCTGTTGAAAGCCACATATAACTGCCCAAGGCATTCATTTCATTGGGAGATTTCATTGGAATAGGAATCAAGTTTGTTCCTGACATTTTTCCCCTTTATGAGTAAAGAACAAGTTTCAACTGTCCTAATACAGGGATTCCCAACTGGGGATGCTCGCACCCTCTGGGGTACAAGACGATATTCCAGGGGGTGCGAAAACTTGGGGTTTCAAAATTATAGTGTACATGCATAATTTGTTGGCATTATTTCAAATTTTTGTAAGGGTTGCAAGAATATATCAGAAGCTTTCTAGGGGTGCAGGGTCTAGAAAAGGTTGGGAACCACAGTCCTAATGCTTTTAATGCCTCCACTTTTCACTCCATGAAAATCAGGTGGCCCCTTTTTGCTTGTCTTGGCCCCTTGGGCTCTGGTTATCAAGGTCGGTCAACCAAAATCTCCTGTCACAACTCCAGTGCCCTCAACCATCATCTGCACTGACCTGATGACAGCGGCAAAATTTGAAGCTGCATCTCTCTATCTTGGGTGTATTTCCTTTGGGGATGACTGCAGAAATTGCTTGGGGGAACCATGAAAGCTGTAGGCTCAGGACAGGTTGCCCCTGGCATATCACCACAGTTGGGCACGTCAGAGGAACTGGGCATGCCAGTATCTCCTTGATCAGACCTGTAGAGACTCTTGCAACCGGTCAATGTCTTTGCAGAAGCTGATACTTGACAATGAAGACCCACTGAAAAATATTTGTTGTTGTATGAAGGCGCGTCCCTTCAGGTTTTATAGCAGAATCCTCCTAGAAAAAGAGAAACAGAGCCTGCCACAGAGAGTAAGTCAGATATCTGGACTTGCCTGATAATTGTATTAAATTAGTCTCAATATGAGACAAATCTGAACATCTAAGAAAACTCCACAAAGCTAAGGAGAAATTTAAAATGCTGTTCCACAGTTATTATTTTCATTAGCTTAAAAATAATTCTCATTTATCCACAAATGGTTCTCCAGTTATTTTTTTCATGTAAAAGGACAATAACATTTCCTACATCGTTGCCAGGATTTAATAAAATAGGCAATACATTGATCAAGGTCCCTCCTCTGGCTGGATAGAAACGCTGAATGGAGGAAGCAAGCAGAGGTTTGTTTCATTCACAGGATGTCCATATCGTCTTTCTAATGCAACAATCCCTTCGTGCTTGCAGACTCAGCCAACAGAGGATCTCTGCAGGGAACAAAAGGGCATGTGCCATGCACATCATGCCATCACTGTGCCAGTTATATAATTTGTGCCGTGATATGAAGTGCATTACATCACTCTAGTGGTTTCTAACAAATGCCTGCATTTAAATGCAGAAAAGGGGAACTTCAAGGAACTAAGGGCTTGCAGTGCTGCTCAAAATGCAACTTTATAAGATCATTTGTTTATTTAGCTTCTCAAGTCTGTTTATTTGGAAGTGCCCTGATGAATATGTTGGAGATCCAGCCAATCCGAATCCGACCGATCGCGACTAAGGTCCTTTACGAGGTCTTATCTCGCGGCGTTGAGGAAGGCAAGGTCTAATTACTTTGCTACCCTTATCGCGTCCGCAGATAATCGCCCGACCGCCCTGTTTAGGGTGACCCGCTCCCTCCTTAATCAAGAGGTGAAGGAGGATCGCTTACAGGGTCGTGCCGAGGAATTTAGCCAACATCTGCTGGACAAAATCGCTCGGATCCGGACCGGTCTGGATTCCGACTGGGCAGAATCTGACGATGAGAACATGGACAGTCTTGTTGATGTTATCTGGGAAGAGTTCGATCCTGTGACTCTGGACGAGGTAGACAAGATCATGAGGAAGCTGAGCTCCACTACGTCCTTATTGGACCCGTGCCCCTCCTGGCTGGTTTATGCGGCTCGGGATGGGACACGAGGCTGGATCCATGCAGTGATAACTGCTTCATTGAAAGAGGGCAGTTTCCCCGCAACCTTGAAAGAAGCGGTGGTGAGACCCTTCCTCAAAAAGCCTTCCCTGGACCCAGCTGTTTTAAACAACTTTCGCCCGGTCTCCAACCTTCGCTTTCTTGCGAAGGTTGTTGAGAGCGTAGTGGCGCATCAACTTCCTCTGTTCCTTGAAGATACTGATTACCTAGACCCGTACCAATCGGGTTTCAAGCCCGGACACAGCACGGAGACGGCATTGGTCGCTCTGATGAATGATCTCTGGCGAGCTCGGGACAGGGGTTGTTCCTCTGTCCTGGTCCTATTAGACCTTTTGATACCATCGACCATGGTATCTTACTGCGGCATCTCAGGAGATTGGGAGTGGGAGGCACTGTTCTTCAGTGGTTCTCCTCCTACCTTCTGGAACGTTCACAGTCGGTGTTGGCGGGTGGGCAGAGATCGACCCCGAGACCTCTCATTTATGGAGTTCCTCAGGGGTCGGTCCTCTCACCTCTCCTGTTTAACATCTATATGAAGCCGCTAGGTGAGATCATCCGTGGTTTTGGAGTGGGATATCATCAGTATGCTGATGATACCCAGCTTTTCATCTCAACCCCAAACCACCCCAGTGATGCCCTCGATGTGATGTCCTGTTTCCTGGAAGTGGTCCGGGTCTGGATGGGGAGGAACAGGCTTCAACTCAACCCGGACAAGACTGAATGGCTGTACATACCGGCATGTCAGGAAATTCAGATTATTCCATCTCTTAATATTGGGGGTGAGTTATTACCCCCCGTAGATAAGGCTCGCAATTTGGGTGTCCTCTTAGATTCACAGCTCTCCTTAGAAGATCATATAGGAGCTGTGACTAGAGGGGCCTTCGCCCAGGTTCGTCTGGTGCGCCAGTTGCGACCCTATCTGGACCTGGATGCCTTGCGTACAGTCACTCATGCACTTGTGACCTCTCGTCTAGACTACTGCAATGCTCTTTACATGGGGCTGCCCTTGAGAACCACTCAGAAGCTTCAGCTGGTACAGAATGCAGCTGCACGAGTTCTTTTGGGGGTCTCCCGATACTCCTATATTACACCTCTGCTCCGTGAGCTGCACTGGCTTCCAGTTGCCTTCCGGGTGAAATTCAAGGTGCTGGTGATGACATACAAAGCCCTACATGGCATGGGTCCGGATTACCTACGGGAGCACCTACTACCGGCGTCAACTTCCCTCCGTCCTGTACGTTCCCACAGAGAGGGCCTCCTCAGGGTACCACCAGTCAGAGAATGTCGGCTGGTGACCCCCAGGGGGAGAGCATTCTCGGTGGGTGCACCAATCCTTTGGAACCGCTTACCAGCTGAACTCCGGATGGCCCCCGACCTTCGCTCCTTCCGGCGTGATCTAAAAACTTATCTATTTGAACAAGCCGGCCTGGCCTGATGGGTTTGGGTTTTAACATTACTTTAACTAACCTACAACATTGGGCACAATCATCTAACTTTAAATCTTGTATCCTGTATTCTTATTTTTAGTGCCCTGTACACCGCCCTGAGTCCTTCAGGAGAAGGGCAGTATATAAATCAAATAAATAAATAAATAAATATGTGCCATTCAACTGTTTTATTCTAACTGGAAATGAAATGATTAGGAATTAGACCTGCCTCGATTTTAAACGACAGAAAACTGATTGCATTAGAATTTCATACTTTATCAGAACATTGTCTTCTTATTATGTGATGTTACCCACACTGGATAATTTCCTAAAAGGTAAAGGTAAAGGTTCCCCCGCACATGCGTGCTAGTCGTTTCCGACTCTAGGGGCCGGTGCTCATCTCCGTTTCAAAGCCGAAGAGCCAGCGCTTGTCCGAGGACATCTCCGTGGTCATGTGGCCGGCATGACTAGACGCCAAAGGCGCACGGAACGCTGTTACCTTCCCACCACAGTGGTCCCTATTTTTCTACTTGCATTTTTACGTGCTTTCGAACTGCTAGGTTGGCAGAAGCTGGGACGAGTAACAGGCGCTCACTCTGTTACGCGGCACTCGGGATTCGACCCGCCAAACTGCCGACCTTCTGATCGACAAGCTCAGCGTCCTAACCTAACATAACACAAATTGTGCTCAACAAGAAAAGCACTAGGAGAAAGCAGGTGCAGTTTTTAGAGCTTGAGAAGTGTAAAGAGGATGCATGGCGGGACCAGCTGCTCAAAAAAAGACCTATCAACAGGGGCCGCTGAAGTTTCCTTAATGTTGTAGATGCCTTTCCTGGTAAATCTTCTCAGAGACTGGTGGTGAATTGGAAGGTAGCCTTGATCCTCCTCTGTGCCTAGAATGGCTAGCAGAGAGGGGGGGGCTTCCTGTAGAAACTCACGAGAGAAGCAGATGAGCACAAAAACTGCCATGGGGAAATGCCACCATCTCAGTCATTGCTGGAAATTCAAGTCAGGTTCACCTGGTGCGCCAGTTGCGCCCCTTTTTGGACCGAGATGCCATATGCACGGTCACCCACGCCCTTGTCACTTCTCGACTGGATTACTGAAATGCTCTCTACATGGGGCTGCCCTTGAAGTGCACCCGGAGGCCTCAGCTGGTGCAAAATGCGGTCACGTGGGTGCTTATGGGAGGATCTTGATACTCCCATGTTACACCACTCCTGCGCGAGCTGCATTGGCTTCCGGTTGCCCTCCAGGTGCAATTCAAGGTGCTGGTAATTACCTTTAAAGCCCTACATGGCTTAGGTCCGGGGTACTTGCAAGACCACCTGCTGCCATTGTCAACCTCCCATCGCCCGGTTCGCTCACACAGAGTCGGCCTCCTCAGGGTGCCGTCAACTAGGCAATGCTGGCTGGCGACCCCCAGGGGAAGAGCCTTCTCTGTGGGTGCGCCGACCCTCTGGAATGAACTGCCTCTGGAGCTGTGGACGGCCCCTGACCTTTGGTCCTTCCGCCGTGACCTGAAGACATGGATGTTCCAACAAGCAGGCCTGGACTGACTATGGTTTTAAATTTGGCTTTAATTGGGTTAAATTGCCATTTATTTATTATATCCATTGTTCAATTCTTCTTTAAATTTTGTACTTTTTTGTTTTTTAATTTTTAATTGTTGTGAGCCGCCCTGAGTCCTTGGGGAGAAGGGTGGCATATAAATTTAATAAATCTCAAATCTCAATCTCAAAACTTGGAAGAGAGAAGTGGACCCAGCTGCGAAGATAATCCTGCTTTGATGGGGTCTGTGGGTGGACCCTGGATGGTGGACCCGGTTGCATGTTGGTTAGTTGGTAAATTACTTTGATTTGCTCGAAGTTGGGCGATGGAGTAATATTTGGGTAACACCGGGAAGGAGAAAGTGGGAAGATGAAAAGAACAGAAATATTAAAAGCTATTTGTTTAAGTGGAGTACAAGGTTGGATGAAGTTGTTCCAAACTTGGTGGCAATGAAATCTGTACTTCTCTGAATCCTGGCGAGTCTCAGACGCCTCCCAATCTCCCAAAGTTAACTGGAGATGCCGACAAACAGTACCTTCACTGCTGGAAATTTTATCCGTGAAATCTGCTCTCCTCCCCACGCCAGAGGAAAATTTGCATCTAGCCTTAAAAATGCAGAGCAGTTTGCTTTTTACATCTCCTTGCTCACTAGTTCATGTCAGTGGAAATACAGCTCCTGGATCGGTGGATTTTTGTTTTGCTGTACACGTTTTTTCACACTGACCTGACCCATAGACATGTTTTTAAAAGTGTTACCTGCTTTAAGGTATTCTCTTAAAAGTCTGAGAGGCATATTTTTGAGTCTCCAGTAGAGTGCAGCATTTGAAATATTTTTACTGGGATAGCTTGTCCAGCTATCCTGGATTTTTGACCCAAGGCAGAGAGTACATATGGCCTTTCGCTCTGAATTTACTGCCTCTGTTCAATAGTTATTTCTACTTGAACCTATGGAAGGGACCAGAATCTCTGAAATCTGTCTCTAAAGAGAACAACAGAAGGCAGAAATCATAAACTCAATTTCTGTGAGCTACTTTTCATTTCATTGTCACCAAAACAAACACTTGTAGTCAGCCAGTGGACAAATTCGCAATATAGGAAACCATAAAAAATGCAAAACTAAAAAAGCCAAAACTTTAGATCAATTTCAAAATGAAGACGCACATATGCAGCATTTGGGGAATGTATTGAAGCAGTAGCTCTTAAGCTGTGTAGGTATGTTTATCCTTCCAATTAATGCATTTTACAACCACAACCATAGTTACTGGCTACAGAGCTTTATAAAGAACTTTAAGGATAACAGATAGTTAATCCTATATTTTTCAGCTCTTCTCAGTTGGCGGTCAAACATTTCCTTTCCGGACTATAAGATATCAAACGCCCCCATGAAGCACTACGCCAAATTGACTCTCCTGAGAACACCCAGAAAGCTAATTAGATAACAAACAAAGAAATTCTGAATAGGAAAATGACAAAGGAAAATGACAAAGATAGTTACAGGCTTTGTCATATCGTTCATGAAAGAGCTTTGTTTTGTCAGTGATTTTAAATGTAGCAGGAATTTAAAATAACGTTATGATGCTCCAAATATTTATTATTATGGCTCAGTGGGTTAGGACGCTGAGCTTGTCAATCAGAAGGTCGGCAGTTTGGCGGGTCGAATCCCGAGTGCCACGTAACAGAGTGAGCGCCTGTTACTCGTCCCAGCTTCTGCCAACCTAGCAGTTCGAAAGCACGTAAAAATGAAAGTAGAAAAATAGGGACCACTACGGTGGGAAGGTAACAGCGTTCCGTGCGCCTTTGGCGTCTAGTCATGCCGGCCACATGACCACGGAGACATCCTCGGACAAGCGCTGGCTCTTTGGCTTTGAAACGGAGATGAGCACCAGCCCCTAGAGTCGGAAACGACTAGCACGCATGTGCGGGGGAACCTTTACCTTTACCTTAGACTTGTAGCTGGTCTCTTCTCCAGAAGCACAAAGTCCCTCCCTCCCTTTCCCCCCCATTAATGCAACCCTGTGAAGTAGTCTGGGTTAAAAGAGAGTAACCAGCCTCAAGTCACTGTAGGCTTCCCCGGTGAAGGCTAGACATGATCCTGGGTCTCTCAGGCAACTATCCAGAGCTATCACCACAGCCTCATGGTGGCTGTGAAATCTACTGAAAGCAACAACAGTGAAGGGAAGAAAAGCAAACACATTTTTAATTGTGAAAGCAAATGGAATGCAAATAACACATGAAATAAGTGTAGCCAGCGAAAACTGAATGGAACAAAGGAAGGAATGGGGCACTCTTGGGCCTCTGACTGTCCGTGCCTGCTGTCCATGTCTGTCCATTGCTGGAAATCTGGAACAGACAGCCCAGATGGATTCTTCCCTCTAGGCAAGCAGGAGGAAGGTTGCTTCCCAACTGTTCCTTCCACCTGTTTTCACTGAGATCCACAACTTCTTAAAATGGAGCCAGTCAACACGATAAGAAATGACAGGATAAGAAAGAGCAACGTTTAAGATTTCAGGAGAAAACACCTTCCTTCCTATTTACGAGGACTAAGCTGCGTAAACACGCTGATGGCCCACACCCCCCCACACCCACCGTTAGGTTCCTCTATTTCAACTCTTAACCTTTTCTTCCACCAACACAAAAAACAGCAAACCTCAGCCACCACAGTTTACATTTTAATAGCTTTAAAATGTCAATTGTCTCAGATTAAGTCTGTACATAATCAGTCTGTACATAAATATCCTGGAATGTGCTTTTCTTGCATAGTTGTAAACATTATTGTACAAAGCAGACCGTTTTCTGGTCCAACTTTTAATTTATGTTTGATTATGTTAAGTCTCAGACATTTTGCTGAATACTTAGAAAACTCATGGACTTTGTTGCTCACAAATTCTTAGGCGGTGTGATGCTACAAGACCGTTTCCAGTTGATTTTTACAGTAAAATGGCAATGTTCTACTTATATCTAATCTTCATTGTTCCAAACATTTTTTTTCTTTAGAATCTGTTTTAACATCTTATTCTCAGCAAAGTAAGTTATGGGCAGCTTATGGGAACTTTAACTAAATTGTTGTAGCTTGGAGGCCCTAGCCCACAGCCTTCACATGTGCTTATTGCTTCATTCACAGTGACAGTCAGAGCAGCCTAATTTCTCCTTTGTTGTTACATGTCCTAAATTAATCTGTCAAACTGTAATTTAATTGCTTTTTAATCACATAATTAATCTTTTATTAGATATAATCTTACAAAGTTTGGCATAGTGCTGTCAATATCCACAAACAATTGACCTTCGGTTCCACTGAGTAAAAATACTCATATGAGTCTCTTTATGTGTGCTTTTAATTATTTAAACAGTTTGCATAGTCCCCCATCTCAAAAGCATAACAGTAATTCACCATTATATAAATAAAGTGCAAACTAGATTAAAAAATAGCCATAACGCAGTAGTCAGGCACCATGACAGACTCACAACACAATTACACTTAAGTTAAGGGTCCAGTAGTATCTTGGTCCAGAGATCTCTGCAGCCTTCCGGAAGAAAAGGGAGGAAGCTGTTCCGTGGGATCGGGGCCTAGTTTTTGCCATTATTAGTATTTAAATGTTACTTTCTTTCTGTTTGTTTCTGATCTTGGATTGAAATAAATTGGATTGACTGATACAAACAGATGTAGTAAAGAAAGAATTTTACTATCTCACTAACCATTAATTACGCCAATTAAGTTTTTCAATCTTAAAAAAATCAAGATTTCCAGGTTGCAAAATTTGGAAATCTTTTATAATTCATTTAATGATCTGAACATCTTCTGATGCATCAGCAACAGAATCCAAAACATGGGATACCCTTAGCCGGGATTTCATTAAAAGGAAGAAAGGCAATTTCCAAATATTCATGTGTTTTTCTAATAAAAATGGAGTATGAGCATCGTGATGAAAACATTCTTAAACTTTTATCGAAGTGCTTTACTGCAGCCAGAGGCCCTCCTCGGCTGGCTGACAAAACTCTCAACAGCGGTGTTCCCCATCAGACTGACATAGTAGTTTTGCAATTTGACCCTGGTAGGATTGAAGGCCAGAACTGCAGATAAAGCTTAGCGATTCCCCAGAGGCTTTCCAGGAATGATGAAAAACCTTAGTGCGTGTGGGTGGAAAGAATGGGCCATATTGTAGGGAAGCCCAGAGGTTGGTGAAAGGGAAGGTCAACCCTATGAAGAGTGGCATTGTGCAAGGACAGCTTTACAAAATGAATCCTTACACTTTGAGATGGGACTGACCCCACCCCACCCCCCACCCCATTAACCGCCTGATGTCATTGGAGGACCTTGGCAGCCAGTCCAGCTGTCCTGAGAGAGAGAGAGATGAGGCTGCACAACAGGGCCCCCAGGATGACCTACGAGATGAAGGCTCCGAGTTTATTGCTAAGTGACCCCAAAGCCATGATCTTCTCAGCCTTTCATCTCTAGGTCTGAGCCAAATTATGATCAGCATTTCCACAAAGACAGTTTCAGGGAGAGAAAAACTTTCTAGACATGTTCCCAAGGTGGCTTTGCTTTCTTGGTCCTAGTCCCTACAAACCTTTATCGGGAACCATGGCACAACGGCACAACCACTCAGATTTAGCTTGGTGATGGTATCTCAGAGGGGAAAACGATCCTCCTTTAGAGTGATGGCCTCCTGAGAAGGCTTGAGCCTTCCTCCAAAATGTTTCATTCCAACCCCAGTGAAGTGTCAAGTTTCTGACTATGGGCTTTTCAAGTGACTCTGAGGCATTGTTTACCTTAAAAGTCCTTTATTAGCCTAATACACTGGCAAATGCTTGCCCGAAGGAAGCTGGAATCTGAAATCTCCGCCCCTTGCACAATATATTAAAACACAATTCTCCACCTTTCTAGTTTTCTCATTAATCATATTCTCCAATTAATTTAAAGAATCAGTTTTCCTTCTGTTAGAAAACCCGCCAAGTTCTTATCTTCTTTAATTTCAGATGGCCTTGAGGAACAATCCTCCTCTTCCCCCCTCCCAACCTTAAACTCAATCTCTTAAAGCAATACACAAGTTTAACATACGAAATAGCTGCTTCTTCATCTCTTGTCAAGCAATAACATTCGATGTTAGCAGCATTGACATGAAGATGCCAGAGACCAAATATCACCGACAAGGGGATTAGGTCCCTCTTGCAAAGCAGGGAAGTTGGTGAGTCAAGGAAACGTTATTTATTTATTTGTAATGATTTTAATGCCATTCTTAATGGTAGAATGCTTTGAAGGCAACGGAGACAACAGAATAAATCCTAATAACAATAGTAGGGAGGGGGGGGGAAATCACAGGTTGTCATCTGGGACTGCAGAAAGACACATGCTAGAATATTCCTGCCCTGGAAAGAGTAGGTAAGAAGTCAAAAAGGCAGGTGTTTGTAAGGTATAGCTGATCTTTGCCGTTCATCCGAACATCCTGTTTCTATCTTGAAATGTCCTTCATATGTCAGAAGGGAAACAAACCAGCTCAGTAGCAATTGAGCCCTCAGCTCTATTTAACAGACCACCTACTGCAGCCAGGAAGAGGAAGGCTTCTAAATAACAATGACATAAATATTCATTTATGATTGTCCTTAATATAATTACTCCTTCTCCTCGGGGTTCCAGAACAGAATTGTTGAAGACTGTGTAGACAGAGGATGACTTTGCCTTTGGAGGTTATTTCAAGTGTATACAACCTAACTTTTTTTTAAAAAAAAATTATCCCTTTGGTTTGGATGCTCGAAAATGGAATCTTCACCACATGGCTAGAAATGTTTCAGTTACAGCTTTTCCAAATTTCAAGATTGCAAAGGAAATAAAGGCCATCCTTCTGAATTATGTACACCTGACATTTGCTATATTTTCAGTCTACAAATAAATTCCCATATTGACTGATGCCAGGAAGACTCAGCAAGGAAAGGAGAAGCATTATCATAATGTAAACAAAGGATCCAAAGGACATTTGTCCCCTCCGCTCGCTCAAACTGCCTAATGTATCTTAACGTGCACAATGATATTAGAGCATTTCAGCCATTCTCCCATCTGATGAGGCTCTTGAAGCATGAAGGGATCAGATACCTAATGTCTGTCTGAAGTCATAAAGAGTGAAGAGCAGTTTTAATTTAGATGACAGGCAGTCTTGGCATCACCATCTTCAACCTTGGCAGAAGGGTAGAGGAATCGCTTCTCCTTTGATTCCCTGGCAGGATTCTTCAGAGTGAAAATGCTAATTCAATTGCATCTCACCGAAAAAAGCAGGAGAAACAGCCCAGGCTTCATCTGCTCCTCCCAAAATAGTTCACCACTCTATACATCTTTGGGTATCATCACTGCCATCATGTACCAAAACAGTGTGAGAGGAGACCCAGGAGTAGTGAGATGAAACCATTCCTGGTCTCCATCTAGTTGGAAAGGAGGATTAAATCTGACAGTTTATAACAGAAAAGAAGAATACACCGATATGGCATCAGCAAGTGCCAGAGCTGTTTTTCCTATTTATATTAGCATTATTATGTGGATAGCTACAATAAATTGTGGAGCAGTGGGCTAATGCCTCCTTAAGTAACACCAGCTGCCTGCAATTAGTGCAGGTTCGCATCCCACCAGGCTCAAGCTTGACTCAGCCTTCCATCCTTCTGAGGTAGGTAAAATGAGGACCCAGATTGTTGGGGGCATTAAGCTGACTTTGTAATAATGCCGCTTGGGGGGGGCGAAGGCCCTAATAACCAGGCATATACATAGAATGAAGGCTATTGCTAAGCATATTGATTTGTGCTTAGATTGTAAGCTGCCCTGAGTCTTCGGAGAAGGGCGGGATATAAATGGGGTTTTTTTAAAAAATGTCAAGGACCAGGAAATCAGGAGATTCAGGCAATTCAAATGAGTATAAAGATTTATTGCAAGCTTAAGCTCTCTACAAGAATCTGAGCTACTAATGGTCAAGAGAAATGAGTGGGAGTTAACAAAGGCATTCAGGGTGGGCTGGACTTAGATCTCTTGTGGGCGCATAGGGATTCATGACTGATGATGCGTTTGACCCCTCCCTCAGCTCTGCCTGGTCATCTCCTACAGTAATCAGGCTAAGGGGAAAAAAAGAAGTGTGTCTTTTCAATACAAGGGGACTGTATTGAACTGAGAAGAAATATTTTTATTCTATGCCATCCAGAATCATGAGATAGATGGTTATATACATAAATATGACAGATAGATAGATAGATAGATAGATAGATAGATAGATAGATAGATAGATAGATAGATAGATAGATAGATAGATAGATAGATAGATAGGCAGGCAGGCAGGCAGGCAGGCAGACAGACAGACAGACAGACAGACAGACAGACAGACATTTAGAGCTTAGGGATGTGTTTTTCAGAAGGAAAAAAAAGCTACAGTACTTAGAAATCTATAACTAAGGCTGAGAAAGATTTTCCCCCAAAACCCTGAGAAAGAAATGATCAGATGAACAATAAAAATACACAACGAACAAAAAGAACAGAAAATTTCCCACATGATTTCGTAAACAAGACCTAACTGAAAATGCAAGTAGGCACTGATGCAATGAAGTGACTGGGTGACCCACATTGGAAATGAGATAAGTGTGAACTAGCAGAAAGAAAATAGAGGCATCAGGTAAGAACTGAGGACCCAGAAATTTCCTGATAATAAAGAAGAAAAAATGGGTCAGACAAATAAGAACCGGTACACACCCAGGAAGTTGGATATGAAAATCCCAGCAGAGAGGGACTTCCGGGTGGCGCTTCAGCAGCGTGGACGGTCGGGATCGACTGCCAGCCTTCCGATTTTGTTAAAGCCGCGAAGCAGCCGATGATCAGCTGTTCTGCGGCTTAAAAACCCTTCCCCTCGGGCGAAGAGGGGAAGGGGAGACTCTGGGTAGGGGTGAGAGCTCCCCCGAAGCCCGGAAAATACTCCGGATCAGAGGACTTTTCTGCTTTTAAGCAGAACAAGACGTTGAATCCACTCCTGCTGGATTTGTTTGTTATCCTGAGTAATTGATGCAGGCGGAGCAGATGCGGGAGCAATATAAACAGCAAGTATAAGACTTTAACTCTGGAACTTCAACTTTTTTCCTGTTTCAACGATCGTTTTAAAAAAGAAGGGGAAGATGGCGCCTGAGTGATTCTTTGTAACAAGAATTGAAAGCGTCTGGCTGGTGTTTTTTTTTCTTCCTCAAAGTGAAAGTGATTGTTTGGATATTGAGGAGGAATGTGCAAAGTGGATTCTCAGAACTTTAAGACTTTGTTAAACTTTGGAGTTGTTTAAAAGTGATTATAAGACTGGGATATTTAACAGCTAAACTACAACAGCAAGTGGGGCGAAAAAGTGAAAGTGCAACGAAAGTTAATTAGGTGTTAAAATGGCTTCCAAACTGCCTAGAATTCCCGTTTCTAAAAGTCCGGGGGCATCGCCTGTTCAGCAATCTGGAATTCAATCTTTGATGTTACCTGCCACAGCTGTTGCACCTGCACTGACTTTAAAAGACTTACAAGATTCTTTAAAAGTTGCTTTAAAACTTCAGTCTGAAAAAATATCTGAGCAGGTGGCAGAACTTATTGAAGAAAAAAATAAGGAAATACGGGAGGATGTTTTGATGGCATTTCAGGGGCTCTCAGGTTGTATTGAGAGTCTGGATGAACGTGTGGAAGAAGTGAAACAAAATAATCTGATGCTGGAGGCTAAAATGTGTGAAGTTGAGAATAAAATGGAAAAAATTGATGATGAAGTGGTAATGACACAATATAGAGACATGGAGTTTGCCCTGAGGATAAGAGGTTTAAAAGAGAATCCACAGGAAAATCTGGAGGATGCTCTGGTGCCTATTTTGGGAATTCAACCAGAAGATATTTTTGTGGAGATAGATAAAGTATTCCATGTTAATTCTTGGATTGCTAGGCAAAGGAAGCTGTCAAGAGATGTGGTTGTGTATTTTACAAAGAGAAAGATCAGAAATGAGATCATTCAAGCTTTTTACAATAATAGATTCAAAGTGGCTAATCAAGAGGTTTTGATTCTGAGAGAGATTCCCCCAAGAATTTTGAAAAAAAGGAAAGATTTTGTTTTTTCTGGCAGATGAATTAAAAAAACAGCTTCAGTTCAGATGGGAGATACCAATGGGGATTGTGGTGAATTATGCTGGAGTAAGATATCGTCTTAATACAGTCCTGAAGGCACGTGATTTTTATTCTAATGTATTGGAAGCAGGTTCCCCGCCATCTTCAGAAGTTAAAGGAGGGAAAGAAGAAGTTAAAGGAGGAAAAGAAGAAGGAGAACGACAGGTACAAGAAATACAGCAAATCTCGGAAACTGTGCAACCCCAGGTTTTATTAGAAGAAGCTAATACTCAAAGAGAGACACGGGCTGCATCTAGATGCAAGGAACAACAACAGAAACAGTCTTCTATAACTACAAGTCAGGAATCTACTTCTAGTGAAGCAGTGGGAGGAGCTAGGCCAAAGAGGTAGATGCTTATGGATGGCGACAAAGTTTCTAACCTGGAATGTTAATGGATTAAATTCACCACAAAAGCAAAAGAAAGTATTTCAGTATTTGAAACAATTTAAAAATGATGTTATATGTTTGCAAGAAACACATATTCGCGCATCTGATCAAAAATATTTGATAAACATTAGTTAAAGATTGTATGGTAAAGTGGGCTTAAAATATTCAAGAACTGATCCCATTGGATATATGGGAGGTAATCTGGGTTAGAAATGTTAAATTTACCCAGGCCCAAAATTTAAGAGAAAATTTTTATAAAATGTTTTATAGATGGCATTTGGATCCTAAAAAGTTGTCTTGTATGTATCCTAATTTACAGCCCAAATGTTGGAGATGTGGCAGTTTGGATGCCACTTATTTTCATATCTGGTGGACTTGTAGAAATATAAAAGCTTTTTGGATTACAATTTGGTGGAACATTCAAAAGATTTTTAAGAGAAAGATAAAGTTTACCCCAGAACTATTTTTATTGGGTGTTATTATAGATTGTGATACCAAAGAAGCTAACTTGATGTTGAACTTGATAATAGCTGCAAGGTTATTGATAGGGCAATATTGGAAGAAGGATTGCTTGCCTACTATAGAAGAATGGACGTTTAAAGTGTCAAATTTAGCAGAAATGGCTAAGATTTCTGCTTATCTGAAGGATCATTCACAAGAAAGATACATTTCAGTTTGGAGAAGATGGATAGATTATATTCAGAATAAATATGGGACCAAAAAGTTCCATTTAGCTTATGGGTAAATTTTAGATTGTTATTATTATTAATAGTTTATTATAGCAGAATTTTTATTAGTTTTAATTATATGGTATTATTATTATTTTTAGTATTAGTATTGTTTAATAACTTGGATATTAATTTGTTTATGTTTTTATTATTATTATGTTCACTTTTATTTTGTCTGTATTTACGTTAAAGGGGAGTTAAAGTGCATTATGAACTTGGTTATTTATATAGTTGGTTAATGTTAGTTAGATTATGATTATTATATTTGTAACCCTGTGTTCAGCTTTGGGAAGTGGGGGAGGGAGAGGGGGTTTTTTGGGTGGGTTGGTTTTGGGGATTATATTGTAATTTTTACAAAACTTTTTAATAAAAAAAAGAAAAAGAATTTTTTTTTTATAAACTCTAGACTGGGTACACAATTTATTGCATCTGCTCCAGAGAAGAAAAATGGAGTAGTTATCTATGTAAAGAAAGACTTAACAGCTAAGCAGATAAACAAGGAAGATATATTATAATTGAACTATTAATAGAAGGGAAGAAAATACTTTTAATTGGAGTATATGCACCTAATCAACAGCAAGGAGAATTTTACAAACTGTTACATAATAAAATAACTCAATGGGATTATAAATCGAGTATTTTAATGGGAGATTGGAATGGAGTGTTGGATACTCAGAAAGACAAAAAAGGTTCTTTTAAAAATACTCCAAGCCATGCTAGATTGCCAAAATCTTTTTTTGATTTGAAAGATGACTTGGAATTGCGAGATGTCTGGAGAGAACGAAATTTGGAAGAAAAGGATTTTACTTTTTTTTTCTGATAGACATCAATCCTTTTCTAGGATTGATTTTATATTAACTACTAATGATTTTTTTCTAGGATTAAGAAGATTAAGATATGCCCAAGAACTTTATCAGATCATAGTCCAGTTTGGATGGAATTGGATAAGGGCATGGGGGAAAGAAGATCATGGATATTAAATGAAAATTTGTTTAGATATGAAGAAAATGTGGTAGAATGTAAAAAGCATATGCGAGAATTTTGTATTATGAATATGCATAAGGGTACTCCCATTGAAATGGTTTGGGATGCAAGTAAAGCTTATATGAGAGGAGTGCTAATATATTTGAATAATAAACATAGATATAGATTGGAATATAAGCGTAAAGAAATAGAGGAGGAAATAAAGTTGAAAGAGAAAGCTCTTATTTTGAACCCATCTGATAAGAGGTTGAAAGAAGTAATTAACTTGCTAAGAGGACAGTTTGATATGTTAATGGCAGATCAGGTGGCAACTAATTTACGATATGCCAAACATAATACTTTTAATAATGCTAATAAGCCTGGTAGGTGGTTAGTTTATTTATTAAGGAAAAAACAAAGATCACATAATATTGATAAGATAGAATATAAGGGTAAAGAGGTGTTTCAGCAAAATCTTATTAAAAAGCTTTTGTTGCATTTTATTCTAAATTATATGCTAGGGATATAAAGCGAGGTTTAGATATGGATAGTTACTTACAGGATGTGAATATCCCAATACTTACACAAGAGCAACGGGAAGGGATGAATCAATTGATAACTGCTATTTTAGCAATTAAACAATTAAAAGTGGGTAAGGCACCCAGTACAGATGGTTTATCAGCTATTTATTATAAAAATTTACAATCAGAAATGGTGGAGCCTTTAAAAGAATTATTTAGAACAATTGAATCTGGAGGAGAAGTGCCTCCATCGTGGAAAACAACATTTATAACTTTGATTCCGAAGGAAGATCAAGATCTTGTTCAACTTAAAAATTATAGGCCTATATTGCTTTTAAATAATGATTATAAAATATTTGCAAAGATTTTAGCAAATAGATTAATGAAGGTTATGCAGCAAATGATTCATAGTGATCAAACAGGATTTATAAGTGGTAGACAAATGAAAAATAATGTGAGACATATTGTAAATTTATTAGAATTTTTGGAGAAAAATAATCAAGTCCCCGCAGCGCTGATCTTTTTGGATGTTTAAAAGGCCTTTGATCAATTGAATTGGCAATTTTTATTCAAAGTTTTGGAGAAGATGGAGTTTGGTGATAAGTTTTTACAACCTATTAGGGGAATATATCAAAAACAAACAGCTCAAATAATAATTAATGGTAGTTTAACAGAAGCTTGTAAAATTGAAAAAGGTACAAGACAGGGTTGTCCACTGTCGCCATTATTGTTTGTTTTAACATTGGAAATATTGTTGATTAAGATACGTGATTCAGAGAAAATAAAGGGAATTAAAATTAAAGATCAAGATTATAGATTGAAAGCATTTGCGGATGACTTGGTAATTACATTAAGTCAACCAACTCAATCGGTTACAGATTTAATGGAAATAATTTTACAATATGGACAAGTTTCTGGATTTAAGGTAAATAGGCAAAAAACTAAAATATTGGTTAAAAATATGACCAAAGAACAAAAGGAAGTTTTAGGAAAACTAACGGGATTTGAAATAGTTAAGAAGATCAAATACTTGGGGGTATATCTTTCAGCTTCAAATGCGAAATTATATAAAAATAATTATGAATTGTTATGGTCAAAAATACAAAAAGAATTAGATAGTTGGAAAAAATTACAATTGTCCTTATTGGGAAGAATTGCAGCTGTGAAAACGAATGTTTTACCTAAATTCTTATTCTTGTTTCAAATGATACCTATACTTTAAAAAGACTCAAATTTGGAGGAATGGCAAAGAGGTATTAATAAATTTATTTGGGCAGGGAAGAGACCGAGAGTTAAATTTAAGATAATGCAAGATGTACGTGAAAGAGGTGGTCTTAAAATGCCCAATTTTAAATTATACTACGAGGCTGCAGCATTATCATCAATTAGTAATTGGTTTAACTTAACACAAGGGAGATTATTGAACATTGAAGGATATGATTTGTTATATGGTTGGCATGCTTATTTATTGTATGACAAAAAACTGGATAATGTTTTTAAGACACATATATTAAGATATGCCCTGTTGCGAGTTTGGAAAAAATATCATTACAAGTTGAATTTTAAAATTCCAATTTGGGCAATACCTAAACATGCGATAGAAAATAGAAATGTGGGATTTAAGCATGATGTGATTACATATAAAGAAATTCTTAGATTGGAAAGAAATGTATGGCAATTAAAGCCATTTAATATTTTAAAAGAAGAAAAGATAGTACAAACTTGGTTTCAGTATGGGGAGTTACAAGCTAGATGGAAACAGGATCAGAAAATTGGTATTTCCATAGTAGATGAAAATTTGGTTAAACAAATTAGAGATCAAAGTCCTGCATATATAAGAAGGATATATAATGCATTGATAGAAATAGACTCAGAAACGGAACTTGTTAAAGATTGTATGATAAAATGGGCCCAGAATATTCAAGAACCTAATAGCGATGGATACTTGGGAAACAATCTGGGTCAGAAATGTAAAATTTACACAGGCACAAAATTTAAGAGAGAATTTTTATAAGATGTTTTATAGATGGCATTTAGATCCTAAGAAATTGGCATGTATGTATCCAAATTATCAGCCTAAATGCTGGAGGTGTGGTTGTGATGATGCAACGTATTATCATATATGGTGGACTTGTAAAAAAGTTAAAGCTTTTTGAATTAAAATTTGGTGGAATATGCAGAAGATATTTAAGAAAAAGATAAAGTTTTCTCCACAATTATTTTTGCTGGGTATTACTATAGTCTGTACTGCTATAGAAACTAAATTGATGTTGTATTTAATAACGGCAGCAAGACTTTTGGTAGCGCAATATTGGAAGAAGGAGGATTTGCCTACTATAGAAGAATGGACTTTAAACATTTCGAACCTGGCAGAAATGGCAAAAATTTCAGCATATTTGAAAGATCATTTGCAACAAAGATATATCTTGGAATGGAGAAGATGGATTGATTATATTCAGAATAAATATGGGACCAAAAAGTTTCATTTAGCATTTGAATAAGTAGTAGATTTATAAGATTTGTTATTATTTAGTTATTTTTAAGGAGAGTTAAAGTGTGATAGGATTTAAAGTGTTATTATAGTTAGTTAGCATATTATAGTTTAAGATTGTTAGGGTTAATACCCTGTATTACGCTCTGGGAAGTCGGGGGGGGAGGGGGAGGGAGGGAAAATGTTTATAATGTATTTGTAAAACTTTTTAATTAAAAAAAAAGAAAATCCCAGCAGAGAAAAGAGAAAAGTACTCAGCTCATTGAATTAAAAGGCTGAAAGAAGACTGAACTCAGTACGTAGTTGCTGTGGAAGATGAGGAATACAATGAAAATTATTTACGGTGGGTTAGGACGCTGAGCTTGTCAATCAGAAGGTCGGCAGTTTGGCAGGTCGAATCCCGAGTGCCGCGTAACAGAGTGAGCGCCTGTTACTCGTCCCAGCTTCTGCCGACCTAGCAGTTCGAAAGCACGTAAAAAATGCAAGTAGAAAAATAGGGACCACTACGGTGGAAAGGTAACAGCGTTCCGTGCGCCTTTGGCGTCTAGTCATGCCGGCCACATGACCACGGAGACGTCCTCGGACAAGCGCTGGCTCTTCGGCTTTGAAACGGAGATGAGCATCGGCCCCTAGAGTCGGAAACGACTAGCATGCATGTGCGGGGGAACCTTTACCTTTACCTTTAAAGCAAAGAAGGAGGAGGAGGAGGAGGAGGAAACCATAAGCAAAAGAAAAGCAGAGCTGGAAAAAGACATCATAAGCACAGGAGAAGTTTTAACACAATTGGAAAACTACAGAACCCCTGCAAAACCACGGAGACATCAAGAGAGAATCAGGTAGGAGAGGAATTTGTGTTTTAAAGGCCTGCATCAATGGATCCATCGTCATCAAAGGAAATGATTAAGGAAGGAAATTGAGGAGAGAAGAAAAGAGAAAAACTCAAAGCAATGGAAAAGAAACAACTGAGAGATCCAGCAGTAAACAGAAGCAAGCAACAAATAACATTGAGATTATTTATTTTTATTTTATTTTATTTTAATTCCATTTATATCCCGCCCTTCTCCGAAGACTCAGGGCGGCTTACAACCTTAGCAGTAGCCTTCATTCTATGTATATGCCTGCTTCTTAGGGCTTTCACACACACACACCCCAAGCGGCATTATTACAAAGTCAGCTTAATTGCCCCCAACAATCTGGGTCCTCATTTTTACCTACCTCAGAAGGATGGAAGGCTGAGTCAACCTTGAGCCTGGTGGGATGCGAACCTGCACTGATTGCAGGCAGCTGGTGTTACTGAAGGAGGCATCAGCCCACTGCTCCATCAAGGCTCTTATCCATGTTTAATGATTCTAAATCAAAGTTCCCAATGATTTTTGACAGTTCTGATGGCTTCTAATTCAGCTTCTTATTTCTATCTAAATTATTCTGAGATTTCAATCATGGCTACCGTCTTCCCTTTTTTGACCCTTTTCTGCAAACACCCTGAGCTTTTGGGGAAAAAAATCAAGAGGACTGTTGTGCGCTTAAACAGAGGACTTACTTCTGAGCAGATAAGGAATTTTGTGTAACTGTCTTACACAAAATATTCATATCTGCCAACAGACTGAGAAATTGGTTTATGTAATATGCTATAAATAATGTATTTAATTGTGCTGTCACCCAGCACATATTCCATCTCTAAGCCTAAAGCAGAGTGTTGCAACATATGGATTGAAGACCACCAGGCCTTGCTTTTAATTTGCTTGCAGTGGTGAGAAAGCGTGAGGGCTGAGATATGTGTTTTGCCCTTAAAATATCCCCAAATGCAAAAAAAAAAAAAGAGAGATTTAGTTCCACCAGGCTCCATCGGGTGAAAAGCTTCTTGGCATCCTGGCCTTCAAGAGGAAGATCCATCAGAACAAACCATGAATAAACCGTAGCTGAAGTCTTGGCTGCTACCATGAGAGGCATCTTCTTCTCAGCCCAAACCAAGACAAAACAGTCAAACGGGAAGAGAGAGTCTGAAATGTTCATTCAGTACAAATGGCAAGCAAACCTGCAGTGAAAATCCTACCAAGGTGGTCTTCACTGTTGGTCCCCATGATTAGAACTTTTAAATAGTTTTAACTTTCTGGTTACTGGTTCTGTGGCTTCACAGTTCATATATGCTGTTTCCATCATGAAACAGGCCTGTTTCATTGTTTTTCTTAGTTGCGAAGTCGTGTCCAACCCATCACGACCCTATGGACAACGTTCTTCCAGGCCTTCCTGTCCTCTACCATCTTCTGGAGTCCATTTAGGCTCACGCCTACTGCTTCAGGGACTCCATCCACCCACCTCATTCTCCGTCGTCCCCTTCTTCTCTTGCCCTCAACCTTTCCCAACATTAGTCTCTTCTCCAGTGAGTCCTTCCTTCTCATTAGGTGGCCAAAGTATTTGAGTTTCAGCTTCAGGATCTGGCCTTCTAAAGAGCAGTCAGGGTTGATCTCCTCTAGGACTGACCGGTTTGATTGCCTTGCAGTCCAAGGGACTCGCAGGAGTCTTCTCCAGCACCATAGTTCAAAGGCCTCAATTCATGTTTCATTAAATAATAATAAAAACACGCTCCAGTGGAGCTCGGTTCCTGGCAACAAGGACACATCTACCCCGGGTGTTTTGGCAATAAAATGGAAGAGATTTGCCATTGTGGCTCAGGCTTCGTAGTTTACAAGGACAAAGGCAATCAGAAGCTGCCAAGAGGAGTAATAGTTTCCTAAATAGTTTAGAGATCTCCTTCAGTGGTGCCTTATACTTCCAATCTCTCTGAAGAATATGAATATAAAGAATTTAAAGGCATTTTTCCTTAGGCACGGCGCAACAGTGAAAAATAAAATTCTAAATATATATATATATAAAGCAGTGAGCTGGGGCAATAAACATTGTTTAAAATGATATCTTGGTAGCCAAGATGTTAGGTTTAGCTCTCAAATATTGACTGAAGCTGTACCATTTCATATTGCAATCCTTTGTGGTGGGGTGGGTGGTGTCGTTAAACAATTTATATAGCCGCCCTTAGTCACTTGGTGAAATGAATAGTTACATAAATTGTTTAAATTAAGAAAACAAAATAAGATCCAAATCTGTGCAGGCAGTCCCCAAGCAAGACATAATTACAACCAATCTTACCTCTCCCAGCACAAAAACACTTCTGAATTTAATAAAGAGTCTTGGCAGCAAAATTAACTAACCCATTTGAGATTTTGTGAACAAGGGAAATTAAATCTCGCTTCCAGCATGCAGAATCTACATAAACTGGGCAACCCAGAGAAGAGGCATTAATAAAGGTTCGTCTTTAAGACCCCTTTAAAAATGAGAGATTGTTTACAAATTTATTGCCTGACTTAATACTTATTATGCATTCCACACAAAGAGCCCTGTGTGCTGAGTGATGGCAGAAGATGTTCTCAGTATTAGAAAAACTTTCTCTAAGGAAATCTTTTGGACCCACCCACCCCTGCCCTCTTGGCTACTGCTGACCATTTATACAGCTCTTTCCACAAAGTCTTTAGTCTTTACCAGGCTTACAGCTCTTCCCATTTAGTAGAGCCCTCTGAGATAAACACAAGCTTTTCCCACCCCCATCAGAACATCACCTCTGCAGTTGAAAAAGCACCGAGATGCACCCAAAGGCCGAAACGTTTTTAAGCTCGCCCCTATGGAGGCCAAAAAGGTCCAGAACATGGAAGAAAAAGGCTCATCTCCATCTCCACAAAGCAAAATGGGGTAGCTATTCCCAGCAGCCAGGACTTTGGGTAGTAGGATCATGGACAGAAGGACCCCATTGTTTTTCTCTGCTTAAAACATTCATACACTGCTTTCCCATGAAATATTTCAAGGTGGTTTGCAACAAAATTCAAAGTGATTAAACAGGAATTCAGAACAGCTGGCATCAAAGCCATGTGTAAATATTTTACATAATATGCAAGATAAACTGAGCAAGGATCAGCAATAAATCAGAGTATTAAAACAGCAGGAATATCACGGGGGGGGGGGAGCACATCGCTTAATGTTGTAATAAGCCCCCTGAGAAGATGAACGTGTCTCTGCCTACAACAGAAAGACACTAAGGATGGGGCCCATGTCCCACTGTGGGGAGCCACATCCATGGGGGGGCACCTGTGAAATGCCTTGCATCTTCTGAGTAGCCACTCGTTGAGTCTCAGCCTAGGGGAGCCTCCAGAGAAGATCCTCAACGATAAAGAGTGAAGAACGTGACCACAATGTGCTATCACCCTTGCCACAAGAGTTCGTCTTCACTAACATATCCAAACTGTATTCAAGAATAGCCCCAGGGGTAATGCATTATAGTAATCTAAACAAGGGGTGTCCATGTTATGATTATCAGAGTGAAGCTGCCTCCATCCAAGTACAGACATATCTGGTACTCCAAGCACAGCCAATAAAGGGTCCTTGATGACACAGACCCCACTTGTGCCCCAATGTTTAAGACAAACCTAGAAGCATCCTAAACCTACCTGTTGTAGTACATACATTGATAAAGGTAAAGGTTCCCCTGCACATGCGTGCTAGTCGTTTCCGACTCTAGGGGCCGATGCTCATCTCCGTTTCAAAGCCGAAGAGCCAGCGCTTGTCCGAGGACATCTCCGTGGTCATGTGGCCGGCATGACTAGACGCCAAAGGTGCACGGAACGCTGTTACCTTCCCACCGGAGTGGTCCCTATTTTTCTACTTGAATTTTTACGTGCTTTTGAACTGCTAGGTTGGCAGAAGCTGGGATGAGTAACATACATTGATACAGCCTCCCAATTGCCAGTCCTCACAGGACAGCCAACAACAACAGTAGCCAAGACTCCTGAGCTGACTTGTGGGGTGGGAGTGGATGCATGGGACGGTAGCCATTCTCTTTCTTTCTTAAGTTCAGAGGTTTCCACAGAGAGAGCAACTCAAGCTATAGAGCCATTTTACCCTCAGAATGTCTACTCAACACACATTGTGGTGAGCTACCAAGAGAGTATATGATCCCAAAAGGCCCTGAAACCCTCAGCAAAGTATGCTGGGTAAACATGGAGAGGATACAAGATAGGAACAGCTTTACTTCCAGGAACAGCCCAGAAGAGGCTTGATAATGAATTATTTTCAGAATTCAGTCAGACTTAAAACACGTTTCCCTCCAGTTATGTTCTAGCTGTCTTCCACGTATAAGCCAGAAACTGTCCTAGACAGTTCCACTGAAACAATCAGAAGTTTCTATTCATTTCAAAAGAACTAATGCAAGTTATTTCCCTAGTAGATTGCACTCAACATTCAACTCTTCCTTTCTTTCAGATTTACCTTGGAAGACCATATAGGAGCTGTGACTAGGGGGGCTTTCGCCCAGGTTCGCCTGGTGCGCCAGTTGCGGCCCTATCTAAGCTGGGATGATTTATGCACGGTCACTCATGCGCTCGTGGCCTCTCGTCTGGACTACTGCAACGCTCTCTACATGGGGCTGCCCTTGAGGACCACCCGGAAGCTCCAACTGGTACAGAATGCAGCCGCGAGAGTTGTGTTGGGAGTCTCCCGATACTCCCACGTTACACCTTTGCTCCGTGAGCTGCATTGGTTACCAGTTGCCTTCCGGGTGAGATTCAAGGTACTAGTAATGGTGTTCAAAGCCCTCCATGGCAGGGGGCCGGAGTACCTCAGGGAACATCTGCTGCCGGCATCAAGCTCCCTACGCCCTGTGCGTTCCCACAGAGAGGGCCTCCTCAGGGTGCCACCGATCAGAGAATGTCGATTGGTGGCCCCCAGGGGGAGAGCCTTCTCTGTGGGCGCTCCGGAGCTGTGGAATCAGTTACCAGTAGAGCTCCGGATGGCGCCCGATCTTCGCTCCTTTCGTCGCGATCTCAAGACGTTTTTGTTTGTACAAGCCGGCCTAGCCTGATGGGGATTGGTGGGGTTTTTTATTTTTTGTATTCTTAATTTTATCTTTGGGGTTTTATAATTGTATATCAATTGTTTTAAAATTGGGCAATCATTTAATTTCTTTTTAATATTTGTATTTTGTATTTTACTCTTGCCCTGTGAACCGCCCTGAGTCCTCAGGGAGAAGGGCGGTATAGAAATATTATTAAATTAATTAAATTAAATTATTCCTGGAAATCTCTCTGTGCATCAGATGCTGCATTTTCACCCCCTTCCTTTTCTCTCCACACCATGGATCACTAACCATATTCAAACCATTCTCTTCATCCCTTCCATTAAAAAAAAGTATTACATTCTATTCAACTGAAGAAACTGCATTCTTACATCTGTATTAATTACCCCTCTGTCCAAAAATTGAAAACTAATTCAAAACTGAAGACGACACATACCAGTATAAGTAAGTCATGTGAAACAAACCAGGTGCAGATTTTTCTTCTAGGTGCTGAATTGTATTGGCCATTCCACATTACAGGCTCCATGTCCAATACCCAGGTTCCTGATGATTTGATAAAGATCAAATACTGGCAATATAACCAAGAAAGACCTAAGTAGTCTTGACACTTGGGATTAGTTTAACGTTAACAATCCAGTGCATTTCAACTCCAAAGGTGGTAAGAATAAAATCGTGTCTGAATTAATTAATCCACATTCCAACTTCTAAACTGCATCTCAACAATTGAAACTAACTGATTTTTTAAAATTCTTTTGAGATGACTTGATATATAAGGGGAAAAAAATGACTTGTTGCATTTACTTCCTTTTAAGATTTAGAGGAATAAAATTAATTCCACATTGCAGTGGGTTTTCCTTGTTATTTCAAAGGTTACGTAAATAATTAGTGTAAACTCATCAGTTCCTCCAACTTCTTATAGAAAATGAGTTACATGCTTAAGAATCACAACGGGGCCTGCTGACAAATTTGCATCTTTGGGACTAGTAACAGCATCAAGGCCGAGCAATCCAAACAGGAAATGTTTATTTCAGCTGCCAAGATACACTCTGAAATCAAATGCAGATTTTTAGTTCAACACAAGTTTTTTTAAAAAAAAAACTCTTTAAGAAGTGAATTGGCCAAAATATTCTACAGGGCCCTGTTTGTACTGAAAATAGATTTGCTGGCTATTTTTAAACTCAGCTTATTCCATAATACGAGCTATTCATAGATAAATTAGATAAAAATAATCACTCCAGCATTTTTCAAAGTCTCATGTGGAAATTAAATGCAAAATTAGAAACTGATCCTCCAAAGATCAGGGATCCAACAATTGCCAGGATTTTAATGAAGTGAGAAAATAGTAGAGAAGGAAGTAAATCCTGAAAATTCCTTATTCCAATCAACGACTGAAATGAAAATAAATTCCTAATTACAGTCCCCAAAGTGAGGAAAACATTTCCAAAAGGTGGTTGTAATGAAGACAGTAAACCACTCCAAGGATACAGCTACTAGATGAAGATCCTTAATGGAACATAAATTCAAATGAAAATAAGGAAGATGCTGTAAACCTTGAAGCAAAATGCATGTTAATGAAATAAAGAACATAAAAAGGTATATACCATATCCATGTAAGTGAGCCAAATATAGTACAGAACAGAACCATTCTAGGCCAGACAAGCAAGTTGAGAACAAAAAAAAGAGAGGGAAAAATGTACTTTTCTATGTTCATTATTCAAACTTGTTGCAAAATTTTCCTGACATTCCCCCAAGATCTAATCAGCAAACAACAGTAGACTGAACAAACCTCCAAAGAAAGCAAAGGAGAAAGGGGCAAAAGAAATGAATGCGTTTCTTTTTACCCAGTTATTAGCTTGCAATAGTTTTCTTGTTGCTCCAACAGCTAATGTCAAATCTATCCTCCAAGAACAAAACCCAGACGTTTTTGTTGTCCAAATGCTGGATTGGCCATCAGGCCCAGCCCTCAGAAAGGCCGGGGGATAAAGAACTCACAGTATCCCTGCATCTCTCTGCATCCCCAGGCTCCTTTGGAGTAAGTGGGGGTCATGACCTTTGAAGAGCTAGGAGAGAATGGTGGAATGAAAAGTGGGCCTTCAACCTTGCAGGAGATAAATGGATCTGTTCCATCCTTTAAAAGCTTACAACTTGGCCCAGAAAGCCTCCTGTTTCCTCTTCCTTTCTGAGTGCAGTTTTCCCACATGCTGTGCATACTTTGGCGTGGCCTTCCCTTAGCAAATGTTTCTGCTCCTGATGTAGGCTGAAAATAGATTATTTCAAGGGGTGTTTTAAGAATTGCATTTCTATTAGGGACATGCAGAACTGGGCAGTCAGTTCCTCTGCTCTCTCAACCAACCAATGGGGTTTCTGCATAGGCTGACTGCTATGTCTGCCACGGCCGAGTTGGCCACAGTGAGTTGGTTGTGGCAAGTTGTCCCATTCCGGACTGCTCTGGTCTCAGGCAGAGTATCAAGGGCCCATATGAATACAGAGAGGAGAAGTCCATCACCAAAGTAGGCAGTGCTGCATGGCATGCCCTTAATTTAAGATCCGACTCGTGGAATGCGCCTTTTGCTTGGCCATCAGTGCTCCAACTGCGGAGAACTTTGTTTTTTTTTGGGGGGGGGGGTCAAGTGAAAAAGGAAGAGAGGCCCAGAAGCCACAAACCCTCCTGTATGCCACAGATTTCCCACCAGGAATTCTGCCTGCCATTCCCCTCTCGGCTGAAAGTACAAACTTATGCCAACTTTCTGCTCAAAGCATTTGTCATTATGTCATTGCCACCATGAGTCTCTGAACAAGACCCCAGAACCATTGGAAATTATCTCTCGTGGGTGCTTCTTTCCCCTGCTCCTGTGTCTCCTGCAGAGCTAGTGCCCTAGAAGGGAAAAGGTCCTTGATGCTCTCTGAGCTTGGTGGTTTTCTTGCAGACATTTTATTACCCAAACTAGGTAACATCATCAGCACTGATCCTAGTTGGGTCACGAACCATCTGCAAGAGAACCACTAAGCTTGGAGAGTACCCAGGACCCTTCGTTTCAACCCTGAACTACAAATATTCTCCTTGATCGATTGAAGTCAGCTTTGCTGGTCCAGGCAACCTCATGACCAGATGTCTGAAATCCAGCTGTTCTACTTGGGAGTCTAGTTCTCCTGCTCCTGTGATCTGCCTTCCTATGGACAGAAACCCTGCCATCTCCACATTTCTCCCCACAAGGTGGCCATGGGAACTCAGACGGTGACATCTCCAATGGCTGTCCTGATTGTCCCTGGTCAGGCTTCTGAGCTGCTCAAGCTGGTCCAAGCATCACAAAATTTGCCAAAGCTTGAGCCCCCCCTCCCCCCTTGAGCCTCTTTTTCCGTAACCAAGTTCAGAAATAAAGATCCCCTGTGATGGACACACACACACACACACACACACACATTTTCATTGCCATGTGATGGTTCCAAGCTATTCATATCCCCCCAGCCTGATCCACACCCTCGATAACTAAATGGCTGCGAATTATCTTAGTTCATTAAATTGCAGATATGAATCATCTTTCTTGAACAGCACACCCAAAATCACAACCCCGATGAAACAAACATCTCATCTACACGGGTATCTCAGACTCTTTCCCTTCCATAAGTCCTGGAAGATCCTTATTTTCATTGATCAAATGCTGGAGTGAGTATTTCTGGACTTAATCAGTGGCTCAGCTGGAGAGGAACTCATGCTTAGGCTGCAAGAGCTAGCTTGTAGAGTATTATGTAACATGATACTGAATCATCAGAGAAACAGTTCCCTTAGTCCAGGGGTAGGCAACCTCGGCTCTTTTATGACTCATGGACTTCAACTCCCAGAATTCCTGAGTCAGCCATGCTGACTCAGGAATTCTGGGAGTTGAAGTCCATGAGTCATAAAAGAGCCGAGGTTGCCTACCCCTGCCTTAGTCAAAGAGCAAACTATTCTTTCCTTTGTATGCAAGAACTGGGCAAGCGAGCTCAGAAAACCTCCCTTTAACTCCAGTTAATCCCCTCTGATTTTAACTTTTAATAGAACAGGATCTGAAAGCCATCAACGTGGCTGGATCATAAAACGTAAGGAATGCAGAACTGCTTCCTGTAACTCAAGGTGGGAATATCTCCTGGTTGGGTGGGGGGCTGCTTTTAAAAGGCTGTGGAAGCTCCTCAGGTCTGGAAATTGAGAGGACCACTCTCTGTTGTGTCAGACACCCAGGAATCCAGTTCTTGCCAATATGAGAATGCAACTTCCAAGGAGTATTTCTAACATTGTCCAGCATTAGCACAGAGCAAGAACAAAGCTCGTGAAAAGGAAATCCATTTTTTTAATTAGTTACCTAATTTACAAAGAGGGAAACCTGTCTTCTGTGCTGCGCCAAGGAATGTCAAAAGCTCCCCAGTACAGGTGATGTGCAGCCTGCCCCAGCCTGCAAATGCAGCAGAGTTAAGCCCCATTTTTCCCAGTAAGACCCAAGTTCTTTTAAATGGTCCCATAGTATTTTGAGCTCAAGTCACCCCACGGCAGGGCAGGGGGGAAATAAATATTGCCCGATGGTTGGGATCAAAGTGTCTCCCGTTAAGACACATATTGAAAGAAGGAAATGGGTGACATTTATGATGACTGGGTATTTCTGTCCAGGTGCCCCCAGTCGTTGCTAGGTGATTCCCTTCCGAGGTATCAGGATCTCTGAACAGTTAATGTATTTCTGTCAGCAAAGCAGTGGAGCTCATCTCTGAACCAAGAGCAGACACTACCTGGCCTTCTCTATCCTCTGTCTCCATGCTTCTCTATCCCCCCAAGAAGGCAGCAGGATCAGACCCAAAGCCACCCTGCTCCTGCTAAGGTGTGGCTTACGCCCACTGAAGGAAGTGTCTAGATAGTTCCCACTGTAATGCATGTGGCAGTGCAGGTCACCGCAACACCAAACATCGGCAACCTTTTCGGAGTCCTCCGATGGCTTGGAAGAAGGACTCTTTGCTAGAAACATGCCCCAGCTCCACTTTTCATCCCTCAGCAACCAGAGGCTGGGGAGCAAAGCGAAAGAGCTTGAAAACCCACCATTCTAAAGCTGTAATTTACTCCCACCAGTTCCACCCTTGCAGAAAAAGCACAGAAGCCCTTGGAAAAGACAGCGTGTGCCTGTCCCTTTAAGAGGATGGGATCTTCAGGGCTTCCATGCGGCAGTCTGTGCTGCCGACTGCAACCCCTCTGTAGCCAGTCCCACTAATGGTCTCCCTGCACGAGAAGCTTCATGGTGCTTTCACATGATGCTCAGCCCTGCACTTTGCAAAGGCAACGGGGTGGGAGGAAGGCGGTCAAGGAATGAGAAGCTGCTAGTCGAGCCGAAGCCCCCCCCCCCCGAGAAAATTTGACAGCCATCATGTCTTCTAAGGCAAGAGAGGCTTCGATGCTCAGAGACCATTAGGGAACGCACCCCTTGAGGAACCTCAACAAAGGCATAGTAGAAGGCAGCAGAAGCTCATTCCTGTCTTCCAGCTACAATCACTGGAGCATTTTAAGAAAATTCACAGCCATTTCATGATGGAGAAATGGAGCCTTGGGCCTCTTCCATGAAGCCTCTCAAAGGGCCAGCTGAAACAAAGCCTCTTCGTGAAGGAGGGGGGCATCCAAGGGGCTGGTGGAGGAGGGGAGGGGAGGGCCCTTGCTTTCCAGGTGCGACAGCATCCCAGGCATGGAAGGGGCCACTCAGCATCCCTTCCCCCATGGAGCTCAGCAAACCCCCTCTCCGCTATTTAGCATGAGGGCAAGCTGACAAAAGAAAGTTGGTCAACGCAAAGGAAGACACCACCCCACCCCCGCCCCAGGTCAGAGACAAACCGGACAACCTTTCGTTGTGGTTCTCCACAAATCTCAGCATAAAGCAAGCCCTAACTTTGCAAGCCGTGAAATCCCCATCAACCTTTCTCCCTTCTTCTTTGCCATGATCTATGCAGAGGTGATTTATGATTTATGATTTATCTAAGCCGTAAATCCCCCCTCCCCCCATTCCTGCTCTGCTTTGACCTGGGCTTCAAAGCAGGTTCAATCTGCTGGAGCAAATGGACAGGACACCCAGACCTGTCACAGCACCTCAGCCTAACTTGAAAGAAGCCCATTTGCCTCTCAAAGCCTCTCTCCCCTGGCCCAGAGTTAGGGCTCCGGGGACGTTGGGCAGCCTTCCTCCTCCTCCTCCTCCTCCTCCTCCATCACAAGTTCCCTGCATCAAAGCTCTCTTGACATTTCACGCTGCGGCGGGAGCCAAGTAAAACAAAAGCCTGCCTCCGCGGGAAGACGTTGCCAAGACAAACCGAGGTACCTTTTTCTTCCGATCCTTGGACCTCTTCCTGTGCTTCTTCTTTTTCTCGTTCTCCTCTTCGGGGTTCAGTTCTAAATCTCGGTTCTTCTTGAGCTGGGAGGCGGCGTGAGCCATAACGCACGAAGGACCCCCTTCCGGAGCGATCCTCCCACGGAAGAGCCGTTAAAACCCGCAGGCCGCTCCGCCCAGCCCAGGGACAAGTGCGCCGGCCAGAGGCAGGGAGGCATCCACCGACCCTACCCAACTCAGCCTCGGAGAGCGCTGCCCGCACCTGAATCTGGAGAAAAGGGGGCAGCAGCCATGCTATAAAGCCGGGAACCCCGTGAGGAAGACGGCGGGGACGGGCAGAGCAGGGTTAAGGAGGCTGGGGGTCTGGCCACCGGCTGGAAGTGCTTAAGTGCTGCCTCCGAAGCGGGTATGCTGCAGCCCATGGCTCTGCCCGGAGGGTCGCAGAGCAGCCCCCCCCCCCTCTCTCTCTCTCTCTCCCCCGCCCGGCTGCTCCTCCGTAAATCCTCAGGTCCGCTCCCGAAATCCGCCCCTCAAAGCATCCTGACGACGCTGCCGCCGCCGCTGCTCGGCGCTCCCTCGCCCAGGTTTGCGGGCTGAGCGCCTTAACCCAGAAGGAAATGGAGCAGCTCCTACTTTAGATCAAACTGCTGGCCGTGGCAAGAAGTCAAGAAAGAAGGGTTGGCGGGGTGGGGGTGGGGGGGGGCGAGGCGAGGGAGGGAGGGAGGAGGTGGGCGAGAAAGATTTACCATGGAGACCCCTAACTGCTGCCTGGCGGAAGAAACAATGCCTGCATTGCTGGATCAACAGTGCGTCCTTTATGCTGACTCTTCCAGGCTTGCTGCAGAGGGACCACAGCAAACATTGTTGTCGGTCCCCTGTTTCCAGCACATGCTGATTACAACACAGCTCTGGAGGAGGCTGGAGATGCCATCATGCGGGCATCAAAGAAGCAGCCCATGCTTGGGAAATGTCCTGGCCATGTTCTCCTCTAGGATCAAAAGGCGGGGTGGGTGGGTGGGTGGGTTCCCCTTCATTTCTCCACCCAGGGTGCAGAGCGGTGGGTTGTTTTTTTTTTAATGTTCACCTTGCTATTTTTTGCTCCCTGAGTCCTCAGCGACTGCAGCTTTTGAATATTCATGAGGGGAGGTAAACCAAGATTGGTATGGAAGGCCTGCAGGGGCATTTTTTACACACACACACACACACACACACACACACACACACACACACACACACAGGGGGGGGGGGCTAGAGCACACTTCCCTCCAAGTGAAAGAGGACTTTCTGTGTCAAATGGAGGAGATTGCTTCCCATCAGATCTGGTGGAAGAGTTGGGTCTCCCTGTAACTGTGCTGAAATCTCAGCTCTGGAACAAGAGGCACTGTGATTTCCTCTGGGCCCATTAATGTCATTCCATCTGTGTGTTTGTGTGTCTGTGTGTGTGTGTGTGTGTGTGAGATTGCCCCACCCCTTCCTCATCAAGGCAGATGTCCCTCTTCCAGAGTTCTGTTTCAATCAGCTGAAGGAGATCTGACCCACTTCTTAGCCCCCACTTCTTAGCCTCCCTTCCCAGCGCAATGCAGGTACTTTGCCTACCTTCTCCTGGGTGCTGAGGGATGGTGGTGGTGAAAGACTGTGTGTGTGTGTGTGTGTCTGTCTGTCTGTCTGTCTGTCTGTGTGTGTGTGTGTGTGTGTGTGTGTGAGAGAGAGAGAGAGAGAGAGAGAGAGAGAGATCTTGGGTTACAGGAGCCCCTGGATTTCAGTCAGCCTTTCCAGTGACCTTCAGAAACCCCAAGAATTACACAATAATTTTGCAGTTTTCTGGTTTTTTCTTCATAAAAGGTACAACCTACTCCAAGTAGTTCTAAGCTTCTTTTCTAACACCAGCGCCCTCTAAGCCAGGGGCGTCAAACTCACATCACGTGATGTGACTTATAGTGACTTTTTTGCCATTGCCGGCAATGGGGTGGGCACGGTTTCACTATGATGCATCCGGGGGCCCCCCGCGGGCCGGCAGTTTGACACCCCTGCTCTAAGCAAGGAAAGGTGACAATAATGATGTAATTAAAGCCTTTAATAACGCTACGATAAAATGGTAACAAAGCATGCAAAAGTAGTTTAAAAATCAACACCGCCAGGATAATATTACCATCTGCAGAGACTCAAAACCCTACGGCCATCTCAAAAACTCATGCAATTGGACCTTCACGTATTGGAGGAACCCAGTTTGTTGGGATTAAAGTAAAGGTAAAGGTTCCCCCGCACATGCGTGCTAGTTGTTTCCAACTCTAGGGGCCGGTGCTCATCTCCATTTCAAAGCCGAAGAGACAGCGCTTGTCCGAGGACGTCTCCGTGGTCATGTGGCCGGCATGACTAGACGCCAAAGGCACACGGAACACTGTTACCTTCCCACCGTAGTGGTCCCTATTTTTCTACTTGCATTTTTACGTGCTTTCAAACTGCTAGGTTGGCAGAAGCTGGGACGAGTAACAGGCGCTCACTCTGCTACGCGGCACTCGGGATTCAACCCGCCAAACTGCCGACCTTCTGATTGACAAGCTCAGCGTCCTAACCCACTGAGCCACCGCATCCCTTTGTTGGGATTAAGGACCCCCATTGCCTGTTTGGTTATATAGTCCTGCAGGCTGCTGCCCAGAGAAAGGGCAAGAAAACAGAGCAAAACATGGCACATTCTGGGAGGAAAGTTAATCAGAGGGGACCCAACAGTATCGGTCACATCAAATTCCCCAAGTGGTGCTTCACTGCAAAGGAAAATCAAGGGAAGCTTTCTCTCAAAGCTGCTTTGGTCTCCTCGTTTGTCACAATGAAAGAAAGCCTCCACCTCCTTCCCCTCACTTTGCTTCGGAGCCCCTTCAGCCTTTTCTCACCAAGTGCAAAAGAGCATGACAGAGGGGTGTCCTCTTCAGAGAACACGGTGGGAAAGGGCCAAGAGGAGTTGGTCCTGGACTTGCTTCATCCAGCTCTCCCCTTTTGTGAAATGAATCCCACCAACTCCCGTGGCATCAACCACTTCAAGAGACAAACCAAATGCTGACGTCGGAGCAGATACATGTTTTGTCCTGGTACAGCAGAGGTTGAGATCTTATGAGCCAAATCTAAGGCATCCCTCAGCATTTTTCAACCAATATTTCAGGGCTGTGACAAAATCTACCTGTTGTCTTCCAGTAATCTTCTGGGCCAGGAGGAATGGAGAGTATCATGCATATCAGAAAGAAAGAAAAGGGGTCCTTGGGGTGGGGGAGAAAGATTGGTGGCTTCACCCATTTTTTTGCACTAATCCCACCGACTGCTTGTTTGCCCTGACATATAAACACTGTTCCCAATGCACTATTCTTGCACCATGAGAGACTCAACTGAAGAGGGTCATTCTTGCCTGGTTCTACAGAGCAGGACTAGAACTAATGCCAAGAAATCACAAGGAAACAGAATCACATCTGACAGCTGGTCCAAGTCCATGACTTTCAGTTCACCAACGCTTTTTCACAGGATTTGAACAAGGAGATTTTTTTTCTTTTTATCCCATTTATATCCCGCCCTTCTCCGAAGACTTACAATCTAAAGCACAAATCAATGTGCTTATCAATAGCCTTCATTCTATGTATATGCCTGCTTATTAGGGCTTTCGGGGGGCCCCAAGCGGCTTTATTACAAAGTCAGCTTATTGCCCCCAACAATCTGGGTCCTCATTTTACCTACCTCGGAAGGATTTAAGGGACCTGTCACATCATCGTCAGGGCCAAATTGTTAGACAGAGGGAGACGTTATCCAGTTGCCCTTCTCAGGAAGCAAATAATCAGAATATTTAATTTACAAATGTGCACCCATCATAGGAGGAATAATTTTCAGTCATTTGTCTAAAGCTTCAGGGACAACCTTCCTTACAACCTCTGGAAGAAACCACGATGGTACCACAAGAAGGGTCATTTTGATCTTCCCCTCCTCTTGGTTTACTTAAAAGTTCTTGCACTTAACTCCATACTCCTCTACACTCTGGGATTGTCATCATTTGCATTTCGTCTACTCTAGCAAGTGACCCAAACCCCCAATCCTCTGTGCTGAATAAGCTGTGCAACTTTGAAAATGGCTCAGGTTTTCAGAGCAAACACTCATTCATCAAAACCAAATAATGGAAGACTTGGGAAAAGATTGCCAACTGAAAAGTGTCCCACTTTGAGTGTACATGGACCAAAGCAACTACTTATTGGTCCATATGTACCAATGGCCACATGGTACAAGATAGCACGACAAATAGCATCCTGTCCAAATAACAGATGAGGGATTTCTACACCCTAGAAACGGAATGCAAAGGTTTCCCCCATCTCTCCAACGGTAGCATTTCAGCAGTGCACAACAGCTGTCCAAATTCTTTGTTCCCAAGGCTCACTGCCCACATTTTAATAGCTGGTATCTAAGGCAGGACAATGAATGATGTTGCCTACAACAAAAGACCTCCTGCCAATAGCTGTGAGGGCCTCTGGTTCCTGTTCAAGACCGTCGGATGGAATGTGGCTCTCCCGGAGGATCAGGAGCCCTGATTTCTCCTCTCAGATCCTTTCAGCTGTTCAGAACCAGCCATGGCAGAGAATGCTTAAGAGGAAGAGAAAGTCTAGTTGGAAAAGCAGATTATAGAGGCAGCCTCTTACAGGGACCACATCTCATTTCTAATCCAGCCTTTATTGCTTCAGAAGTGGCTAACCAGCTCCTGATTAAGTTTTGAAGGACATTTTTTACATTACTCGGAGATTGCAAAATGCTCAAAATAATGAAACGTGGAGAAAAACTATTACGTACTTTTGCCACCTTGAGTTACTTATAAAGTAATAAAGGTGAGATAAAAATACAATGAATAAATAAATGCCAACTCTGACCATAAGGCATCTGTTCCCAAAGGACCACTTCATTCACTACCGGTTACATGTTTACATGATTCCCTTCAGCGTGGAAACCTCCTTGCCATGCTGAAGGGAATCGACAACTGGCAGATGACCTAAATGTGTTTTACTGTAGGCTTGAGAGGAAATCACTGTCACCCATCTCCACCATTCCCATCTCAGACACACCAGCAACAGTCAAGCCTCCTACAACTCACCCCATCCCCTTGCCCCCTCCCCACCTCTAGTGATGTGCAAGGTCTATTTCACAGACAAAAGCTTGGGAAAGCACCAGGCCCAGACAAGGTAACTCCTTCTTGCTTGAAAGCTTGTGCTGACCAACTGGCCTCCATCTTGACCTGCATCTTTAATAAATCACTGTTGTTGTTGTTATTTGCTAAGTTGTGTCCGACACATCGCGACCCCATGGACAACATTCCTCCAGGCCTTCCTGTCCTCTACCATCTTCTGGAAATAAATCACTAGAGATGTGCTATGTTCCTCCTTGCTTCAAATGCTCTACTATCATTCCAGTGCCAAAGAAGGCCTCCATCAAGGAGCTGAACAACTACGGACTGGTTGCTCTGACATCCGTAGTTATGAAAACGTTTGAAAGGTTGGTACTGGCCCACTTGAAAACCATCACAGATCCACTGTTAGATCCCTTGCAATTTACCTACCAAGCAAATAGATCGGCAGATGATGCTGTTAATATGGCTCTGCACTACATCCTACAACATCTTGAATCTCCAAAGACCTATGCAAGGGTCCTTTTTGTAGACTTCAGATCGGCATTCTTTACTATCCTTCTAGATATTCTTCTCACTAAACTAAATCAGCTAGCTGTGCCTGACCACATGTGTACGTGGATCATAAGCTTTCTAACAGACAGGAAGCAGCAGGTGAAGCTAGGCAAAATCACATCAGATACCTGTACAAATAGCATAGCCCCCCCCACCCCCACCCCCCCACCCCGGGCTGTGTGCTCTCTCTCCACTTCTCTTCTCTCTATATACCAATGATTGCATCTCAAAGGATCCCTCTGTTAAAGTACTGAAGTTTGCAGATGATACAACAGTGATTGGTCTCGTTGGAGACAACGACGAATCTGCATACAGGTGGGAGGTTGAACAACTAGCCTTGCGGTGCAATTGGAACAATCTTGAACTGAACACAATCAAAACTGTAGCAATGGTAGTCGATTTTAGGAGAAGCCCTCCTATTCTACCACCTCTTACAATACTAGACAACACAGTACCAGTAGTAGAAACGTTCACGTTTCTAGGTTCTAAAATACCTCAAGACTTAAAATGAACACCTAACATCAAAAATGTCATCAAAAAAGCACAACAAAGAGTTATTCTTCCTATGCCAACTCAGAAAGTCCAGGCCACCCAAAGAGCTGCTGATGCAGTTCTACAAAGGAATTATGGAGTCTGTCATTTGCTCCTCTATATCTGTCTGGTTTGGCACTGCAACCAAACAAGACAGACAGAGACTTCAACCGATAGTTAGAACTGCAGAAAAAACTATTGCTAGCAGCCTGCCTTCCATTGAGGACTGGTGTCCTGCACAAGCCAGAAAGAGGGCTATGAAAGTATTTACAGACCCCTCACATCCTGAACATAAACTGTTTCAACTTTTCCCATCGGGATGCAGCTATAGGGCATTGCACGCCAAAACAATTAGACATGAGAACAGTTTTTTTCCCCCATGCCATCACTCTGATAAATAACTAATTCCCCAAAACACTATCAAACTACCTAGTAGGGCTGTGTTACTATTATTCTTCTCCTCATCTTTCCTATTACCTATTTCCTTATCTTCTTACGACTATAACTTTGTTGCTTGTATCTTACAATTTATATTGTTTTATTTAGTTTCTAATCCTGGAGCACAGGGGAAGTACCTGAGGATTGGAAAAGGGCTGATGTGGTCCTCATCTTCAAGAAAGGGGGGGGGGGGAAATGGACCCAGGAAACTTCAGACCAAACAATTTAACATCAATACCTGGGAAGATCCTAGAAAAGATAATTAAAACACAGATCGGCGAACAACTAGAAGCAAACAAAGTTATAACTACAAGCCAGCACGGGTTTGTTAAAAACAGATCATGCCAAACCAATCTTATTTCATTCTTTGATAAAGTGACTAAATTAGTAGACCAGAGAAATACTGTGGACGTAGTATACTTAGACTTCAGTAAGGCATTTGATAAAGTAGACCACAACCTACTCCTTAGTAAGCTAGAAAAAGATGGAATAGACAACATCACCACCAGATGGAGCTGTAGCTGGCTGACAAACCATACTCAGTGAGTAGTCCTCAATGGCACTACATCCACATGGAGAGAAGTAAGCAGTGTGGTACCACAAGGTTTTGTCTTAGGCCCAGTACTCTTCAATATCTTCATCAATGACTTAGATGAGGGAATTGAAGAGGAACACATCAAATTTGCAGATGACACCAAACTGGCAGGAGTAGCCAACACCCCAGAAGACAAACTCAGGATCCAAAAAGATCTTGACAAACTTGAACAATGGGCCCTATCCAACAAAATGAGCCTCAATGTGGAGAAAAGCAAAAAAATCAAAGCTACAAGTACAGATTAGGCAAGACCTGGCTTAAAAACAGTAACTGTGAGAGGGACCTTGGAGTCCTAATGGACGATCACTTGACTTCGCCAGCAATGTGCAGGAGCAGCCAAAAAAGCTAATACAGTCCTGGGTTGTATAAACAGAGGCATAGAATTAAGATCATGTGAAGTATTAGTACCACTTTATAAAAACCTAGTAAGACCACACCTGGAATACTGCAGCCAATTTTGGTCACCATATCACAAAAAATATGTTGAGACTTTGGGGAAAAAAAAACAGAGAACAATTAAGATGATCAAAGGCCTGGAGACTAAAACATACAAAGAACAGCTATACGACTTGGGTTTGGCTAGTCTAAAGAAAAGAAGAAATAGACATGAAATAGTATTCCAGTATTTGAGGGGCTGCCACAAGGAAGAGGGGGTCACGTTATTCACCAAAGCACCAGAGAGCAGAACAAGAATCAATGGTTGGAAACTAATCAAAGAGAGTAGCAACCTGGAATTAAGGAGAAACTTCCTGAGTGAGGACAATTAACCACTGGAATAACTTGCCCCCAGAAATCGTGGGCACTCCATCACTGGTGATTTTTAAGAAGAGGCTAGACCACAGGTCTGCAACCTGTGGCTCCGGAGCCGCATGCGGCTCTTTCAGCCATCTCCTGCGGCTCCCAGTCCTCTGCCATGTGCAGTCCCCAAAAAAAAAAGTGGGACTAAAAAAGTTCAACCAATCAATTCAAATATGCAGGGTAGGTGCATATCTCGCCTTGGCTCCACTCTTCAGTCAAACCCTGTTCTGCACATGGGCGCATGTACGCACATGCGCAGACATTTTTTGCGGCTCCCAGTTTTTCCTTTTGTGAGGGAACCGGTTCCGAGTGGCTCTTTCACTGTTTCAGGTTGCTGACCCCTGGGCTAGACAGTCACCTGACTGAGATGGTATAGGTTCTCCTGCTTGAGCAGGGACTGGACGTAGACCTCCAAGGTCCCTTCCAGGTCTTGTTCTCTTCTGTTCTGTTCTGTTCTAGTCTAGTCTAGTCTAGTCTAAGGATGATTGCTTATTTAGTATCCTATGACTATCACTGAGTGTTGGATCTTATAATTTATGATGAATGTGTTTTATGATGATTATGATCATGATTTATCACTTGTTGCTTGCATGTACACTGAGAGCTTCTCCACTGAAGACAAATTTCTTGTGTGTCCAATCACCCTTGGCCAATAAAGTATTCTATTCTATTCTATTCTATTCTATTCTATTCTATTCTATTCTATTCTATTCTATTCTATTCTATTCTATTCTATTCTATTCTATTCTTCATCCTGTTCTGTTCTATTCTATTCTATTCTATTCTATTCTATTCTATTCTATTCTATTCTATTCTATTCTATTCTATTCTATTCTTCATCCTGTTCTGTTCTATTCTATTCTATTCTATTCTATTCTATTCTATTCTATTCTATTCTATTCTATTCTATTCTATTCTATTCTATTCTATTCTATTCTTCATCCTGTTCTGTTCTATTCTATTCTATTCTATTCTATTCTATTCTATTCTATTCTATTCTATTCTATTCTATTCTATTCTATTCTATTCTATTCTATTCTTCATCCTGTTCTATTCTATTCTATTCTTCATCCTGTTCTATTCTATTCTATTCTGTTCTGTTCTGTTCTGTCCTGTCCTGTCCTGTCCTGTCCTGTCCTGTCCTGTCCTGTCCTGTCCTGTCCTGTCCTATTCTATTCTATTCTATTCTATTCTATTCTATTCTATTCTATTCTATTCTATTCTATTCTATTCTATTTATTACATGATTATATGATTCAATTGTGGATTTAACAGTTGCGAAGTTAACAAACTTTGCTGAGCAGTTTCTACTTTGTTGAATAACTTGCATGGTATCAGTTTTTGTGAACTTGTATTCACTGCACTTAAAAATAAAATGTATAAACTGAGCTTGAGATCCTACAATTTTTGAGAAAATAGTCAACTCTGTTGATTTTGCACTTCAGAGCATTCATGTTTATTGGGAAAAGAGGAAAAACTAAAAGTCATGATATCCAAGAAAGAGGTGCTGTTGTGTTGCAGTAGGCAGTCTCCAGGAAACGCATTTATAATGGTATATAAATTGCTGAAATATAAGGACTTACAGTACTAAACTTGCCTTATGCAATAGATCAAAACAAATAGATCAAAAGTCAATCTTCTCACATGCGCATTACATTTAAATTCCTGGTCACTAAACTATTTTCACTTGGAATTGCTTTCACATATTCAAAAGAGAAAAGACCTACATTTTAAAATATATTCATGGGACAGTTAGTGGCCTTGTTTTCATTTCAATCTGCTCAGTCCCTGATTCACAAAGACAACAATAGTCTAACCAGCTTCCTAGGTTTCGACTTCCTAAAACCACAAAGACAGGGCCCAAAAGGGGGGAGGGGAGGGAGAGGGTAGAGAAGAAAAATCCATATAGGATTTATGTTACAAAAATATAATCGAAATGAATTCAAGTGTGAACTGCGGCTTCAGCAATAAAATATGAAGTTCAGTTGAATATGTAAAGTAAAATCCAAAACAAAACTTGGACCATGGAGTGCTCCCGATCCCCTTTATCACTATCTCTCAACTTTCCTGCACAAGGCTTTTATAATCAAACAATTGTTCCCTTGAGCAATGGCATTCACACCCCGATCAAGAGATCGTCAGAAACGGGAATGACCAAATATGAATGAAATCAGCCTATGAACAGCATAATTTCTGTTTATTTTTTTGAATGCAGAGAGGTCCCCTTTAGGCTCAACCTCTGAGTTGCTTAAGTGATCTGACTGGCTCATAATTTGCATACCAGACAATACACACACTTGAGCTGGTGAAGTTTTTTATTTTTTTTTAATTCCATTTATGTCCCGCCCTTCTCCGAAGACTCAGGGCGGCTTACAAGCTTAGCAGTAGCCTTCATTCTATGTATATGCCTGCTTGTTAGGGCTTTCACACACCCCCTAAGCGGCATTATTACAAAGTCAGCTTAATTACCCCCAACAATCTGGGTCCTCATTTTACCTACCTCGGAAGGATGGAAGGTGTGTCTTTGCACATCAAGTTACCTTCTCAAGGGCTGTTGGCTACAGAGACCCATTCATGGAGGGGGTCCTTACGTGAGTAATCAAGAAATTGGCCATTATTGCTCTTGCTGCTTTCTTTTTTTTTTAAACAAAAAACTTTCTGATGTTGTTTTATCCCACAACTATCTAGCTCTGGGTCAACCAGCCCAAGTCAATAGGTGCTGCCACCAGCTCTGACGCTGCTCTGGTCTAGGAGACAAGCACATGTTTTCTTTAGGATATATGTGTGTAAGTGATGAACAGAAAGTTGTATTGCTGAATACTGATTTTGCTATCATCAAAAGAATCACTAAATTAATCCAGCTGAAAGCAACTGTATCTGGGGATGGTGTGGAAGCCAGGAACTGCAGCTAGAAAAATCCAAATCAATTGCAGCCACATCCCCATCAGCTGTGATGGTGTGAGTTTCAGACAACAGGAGCATACAGAACACAGCCCAGGCAGATCTGTGCAACTGATGGAATCATAAAGTATAAATCAAGCGCACCACTTATCTCGGTAAGACTCCAAGCTGCGGTCATGCCTCAAGGTCACCCGAGATGGCATTTCAGACAGGAGGAATTCTGAGGTTGCCAGTTCCTAAAGTAATTATCGAGCAAGGTTATTAATCTTAGGAATCTCTGATTCATTAAAGCGCATTTTCTTGGTGTCTGTTATTCACTGGATGCACATTTGCTTTGAAGAGGTTCATGGCAGGTTTTCAGTGAGTCCATAGGCAGAAAGTGAAGAGGAACTAAAGAGCCCCTTGTTGCGGATGAAGAAGGAGAGTGCAAAAGTGGACTTGAAACTTAACATTAAGAAAACCAAGATCATGGCATCTGGCCTTCTCAATTCCTGGCAAATAGATGGGGAAGAAATGGAAGTAGGGACAGATTTTATTTTCCTGGGCTCCAAGATCACCGCAGACGGGGACTGCAGCCAAGAAATTAAAAGATGCTTGCTCCTGGGGAGGAAAGCCATGTTAAATCTAGACAGCACACTAAAAAGCAGAGACATCACCCTGCCAACAAAAGTGCGTAGTCAAGGCTATGGTCTTCCCAGTTGCAGTGTATGGCAGTGAAAGCTGGACCATAAGAAAGGCCGAGTGCCAGAGAATTAATGGCCTTTTAATTATGGTGCTGGAGAAGACTCCTGCGAGTCCCTTGGACTGCAAGGTGCTCAAACCAGTCAGTCCTAGAGAAGATCAACCCTGACTGCTCTTTAGAAGGCCAGATCCTGAAGCTAAAACTCAAATACTTTGGCCACCTAATGAGAAGGAAGGACTCACTGGAGAAGAGCCTCATGCTGGGAAAGGTTGAGGGCAAGAGAAGAAGGGGACGACAGAGAATGAGGTGGCTGGATGGAGTCACTGAAGCAGTAGGTGTGAGCTTAAATGGACTCCAGAAGATGGTAGAGGACAGGAAAGCCTGGAGGAACGTTGTCCATAGGGTCGCGATGGGTCGGACACAACTTCGCAGCTAACAACAACATAGGACTGAACTTTTAGCATTAGAAAAGGAAAAAAAACAACAACCAGCAACTAGAGAAGACAGAAATACGAAACTGGCCAAATTGCAACATAAGCTGGCTGAAACAAAGTGTATCAACCATCTATTTTGCCAATATTTGGTTATCAGTTTTGAAAGCAAGCAAATGCCTTATTTAGATAAGTCAGCTGAAAGTAGAAAATACTTATTTGCTTGTTTCTTTGTCCGCTGGGGCTTATTACTCCAATCCAGCAGGACTCCGAGAGGCTAACATTCCCTACCTATAGTAAAGCTGAAAACCACTACATGAACTAACAAATGGCAGTAAGAAGTAGTGGGAAAACCTACTCTGAAAGAAAGCAAAGCCACAGAGAACAAAAACATCCCAGTACTATCCGGGGTGAGAACTCTGCCTTGTTCTAGATTCCCTTCCTTGGGTTGTGAGTACCCAAGCATAGATGTTTGATTCCATCTCGGATGACCACCCTTGTGGGAAAGGACCTACCTCCTTTCTTAAGTCACCGGCCTCAGAGATGACCTAGCCCTGCAATGCCTGAAACTCCCAGCTTGAAGTCCCAATCCACCCAAATGGGCTTCAGCAGGGGAGGATGATGAAGGTGGTGGACCAAGAAATCTGAAGTTCTTGGCGACTTTCCTCTAAAACCCAAAAGACCGGTGAAGTCTTTGCGGCCAGTCACTAAGCATTTTGATTTCTCAGATGCATGCATATAGAAAATGGGAGGGAATCTTAAGTGCTTTTCCATCCAGGCTACCTGATCCCAAGGGTCTAAAGCAAGGGTAGCCAACCTTGGCTCTTTTATGACTCGTGGACTTCAACTCCCAGAATTCCTGAGCCAGCCATGCTGAGGAGAAATGGAGAGGTTTCCAAGCTGAGCCATGCTGGCTGAGGAATTCTGGGAGTTGAAGTCCGCAAGTCATAAAAGAGCCAAGGTTGCCTACCCCTGGTCTAAAGCATCATGCAAAACTGCAGAGAAATATGTCCAATTGGCACATTTTAACATGGTGGAGGATTTCTGGCGAATGCATAGGGTTCCTTTAATTCCTTCAGCCCATGTTGCCAGCTAATCTCCATATGCTTCCTTTAACGTTGGGTACACCTCTGCCGAGCAACTGCACATATTTGTTTCTCTACACAATGCGAATGCATACAAGCGAGGAGGAGGAAGATGCCCATTTGTGCCCACTGAAAGCTTAGTAGGTTCAAAAAAAGCCATTAGTCATTTGTGGTCATCTTATAAATGGAATATGTCATTGAAAAGCGGGTACATCATTTCAGTTTCCCAGAAACATGGAGAAGAATGTCAGCATCGCTTGATGGTCTGAAATGTTTTAAAACACAAGCTGAAATCACTCAAAAAATATTTTCTCTGAAAAACTCTTTTGCAAACATTGACGCTGTTGCCAACTGTCTCCCAAGTGTTCAGGATCTAGAAAAGCTGCCCTTTCAAATTGCAACATGACCCTACCTACTCAGGAGCAACAGCCTGTATGCAGACCAAGTCTCTGTGGATGATGCTCCAGCAACACTTTTCCAACCTGGAGATGGAAACAAGCCTTGGCAAGTTTTAACTGGCAGGACCTGAAATTTGTGGCCCAAGAGACCTGGAGGATACAAGGCCCCCTGCCTACTCCCCAGGACTGGGGGGAAACGTGGTACCTAGACATAAAAGCTGTCCTCAGATCTAGAAGCGCTGGCCTCACCCAGGGTGTTCATGCAATCCGGTGGATTAAAAAGAAAACCACACGGGGTCCAAATGGCAGGAACAAACATCGGAAAGTGCCCACTTCCAGTAGAGGATTGGAGTCTCTTTGCATGGGCAGCTGGATGCTGACTCAGGAGTCTTTCCAGATGAGAAACTTTCCCCAATTCTGCTACCTGGCAAAAAAACCCTCCATGTCAGGCAGCAGTCTAAAAGCTTCTCTTTCAGTGGACCGATCGCTCAGCAAACATCATAGCTTGTTAGAGCCCAGCCCAGCCCAGCCCAAATGTTTACTCTGTGCTTGTGTGGGGAACCACGTCCCCTCCGGAGATTCTCACTTCCCTGCAATCTAATGAAGGAGCACACAAAATGACAACAGCTCTGGAGTTGTTCCACAGGCCAGGCTGAACCAGACATTCAAGAACTGGATCCTGGGGAAGACGACAGAGGCACTGAGTCACGTGCTGAATGAGCTCTAAAGCCAAGAACATTATTACATGAATCCCAAAGCTACTGACTTTTGTTATTTACTGTTTAAACCACTTTGTGTGTCAGTAATGGGGTTATGGCACTCCGGAGCAGCTGGAAAGTGCTCTCAAGCAGGCTGACCTCAGCAGAGTGGGAAGGTAGGAGGCTGGGTGCCCAGAAGAGCACCAGGCCAGGCAAGGTGAATTCCTGGCAAGAGAACCTGCTCGTCGCCAGGAAGATCGGCAGTGGAGGCCAGGGGGTGCAGAGCCAGCCTCTGAGAGCACCTCTGTGCCTGGATGGACTTCAGTTGATCGTTGAACACATCCCTCTTTCCGTGATGGATCAGGAGGCAAGTCTGAGAAAACGCTCTACTTTTTATTCCTGAAAATGTTCATTTGGTGTTCATATATATATTTAGGTATAACTATCATCCAGCACCCAGATAAGCAAGATGGAATGTCCATCATGGAAAAAGTAACAGCAAACCCAGCATGGTCCAGTTAGTCCTATTTAAAGCTGGTAAGATACTCACCTCTAGTTCACAGATAGCCAACCAATTTCCCTTTCCCAAGATTGAAAAGATTTGGTCAGGGTTGGGGTTTTTCTTGGGGGGGGGGGGGGGCGGAAACAAAATTCAGAATGATGAAATGCAGAATTGCATTTAAAAGTAAATTGGCTACGTCAAATGGAATTAAAATTAATGGCAGTGGCTTAACTGGATTGTTGCACCCACCGCTCTCTTATTAGAGGATTCATTTATTCATTTGCAATGTGCATAATCCCAAATCAAATATTGCACTAGGGTTGAAAATGCTACTATGCACATTTAAATTGCACTAGCTAAATGATGGCGAACCTTTTCGAGACCGAGTGCCCAAACTGCAACCCAAAACCCACTTATGTATCGTTGTGTGCCGGGTGGGCGTGGCCCACTGGGTGGGTGTGGCCCATTGGGTGGGCATGGCTGCAGTGGTAACGGCAGACTGGGTGGGACTAAAAAGTTCAATCAATCAATTCCAACTTTGCGAGATCTTTTTTTTCCCCCACGAGAAGTTGAAATTGGTTGATTGTTTGAACCTTTTTTTTTCACACAGCAGCGGAGGCCTAAAGCGAAAAGGCTTTATAAAACCCAGCGGAAGGCATAGGACTGGGGCGACGGTGCGAGTGTCCACAGAGAGGGCTCTGCGTGCCACCTGTGGCACGTGTGCCATAGGTTTGCCACCACAGCACTAGCTGATAGAAGACTAGAAAATAAATCTACACAAGAAGCATCCGCAACAATAAGGTGTTAATAGTAAACTTCAAATCATACTGTTAAAGACACTGCTAACTAGTTGCTGAAGAATGAGATATATACTCAAAGGTGTATATATATTCTTCAAGACGTTCCCTTCAGAGGCAAAGAAAGCAACCTAAAGTGCACCAGACCAGCCTGGCCATGTTTAAAAAAGGAAACATACATCTCAAATTGATGTCTTCCTTGAGGAACTGCTGGACATTCAAATGAGCCAATGGTATCGCCTTGCAACATTTCGGCAGAATGAGCTGATTGATCTAAGTCTCCTGCTGGTGGAGGTTGTAAATCTGTGCCCCTAAATGGATTGATCTTGTTTTTGTGTTTCGATCAATTTTGGCAATCAATGCCGACCACCCTTGGCCTAATCTCTGATTCCTCTGGGTCATAGGTCATTGAGTGAAGAGCTCCATATTGGCACCACTTTTCTAAAATATGCTTGCAGATTGAAGAAAAATTATCTGCCAATCCTCAAAACACTAATGAAGCTTCTTCCTATTTTTCATAGCATCATCTTTGAAAATTGACAGCAATGGATTCTCATCATTTTGAGTCAAAAGACAAATGAAGTCTGTAACGCAAGATAGATTAAGATCCTAAATTGGTCAGACAAAGCCGCAATATAAATGTACGCCGAGGTCAAATGAGGGAAGTCCTCACCTTTGAACCAAGACAGATCAAAAGTTCATGGAGCAATGATCTGATTCATTTGGGGATCATGATTCCCAAAAGGCCCTCACAACTATTTAACAAAATGAAAATTAACATAATTAATAGTAAGGTTTTGCACTTAAGCAAAAAGAAAAAGAAATAGCTATATAGGTACAAGCTAGGTGAAACCTGGCTTAATGCCAGTAATTGTGAGAGGGATCTTGGAATCCGAGTGGACAATCACTTAAATATGAGCCAACAGTGTGCAGCAGCAGCCAAAAAAGCCAATGCAATCCTAAGCTGTATTAATAGAGGGATAGAATCAAGATCACGTAAAGTTCTAGTACCGCTTTACAAAGACATAGTAAGACCACACTTGGAATACTGCATTCAGTCCTGGCCACAAAAGAGTGCAGAGAAGAGCAGTAAAGAGGCTGGAGGCTAAAACATATGAAAAATGGTGGCAGGAATTAGGTATGTCTAGTCCAGGGGTAGGCAACCTTGGCTCTTTTATGACTCATGGACTTCAAATCCCAGAATTCCTGAGCCAGCATGGCTCAGCTTGGAAACCTCTCCCTTTCCCCTCAGCATGGCTGGCTCAGGAATTCTGGGAGTTGAAATCCATGAGTCATAAAAGAGCCAAGGCTGCCTACCCCTGGCCTAGTCTAATGAAAAAAAGGACTAGCGGGGGACATGATAGCTGTGTTCCAATATTTGAAGGGCTTCTACAAAGATGAGGGGGTCAAACTATTTTCCAAAGCAACAAAAGACAAAATGAGGAACAATGGATGGAAATTAACCAAGGAGAGAAGCAACCTAGAACTGAGGAGAAATTTCCTGACAGTGAGAACAATTAATCAGTGGAACGGCTTGCCTTCAGAAGTTGTGCATGCTTCATCACTGGAGGCTTTCGAAAAGAGATTGGACAGCCATTTATCTGACATGGTATAGGGTCTCCTGCTCAAGAGTTGGAGTTGGAGTAGAAGACCTTCTAACTCTATTATTATTATTATTCTATTCTTATTCTGTAAGGGACGCGGTGGCTCAGTGGATTAGGACGCTGAGCCTGTCGATCAGAAGGTTGGCAGTTTGGCGGGTCGAATCCTGAGTGCCGCATAACAGAGTGAGCACCTATTACTCGTCCCAGCTTCTGCCAACCTAGCCGTTCAAAAGCATGTAAAAATGCAAGTAGAAAAATAGGGAACACTCCGGTGGGAAGGTAACAGCGTTCTGTGCGCCTTTGGCGTCTAGTCATGCCGGCCACATGACCACGGAGACGTCCTCGGACAAGCGCTGGCTCTTCGGCTTTGAAACGGAGATGAGCACCGGCCCGTAGAGTTGGAAACAACTAGCATGCATGTGCGGGGGAACCTTTACCTTTACTTTATTCTTATTCTAACAATTAAGTGTAACGGCTGGATTAGAATCAACAAGGGCTGAAATTCTGGTTTTCCCAGTATTTTCTGTGCACAGCCTGCACTCCACACCAAGCCAATCCCCAGCCATAGGAGCTTCCCTGCTTAGTCAGCCAGATGTTTAGGATGGATCTGGCATTTTTATCCATTCATCAAGTCCTTCCCAAGGGCCTGGGATAGGCAGGTGTTGTTGTTTAATAATATTAAAGGTATCATCCCAAGCTGTTCCATCCTAAGTTGTACCAAGTAAAATTGCCTTTTCCAGTTGACCAGTGGGGATTTTGTCAATGCCGATGGCGTTCAAGTTTTTTCCCCCAGTGTTTCGGGAGTCCACATTTTCTTTGTTTTCCTTTGCCACAGTCATTCTACTTATATTTGTGGGTCTTTGTGTTCTGTGATTTTTCTCCAGTTCCTTCTCTTCTCTTCTGCTGTCCCCGGATATTGCCACATCCTCTACTCAGACTTTTTTGTCTTTCTTGTCAACAATTGTTAAGTCTGGGATGCTGTGTGCCAGAGGCGTGTCTATTTGAATTCTAAAGTCCCAGAGATCTTTAGCTTCTTCAGCACCATTGTTGCTACTCCCTGAACTAAAAAAATGCATTACTCTGGCATTCATTGCATTTTCTGCAAGTGCCAAATCGTTAACTTTCTGGGGGGGAAAAATAGAATATTTTTTTTATTCTAGAATAAGAGTACCTTTTGCATATTGCATTTCTCATCCAGCTGAACAGAGGATTGCCATCTTGTGGTCTGGAATGAGAAAAGCAATCAACAGGACTTTAGGGAATAAAAGGAAGGGGAAGTGGGGGGAGATCAAATTGCCAAGAAAAGCAGATGGGATTGTCCATGCACAAAGGCACCGTGCTTGGTGGAATAAGATAATGTTCCTAATTCTTCATGGACTAGGCCTGATATTACAATTATAAACAGCACTTCCATCTTGCCATCTTTAAGGAAACTGATGCAATCCTCACGCAGCAATTCCTTAAACATGGGGTTGTCTTCTCACTAGCTCAACAGCAATGTAGAGTTTAGTGTGGAGTCTGATAAAAAATATCCCAGATCCTTAATGACAAAGAAAAATATTCATTATTGCAGGAAAGAGGGTAACAGAATAACGCAGGAGAACCGGGAAACAAAGTGCTGAGAAGAATCTGAGGAATCAAATCCAAGATCCCAAAGATTAAAGAAGTAGAACATCACACCCTAACCTTCTGAAACTATATTTCAGAAACAGACATTCAAAATCAGATTGGATAAAATGTAAATACTATGTCATTTTCCAGGAAAGGAAGAAGAAACAGGACTTAGAATGTGTTCTGTACCAGCCTGCTACCGGCCCTGCAGAAAAAGCAGGGACAACCCCTTTTACAAGAAGGCAAGAGGCTGGAATTACGCCTGCCAAATTTATTGTTACAAAAACAAATAGAACAAATCACAAACCAAGAAACAGGAGCTTTTCAAGCGGTTGCCTTCAGCAAACCAGCCCTCCCACGCATTCCCCTTTTATACAGTTCAGGGCGTGGCTTCTCTCTGCCTCCTTCTGAGGTGCCCCATTGCCTTCCTCTGTTTACTCCTGATTGACTGCCTCCTGCTCGGGCGTCCTTGAACAGGGCCAGCTGTGGGTCATCTTCATCCACGCTGTCAGGCTCACACAGCTGGGTCTGTGTCGTGACCAGGTGAGAGGGGCCTGGCTGAGGGCTCTCATCAAGCTGTCCAATCCCCTCAGCAAGCTCTTCAACACCCCCCTCCTCCTCCTCCTCTGAGTCGTCCGACCCAACTGCCGAACCCACAGGCTGACCCTGAATCACAACAGAATGATCAGTTCTATAACTTGCTATTTAAAACACATTTAATTGGGTAACCACAGTCTTAATTACCACTAGATGGGATTTCTGGAAGTGGTATGGTGAACTGCCAAAATGGAGCCAATGACTGTGACAAAGACTAAGGAACCCTGTAAACCAATTCTTTGGAACCTCTCCAGATAAAGAGAAGATGGGAGATGGCCTATATTAGCTCCAGATGGTTGCTCCTCATGAGGAGATGCAGGATAACAGTTTTATATGGGTTTCAGCACTCGGAGATGATGGGATTAGCCATCTTTGCTTGCAATCACAAGTGGAAACTTTTTTTAAAAATTTTTTTGCAAACATCACTTTCTAATCACTTCTGGAAATTGTTCATTTACTACTTCTAAGCTTAGAAACCTTTAAATTGACAAGTTTGAAAAGGCTTCATTGGGTGGGTTTAGCTTTAACCCTGAACAAAGGAAAAAAAATAATTATAAATTTGAACCTGAAATAAACAACAAAGAGCTAAGAATTTAAATTTAGAAAGTTATAAACAGAATAAAGGTCCAGATAAATTTGGAATATTGAATTTTTTTTCAATACAACTATGGAATTTGGAGAAGTTGAGAACAAACAACTTCTCATGGGAAATCAGTTTTGGCTTTTGGAACACACAACAGAAGTAAATAATTTCATAATTTAAAAACTGGACGCTAGAGGGGGCTGTAAATTTTACATAGAAGAATAAATGCAAGCTGTAAAATGGAAAACATTTTAACCGTGACAGTACTGAAGGAGAATTTTGAAGAATGGAGTCAGAAATTAGCAGCCACAGTATCAACAATATCAATAAGGATGTCTCCTTCTTTAGATAGACTATGTGGTATTTTTTATCATATTAGCAATGTTATAGTTTTGTTTTTACTTCATATTTTCTAGTTATATTTTACCAATAAAATATTTCTTTTTTTTAATTAAAGCGTTTTACAAAAAAAAAATTTACAATACATATCCCCAAAACCCCCCCACCCCCAAACCACCCCCTCCCCCCCACTTCCCAGAGCTGAATACAGGGTCATAAATATAATAATCATATTCTAACTAAAATTATCCATTATAAAATTAACCAAATTCATAATGTGCTTTAACTCCCCTTTAACATTGATACATTCAAATTATTAAAAACATAATAATAATAACTTAAACAAAATTATAATCAATACTAATACTAAAATTAATAACAATCTAAAATCTACTCATAAGCTAAATGGAACTTTTTAGTCCCATATTTATTCTGAATATAATCTATCCATCTCCTCCAAACTGAAATATATCTTTCTTACGAATGATCCTTCAAATAAGCAGAAATCTTAGACATTTCTGCAAGATTCGATACCTTAAGTACCCATTCTTCTATAGTAGGCAAACTATCCTTCTTCCAACATTGTCCCACCAGTAACCGTGCTGCTGTTATCAAATTCAACATCAAATTGATTTCTTTAGTAACACAATCTACAACAATACCCAATAAAAACAATTGTGGAGAAAACTTTATCTTTCTCTTAAAAATCTTTTGAATGTTCCACCAAATTTTAATCCAAAAAACTTTTATATTTCTGCAATTACCAATAAAATATTTCAACATGAATTACCACTAGATGGTGGCAAAGAATCAGGATTTTTTTTTTTTTTTGCTTCATTGTGATGCCACCCAGTGGTGATCTGCTTTTTTGACATTCAGATACGGCATCCCAAGGTCCAGGGCTGGCTGACTGCAGGATTTTGGGAAAGGAGCCCTGAGGCTTTACTTTGTCCTTGTTCCTTCAACGACATATCCAAGTCTCTTTTATGCCTTGGTTGTACGGCACTACAAGATAGCAGGAGACCATGCCACCAATCGGTTAGGCACAACCCAGAGGTCGAGGGACCATCTAAAGAACATCTCTATGATCTTTAGAGATGTTCTAAAACTCATAAGAGATAGAGCCGTGGTGGTGCAGTGGTTAGAATGCAGTACTGCAGGATGACTCTGATGACTGCCAGGAGTTCAATCCTAACTGGCTGAAGGTTGGCTCAGCCTTCCTTCCTGCCTTCCTTCCGAGGTCAGTAAAATGAGGACTCAGATTGTTGGAGGCAATACGGTGACTCTGTAAAACGTTTAGTGCTGAAAAGCTCTATGAAGTGGTATATAATCTGCTATTGCTAATCCAGAAGAATTCCTGCTATAAGAAATCCACTCATGAAATTTAAAGGCATCACATTTGGCACAATACCAAAACAAAGTCAAACTAATAAAACCATCCCGTTTATTTATAAAATAAGCATTATTAAATAATTAAATAAATAATTATTGACAGTGTCACACACGCACACACACAAAAATCTTCCCTCCTCCTAAGTTGCTCTTTGGGTAATTTAAGGATTCTAGTTTTCCTAAATACCCAGTTTATTTTCCATCCAGCCAATTGCCATAGCTCTCTTTAGATCTCCAAGTTCTTCCTTTCCTTTTAGCCTCCATCTGTTGCTAAGTAACCCTCCACTGGGGCCAATTTTATTCCCAGCGATTCCTTCCTATCACGCATAGAAAATTTCTCCTAAGTTTCGGGAAGGAAGACAGACTGGGGCTGTTTGTTCTCCTCCCCCACCAGCTTCCAACTTGATGGTGGTGGTGGGTAAATCAATGTTTCCAGTTCCTCTCCTCAGTTGTCCATGACCTGGTTGGTCTTTTGATCTCTCAGGGTTTGGGGATCAAAATTCTCCTCCTTTCTCTTGGGCAGCTGGAGCCGTGTGTGTCTCTATGAGTTTTGAATCTCACCTTGAATTTCAGGGCTTCTCCTCTTCACACAGAAGGCAATTCTTCCAGCTCCGCATCCTTTGCATTCTACCTCTCTTTGTTAGCCTTTAACTCCACCTCTTGCCCTCAAGGGTTAGGGTGAGACTTGTAACAGGGACAAGCTCTTGGCATGTTCTTTTCTTCTCAAAATCACGCAGAAGCCTAAAAAAATGTCTTAGGAAGAGCAGGGAGGTACTCTACCAATACAAAATTACGAAGAACTTCTGCATTTTTCAAAGGCTGCATGGTCTTAATATCTAGTCAACTGACCTGTCCAAGTACATACTCACAAGTGAGAACACGGGCCATTTCTGAATGGCCGATTCTCCAAGAATAAGACCGGCATGCGGCCACTCTAATTTCCACAGGGACGCTATTCCAATGAACGAGCAGTTGCCCCTGGGAAGCAAAGTCTCAGCAGCCCGCTGACTTCCTAGAAGTGGGAACTCCTAGCGGTTCCTCCCAAGATGGGTGCCGTCAGGATGTTGACGCCATATTGATCTGCTGGATGGCCTCTCCCAAGGGTGCCATGTCGCTGTTCAACAGGAGGAAGAAGAGGACAGGTTCGCTCTAGCACTCCTCACGCCTACAACCAATGTCCAGAACTGTCCCCTGGGAAAGAAGCGGAGCCGTGGCAAACACTGTCTTCAGGCCCCAAAGTCCTGCTCCACCCCAACTCCCAGACAAGACCACGGTTGATGGTACCCAAAGCCCACGGAGAGATCAAAGAGGACCAAGAAGGGTGCCCACCCAAACTATGCACCCCAGCAGCCAAAGCTATTTCTGCCCCATATCGACCTTTGAAGGCTGACTAAAAGGGATCCAGAAAGCCTGCTGCTTCCAGGAGGATCCATAACTAATCTCCACCCTGATGTCAACAACCTTGCCTAAAAGGGGGCAAATGGAGACAGAGTGATGTTATCCAGGGAGGTGTCCCAGATCTCTTTCAAAGAGTCTGCATAACCCTGGCTGAGCAGACTGCTGGGGGGGGGGAGACTGGGGAGGGGGTAGTATCGGGGGGGGGGCAGACACTAGGGATCACACTGGAGAAGGGGAAGGACAGAGACTACAGGATCTGCACGGTAATACTGGATACGGCCCCAGGTTTTGAGAAACACGAAGAGCAATTCAGCGATGGCTGACATTTCCTTTATCATGGAAACTTCTCCCCTTGCGATCTGGCTGGTTTTGTGTTGTTATATGCCAAGGTCGCCACTGGGTAGCAATATTGCCTTGCTTGTCAAAAAAATATATATAATAACTCAGGAATGGAACGGTGAAACGATACGCTGAAATATGAATTTAGGGTTTGGCCAAACCACCGAGGCTTTTGAAGTCAAAGCGAGGCCAGGTTTCTCATCCATTTTGAAGACAGAAAAGCTCACCATTTTTACAAAACAGGCAACAACACGATTGTCAATGTATTTAGCTCATTTACAGCTTAAAATCTTTCTCGGCCTCCCAACAAGGTGTGGCAAATCATTATATTATTGATTTTTATAAGACAATCCCAACCCCCTCAAAAGAAGAAACGCTGCCGTTGAACACAGAAAAAAGAATCGAAGACAGCAAGGGAATCCACAGTCATACGTCACTCTGTGATAAGAAACGGCCATTCTATTAACACACTTTTATTGTCTAACATCAGAATGAGGGTTGCCTCGGGACAAATGTGTCCATCTACATTCACGTAGCTAAAATATGCTGCAAAATAAATAGCAGCTAAAGGCACCAGTTAGTATTTGGCAATGTTTTCAAAGAGGCATGCAATGGCTGGTATACATGAGCATTTAAAACTGGCACAAATGAGTCGGTCACCCGAGGCTTCACCCTCTCTGATGCTCGAGGCCAACATGATGCTCAGCTGAGCAGAACAAGGCAGCAGAAGCCCCTTCAGGAACCTGATCAGGTGTGTTTAATAGATCTTTTTCAAAACGTGCATTCCTCCCAATGGCTATGGCTTGCATACCACACTTTGAAGAAGTGTCACAGAAGCACAAGCTCACGCTAAATGCTAGCAACAGAGGAAACAAGGAAAGGGAGAGACAAGGCAAGCGATGCCAGTGAGAACAGCTACAAGGACACAAACTTAGTTTGGACTGTAAAGGAGAGTCCAAAAAAAAACCAAGACCCTCCTAATTCATGACACAGATAGGCAGTTTTCTTGGCAGCAGAACAGAAATGGTTGGTTCCCTCCTTTATTCACTCTACTTCCCCAGTCTCCACGTCCTGCGGATCACCTGGTGGTCTCTCATCCCAGAATTAGCCTGAGATTTTATTTTATTTTTTTGGCTTGTTAAAATCACCCAAGGTCAGTGAAAGAGAGTTGAAAACAAAGCTTCTGGGGAAAAGGTTTTATGGCATAAATATTCAGGAAACTGCTCCCTCCAACCCTGAGACCATGAAACCTTTCAGTGAGTCTTCCCAACAGGAGTAGGCCACCTTGGCTCTTTTATGACTCATGGACTTCAACTCCCAGAATTCCTGAGCCAGCATGGGTCAGCATGGAAACCTCTCCCTTTCCCCTCAGCGTGGCTGGCTCAGGAATTCTGGGAGTTGAAGTCCACGAGTCATAAAAGAGCCAAGGTTGCCTACCCCTGTCCTAGGTCCTCAAGAGAGGCCTTTAGAATGCTCTCTCTCTTCAAGCTTTCCCGGCACCAATCTCTCCCCTGACAAACACAACAAGGAGGACTTTCCTTGGGAATCCTAGGAAATTAATTCCTTTCTCGTTGGCAGGCAAGCAGGCAGCCTGCTGCAATACGCAGTCCAAATTAAATGGCACGGTTGACTCTGGTTAGTAAAGGTTTTCCTTCAATAACTCTTAACAGGACGGATGGGATGGGGAAGGATGGAGCCTCCTTTGCCGGAGCAGCAGCCCTTAAAAGCAAGCCCATATCCACTAAACACCAACGGCCTTTTCACAAACTTCCAAGTTTTGAAAGCAACAGAGAAAATATCAGCTGGCCACTATGTCCCTTATACAGGAAAGGGAATGCAAACTAATTGACAGATAGGAGTTTGTTCTTTGACTGGTTAAGTTTAATTGCCCATCTCTTGAGTATCTACTCTGGTTTCCAAGACAAGCCCCCCCCCACACCTCCTCCTCCGTCTTTTCTATCTCCATCAGCTGTTCCCTGCAGCTGAATCACTGTCCCTCATCTGCCTCTCTTCATGCACAAAGCATTATTTTCTCTCTCGCCTCCCACTCCTTCCTGGTTCACACGGAACCTCCATTTTCCACAGGGTACCCTTCAAATGGGAGGACTACAGCTCCCCAAATCCCCACCGAGCAAGGGTGCTGCAGCCTTCCCTGAGATGCCCATAGCCTGCAACCCGGCTCAGTCCTCAGGCCTGTGGCTGAGGAGCGTCATTGCTAGGGCTCAGCTCAAGCACAGGATGATGATCTCAGAGGAGAGGACAGACAGACGCAGGAAGCACCAGGTCATAGTTGGCAGTTTCAGCAAGATCAGCCTGAGCTCTGCCAGGAGATGAACAGATGGGGCTCTCGGACTTCGTAGGCAAATGGGCCAGATCAAATGTCAAACAACTTCATTTAAAGGGGTATTAATGGAAAGGAAGATCTTGGTCTTTGGGCAGGATCTTGAGCTTTTGCCAGGCTGTGTGAAATCTGCAATGCAGGAATGTCTCGGAGGAAGGAAGAGCTCCGGGACCAGCCATGTTTGCCAAAGTTTCCCTTATTCAGGGCACGATTTTATAGTGGAGTTCAAGGAGTGAGAGGTCAATACAGGGTATTGCTGTTCCAGGCAATACAGACTCACCACGGGAACATGGTGCTGAGATACCGATTGATTTGCCAGAGAAGAATGGCTGGCATAGAATGGACTGCAATCAGAGACAGACGCCTTCAGAAGCAGAAAGGCTGATGCTCACCCCAGAAATTTGATTTCAATATCAGGTTTATCACGTCGTCAAAAAACAAACAAACCCTCCTGATGGTTACCCTGGCAGGAGGAGCCATAGTTGTTGATGTTACTCCTAGAAGATGGAGGCTGCCTTTCTGCCCCTTACAAAAAATGCCGCTTCTTCTGTAGCCATCATAACCTCTTTGACAGACAGACAAAATTAACATAGAGAATAACAGACTTGGAAGAACTGAGAATGTATTCAGTTAAGGCATCCCTGATCAACTTGGACAATGGTCTCAAAATACTTTTCCACTGCCTACTTATAGGATATTTTTTTTAAAAAAAAAGTTTGCCTTCTCAGCCTATCTTACAGCTCTGGGATTCTCAGATGACCTCACAGGTCTAATCCTGCTTAGCATCTGAGGTCAATCAAGGACAGCTCAGTGGCCGGCTGCCTGCTCCAAGAGAGTCAGGCCAGGCCACGTTTTGGAGCTCTCCGTGGTGCTGAACGGCCGCATCTGAATTTTCTGCCCACTGAAAGCCTCTCCCGCTGGCCTCCACCTTGCATCAAATCAGCCCCCAAACCAGGGTTCCTCTACATCAACAGCTTTTAAGATCTATGGACTACAACTCCCAGAATTCCCCAGGCATGGGGTGATTTGGGGCCATTCATCCCTCTCAGCTCCGGATACCTCACTGACTAAACGTGGAGAAAAATAGAGCAGCCCATCTTGAGTTCTGCTATGTCAACCTAATGAATAAGTAATAGTGCAAGGCATTGGGGGAGGGCTGTGTGCAACACTGATGTATTCACACTTCTCAGTGGCACGTTATCCATAGATTTGATCTCTCCCCTCACTCCCATGTGTTGGTTTAGGGACTCTATTGAAGGAGAAATTCAGAAAGGAAGAAGCTGTGACTCAAAGACGTTAAAATGCTTCTCAAATTCTTGATGATTCCATAAAGATATGAACACCTCACTAATGATGCATCCCTCCTGTGTGGGCATACTTTTTTCAGGGGGAAAAAAACTACACGATGTATGACACCATCAATTACATTATTTGAATTAACGTGATTTTCCCTTTTTCTTTTTAAGCTCTGACATCATGGTAGATGTATAAAAATACCTGCCTCTGAAAAAAGGTCTATATTCATCTCCTTTCAACGTCTGGATGTCATTCTTGTTAGATACTGACATTTGAAAGGAATTTGCAAGTATTACTTAACATCTGATATTTAGCCCCATCAGACAGGTTTCAATCATGGCATCTACAGTAAGAATATGGAAACAAATAGCTGCCCCTGTGAATCCAACATGACTCTACAAACTCCCTCGAAGTTCAATATTCTCATTTCCTTTCCTACTTGTGTGCTTTTTTCCCTGATTTACAGCCATGCAGGAAATCCCCCATTCCAGGAAGTCCCTTACTTGCTCCTGAGTGAACTCACAGCAACTGAGATCACTTAGAACAGGGGTGTCAAAGTCGCAATGTCACATGACATGTCGTGACGTATTGTGATTTTTTTTCCATTGCTGGCAACAGGGTGGGCGCAGTTTCGCCATGACGCATGCAGCCCGCGGGCCGGCAGTTTGACACCCCTGACTTAGAGCAGTTGTGTCTCAACCTCAGCAACTTTAAGATATGTGGATGTGCCAGCTGGGGAATTCTGGGAGCTGATGTCCAGGTACCTTAATGTCACCAAGGTTGAGATACACTCACCTAGACGAACAGTAGCCAGGTTCTGCTCTTATTTATATTGGTGATTTTGATTCTAGACTTGGCCCAAATGATGGTGACGTTTTTATCTTTTGCTAGAGTAATTGTTTTCACCCAATGGTTTATTTAATTTTCAGTTTTGTATGTCAATAAGAGAATTAATTATGAGAATGGTTGGGTAACACAAATGATTCCTAAACTCAATTCAGCAACATTAAAACAGATCTTTAAAAGGCAGGAGGAGAATTAAAAGGGGAACATACGTATTATAATGGTACTGGCACAGTTGATTTCATTACTATGTCTCCAAATTACCTTCTTTAAAATTAACACCCACCCAGCAACCATCATTTTTCTCTCACTGTGAAACCGCTTTCTAAGGCTTCAGTACATTGTACTGAACAAACCTCGCCTTGGGTGATTGTCCAATTTAGAGGATCTAGGAAACTAGAGAGGACATTGTCTGCACTGTTTTCATGGATTTAAAGGCAACATTTGTCTCAAGAGGCAGGCTCAACCACTGCTTCTATTAATAAGGCCCTCTGAAAGTATTCCATCGCATGCTTGACATTGCAGCTCAGTTTCTTAAAAGAAGGGGGGTTCAGCAAGGTGGTGTTCATGCCTCTTCCCTTCTTTACAACATTTCTATCAATTCTGTAGGCCAAGCACTGACAACAATAAGATTTCACTTTCCAAAGCTGGCCATCAACCTGGTTTCAGTTCTTCAATATGTTGATGATACAGTAATCCCCGGGTCTAAGTTGAATGACCAAGCACCTGCCATTTGCTGTACAGAGTACCCTCAAGCCATGTATTGCTCCAAAGCAAAGTTATGATTTTATCACAAGCTTTCAAGACATAGACACTGCCAGAAGATTAATGGCATCTGTCCAGAACAAAGTGAAACATTTACATATTTGGAGTTACTGTTCAATCTTCTGCTGTTTGGGAAGAGAGGACAAAAATAGGTCACCGATGCTATTCTGTGTCTTGCTAGCAGCAGGTGTGCCCTTCTGTTCCTGCCACCACTCATTTGTTGAAGGACAAGGCAATCAGCCTCCAGTTCTCTGACTCACAGATATTCCTTGTCTTTGTGGAGGCAGATGTTATCCCAAGGCAAGCCACAGCCTTGTCATCCATCAGTTGCAGGTTATTCCGACTGTCCAAGCAACCCCTGCAGGCCAGTCACATTTGTGACAGCAGCAGCCAGCTGTATGGTTTCCCCTAGAGGAAAAAGAGAGCTTGCCACTGACACACAACAGGTGCAGAAGACTTCCCTGACATGCTTTGGGCATGCAAGCGACTTAGCCTTTGCCAGTCAGTCAAAAGGTCGGCAGTTTGGCGGGTCGAATCCCGAGTGCCGCGTAACAGGGTGAGCGCCTGTTACTCGTACCCAGCTTCTGCCAACCTAGCAGTTTGAAAGCACATAAAAATGCAAGTAGAAAAATAGGTACCACTACGGTGGGAAGGTAACAGCGTTCCGTGCACCTTTGGCATCTAGTCATGCCGGCCACATGACCACAGAGACGTCCTTGGACAAGTGCTGGCTCTTTGGCTTTGAAACGGAGATGAGCACCGGCCCTTAGAGTTGGAAATGACTAGCATGCATGTGCGGGGGAACCTTTACCTTTACCTTTATGAACTGAAGAAGCCAAAGAATACTAAAAAGAAGTCATCATGGGCTTCTCAGATTACACAAAGGCCTTTAATCTTTGATGGTTTTCACTATGTCAAACTGTGGAAGATCCTTAGGAAAATGGGAATCCCAGCACATCTCTTGGAAAATGTATAGGCTCCTACACAAAGGGCAGGTAACCACAATCTGAGTACAGCATGGAGAAATGTACTTTCCCCTTACCTCAACCTACATGCAGAATATATTGTATATTGAGGGAAACTGGATTGAAAGAAGTTTCAAAACTGGAGGAAGAAAGTCAATGACCTTCGCTATGCTCATGACACTACGCTGAATATGCAAATAATCCGAGCCCTGGTGGAACAGTAGTTAGAATGCAGTATTGCAGGCTAACTCTGCCCAGAGCCAGAAGTTCAGTCTTGACCAGCCTTCCAGCCTTCTGATGTCAGTAAAATGAGGACCTAGATTGTTGAGGGCAATATGCTGACTCTGTAAACCGCTTAGATGGTGCTGAAAAGCACTATGAAGCAATATATAAGTCTAAGTGCTACTGCTATTGCTAATCTGCATCCTCTAGAACAGGGGTGTCAAACTGCCGGCCCATGGGCTGGACGTGTCATCCGGAAGCCATGCCCACCCCATTGCCGGCAATGGAGAAAAATCTCCGATACGTCACGCAACGTCACATGACGTCGCAAGTTTCACATGTCTGCTCTAGAAAGTCAAGGAATGGGGGGAAATGGTACTATAATTTACATATCTTTACATATCGGCATCTCAGGCTAACCAAACTATTCCACCTTTAATGATGGGGGGTGAGGTGCTACCCCCCGTTGATAGGGCTCGCAACTTGGGCGTCCTCCTGGACTCACAGCTCAACTTTGAAGATCATATAGGAGCCATGACCAGGGGAGCTTTTGCCCAGGTTCGCCTGGTGCGCCAGTTGAGACCCTACCTGGACCAAGATGCCCTACGCACAGTCACTCATGTACTCGTGACCTCCCGTTTAGACTACTGCAATGCTCTCTACATGGGGCTGCCCTTGAGGACCACTCGGAGGCTTCAACTGGTGCAGAATGCGGCCGCACGAGTTGTGATGGGGGTTTCCCGATACTCCCATGTAACACCTCTACTCCGTGATCTGCATTGGCTTCCGGTTGCCCTCCGGGTGAGATTCAAGGTGCTGGTGATGACCTATAAAGCCCTAAATGGCTTGGGTCCGGGATATTTGAGGGAACACCTGCTGCCAGCATCAAGCTCCCTTCGTCCAGTGCGCTCGCAGAGAGAGGGTCTTCTCAGGGTGCCGCCGGTAAGAGATTGTCGGCGGATAACACCCAGGGGGAGGGCCTTTTCTGTGGGTGCGCCTGCCCTCTGGAACCAGCTGCCCGTGGAGCTCAGGACTGCCCCTGACCTGCGTTCATTCCGCCGGCACCTGAAGACCTGGCTCTTTGAGCTCTCTGGCCCAGGCTGAGAATTTTAACTGGGTTTTATTTTCAGGGATAATTTAATCTTTTATTTGTCTTTTAACTTTGTATTTTGTATTGGAATGATTTTAAAATGCCCTGTAAACCGCCCTGAGTCCTTCGGGAAAGGGCGCTATATAAATCTAATAAAATCTAAAATCTAAAATCTAATTAAATATAAAGAAGAGCAACCTATTGACTGAAGCTGAACAAGCTTCTTGGATGAGAAGTGAAACCTGTTCAAAGAAAAACAAGAAAGTCCAGTTGCCTCTTGAAAAAGCACCTTTGGGACAACTGTGACCTGAATGGCTGAGAATCTCCATAGATGAAGTGGTAGATAGTGTTTGCCTTACAGATTAGCACTTGGTATAACAACAATGAAATATTTGGAAAATAAATTGAGATGTTATATCTATACTTACAAAAATTAGTATTACTGTATGCAGGCAATGGTTTTTTCCTGACTTAGGTAAGTGAAGGATTGCAGAACAAATCAATCCAGAATTCTTACTTGCCATACAAAGACCAGGTTCAAATTATCATATTCTGCACATATTATGCAGACATCTAAGAGTTCTGGAAAATCTATAATTCAGGAAAGAATAAAAGAAAGAGAAAGAGAAAATAGGCAACAACAAGACCCCCCCCCATTGGTGCCCCATTGGAAGATCTGAAAGACCAGGTGGAGAACAGATTGTCCTGGAGGGAAAAAAATATCTATGTATGTATTAGCTAAGAGTAGATACCAACTTGAAGGCACATAATATCATTGAATATAAAGCTGCTTCCAAAGTTCCCATCTTGTCAGAAAACATATCTGACAGTTGCAGCTTCCACGGAAGCCCTGTCTAGCAAGTGTGGGCTCCCAAGGAATTCAATTTGACAGTTATTTTACAAGAAATTCAGTTTGCTAGACAATCATTATCACATGCACACTCCTTGCAAAATGCTGGCGTTTTGAGAAACAGAAGGCAGTCTGAGATGGTGAAGCACAATTTCTGCGGCAGACATTGAAATGATATCAGAAAGAAAAAACTCCCTCCAGGTTCCTCCCACAGGATGAAGGGGGGAAGGCCTTCTCACTTGCTGCCCCCCATTTCCGGATCAGAATTCTCCCAGAAATTAGATCTAATTAGACCCTTGCTGAAGAGCCATAAGAACGTGGCTTTATGAAGATCCCACCAGGATTTGAGTTATTGTCTTGTTCCTCCTTGTGGAGGAACATCTAGATGTAAGTTGTGCTTTCATCAGCATCCATTTGAGATTATATACTTCTAGGAATCTCATATTATCCAACTATTGTATCAGGTAGGTATGTCACCCTGTGTCAGGTATGACAGAAAAGGCCTATAACCCCTATAACCCAAAGGAAGGAAATAATAAAGTGGGACATAGAGCCAAGGTCAACTTCAACAGATGTCTACTTTGTCTCACTAAATATTCAATCGTTAACATTCAATTATTAAATGCATGTAACTAAAGCCATCTTCAGTTTTAAGAATGCCAGTTAACTGTGATTCATGTTTTTTTTTAAATGTTTTGAGGGTAAAGAAGTAGCACCACTAGTGGGCTCTAATTTCCCATGATAGGGAAAGGAATCAGAAAGATGGCTTACATATACTTCTCAGTGGCAAGAGAGGATGCCTTGAAGACATAAATCTACACCTAATGCCAAATGGAGCTTTACTGCCAGTGAGTGAATGTACTTGTGATGACTCCCCCCCACCTTCCCGAGGCTTCCTCGGATACTCTCCAGATGTCAGCCCGGTGGATGAGCCAGTTCCAGGCACATCTGGAGGGGAGTTGATCAATGGCTCTGAGCAGCCATCTGAGAGGGATTTAGCTGAAGCACAGCTGCAGCAGGACAGCGCTGAGGCTTCAGGTGGGGAAAGCAGGCAGCTGCAGCCAGGAAGATGAGGAAGAGGAACTGCCTTCTTCATCGGATCCAAGAACAGGTAGGGCAGTGAAAAGGCAGGAGCAGAGAAGGTCAGCCAGATTACTCATAAGGAGGCAGCCTCGCCCTTCTTGATGGGCTGCACCAGAAGCTGTCTATTTAGCACAGCAGACAGATGGAGGGGATGCTGGGAATAATATATTCATTTTCTAGCTGTGTATTTTCTGATTGTTGTGATTCTTGCCTTGCTTTGGATTGACACTGTGCCTTGACTTGAATTGTGCCTTGTGAACCCTGGACTTCTCTTGCCTCATGAGTCCTCTTGCATTCTGGATTTAATTTTGCCTGGTAGGTTTATCTTACCTGGAAAACTTTCAAGTGCCTTGTGGACTCTTTGGCCATTGCTGCATGGACTAGCATTGATCTGCTTTTGGCTGGACTTAACTGGGACTGTTCTGGGGTTTGGGTGAAGGGAATGGCTGGGAAATATTAATAAACCCACTAAACCACTGTTATGTGTAAGCATGAGTGTGTGGGACAGCACAGTATGTCTGGAAGCCCACTTCACAGAACCATGCAATCAAGTGGGACACAGGTAGGTGCAGTTCAGACCATTGGCATTCTTGCAAAACAGCTAGGAAAGTCCTTCCATCCCATTTTGTCACCCTTAGGGCAAAAATTAAGTTAAATATTGAAAATATATTTTTTACACCAGGGGTCCTCGGTATACCAGAAACCGTGCCACACAAACAAGCGAAGCCCCATCCGCAGGCAGCATGTGAAACCACGCCCCCTCGTGTCTATGGAAAAAAAACTCCACGGAACCGGTCCCTGGTGCCCAAAAGTTTGGGGGGCGCTGCTTTACGGCAAGCGATTTTAAAAGGCTTGGCTGAATCATTAATCTCGGAAACATGCAAAGAGATTCGTCAAAAGCTTCTACAACTTGAACAAACCCTCTATGTAAAACTCAAGTAGTTTAAAAAGTCACACTCTCCAGCCGTGGTACTGAAAAATAGGGAGGAATAATAAACACCGAACAAATCAAAATAGACGAAGATGTACAGATCCAAATATCTGTTCATCGTGATTTGGCTTTCCTGTGTATGCTGAGAAAAATAAGGTTATGTTACCACCAAAGCTCTCTAGCTTTCTGGCTACAAGGAGGCAAATGTCACTTGGAGATGACCCTTTTCAGATGTGGTCTCCAAAGTTTGATCTTGTGACCATCAGGAGCTGCTCCACCAATCAGTTCATGGAAATGCTGTCATTCCCTTTTCGAGGTCTTTTCTTCACCACCAAATTATCAAGGAATCTAAAGGACCCACCATTTATTTCAATGATTTATTTCAGAGTTCCCCAACCTTTCAAGATTGGCGGCCCCAGGGGGGGGGATGGTTTTGTGGGAGGGGCAGGTGGATGCACACACACACAAGCACCCATTACTCGCCTGAGTGGAGCCGAGAGCACTCGTGATCCTTGTGTGAGGTCCTGAGCGCTCACGCGAGTGAGGCCACAAGGGCCTGTGACACTTGCGTGAGTGGGACTTCAAGCACCTGTGATGCTCATGTGAAGCCCTGAGTGCCCATGACACTTGCATGAGTGGGGCTGTGCACGCGCGTTCGCACCAACCAGTCACTCACGTGGCCCAATTGTGAATAGGCCACGGGCCAGTAGTGGGCAAGAGCCACAGGTTGGGGAAGCCTGATTTATTTGTTTGTTCGCTTATGAGAGCCCACATGCCACTCCGAATATGCCCTATTCTTTAATTCTGTGTATTGAGATCTGAATGTTAGGAAGTTTAATATTACTCGGTGAAAATTCTATCCCTCTGTTAATGAAGCCAACACAGTGCTAGGCTGCATTAACAGAGGGATAGAATCAAGATCACGTGAAGTATTAATACCACTTTACAATGCCTTAGTAAGACCACGCTTGGAATACTGCATCCAGTTTTGGTCAGCACATTGTAAAAAAGATGTTAAGACTCTGGAAAGAGTACAGAGAAGAGCAACAAAGATGATTGGGGGACTGGAGGCTAAAACATATAGGGAACGGTTGCTGGAATTGGATATGTGTAGTTTAATGAAGAGAAGGTGACATGATAGCAGTGTTCCAATATCTCAGGGGCTGCCACAAAGAAGAGGGAGTCAAGCTATTCTCCAAAGCACCTGAAAGCAGGACAAGAAGCAACGGATGGAAACTAGTCAAGGAGAGAAGCAACCTAGAACTAAGGAGAAACTTCCTGACAGTTAGAACAATTAACCAGTGGAACAACCTGCCTCCAGAAGTGGTGAATGCTCCAACACTGGAAGTTTTTTAAGAAGAGACTGGACAGCCATTTGTCTGAAATGGTATAGGGTTTCCTGCCTGAGCAGGGGGTTGGACTAGATGACCTCCAAGGTCCCTTCCAACTTATTATTATTATTAAAAAAAAGATACATTTTATTTTGACTCTAAGTCAAGGCTCGTTAGACTCCTTTCAGTAAAGGACTAGACTGAGCACGTTGCATCAACCATCAAGATGAATGGGTGGACCTGTTCTCCATATGCATGCAAAAATGCCCTTCCTATTCTTTTAAAAGCCTGCGTATCTATGTGTTCTGTTAATGATTCCCACAAGTGGGGAAAGTGTTATTTTTAACCAACTCTTACAAAATCCAAGCAACATAGTCAATACAATTCAGCAGGAAGTGTACCTTAAAGCACAGTTATGAAAAAAATGGACTTTATTACAAAATATGTGGCTATTTTTGCTGCACAGTAAAATCCAACAAGGATATTAGACTTGTATCATATTAAAATTATGATTTCAGAATATTTTGATAACGTATCAATTATTTAATCGGTATAAACTATGTAAGGTTCTTATTGCTTCCCTACTTTCAAACATCCATGAAAGTGAAGAATTATAAATTATTATTATTTTGTTGTTGTTACATTTCTATTCAACCTTTTCTCAAACAGCTCCACCTAGCTATTTTGTCTGGGGCTAGCCAGTCTAGGCTGCAAAAATGTGGGCAACCACCAGATGGCAGCTCCGTTAGCATTTTCTAGATCTCTTTTCTGACATCTGATGAAAAAAAACATCCAGTGTCTTCAATTCCTGAACAAGATGCCCCCTGCTAACTGCATTCTGCCTTCTTCTCAACTAAGAGACAAAACCCTCAGTCCAATCCTTCTTCAAGATAAGTTTGTTTTCGTTCTTCCCCATCTGAAAAGGACTACAGGACCCTTTAGAGATGTGGAGAACTCATCTGTGAGACAGAACATCATGAGTCATCTCATCAGAGGTGATAAATTATCTAACTTTTTAGAACTGGTAAGCTTTGGGTGTTCACAGAAATTCTTTTTATCTTGTTCTGTTTGAGTCATTTTCAAACACAGTCTAGTAATCCTCTTTTGCTAAGGTTTTACTCCATTTATAAACTACACATTAGAAGAATTTAGCAGGGCAATATTGGAAGCATAATTGATTTATTTCAGACATGTGCAAGATTTAAATAAACCAATCTGCATTGACGCTCTTAGAGGCCTAGATTTGAAACTGCCAAAGATTATAAATGCATCATTAATCTTCAGTGTCTTCATTAGATTTTGCATTTTTCCCTAGGCCTTTAAACCACTGTATTAAACTAGGAGCCGTGGTGGTGCAGTGGTTGGAATGCAGTATTGCAGGCTAATTCTGCTGACAGCCAGGGGTTCGATCCTCACGGGCTCAAGGTTGACTCAGCCTTCCATCCTTCCGAGATTGATAAAATGAGGGCCCAGATTGTTGGGGGCAAGATGATGACTCTGCAAACTGCTTAGAGAGGGCTGTAAAGCTCTGTGAAGTGGTACATAAGTCTAAGCGTTATTTTGGGGCATTTCCACCCATCCATAAAGGACTTGGCCCCTTTTCTGAGTGAAAATTTCTTCCCCTCCATGTTTACCTCTGGAAGAAGAGAGAGAGAGAGAGAGAGAGAGAGAGAGAGAGAGAGAGAGAGAGAGAGAGAGAGAGAGAGAGAGAGAGAGAGAGAGAGAACAATAATTTCCTCATTTTGAGCTAATATGCAGTATCCAAGCAGTTTTATTCAGCTACAGTATACAAAGGTGAATCAGAAATGCCATCTTAATTATATAATATGAAATTTCCACCAGTGGGATTTGGATTTGGTTTTGCATACAAGGTCACTAACAGTCAAACAACCTTGTTAAAGAAAGTTAATCCTTTGTTTGATCCTTAATAAATGGAAAAGAAAAGTATTAAGAAGTAAAGCAACTGAAATATGTTTTTTAAAAAACATAGATATGCATAATAAATAATAGTGTCCATGAAGTCCTAAAAATCTTTATCTGTTTTACTGTCTAAGCAGAGCTGGCTCTTTTATGAGATGAAGTGAAACTTTTCCCTTGGACAGAAAATTTGAGACTTTTAAAAAGAGAAACAATTCTTTTAATTTTGGAATTTCCGGTTATTTTTGTTTCATTTCCTAAAAAAATACCTCATCTTGAGAAAGGAAAACTAATTATTCTTTGATCTGCCTACAGATGTTATTGAAATGTTATAAAATTCCTTTGTCAAGACCTGCTTACAACCAAGAGTAACATTAATTTAGTCTTCTTTAACAAGATTTATTGAAAGCAAAAAAGGGATTACATGGCATAAAACTTGGATAATGATGTTTTCTTTAGCACACACATACATTTAACTCTGGTTTTTTTTTAGCTTCCTTGAGCCTGTTGCTAATTGCTTGTTGATGCCCTGAGGGAAAGATTACTGGTCTAGATGAAATAAGAAGTTGTAGATGTTTTGTGCTTGAATTGATGTTTTGCAAATTCCATTTTTCCAGGTAAAGATAAAATGAGATGAGGAGAAAATTAAACTATAGTACTATTTTTCCAGGCAGCATGTAAAGCACCTCTGCACCTTTTTTTTTCCTGGTAGTACTGGTAATTATTAGGAACAGCAACATTAGGACACATTAGGAAAAAAGATATCAGAAAGGGATGATATGTCTTCTCTCTCCATTTTTAGCATTTACTTAATGGCATCCTGGGTTTTCTCAACCAAGCAGCTTCCAAAATGCATGGTCCACAATTCCCATCATTCCTGCATCACGGCTAATGAAGACGAAAGCACCAGTCCAAATTTGGGATACACCAGATACGAGAGGCTGTCCTCAAACATTCTTAACAACCCAATGTTCTTTCAGCAATATCACATTTGGATATTGGGAGTGTTTTCCCCCAAACTGAAAAATGACATAATGCCATTCTGAGCTCACCCAGATATATCACTCTCTCTCCTTGGAGCCAAGCTTACCACTCGACCGAAAACAAAAGACTTACAGATATTCTATAATGGAAACGCTTCTGTTTTTTCTTTGATTATAAATATTTCAGGACAAAGACAAATACACCAGCAAAAAGGGAATGTTCTCATTTGCCTTCAGCCTTCCTCTCTGCCTATTTATTCCCAGTAAATCAATGTACCACACAACCCATCTCAGGAATCAGTGAAAAACATTTTTTTAAAAATAAAATAAAATAAAGTCTTTGGAATTCTGTTTCAGAAAAATAGGGACCACTACAGTGGGAAGGTAACAGCGTTCCATGCGCCTTTGGCGTCTAGTCCTGCCGGCCACATGACCATGGAGACGTCCTTGGACAAGCGCTGGCTCTTCGGCTTTGAAACGGAGATGAGCACCGGCCCCTAGAGTCGGAAACGACTAGCACGCATGTGCGGGGGAACCTTTACCTTTAAGGTAAATTTGCTTTTCTCCTTTAATTTTGGATAGTTCACTTAATTAGAACTCTACTTTGTTGCTCCTGGAATTTGGGTTACCCAGATGGTGATTTTGTGTCTGAGCTTGTGTGTGCATGCAGTACATATGTCTGCAGAGGATACATAACTGGTTGTCCATCTGGACACCAGTCCTGGGTATATATGGAACTCCCAACAGCTGGAAGTGAGGAGAGCCATAAAAGGCAGAAAAAGGGAAAAGAATGCAGAGGGACCCCTTTTCTATGTTGAAAGGAGAAAATCATACCAATGAAACAGAATTCCAAAGAGGAAGAAAGTTTTGTGGGTTAATGTGGGTTAATTTGTGTAAGAATTATCTATTATAGCCTATTTTGGCTAGAGAGGTTAATAGGGATAGGTGTTTGTGATGTGTAAATGAGAATATGTTTAGGAAATAGTGAATTGTGGAAGAACATAGATGGGAATGACGCTAGTTTTCTTTTATTTTAGTTTTTTATACATATTTAGTATTATTAAGGATTGGTCTACTCTATATAAGCTAGAGAGTGATGGATTTTAGAGTTTATAATTGTTAGTATATGATTGTTTATGATTGCTTTTTAGATATATACCTTGTATTTTGCTCTGGGAAGTCGGGGGGGGGGGGAGGGGGGGAGGAGGGGAAGTAGGGGGGGGAGGCAGGGGAGGGAGGAGGGAGAGGGGGAGGGGGGAGATAGGGGGGAGGTAGGGAGGGGAGGAGGGAGGGGGAAGGGGGGGGGGGTTTAAAGGAAAACTGTATTTTAAAACTTTTCAATAAAAAAAAAAAAAAAAAACGGTGAGTTCCAGTCCAGCCTTAGGCCCCAAAGCCAGCTGGGTTGTTGTTGTTGAGGGGAAAACAGGACGAAGGAGTATTAGGTATGTTCGCTGCCATGAGTTATTTTCTAAGAATAATAAAAGTGGGATTAAAAAAACCTAAAGAAAATCTCAGTTGTACATTCTCAAGGTGACTTTCAAACATTGTCAGAAGATCAGAGACTAATGGATCTTTAACGAACAATATGGAATGTTGAATTACTTGATATATGTATTTTGCCATGCAGTATAACCCTCTGATCATCATTCGAAACAATACACTCCAGAATTGTACTATCACTGAAATCTTCTTTATTGGACTTTTCTTATCCAAGTGATCATTTCTTTAAAAATACATAAATTTTCTTCCAGTGTGCAAAATGCCTTCCTTGAGTTTTCCATTCTGAATTAATGTGGGGATGTTCCAGGGTGGAATAGGAGTTTGGTGAGATTATGCCTGTTCTAGCAGTGTTTGGCAGATTAGCAAACATGTTTAAATATTGAAAATAATTATTCAAACCTCCAAAATTAAATCTTTAACTACTAAACAATATATTATATTATATTGTATTGTATTGTATTGTATTGTATTGTACTGTACTGTACTGTACTGTACTGTACTATACTATACTATACTATACTATACTATACTATACTATACTATACTATACTATACTATATTATACTATACTAATACATTCTATGTGAAACAGTACAAAACCATTTTTATGTAAAGCAGATAATTGGGATAACAGATAAAATTTATTAATCTGAGACAGCAAAATTACATGTTGATCTCGCATACGGTACTTGCCTCAGAATAATGCTAAAAGAATTGTCTAGTGAAACTGTTCTATCAAGATGATTCAATAAAAGAACTACGGATACATCTCCTTAAGGCAAATAAGCATGTAATTCTTTATATCTGATCCAATTCCTTGTCATTTCTGAGCAGACAGTAAGAGATTGTTGTTGTTGTTTTCTCATTAAAACTGTTGTCCTGATTTGATTTGAGGGTTAATAAATGAATTGCTTGAAAGAATTCCAAAAGAACAATCCATCTCATGGTCCTCAGAACATCAAATCACAGAAGACATGTAGGGAAGAGTCAATGAGCTTTGCGTTTCTCACAGCATTTCAATTGTCTGGGTAAACAAATCTGATCTCAATGTTTTATAGCAGTGGTTCCCAACCTTAACAAGTTGAAGATGTGTGGAATTCAATTCCCAGATTCTGGGAATTGAAGTCCACTCAACTTCAACTTGCTAAGACTGAAAAACACTGTTTTATGGACTCTGACATGTGATGCCCCTGCCTTCCTTGGCTGTCCATCCTCAAAGGAGAGGGCCTTAGTTTGTCACTATTTGGGATGCCACCCTACAGCAAGAGCTGACTACTTCACACACGCAGGGAAGCAGCAATGAAGCTCTGAACCATGTGTGTAATAATGCAGATGACTGCTAGATGGCAGCAGAAAGTTTAGAATTGTCCCTACCTCTTTGCTGCCACCTGTAGGCATCCAATTATGGTAGGCATCCAAAATGGAACAGAAGAGCCTAAATCCAGGAACAGGAGCCTAATGTTCAGGCAGTAAAAAAAAAATATGTTCATTTTCTGCCCCTTTTTATTCCCTCCCAGGAGCAGAGGATATGCTATTTATCTTAAGTGCAGGCTGTTGCTAAAAATGACAGCTGCCACATTGAGTCTTCCTTCTCTTCCAAGACCTGCTGGGTGGTGGCCAGCCCTTCTCGGAAGGACAGCCCTTCTCCTCTCCAAGGGTGGTCTTCCTTGGAGCATCAGTGCAGAAACAGAGGATTGTACAGAGGATAGCCTCAGGATCTCGTTCAGCTGAGTAGCCCTTTATGCAAAGTGACCTGAGGCTGCTTCCTTCAGAAACACAATTTAGCTGTAAAATATGCAAAATACTCCTTCCTTTGACTGGAAGGTGCATCTGACACATCACATTGGATTGCTCTGAAGGCAAAGCCAAGCACTTTGTTCCATGCAAGACATAAATGGCCAGGAGATTTAAATCTCAATCTATTCAAAACGCCCAAATGTGCCTGCTTGATAAGGGTTATAGTCAATTAACATAGTTATCAGCCAACCGCACGCCGCTTCAGCTGAAAGAGGGCAACCCTCTTCCTTGCCACTCTCCTAATCCTTGGTAGAAAATGATCACAAGGTTTCCATGGTTACTTATAGCACAGAAAACAGCTGCCGTGTTTTTTTTATTAACAATAACAGAAATAGGAAGCCTTCAGAAGTGGTTGAGACCCTCCATCAACACCTGCTCTGAAATCATTTCCATTTATGCCCAGTCATACAAATGCTTTAAAAATAACTAAAAACAGATGTTTCTGTTTAATTAAAAACACAAAGCTCCCCAACACAAACTTCTCAATCCGTGCCAACACACGAGATGTAAACTCCTCTCTGCAATGGCGAACCCAATAAAAACCCTAACCCCTCGCCCCAAACAGGATTTTCAATCAGGACCCTCACCCTTCCCTGGCCCATCCCAAAAGTTGGCAGCGGCCATGCGCCCAGCAGGGCATGGTCAGACAGGTGGTAAAGCTTGCATAGCTTTAAGTCTACAGTCCAACCTCTGCAGATGTGTTTTGCCATGGTTGAGGGAAGACACGTGGCTCTTCTCCCATGTCTATCATTACAACTCAGGGAAGGAGATGAGGCAAGGCAGAATGCACCCATAATTAATTCCAACAGGATGCATAAAGAGGAAGAGAAAATAGCCCCTCCTCCCCAGATGTCAAGTGGAATAAGACCACGCCCAATTTGTTATCCTGAAGGCAGCAGCAGCCACACATGGCAAACAAAATGGCGCCTTGCTGTGCTTTGCTCCTCCTCTGGAGACTCCGATGCCATTTATCCAGGATCTCCACCCCCTTTGTATAACAAGGATTCACAGAGCACAGCAACATCCGGAGACAATGACAGCTGTGGGTTATCTTTTGTAAAGAAGGCCAGGAGCTGAGAGAGGATTTTGCCATTTTTTTAAAGAGCTTCCCCTGAAGATGTCAGGCTTCACACCAAACTAACCACAAGGCTTTACTCTTCAGATACTCAGGGATTTCCTTAGAGCAGAAGCTGACTGATGTGACCGTTTTGTAGCTTTACTGAAGATAAGCCTCCTAAATGCACCATTAGGATCTCTGAACGTGCTCATTCTTTCCTTTATTTATTATTTGTGAGAGCTTATTTAATCCTGCCATTATTACACTATATGAGTTCAACACAACAACTTGGTGTGGGTGAAGCCAAAAAATTGCAAAAGAGAGAGGTGGGGACGTTAGAGAAGTCATCCATCTCTCCCCACTCCAAAGAGCTTAGTGACAATGCTTTCCCCCCAACTTTAGCAAAACTAACCATTTCTTGGCTGACCACTTTGGATCAATTTAAACAGTGCCACCAAAAGCTGTTCCTGCACAAATGGACCTTGGAGGTCTTAGTTAACCTCCATATTTTAGGTCTGGCTTTGCCTCCTCTCTCATGTTAATCCTTCTTGTGGGTGGGGGTGGAGGGTACTTGGCAGGCTTCCTTAGAGTGAAAAGTGGGGAAACTCCTTACAAGAGGATGTAGGAGACAAATTGTTGCACCCTCCCATTAAGCTAATTAAATTGATGCCTTGCAAATGTGTTACAACAAAGGGAAGAAGTCAAGGAAGATGACAGAAGTGTTAGAATGCATTAAGCTGAAAAGCTGTTAATTAAAACACCCTGGTGAGATACAAAACCCGTTTAATTTCACAACCAGGGAACTGTTTAAAGCTAATTCTAAGTTAACCATAAACCTTCCTTTCCCAAAAGGTAGGGTCAATAGGCTGCCTTGGATGATGCTCAAGGATGTTCCAGAATCACCCTGAAGATTCTTCTCTTTGATAGTCTCCCCCCACCACCACATGCCCCTAAACATGGCCTGAATGAGCCTTGGAAAACTCTTTCATCTACCATGTCTAAGCTTTGTAAGCCGCCATGAGTCTTCGGAGAAGGGCGGGATATAAATGGAATAAAAATAAAATAAATAAAATGTTGCCATCATCCCCAGACCATGAGTGAGGCAGATGTAACCCATCCTTGCTGTACTGGTGTTTAAAGTAGCCTTTTTCTCCCTTATTCTGACACAATCAGGAGTAACCTGTAGTCACTGGACTCTGGATTTGGAGACAAACTTTGGTTGCTTTAAGGAGCTCCAGAGAGGTACTCAATCCTCCAAGTAATGCTTTGCCTTCCTAGAAAAATACTGCTGTTCTAATTTCTAGATCCCTAGGAACTCTGGGGATCTGGACCATCCAGTGCACAGGTCTGCAAACCGTGGCTCCGGAGCCGCATGCGGCTCTTTCAGCCGTCTCCTGCGGCTCCCAGTCCTCTGCCATGCGCAGTCCAAAAAAAAAAAGGTGGGACTAAAAAAGTTCAACCAATCAATTCAAATATGCAGGGTAGGTGCATATCTCGCCTTGGCTCCACTCTTCAGTCAAACCCTGTTCTGCGCATGCACGCATGTACGCGCATGTGCACACATTTTTTGTGGCTCCCAGTTTTTCCTTTTGTGAGGGAACCGGTTCCGAGTGGCTCTTTCACTGTTTCAGGTTGCTGACCCCTGATCCAGTGGATTTTCATCAGATATGAGATTTTTGTCTCAGAAGAGAATTTAGTTCCAGCCTTCTGTCAACTGAAACAGATTTATTGGGCAAAACTGATAAAATGATTTTTTTTCCCCAGACAATGTTAATTGTTTGTGGCTGCCCAAAGCTCTTATCAAAGTTCTATCTCATCAGATTTATTGAAAAAGAAGGAGAAGGAAATCTTTTCATACCAGAAGCTAAACTGGGAATCCATAAACAGGCTTGATCCTGAATAGAACTGCTAACTATATTCAGTTGTATTTTTATTTTTGAAAATCTCCACTTTCAGATGCCTGACTTATTTTAAACCATGCAGCAATGCACTCAGATTGATATCATGTAATTAGCTGTGTTTTCTATTATAATAATAATAATAATAATAATAATAATAATAATAATAATAATAATAATAATAATAATAATAATAATACTACACTGCAGCAATCAGCTGGGAATGTTTCTAGCATTAGAGATGAAATTCTTGGATTTGTTATTCTAGTTATCATCTCCTCAACCATCATCTGTAAAGAGGCTTTCCCAACCCAGCCTCATATCTAGGTGGGGGAAAAATGTTATCTTTCCACCCCACAAAACCATTCCTATTTGGACAGAAGACTCTTTTCTGCTAAGCGTGAAATGATAGAAGGAAATTATGGAGGCATCAAAGAAGGAGACAAGCTTCTGAGATGTCACCTTGTATGGTCTTGGACCTTATAAAATGCAGGCAAACTAGACCTGACCTGGAATGTCCCAAGATTTTCAGACACAAGAAATAACTTCTGCCATTTTTGTAAGGTGACAGAAGTAAGCTGTATTTATTTATTCAGCTATTTAGGCTACCTGGTCCTAATTGTTCACCTTTAAACATTAGGGAGGAAAGTACATGGGTTAAGAAAATGGGGCAAGAACTTCTGGATTTTGATGGTCAACAGTTCAGTAACAAAGAAACTTTTAGCCTGCATTTCTCAAACTTCAACCTTTTCAGATGCTGCCATTCCTGAGAAATTGAGAACACCCTGCCAAGATGCTCCTCAAAAATGCAGGGGGGGGGGGCGGGAATTACAGCTAGGCCACCACTCATAACCTTTGCATCCAATCTGTCTTTCCAGTCCTCAGAATTTAATTTCATTTACTAACACACACACCCCTTTTATACACTACTTGAAAAATGCAATTATCCCATAATTTAATCTTTTGGTACATTAAAAAAAGTGCAATCCACTTTACAACCCGTTTTCTATATATTTTTCTCTGAATTTCTCTATCATTAATAGCTGCTTTGGCTCCCCTTGAAGCGTAATTTTTTATCATTTCCCAGGACTTCTGAAATCTAGTTTACCTGTAATGAGAGAACCTATTACATCTCTAAATATTAGTTAATATAAGATGGCAAATTATTTCACTCATACCTTATTTGTTTTATCATATTTTTCAAGTTTCATTTCAATATTCGGGGGGGGGGGGAGACAAAGCCACAAAGTTTAAACCCCAAATCCCACCCTGGGTCTTCATATTTTTAGTTTCCCTGAACATTAAGTTGCTTCAAAAAAAATGTTTTTTTTTATTTTTGCACCAAAGAGAGCTCTTTCCTAAGATGAATAGCAAGGCCTTGGTCCTTCAAATAGGAATTGAAATAGTAAACACAGTTCCTATTTAATTCTTTTAATTCTAAAATAATCCAGTGGAAGAATGTCAACATTTATTATGTTATGAAGTGACAAAATAAAGCTTGAACCTCACTGTGGTAACTGGCATCATTTAGGATAGTATAGCCATAAAATAAACATTTCCAGCTAAGACATATGGGGAGTCCATGTAGTAAACAAATTAAATCTATGTTGCAAATGTCAAAATGAAATTTCTTGCTAAGAAATAGTTGGATAACCCCCACTAAGCATAGTCCTGGGCACTGCCCTTGTGAAGCTATATTTAACAACAATGCATTCAACTTCTTCTTCTTCTTCTTCTCCTTACGTCCAAACACTTCTTTGAAGAGAATCTGCAGCAAGTGTTGCTTACCTATTGCCCTTCCCTTTCCTGCCCCCCCCCCAAGTTTTCTTCAGGCTGTTTTGTAGTCCTTAACATACAACCATATCCGATTTCCAGAATAAGCCATCCAAATTTCCTGCAAAATGTGGGGTCGATGCGGGGCTCCTGGCCTACAGAGTCTTTGCAATTTCAGAAGGTAGCTTAGGAGGAAATCAGCAGCCATTGAGGGGTTCTCCCCCCCCCCCGTTCACCTCCTTTACTTCCAGTCACAGCAACTACTGTCCAGGTCAAGGCTGAGAGGGCTCTAGAAGGTTGCCCCCCCCACCCCAACCATCAAAAATACACTTGAGAGGTTTGTAGATAAAGTAAGGTCAAGATGGGAAATCCACACTTACCATCTTTCTCAGAATACGCATGCTTCAATGTATCCACAACACAAGCACCCCGCTATTTCCTGCCAAGTGCCTTTTATGATTCGCAGCCCATAACTGGCAAGGGCAGTAAGAAAGAAAGCAGATTACAGTAGGTGAAATCAGGGTTGGTCAATGCCAGAGTGAGGAAGCATGAAAGGACCAAAAAAGAGCCGATTAATCCACAACCGGTCACTAAGCTCTTTAAGATCAGGTCTAATTAGCTCTGATTCACAGAAGGAGCACCAAGTTCCTGAGGGTGGAGTAATTAACCTGGGTTTTTTAATCGCTCGGGCTTGGCTGAATCCTAAGGACAAAATAGTGGGATGTGCATGCATGTGTAACACAAGCCTCACGCAATCACAGGCATGCCAAGCTGTGCAGAAGAAGCACCATTGCAATGAAACAGGTGGTGGAAACCGAAAACTCCAAGGGACCCCGGTGGCTTCTCAGGAAGCATCCAATGATCATCAGAGGATCAGAGGCAGCAGCTCTTCCACTCGGAGGAGGCCAACGTGGTGCCCCCCCACCGTTCCTGGGATGGTGCCAGCATCGCCGTGGCAACCGGCTGCTCCAAGGAGCCACAAATAGCAGTCGTAAGCCCCGTCTTGCATATGGCCGTGCCCATCCCTCTCTCTGTACAACAGACTCCCCCCCCCAAAAAAAAACAGGCAGCGCTGCGGGATGAGCAGGATCTTCAGGAAAACCAAGGCTCTCCTTCCCAACTTGTCTTCAGATCTCCAGAAGAGGACAAGCAGCATCGAATCCTGCCACATTGCCACAAACGCATTCAAGCATTTGGGGGGGAGGGAGTGAAGAAGGTGCAAGGTCCGACTATTTCTCCTTAAGGGAAAATAAGGCACTCCTCAGAGCTTACGATTTGCAAAGAATGAGCTGTTAATTAGAAATGGATTGTTAATGCATTAATTAAGGAAGGCTGAATGCAGCAAAATGTGTGGCAGAACTTATACCTGATTTTATGCTTCATTTGTCAGTGCTGCAAACATTGACATGTTTTTGCACTGACAATATAAGAGACAGCCTGTTATTTTAATTGCTTCATTTGGGAGGGAGGAATCACCCAGAAGTTGTGATAAGATTGCAAAAACCGGTGTACAGAATGGGAAGTGAAACCTCATAGGTAAAACTAATTGGATAATGTGATTTATGACATGTAGATAAGGGCAGGGATTGTGTGTGTGTTATGATGGGTTTGGGGGGGAGGAGATTTCAGATTCTGGCATCCCTCCATGAGTGCCGATGTTTCATTTCATTACTAAGACTTTTTAGATAAATAATATGCCTGCAATTTGTTTTATTTGTTTCATTCATCGGAACCATGACATCATTCTTCCTTGGCTGTTTTTGTATCATAGGTACACATTGCCACTGGAACCAGAATATTCAGATTTGGAATAACCAAATGCCAGCTATGGGAAATAAAATAAAAGACTACTCAGCTACATCTGAGAAGAAGAAAATAATCCTCAGTTTTTAGGTAATCAAAAATGCTTCTACCTTTTTTAAAAAAAATTCTGCATCTTATTTTAAAACTAAGCTGCAAATGGCAGTTTAAATTGTCGTCCTTTTTTAAAGTGAGAAATTCATCTCCTTCCCTTTTAAACAGGCACGTGAGAATGTTCTCACAATCTACCTTCGAAACTGGATGGACCTTAACACTGGGTCAGAATGCAAAGATGGTGAAGATCTGTAGCAGGATGTTTGTAAAGACGCAGAAGGCATTGTACTTAGCACCACGGCGTTCCAGAAATATCCAGGCCCCTGTTTTATGGGCAAAGCTAAAGGCTTTATTTACTGCATATTATTTGATCAGCTGTTTTCAATGCTAAAAAAAAGAATAAGATTTTCAGAGTAAAAGTGAATGCTGGATTATATAAGAGAAAAGATTTGCGGTGATGCGTTTTGAAGACTTTGTCGGAAACGAACAGGAGGGGAGTTTTTAAACGAAGAGATTGCTTAGGACATGAAAGGAACATCTCGATGTGAAATGTCTCAGTTGAACCTAGGATAAACATCCTCCAAGAAAAGATTATTGTCCACCCCAACCCACGTAAAAAAATGTATAGCTTTCTTTGCCGAAACACAGGTATTGCTTATCCGGAGGCGTTTTTACTCTTTCCTAACCTTGCCTCAAAGAAAGGGGATGGAAAGCTGATTCTCTATGATCTCAAATTGAAAACTGATCTCAAATTGATGCCCTCTCCGTGATGTCCCGGTGCCTGGAGGCGGTTCAGGTCTGGATGGGGAGAAACAGGCTTCGTCTCAATCCCGCCAAGACTGAGTGGCTGTGCATATCGGCGTCTCGGGTTAACCAAGTTATTCCACCTCTAACGATGGGGGGTGAGGTGTTACCCCCCGTTGATAGGGCTCGCAACTTGGGCGTCCTCCTGGATTCACGGCTCAATTTTGAAGATCACATAGGAGCCGTGACCAGGGGGGCTTTTGCACAGGTTCGCCTGGTGCGCCAGTTGCGTCCCTATCTGGACCGAGACGCCCTACGCACAGTCACTCATGCGCTTGTGACCTCCCGTTTGGACTACTGTAACGCTCTCTACATGGGGCTGCCCTTGAAGACCACTCGGAGGCTTCAACTGGTGCAGAATGCGGCCGCGCGAGTTGTAATGGGGGTTTCCCGATACTCCCATGTAACACCTCTACTCCGCGAGCTGCATTGGCTTCCGGTTGCCCTCCGGGTGAAATTCAAGGTGCTGGTTATCACCTATAAAGCCCTACATGGCCTGGGTCCGGGTTATTTGAGGGAACACCTGCTGCCGGCATCAAACGCCCTTCGCCCAGTGCGCTCCCACAGGGAGGGTCTGCTCAGGGTTCCGCCGGTGAGAGATTGCCGGCGGGTGACACCCAGGGATAGGGCCTTCTCAGTGGGAGCGCCTGCCCTCTGGAACCAGCTGCCGGTGGAGCTGAGGACTGCCCCCGACCTCCGATCATTCCGCCGGGGCCTGAAGACCTGGCTCTTTGAGCTCCCGGGCCCAGGCTGAGGAGAAAATTTTAACTGGGGTTTTTAAGTGTACAGGGTGAATTTAATATTTTTAACTGGTTTTTAACTTTTGTATGTTTTGATTTTTAATTCCCTGTAAACCGCCCTGAGTCCTCAGGGAAAGGGCGGTATACAAATGTGATAAAATAAAATAAATAAATAAATAAAACTGGGGAGAAAAAAGAGGGAAGCTTAATTTCCCTCTGCTAATTCAGACTATGCTCTACTCCATCCTGCTCGGGCCCCTCTCGCACCACTCCCTTTGATTCAACCCCAAAGGGAAGCCTCTGGGCGACAGACCTGGGGGAATTCACCCCCACCCCCTTATTTCTGGAGGATTGTCTCCTCTCTCTCTCTTTTTTTTGCAGAGAATTCAAGCGGAGCTTGCTATAACTGCTTCAAAGTACATCATTTTTTAAAAAATGGCCATTCCTTGCATTTAAAAATGTTATACAAAGCCTTAGGCTGAAAACCTCACAAGGGAAAAGGAGAAAGGGAACTGAATCCATTATCTAGGGAGATTTCCTCTGTGTGCGAACATTCGCTGCGGAACATTCTCTGCAGACAGGCAGGGATCAAACCAATTTAGAGGAGATGGCTTTTGTTCTATTTCAGGGGTGTCAAACTCAATTTCATTGAGGGCCGCATCAGCATTGCGGTTGCCCTCAAGGGGCCGGGTGGGCGTGGCCTACTGGGTGGGCGTGGCTAGAGTGCGTATGGCCTACTGGGTGGGCGTGGCCAGCTCTACATCGTTGGCATCAAGGGTGCCTAGGGGGGCCTGGGCAGGAGTGGGACAGATCTGAGGGTCTCTGGCAGGAGGAGGGTCTCTGGGCCAGGGCCAAGGCAGTGGGGGCCGTTCCCTCACTGTTTCCAGGATGGCTTCGCCGGCCACATGAAACCACTTTGCGGGCTGGGCCCGGGCCCCGGGCCTTGCGTTTGACATGTCTGTTCTATTTTGATGAACAAGATATCATCTCATTTTGCTGAGAATAAGGAAGAGGGACACCTTTATAAGTAAAGATGGTAAAAAAAAACACCACAATGCGTTTTACAAGAATTCCACTCCATTACTTAACTTTTGTAAGAAAAATAGAAGAATTTGCAGATTTGTAGCAGTAGAATCTTACTGCAGGGTGGGATCTAGGCAAAGGGATCCAAACCAACCCATCCTATTGCCAAAGATCAGTAATAAAGACAAAGGTTCCTTAAGGTAAAGCAAGAGATAACTGGGTTACAAATTAGATTTAGATCCTGCCTGTCAAAAAAAAAGAGATTTCTCATTTTATCTCCATAACTAGCCTGTGAGCTCCTTAAGGAGATCCTTGGGGGAATTTGATCCTGGATGTCTCTAGGCCTCCCCAACCCCTTCAGCGAAGAGATTTTTCAGAATGTGAGAAAATTCTATGATGCTTTCCCCCCTTTTTTTCTTCAGGAACCTAATCAGGGTTTCCTTTGGTGACATTTCAGGGCCTCCCTTCCTTATCCCAGATAAGCGGGACCTACACAGAGCTTGGAGAAAAGCAGAAACCCAAAAAAGGTACCACAAGCTTCATTTTGTGTACTTCCACTGAAAAGCTTCCTCCAAAAGAGGCCAAAGGGAATCCCAAGAAAATGGATCTTCCTAAGAAAAAAAACAACGCTTTCACTGCTAAGCTTTAAACCTTCTATGGTTATTTCCCCCAAGATTCTGGAAGCTAGAAGCTCCCCGTGGTGACAAGTAGTCCCTTCCGTTGGATGGCATTGCAAACCCAACCAGTGTGTGTCAAGCTGCAGCTCCAGCCTCTTCGGGGGGAAGAAAGGAGTGGATCTATTTTCAGGCACATCAGCAGCAATTTTGTTGAAAGCCCCATCTCTGATTTCACAGCTGGTGACAGGGCTGACAACTCCCCTTCACTTGGAGGAAGAACTTCCACCCAAGACAAGATCCTTCTCCTCGTCTTGCTAAAAAGCTGCAGACAGAGAGGAAGGGAAGAGGCAAGCAAGCCGGGGCTCAAGGTCCCCCCTGGACTGCAGAGATCCTAGGCAGTTGCCCATTGCCCTCTAGAATGAAAGGACATGTTTTCCCACCTGAACAATCTGGTCCTGTTTCAATCTGATCTGTATGGAAAATTTAGGAGAATAAATGGAACACTAGGATGCTAGATGACCCTCTCTGCATCCATGCCCCGTCCTGCCTCTGCATCCTGCTGATGTCCGAGCTTCCACGAATGATTCTTCTGCCACATCATTCAGATGCCAACCTGCAGGGACCATGCTAGGGATCCACCTGCCAGAATGGATCCCACCTTCACTTCCCACCTTCACTTCCCTGCTTCCAGTCCCAGTGGTCCAAGACAGACTGGGGAAGCCCTTTCTCTGTCTCTCCAGATGCTGGTGACTTTCCCAGCCTAGGTTTTTGTTTTTTGTTTTCCCCAGAGGCAGATGATGGTGCTGTGGTGGAACCGGGTAAAGGTAAAGGTAAAGGTAAAGGTTCCCCTGCACATGCGTGCTAGTCGTTTCCGACTCTAGGGGCCGGTGCTCATCTCCGTTTCAGAGCCGAAGAGCCAGTGCTTGTCCGAGGACGTCTCCATGGTCATGTGGCTGGCATGACTAGACGCCAAAGGCGCACGGAACGCTGTTACCTTCCCACCATAGTGGTCCCCATTTTTCTACTTGCATTTTTATGTGCTTTCGAACTGCTAGGTTGGCAGAAGCTGGGACGAGTAACAGGTGCTCACTCTGCTACGCGGCACTCGGGATTTGACCCACCAAACTGCCGACCTTCTGATCGACAAGCTCAGCGTCCTAACCCACTGAGCCACTGCGTCCCTGGTGGAACCGGGAGCAGCTGCTTTTGAGTCTCTGGTCTCCCAACTCTTTCCTTCAGCAAGTGCTTCTTGCAGTAGTTCCAGAATAATGCCTCTCTTACAAAAGGAAAGAGGAGGGGAAAGTTACTTCTACGCAGAGCTAAGAATACCCCTGAGCTCTTTGAAGTCCTTCCTCACCTTCACGCTTTCTGCGGGAGAGCTGGGAGAATGGAGGCAGGGGAAGAAACAGCCAGACGGATGAGGTCTGAAGCAGCTGTGCCAGAGCAAACTGCCTTCAAGTTTCTTCCACATCACATTCTCAGACTAAACTGCAGATGATGAAACGTGTGTTTCAGTCGCCTCTGGGCATTCAAGAACACTGATCCACATATTGCAGGACAAGAAACAGCTCAGAAGGTGTAAGTTGTCACCCACCAAAAGGTAGGCTTGGAAGCAAAGATTTGGGGGGGGAGGAGGAGGAGGAGGAGGAGGAGGAGGAGGAGGAGAAGGAGAAGGCTAGGAGAGAAAGGGAAGTTACTGAAAACAGAATCTGCCTTCTTCCTTAATGATTCATTCCATGCAACAACAAAAAAAACCACCCAACAACAACAATTCAGGCTAGGGAAGACCTCTTTTTAAAAAAACAGAAACAATCCACCCTCTTTCCTGGAGCTGTGCCACCAAGATAATTGGAAAGTTGCTGGGTGCTGTGCCAAGCAGAAGGCAGCTCAGGGAGGATTCCGCCAAGGAGGCGGTAAAGGAAGCTGTGGAATTGGAAGCCAGAATTTAAGCCAAGGAGAGCAAAGCCTTCCATTGTCTTAGGCTGCTCCTCAGTTCACACGCACGCATGGTGCCTATTGCTGGGCTAAAGATGGTCCCTTGGTACCTGGCAAAGGGCACAAATGGCTTGGGACTGAGTGTGGTTATTGGGGTGTGCCATTTCTTCCGTAAAGCGACGAGCAGGAAATGGCTGGAATCTTGGACCAGTTGGATGATGGCAACTTGGCTGACAGTCACCCTGATGAGAAGTCAAACCATTTCATTAGCTCTGCTGAAAAATTGGCTCCATCAGCTGCCTTCTTTGCCAAAACTGAATCTTTTTGACCATTGCAATCGAGTATCTCATTTTAAGAAGCAGGCTTGCTTCATTCCCCCTCCCCTCCCCAGCCTTTTGCTGTCTCGTTGTGTAAGCTTGCAAGAGGCAATGTCTACTTTTTTTAAAAAAAAACAATAACAAGTAAGGTACTTGGAACTTCCTATTGGGAGGAGGAATGAGGAAGAAACACTGTTTTTTTTCCTCCCAGAAGATTCCTCGGTAAGATCAAAAGAAACCTTGAACAGAATCGTCAACATACAAAGTAACTACTCTTAAAAACCATACATACAAATTTTTAAATTTTGATAGCTCAATTCCCTCAACCACTAAAGTTAGGTGCCTTCTAAAAGATGGATCCTGCTGTACTGCTCTCTGGAGAAGACATCCATCTTCCTTTGAAAGAAGAAAGTATCAAGGACAAGTCTTCTTCCAAAAGAAAAGTTCGATCCGTGGAGGTACTGACAAAGAGAAAGGGAAAGAGAAAGGGAAAAAGAGAAGAGAGGGAAAGGGAAAGAGAGAAAGAGGGAAAGGGAAGGGAAAGGGAGAGAAAGAGAGAGAGAAAGGGAAAGAGAGAGAAAGGGAAAGAGAAAGAGAGAAGAGAGGGAAAGAGAAAGGGAAAGGGAAAGAGAGAAAGAGGGAAAGGGAAGGGAAAGGGAGAGAAAGAGAGAGAGAAAGGGAAAGAGAGAGAAAGAGAAAGGGAAAGAGAAAGAGAGAAGAGAGGGAAAGAGAAAGGGAAAGGGAAAGAGAGAAAGGGAAAAAGAGAAGAGAGGGAAAGGGAAAGAGAGAAAGAGGGATAGGGAAGGGAAAGAGAGAGAAAGAGATAGAGAAAGGGAAAGAGAGAGAAAGAGAAAGAGAGAGAAAGGGAAAGGGAAAGAGAGAAGAGAAGGAAAGGGAAAGAGAGAAAGAAAGAGAGAAAGAAAGAATCTATCTGAGATCCATCTTTCCAGATCTCTCCCGCTCTACAACTACTCTGATCCATATGACAGCTGCGGCTCCCAGAATTCACTCCCAACCTGTAAACCCAACTCAAAACCATGATGAATGATTTGAGAGTCTAACTGGTTCTGAAAGGGTCCTGAAGGGTTCAAGTCGAACGAGCTCTGCTCTAATTTTCAGCGATGGAGGCTAGTCCAGCTGGCTCTCGAAAAGCCTGGCGTGATGAGCCTCAGATTCCAGGTTGCTCCTCTGGTCACTTGTTTCCTGCCAGCCATTTCCCCTCTCTACTGCCTTGAACCTTGGCAGAACAAGAACTGAATGTTTTGACTTTTTCCTTTCTCTTTTTTAAAGCGTATCAATGGATCTTCTACCGCCTGGTTTTGAATGAACTTGGCTGTCAGACTTCAGGAACTGAGCTTTTTGCCCAGGTTGACAAGTCCTTTTACCCGAGATAACAAGTTTTGAAATCACTAAAGATTTTTTTTTAATTCCCACTAGCAAGCTCGAACACACCCAGCAGCTGTTAAGTAGAGCAGGATATCCTATTTCAAGATCTCCAATGCAATCGGTATTTTTGGTTTGTTCATTTGTTGGAAATGTGTAAGGATTGTAAAAACATGCTGAATTAGGCGGGTTTGTGTCTTCCGCTGTAAACGGAGATCCATTCTTGCTCCGATCTCCGTCTCGACTATCCTGAAAATGGCATGGATTTCCATCTCAATTTCTCAAACACAAGGAGGAGCATTTTGAGAGTTTGCTGGGACAATAATTATTGGTTTCCATTTTCACGGGACTGGATCTCATATTCATGTTTCCTTTGTTACTTGCTCCTGGGAAAATGCCTAGTTTGGGGGGAAATGAAAGTAAAGGAGAAGCACTTCCAGACTTGACTTTTTTGTTCTGACCTTACAATAAAAGGAGTGATGGTCCTCGTGGTGGGAGCTTCTTGTCTAGAGGAAAGTCGTCGCTCCACAGATATTATGAGCCACATACTCTATGCAGATCCAATTGTGTCTCTTAACGATGGTACCTTATGGAAAAATAATTTGTCCTTCTGTGCTCACTTGTTGCACCACCTATGCATGGGAGCCAGATGCTGGACACTTCCTTCCCTGGAGCCTTTATTTGGGAAGCCTCTACTCAAATTTTGAATATTTCCATATTTCCATGCATCACAATGTAACACAAACCTCTGAGCCACTCTGCGTGTGATACACCGAACTCCCTTTGGTGCTGCTTCAGCGATGCTCCTGGCCCCTCCGTAAAAGGCTGGGAACGTTCTGTGCAGAGGCTAACTGGTTGTGCTGCCATCCAAGCACAGATCCACTCCAATTGCCTTGGGAACATGTTGCTGCTGTCATCAGCACCTTTTGTCTGGAATCTAAGCCTACTCCTGGGTTCTTCCTGAGACATCACAGTTAGCTGGGTGATTAGCAGCTCAGATCCACCGCACACATTCATTGCAGCCCGGAAAGAGGCTCCAATCAGCAGGAGTGGCTTGTTGATCAAGGGAAGCATGATGAGGTTCATGGCCATCAGATGCTGACTGACAGGTTTGCTAATGGCAGAGGCACGCTGATTTTTTGTTCCCCATCAGAGGAGGTGGGACATTTTGAAATGGGTCTTTCTCCCACCCTCCCTCCAGGGGGAGAACCAGATAGCTTCCCTCGCTTCTCTGCCTTTCAGCTTTAAGGCCTGCACTGACTTTTGCTATTCAGCCTTGACCTTCCTTTGTTGTTGTTGTTGTTGTTAGTTGCGAAGTCATGTCCGACCCATCACCACCCCATGGACAACGTTCCTCTAGGCCTTCCTGTCCTCTACCATCTTCTGGAGTCCATTTAGGCTCACACCTACTGCTTCAGGGACTCCATCCAGCCACCTCATTCTCTGTCGTCCCCTTCTTCTATTGCCCTCAACCTTTCCCAGTATTAGGCTCTTCTCCAGTGAGTCCTTCCTTCTCATTAGGTGGCCAAAGTATTTGAGTTTCAACTTCAGGATCTGGCCTTCTAAAGAGCAGTCAGGGTTGATCTCCTCTAGGACTGACCGGTTTGACCGCCTTGCAGTCCAAGGGACTCGCAGGAGTCTTCTCCAGCACCATAGTTCAAAGGCCTCAATTCTTTGGCGCTCAGCCTTTCTTATGGTTGACCTTCCTTATTTCTCTTTAATTCTCTTTCCTTCTTCTCTGCCTGGGGGTGGGGGATGGCCAGTGTCTTCTGAAGACGGTCAGTGAGGGCCACCACCATATACATTTTGCTTCTCTATCCATCTTCAGCAGTGGTAAACATGCCCTCGACTTGTTCTTTAATCAATATTGCTTAGTGTTAATATTTAATCATTATTATTTTTTAAAAAAATAATGTTGCTAAACAAATCTGAGGAATGAGGCTATCCTTGTAGTAGAATCATCTGCAGTGTGTAGTCAAGCAAATCAAGATGGTGGCCGCAAAAATGGGTGGTCAAAGCTCTTGCAGGACAACAGAGTACCCAGACAAGGTCACCAGGAAGTTCTTTTGAAACTTTCTTAAAATAAGTTTGCAGCAGAATATGGGGGCAGATAAACATCACCTGATCCCTATTGAAAATTAAGCTGAAGGTTTTAGAGGCCAGAATGTGCCTTAAAAGCAACATGTATGCTGCAGAAGAGAAAAATATAATGCAATTTGCTCATTATTTTGTGAGTGAGACAATTCTAATCTTTTTCTGGAATGTATCCATGGGCATGCTTTATGTGCTTTATATAATAATTTTTTCTAGTGCAAAGCTCTTTATTGCCTTTTTTGAATTCAACTGAACAAGAGATTAATAATTAAACCAGGAAATTGGGAAAAGGAGAGAGAGAGGGAGATGGAGAAGTGCCAAATCAGAAAATGTCAAAAGCCATTTTCTTCTGATTGTATTATTAAATCATTTTCCAATTTTGTTTTCATATTCTTAATTTTAATAACAAAGACATAATCAATATTGGGGAAAAACAGGTATCTGACTATGTGCTTTAAAGATAAAAAGCAACAAAGCGCTTGCTTTTTTATGATCTTTAAATTGGCTTAATTAATATGGGTTAGCATTGATTTTGGATTTTTACTCATGGTCAGCCTGGCTACTTTTGCTTTTTATAGACGAATAATTCAGCATATTATTTCATATGTCTGAGGAAGCACCCTCCCACATCTTTTCCTCTCCATAACAAATTGTTACTCCTTCATTGATCACGAGATTCTTTTGTGTTGTTTTTCTTTAACCGAGAAACATAGCTATCATTCCAAAAATGGCTATAAGTTTCGTTTTAATCTTTCTTACTTACTGTCTTGAGAAAACAAGTATACCAAAGTTCAGCACACCATGTTTAGTGAAGGCTCTTTTCAATTCAATTTTCTTTCACTTAGAAATATTCAGCCTGACCTTCCAGGAGATTCAAAAGAGAAGCCTTTTCTTAAATAACTCATGAAGCTCTATTGTGAACTGATCTTAAACCTGCAACTGTCAACATGGGTATCTTCAGGGTTATTAAGAACGATTTTTCTTTTAAAACACAATTATGTAATATAAATTGACCTCTGCATGACATGCTCAACCAATAGATCTTATGTATAGTAGAGGTGATGGGTAGATGGTTCCTATAAGGAATGAATCTTTTAAAGACCCTTGACCAAATAAAGAGAAATAAACACATACATCACACAGGCAAGCAAATAACCCATGTTCAAACAGCAACAGCCCTCAGAAATCATAGCAACATGGAATTACATAACAGCCACGCCAACATAGAAAAAATATATATTTGATTTGCCTGTTTCCAAAGTTCCAAGGACTGTGATCAATCCATAAAGATGTGTATATATAATGCATTTTAGCAAAAGATGGGAGGATGTGAACCATCTAAGAATCATACCGATATTAATAGATCTGATGCAACCATTCTGAGGAGAGAGATGGGAAGGTTCGCAAAGATTTTGAAAGCTAACGTCCAAACTGCACCTTTTATTTTTATATACACACAGCACAGTTGTGTAAACAAAACACTGACTCTGAAAAACACGCCTTTCAGAAACAGGTCAAGGACAAAAGGACTGGGGGAAAAAAGAAATCAACAGAGTGAGCCCCAGAGAGTTGAGTGAGAAAGAGAAGCGTGATCACAATCCGTGCCTTTTTTGGAATCTGGAAGACTGGTTGGTGTAAATATCAAGTCTCTGGCAAACAATGAGAGTGTCTCACCACCCTCTTTAATGAGCTGGGTGAGCCATCAGAGTTGCAGAGTTGCCTCAGGGTCACCAGCCAAGGCCACCTGCCTCTGCCTGGCCAGAGCTTCTGTTCTGCCATTCAGGGAATAGGCACGGCAGCTCCTCCCACAAGGGGTCAGGGGCAGGACTGAGCGGAGGTTGCTGAACAGTTGCACTTCAGACAATGTGCCCGTGAAGAACACAACAGGCACACCCGCACAGAGCAAATCTCATGCATTGCATCAACTAAGGCTGGATGGTGAACCTATGGCACGTGTGCCACAGGTGGCACGCAGAGCCCTCTCTGTGGGCACGTGCACTGTTGTCCCAGTTCTAGGCCTTCAGCTGGGTTTTATAAAACCTTTTCGCTTTAGGCCTCCGCTGCCATGTGAAAAAAAAAGGTTCAATCAATCAATCATTTTCAACTTCTCGCGGGGAAAAAAAGATCTCGCAGAGTTGGAATTGATTGATTGAACTTTTTAGTCCCAGCCAGTCAGCCGTTACCACCACAGCCATGCTCACCCAATGGGCCATGCCCACCCAATGGGTCATGCCCACCCAATAGGCCACACCCAACCAGCACCCGACGATACATAAGTGGGTTTTGGGTTGCAGTTTGGACACTCGGTCTCTAAAAGGTTCTCCATCACTGAACTAAGGTATTTCCAACATTGGGTTGTGCATTCAGCAACCATCTCCAGTTCTCCAAATGTGGCTGATGACGTTGGGTGACAGAATGAAGAACAACAGGCTGGATGACAGAGGTGGCCTTTGGACAGAGCACATGTACACTCTACAATCTGTGCTAATTCTTGTTGCAGTGTAGATTTTGCCCTCCTCCCCACCCCACCCCCCCATAAATGGAACGAATTCATGATGTTATAAACTTCATCTGATGGCATTATGAATTTCTTCTGAGTCTGACTAACATCAACCCATCCTAAATTCCTCCCTGAATAGGCACCAAAAATGGATAATTTCTTTCATAGTCACACCATTCACTGGTATGTGCACCCCTACAGGGCATGTCTGTGCACACACACACAGTGGCAAGTTGGGTGACAGACACATTTGAAAGCAGATGTTTAATTATCACCATCCAAGAGTTCAGATCTGGGCATCTCTGTCCATGAAAAGAGATCCTGCAGCAACAAAAAGCAGGCAAAAAAGAAGGCTTCTTGCTAAATCAAGGCGCACTCGGCCAATTTAAATCTAGCAGGCCACTTTTACAGCCTCACAGTGGCCTGGCAGAGTTTGGCCTGATAATCCCCTGTTGGCTCTCTGCCTACAACCTTATCTAGTAAGCATCTTTTGGTCAGTTTCTGATCCAGGCAAGTAATCTTTATGGATCTGGGGATATATATTTTTTCTCCTTTATCCGCACAAAGGAAATGAAAGCCAACTGTACGCATCCAGTTCCAACCTGAGTTCAGAGACTGCATCTTTCAAACCGAGAGGGGAAAGAGATGAGCCAGGGCAGTATTTCTCAACCGTGTCAACTTTAAGAGATGTGGATTTCTACTTCCATCCTTCCCCAGTCAGCAGTATTCTGGGAGTTGAAATCCGCATCTCTTAAAAGTTGACAAGGTTGAGAAACACCGACCCAATGCACTTACAGAGGCGTGCCTGGGAGGCAGCGAAGAGAATGAAAACATGTGAGTCATTTCTAAGCGGGTGCCAGTATGTATAAACACACTCCTTTTCCATAGATACTGCTCTCCTTTGTCACTCACAGTGAGAAAACACACTTCTGTCTGTCGTTTCAGTCTTGATCAAAGCAAAAGAACTTTTTGTGGCAGGAAGGCAGACATCAGTTTTGTAATATCTGGAGTTCAGTCAGGGGAAAAACAAGGCTAACTTCAAGGCTTCAATTATTTTGTTTACCTTTCCTATAAAGAGAAGACTCTGTTCCTTAGGAACAAACAGAACATATGCCGGGTTCAAACATTATACTTGACCTGTTTGAAATTCTGAGTGGGAGAAGGGGACTTTATCAGTCCACTAGCGGTATTCAATGAGTCGAGGCATCAGACGTTAGAATATTCGTGACAACCGTCAGGAACTCATCCAATACAATTGTTAAGGATGATGGAAGATATAGTTCCCACACATCTGGAAGCACCGTGGCAGGAAAGTCACTGAAATGAACTCCTAACTTACAACATCACGTGTTCTTCTGAGGTTAGATTTAAAATGTCAAGCTGCGTCCCCCACTCCTGAAAGTGGAAGTCACTCTATTTATTATTTATTTATTAATTTTATTTGTATACCGCCCTTCTCCCGAAGGACTCAGGGCGGTGAACAGGGCAGTACATGTTAAAAGACAAAATACAAAAATTAAAAAAGATTAAACAAAATGCCCACAACTCTTACAATAAGTTAAAACACATTAAAAAAGTAGGTTAAAACACATTAATAAAACCCAACCCCATCCCATCAGGCCAGGCCAGCTTGTTCGAAGAGGTAAGTTTTTAGATCGCACCGGAATGAGCGGAGGTCAGGCGCCATCCGGAGCTCGACCGGAAGATGGTTCCATAAATCCGGTGTGCCCACAGAGAACGCCCTCCCCCTGGGGGCCACCAGTTGGCATTCTTTGACCGGTGGCACCCTGAGGAGGCCCTCTCTGTGGGAGCGTACTGGGCGGAGGGAAGTTGACGCCGGCCGCAGGTGCTCCCCAAGGTATTCCGGACCCATGCCATGTAGGGCTTTGTAGGTCATTACCAACACCTTGAATCTCTAGCCAAAGGTCAGTGAGCAAATGACTCAGGCAAGCAGATTCCTCCTGTCCTTTGTCATTGTCCTCTTTTCAGAAACAATGCAGGGAAAACCTTCGACTACGCCACCTTTGGCACCCTATTCTGGACTCAAAAGGCCTCCAGATGGTAGATGTGTGGGGAGCAGCAGAAGAGGTGGCAGATTTCTCTGAGAACAACTGAAAGGAAGTACTGGCAAAAAGTTCCAGAAGCTTCTTTCTACATGTCTCAGTTAAGACAGTGATAGCTTAATTTTACCTAGACAGGTTTCTCTTGAGCATACTCACAGGGGGATGATTGAGTTAGACGGACTTACAATATTTGTTCACATCTCAATATGCAACCTCAGAAGGCAGTCAAAGCCAACTGGCCTTGACTAGTCTCAGAAACTAAGCAGCAAAAACCCCTGGTGTCAGCTCTGCCTCAGAGTTCTGTTTTAGTTGGTCTCATCTATCGGGACCATGACACCTGGTTTGCACTGAGATGAAAAGCTGCCTGGGAAATCCTGGGCTGTTGGCTAGTCTGGTGAGGTGAAAAGCACCTGAAAGTATGTCCTGGTCAACCACTTTAGAAGCGCATCCCAAAAGCTACATCTGGACAAGCCACAAGGAGACCTACTAGTGGACCTGAGAATGCCATTTCTCCTTTCCCCAAAGTCTGATTTTCATTCTGCTCAAATATCTCACCTCCCTACTTTCTTTCCAAGGTATAGTACAATTCCAGGATAGATATTGAGATCTGTATTTTATAACTTTGTATGTAAAAAATAGATCAATTCTAACTGGAAATCACTTTGGGACTACAAATTTATATGCAGAATTGGATTTTAGAGTTTGTATCTTAATTTGATGTACAATTTACAGTATTAATTTAATGTATTGTTTACTGCCTACTACTCAGAGTTGTTTTTGAACTGTGTTAACCAAGCATTTCTACTTTATAGTTCAACAGGGACATGCAGGTTTAATTAGAAATATCTGATAATAACGCAAGCTTTGAATGATGCATGCAGACTGATATATTAATGTAATGGTATGTCAGGTTTGTTTTTTTATCCATCCATAATTCATTACCTGTATCTGATTTTTCTATTAGTATTCTTTATTTCCTCTGTGTGTGTGTGTGTGTAATATATTTCTCATATTTTGCTCAGCAAGCACTAAACATGGTAGTGTGAAACGGCAGTGACACCAAGTCGCCATATGATAAATAATGTAGAAACATCTATCAGGGGCCACTTTAGCTGACCTTTAAATGAAATCGCAGAACACAGCATTACTGCCCCACTGTTAACATCTTTTTAAAGAAAACTTTTTAGAAAGAGAATGGTCTCAACTGTATAATTAACACTGACATGTAAGGCAAAGTGCATGAAAGTAATCAGAGCCAAATACTAGTGACATCTATGGATTCCACACCAAAAACCTCACTAACGGAGTCAAAAACCTCTACAAGGCATTTCTAATTTTTAATTGCCAGTCTTAATCTGCCCACTCTCTCATGTTTTAAGCATTACAAAGTAAGGCTGCCTGTATCCATTAAGTAAAATGGAGCGTGGGTGTGAATTGGAGGAATGGACCGGAACTCTTCAAACTACTGGAGAGGTTGAAGTCTATGAGTCATAAAAGAGCCAAGGTTGCCTACCCCTGTGTTAAGTCGTGGGCTCTTGGGTGCAGGAATGATGACACGAGGCTGAGTACAGGATAACTCATACTTTATTCTTGCTGGAACTGTACTGGAACTTGGCTGCTACCAGCCACACAATATATAGTCTAGCCCCTAGGTGGTGTTGTGATTCAGGGTCAGCTTGTGGGTTCGGCAGTTGGGTCGGACGATTCAGAGGAGGAGGAGGAGGGGGGTGTTGGAGAGGTTGCTGAGGGGGTTGGAGAGCTTGCTGATGAGAGCCCTCAGCCAGGCCCCTCCCACCTGGTCACGATGCAGACCCAGCTGTGTGAGCCTGACAGCGTGGATGAAGATGACCCACAGCTGGCCCTGTTCAAGGACGCCCGACGCAGGAGGCAGTCAATCAGGAGTAAACAGAGGAAGGCAATGGGGCACCTCGGAAGGAGGCAGAGAGAAGCCACGCCCTGAACTGTATAAAAGGGGAATGCGTGGGAGGGCTGGTTTGCTGAAGGCAACCGTTTGAATAGTTCCTGTTTCATGGTTCGTGTTTGCTCTCTTTGCTCTCTTTGCTCTGTTTATGTTTTTATGTTAATAAATTTGGCAGGCTTAGTTCCAGCCTCTTGCCTTCTTGTAAAAGGGGTTGTCCCTGCCTTATCTGCAGGGCTGGTAGCAGGCTGGTACAGAACAGGTGGCAGCCAATAGGTTTGAACCCATTCAAGCCGTCTGGGGCTAGCCCAGGGGTCAGCAACCCGAAACAGCAAAAGAGCCACTCGGAACCAGTTCTGTCACACACACAAAAAAGTGGGAGCCGCAAAATGTGCGCGTGCATGTGGGCACGCATGCACATGCACAGAACAAGCAAAACCATATACCACCCCGACGCCCGTGCCGCATCCTGAGCCGCACGCGCCTGTCGCTGCCCATGCCGTCAGCTTATGGGGGGAGGGAGGGACGGACTTGCAGGCCGAGATGACTGCGGAGGGCCGTGCGAAGACGAGGAAGGAAACGGCCTTTCAGAGGTTCCCGCCCGGCCCCCCTCAGAGGCAACGGGCCCTTCCCCGGCCGAAGGAAGCCTCGCGAGCATCTCCTGCAGCGCGGCTCCCTCGAGCCATGAGGCACCTGCACGACGGCGGCGATGGGTCTCCCTGGCGACAGGCACTGGGTTGCGGCGGCGCCTTCAGTCCAGGAGCCGCTGGAGTCACCCAAGCGCCCTGTCCCTCCCCCAGGACCTCCAAACCTCTGCATTTGATGAACGCAGCAGCTCTCCAAACGTTTGCAGAGCTGCTGCATTCCTCCGCATTTGAAAGAAACATGGACGAAATCAGCAGCTGTGCAAATGGGACGGTGGCAGTTTGGAGAGTGCGCACGAACCTCTCAAAACCGCCGCCGCCTGTTCGGAGATCTGCCACGTTCGTCAAACATGAACGAACGTGGCAGCTGTACAAACAGGACAGTGGAGGTCTGCCGCGTTCGTCAAACATGAACGAACACGGCAGCTGTGCAAACGGGACGGTGGCGGTTTGGAGAGTGCGCGTGCACCTCTCCAAACCGCCACCACCCATTTGGAGATCTGCCGCGTTCAAACATGAGCGAAAGTGGCAGCTGTACGAATGGGACGGTGGAGGTTTGGAGAGGTGCGTGCGCACCTCTCCAAACTTCCACCATCCCATTTGGAGGTCTGCCGTGTTTGTCAAACATGGATGAATGCGGCAGCTGTGCAAACAGGACAGTGGAGGTTTGGAGAGGTGCGTACGCAACTCTCCAAACCTCCGCCACAGGCAGCAGCTCTGCAAACGGGGCGGTGGTGGTTTGGAGAGCTGCGCACGCAGCTCTCCAAACCGCCGCCGCCTGTTTGGAGAGCTGCTGCCTTCGTCAAACATGGACGAAGGCAGCATCTCTGCAAATGGGGCAGTGGAGGTTTGGAGAGCTACGTGCGCAGCTCCCCAAACCTCTGCCGGCAGAGGAGGACTGGGAGCCGCAGGAGACGGCTTAAAGAGCCGCATGCAGCTCCGGAGCCACGGGTTGCCGACCCATGGGCTAGCCAATTGCAGGTGAGGAAACAGCAGGTCTGGAATACTGGAGAGCCGTTAGACGCTCCAGCAACGCACGTGGTGTATCACCACAAGCCCAGTCACCCTGGTCTATGCTTTGACAGTGCATTGAGCTCCCACAGATTTTCTAAGATTTCTAAATCTATCTGGAACTCTGCCAAAGCAATGGAAATTCTGGTCCCAGTTGTCTTAAGTCGAGGACTAAATATATGCGGGCATTAAGTCATTAGAAGAATGCAAGGCTGGCTGGGTACGACTCATGAGGGAACACAACTATTCCCTTTTGCCAGCTCTCTTTTATTTATTCAGTGTTATGCATTTATTCAATTTCTGTGGCTGTCCATCTCAAACAAATGGCTCTGGGAGGCTCAGAGTCATAAAATCAATTCAAAAGTCACAATGTTAAAAATTAAAAACATTACGGTCCATTGATGTCAACATAAGCAGGAAACGAGGCCCTCTGCCCACTTGGGATACCAGGTGAGGCACAGACCCAGGTCTTCAAGGCCTTGTGGAAGAGCCAAGAGGGCAGGAGGGCAACCAGCACCTCAGGGCTCTGAAGTGGCGGAAGTGCTGGGATTAAGTCGGTTATTTCAACCCTTTACCGGATGAAACATCATGCTCTGTTTATAAATCTTCCTGTCACGTTCAGGAGGCATTGAAGGTGTGTGTCTGAAAATAAAACGTTGCTTTATAGCCTGTCTAGAGTTTAAGAGCCACCCAGCACTTTGAGCACTTGGCATTAGAGTCCCCCTTGAAAAGTGTATTTATTTATCCACTGCTATTTATGGCATTTTATATCTCATTTTTCTATACAGAATCAAAGCACCGGCAACACTCACTCCCCTAATTAAAGAACAAGAGCTACTGTCAGTAGCTGTAAATTGACCACCCCAAAAACATTTCCTTCTAAAGTTTGCTTTTTAAAAAGGATTCTGGAATAAATCCTTCAGCTCAAAGGAGGATCTCCTGGAAGAAAGGAACCCTGTGGCTCCACAAGCGTCACTCCACCAGTGTGCCCACCAGCCGAGCAGGCCCTTCAGGCCTTTGAGAGGATGAGGGTCCCAGCCCCGGTTTGTGCCACCTGGAGTGATGGAGATGAGGGAGGACCACCCTTTTCAGATATCTTTACAGAGCGACTGGCCAAAAGGAGACAGGATCATTTGTCTCTCAGGGCTTAAGGCTTCACACTGAGGGATCCAGTATTAAGACCTTCACTAAGAACAGGAAAGGCAGCACCCCCATTTCTGCTGGAATTCAGCATCCCATTTAAAACAGTGTCCATTTTATGACAAGATTGCATTGGCACTATTAATAGCTTCCTAATTAAAGGCGACGGTGGGTGCACATGCAAGAATAATCCCATTTGCCTCATGACTGGAAAATGATCCTTTGCAGGATCTGTGGAGACAATGTTGGGTATTTATTTCTCGTAAAAGTAGGGCTACATTGCTTTGCTACTTGCCACAATCTGCAATGCGAAGGCATCCTTCTCACTGATGCCGTAAGATTTTCTGAAAAGTCCAATTGGGAACCGAGCTGGGAGCAATTAACTAAATGAAAGAAGAGCTAACCCTCTCACCTATCTCTTCAACTGAAATGATCATCCATTTTTGTAACCTTAATGAGCGTAACTTAGCCTGCAGCAAACAAAGTGATCCTTTTAATACTATGTGGTATTAGTATTTATGCAAAAATTGAACCCGTGTGCAAATCACAGCGTGAGTCATATTTGCATAATTCATGAATATTGTCTTAACAAAGAATTTCTTCCCTCGTGAATGATGAATATTATATGTTTATTTAAATCATTTTGCCAATTTTTGTAAAATTAATCTCTTCAACGTTTTCCCTAAAAAAAAATCATATTCCAAATGTCTAAACCTTCCTTGCTATGTGGTATATCATCTAAAGCAGGGGGTGTCAAACTCAATTTCATTGAGGGCCGCATGAGCATTGCGGTTGCCCTCAGGGGCTGGGTGGGTATGGCCAGGGTGGGCGTGGCCTACTGGGTGGGCGTGGCTAGAGTGCGTATGGCCTACTGGGTGGGCGTGGCCAGCTCTACATCGTTCGCATCAAGGGGGCCTATGGGGGCCTGGGCAGGAGTGGGACAGATCTGAGGGTCTCTGGAGGAAGGAGGGTCTCTGGGCCAGGGCCAGAACAGTGGGGGCCATTCCCTCACTGTTTCCAGGATGGCTTTGTGGGCCACATGAAACCACTTTGCGGGCCACATCCAGCCCCTGGGCCTTGTGTTTGATATGTCTGATCTAAAGGGAGCCATTCCTGTTTGCATTTAGTTAAACTGTTACGATGAAGATGGGTGGATGGATGGATGAACTGGGTCAATTTTTGCCATGGCTGCACATTCTCCAGTTTCGGCCTCTCGTTCTTGTATTCCTGGCAGGGTTTCACTTCTCCAAAGTTGTGCCAAACTGGTTCTTTCCACTGTCAGCACGTATCTTAGTTGATTGTGATATTTTTTTCCTTTATGCTCTCTGGAATTATTCCTAGTAAAATATTATGATTCCAATTCACATTTTAGTTTCAATATTTTCTGAATGACTTGATGTATTTTCTCCATCTTATTTGTCTTGTTAATCCCACACTAAGATAAGATAACCTTTACTGTCATTTTTTTTAATGTGGGCACAACGGCGCACATCAAAAATGAAATTTAGTTACCCGCTCTCAAAATGGAACACATACATGACACACACCTAACCGTACTATATAGACATATGTATAGACCCACACCCCTACATACACATAACAAATAAATATTAATCACTGTCCATCTTGAATATATAACGGAAGGAGGAAGCCTGAGAGTTCACAAGGTTAATGCTGTATGGAATGAAACTGTGGATGTTCTGCTGCGGGTACCACGGAGCCCCCTCCTCCCAGAAGTGAACAAGGAAAACAGGTCGTGAAGAGGATGTGTAGTGTCCCAGATAATCTCACGGAACCTGCTCAAGCAACACTAAGGCAATATTCTAAAGTATATGAGAAAACTGAGGTCTTATGTAAAACCGTACTGTTGCCACATAAAAGTACTGTGTAGTTTTGATCCAAATGGTGCATAAAATGGCAATAGCATGTCAGTGATTCGAATACCCTTGACTATTAAAGAACAGAAAACAAACCCATTTAAATAGAAAATGAAAAGAAGAAACATTATAACCTGTAAACTGTAAACCTGAAATTACAGACAGATACAGCCAGCTGCAGTTGAAACACAACCAATTCTCTTGCAACTGGTTAAAGAAAAGAGCTTTGGGCTGAGCACATCAATCCCAGCCTCCAAGCGAGTAAGAGTAAACTAGACAAAGCTTAGGAATTGCCACCACTCTAAATGTGGGGGGGGGAGGTGAGTGGGTGGTGGGATTTTCCTAAAGTTCCTTGATTCACTGCCCAGTCCTCCATGCCAGGCTGAAAATCAGGCTTCAAAGAGAGCTAAGAGGCACATCCTGGGAGCAAAGTTGCTCTATGCCAGATATGTCAAACACAAGGCCCGGGGGCCAGATCTGGCCCGCAAAGTGGTTTCATGTGGCCCGCGAAGCCATCCTGGAAACAGTGAGGGAACGGCCACCGCTGCCTTGGCTCCGGCCCAGGCTGTCAGGAGCCAATGTACAATTTTTTGGTGGTCATCTATACATTCAGTCTTAGCTCCACAAAGCCATCTGGAAACAGTGAGGGACCGGCCCCTGCCGCATCGGCCCCACCCCCTGGGTGCACGCTAGGGAGATATCACCCTTTGTGAGGAATGAAGAAATGAACCATCGCCTGGAAGTGGCCAGCACATGGCCCTGGCTACTTTAGGCAGGCTAGGGGCTGGGCAGCGTTGTGCTTCTCTTCAGATTTGTGCCTCTCAGCGCTGTGAGGAGAGGGCCATGTGCTGGCCACTTCCAAGCGATGGTGCATGTCTTCATTCCTCATGAAGGATGACACTTCCCCAGCTGCATTTCTTGCCTGTTTTTCTCCCTCCCTCATCTCAAATATTTTCCCATCACTCTGTTCTTAGGAAGGAAGGAAGGAAGGAAGGAAGGAAGGAAGGAAGGAAGGAAGGAAGGAAGGAGAGGGAGGGTCTGAGGGAAGTCCTGCCTTAGTCCCTCCCTGCTGCCCTTTCACCATCCCCTTGCCCCCTCCTCCTGGCCTAACCTGGGTGGTCTCCCATCCTATTGCTAAGGAAGCTTTGGATATAAAGCCAGGTCTCCTCACATGGAGAGGAAGTGGGCCTCCCTCTTTACGTTGCCCTCATACCTATCATGAGCAATTTGGCTAAGGAGAGCAAGCACAGCAGCTGGGCACCCCCTTGGGGAAGTGGGGCTGGGCTTAGTGCTGCGGGTGCTTGAGGGCTAGGCTGGGCATTTGACCTCCGCACCACCCTCCAGCCTCCCCCCCTCCCCGCATGGCCTGAGAGGAACAGTGAGGCTCCTCCAGTGAACCATGCCTTGGCACTTGCCCCAGTCCCATCTCCTTCTGCCAGAGACCTTCAGATTTGTCCCACTCCTGCCCAGGCCCCCATAGGCACCATTGACGCGAACAATGTAGAGCTGGCTATGCCCACCCAGTAGGTCACACACACTCCAGCCACGCCCACCCAGTAGGCCACACCCACCCTGGCCACACCCACCCGGCCCCTCAAGGGTAACCGCAATGCTGATGTGGCCCTCAATGAAAATTGTACATTGCTCTATGCCCAAAGACAGAAAGAAGGAAATAAAGCGACAATGGAAGCATGGATTTTGAAACGGATGGAGCTGGCCGAGATGGCAAAATTAACTGCTCTGCTTAGAGAGAATAACTTGACTGAATTCCTTATGACTTTCTTTCCTAGGCAAGGAGAAAAATAAAGTTTTGATTTTGGGAATCTGAGGATTAGATTGAATTGGACTGGAGAAATGTTGAGCTTTTTAAATATAAGGTTGACAACTGATTGTTAAATTAAAAAGAATGTTTTATAAACATTGGCATTTTAGAACATTGATTATTAGGATTTTAAGGTATTGATATCACTTGTTAAAATTTATAGAGTGGTTGTATTATCTCTGGACCAAGAAAACGTCAGAGTTATCTTTGTTATAATTTCATTTGTTGTTGTGGGTTTTTTTGTCATTTTCAGTTTGTTTTTCACTACTGGGGCTAGATAGAAACAAGTCAACATTATTCGTGCTAACAGCATGGACGCAACAGCAAAAGTGGATCAGGAGGGCTTGTGAAGACCACGTAGCCTGCACCAGTGTGTTATCTTGCTTGGCCTTGAAGAAGCAGGGCTGTGATCCCTCCCAGAAACTGTTTCAACATCTGATGATATTACACACACACAGACACACACACACATCTTCGCCTGGGGGTGAATAATACCATTGATTTCCAAGACAGAATCACAGCTTTTAAAACTTTCTCTCTGGCACTTTGCTTCACAGTCATTTAAAAAAATATTCCAGAAGAGCTATTTAATTTGAAACCATTCGGGATACAATTAAAGGGTCTCCAACTGCTGCTTTTCAAACAACCTTCTCTTTTTTGTAAGGGAAGGTCCATCCAAACTCTAAGCTCATTTTGTAAAAGGCCTGGAAGCCTCTCACCCGCTCCTGAACACCTGCAGCTGAGCCCAGAAACCAAAGCAAGAGAAAGAAAAGGACTTCTGCTCTGTGAGCAAAATCCACAACTCACAACGTAATTTTCATTGTAGGCCTGCACCTGCCTAGGGGTAGTTAGCAATGTGGCCCCTGGTCGGGCCCCACCATTCATGCTTAAGGGCTAGTCCAGGGGTAGGCAACCTCAGCTCTTTTATGACTCATGGACTTCAACTCCCAGAATTCCTGACTCAGGAATTCTGGGAGTTGAAGTCCATGAGTCATAAAAGAGCCGAGGTTGCCTACCCCTGGGCTAGTCCATGTTTCTCAACCTTAGAAACTTTCAGATGTATGAACTTCCTCTCCCAGAATTCCCCAGCTGACATGGTGAAGTTGACGTCCACCCATCTGAACGTTCCTAAGGTTGAGAAACACTGCAATAGACAGAAACCAGCTTCAAATCAGGCATAGCCAAATCCCATTGACAGGCAGGCATCCCAAGGGTCTTCTAAGTGGAGGTGAAGATCCCTCCAGACACAATAGACTCTTGATGAATTCACAGACCCCAACGACTTGTTCTCCTGGCAACTAAGTGAAGATTTCTTGCTTTGTCATGGTCTGCCATTCCATAAACATAAGGCCTCCCAAGTTGATGTTAGCTACATGCGGTTCCCTGGCACAATGCAAGTTCGCCTAAGAGGAGAGCCAACTGATCATGATGACTGCTGTCAGGTAATTCCCTGATGCCTCTGGGCAACAATAAAAGCATCTCCTCATTCTTCCTGTACAAAATGGGAGAACAGGAAGTTCTGAGCAGCCAGAACAAAAGTAGCAAGCAAGTAGCTGAAGAAAATGGAGGAGGAGGAGGAGGAGGAGGAGGAGGAGGAGGAGGAGGAGGAGGAGGAGGAGGAGGAGGAGGAGTGGTACATGGCAACCTCTGATCGGCCAACTCCAGGATTAGCTGGAAATTGTTCTCCAATCAAACCCTTGAGCCAACATCCCTCCCCTCACATTTTATGGCTGTGGTTACAACAACATCACAAAAAAATAAGGGCTCTAGAAATATGTTAAGGCCAAGAGAAGGACAATTAAAGGTTGACTGCTTTCCCCATTTATGTCCAACAAACTGTCAGCTTCTAATTCAAAGTGGAAGACCATCTGATTCAAGTAAACTATGGCTTATTGAATTGTACGTATCTTATTTACTTACTTACTTTATTTGTACGTCATCTATTCCCAAAGGCCTTGGGTGGCTATTGGTCCAAAACAATCTGTTCTTCAAAACTAATACACAGATCCATACATAAAATAAACAGAATAATCAATGATAGGAAAATTATGCCCCAATAGAAACTATACAATATAGGAACATTTTGTATACAAAACATACAAAACGATGAGTCCTTCAGGTTCGAGCTTAAAGCCCCTTATCTTGAAATAAAGCCTACTGCTTTCACCAGAACCTCCAACCAAAGATATTTCCAAAACAGATCCCAAACATTTTGTTGAACACTGGAGGGCAATTTGGGAAATGGAATTATATCAGTGTGACATGGACCTGGTGGCTTTGATGCACTAATTAATGGCAGTGCCTGCCTTGGCAGGTGGATTTTTAAAATGTCTTTGTGGGGTACAGCATGCCTGATCAATATCATAAAGAATAAAATGTTATTGATAGCTGCGATCTAGCCAATGGCAGCACCTATAACATCTTGGCTGATTTTGGTAAGTGAAGAAAAGTCAGAACTTGCTCCTATGGACCAAGAAAGCCCAGGTTTCTAAGCCAGATGAGGAGATCAAAAAAACCATCCAAAAATAAGGCAATGACAAACTGCAGAAGTGGAGAGTCTGGGAAGACCCAACCTTAACCAAGGATCTATTCTGGCTAAGAAACTTAAATCAGGGGTATCCCTGAACTTCCAAAATGTGTTTTAAGTGCAAGGATATCTTCTGTTCTTCTCTTGTTGTAGACACTGCAGTTTCCTGGCAAGTTGACACTTATCTGAATTCTTAAAAATATGCAGACATATTTTAAAAGCCACCATTACCATATTGCAGCAGACTCATCCTACTTAACAATCTCCTACTCATCACCAATCTTTTAGTTAAAAGAATGTTTCCCACAATAGCGTTAGGGAGGTAGTGTTGGGTTCTGATGTTTGTTTCTGTTTTGGTCCATTAATTGCACAGGTCTCCTTAGCTATTTCAAAGAATCAATTAAATATTTGTACACAAATGGTTAAAGATAATACAATCTAGTGAACGCTACATAAATATTCTGTATTTGATACGAATTCCTAAACTTGTCTTGGCTGAGGAGCTCAGGTGGGGTCCTTACCTTAAGACAGGGGTAGGCAACCTTGGCTCTTTTATGACTTGAGGACTTCAACTCCCAGAATTCCTGAGCCAGCCATGCTTGCTCAAGAATTCTGGGAATTGAAGTCCACAAGTCATAAAAGGGCCAAGGTTGCCTACCCCTGCCTTAAGAGGAAGAGAAATCTGAGTTTTGTCAGGACCTTGGAGAGTTCAGCTTAGGTTGGGCTCACCCTCGGGATAAAAGCCATTGTTTTAGCACTTGCCTGTGCTCAGCTCAAGCCTTAAGAAAGCAACTTTGCAGTAGCTGATTCCTTAACTTCAACCCTGGCTACTACCCAAATCTGGGCTCAAACAGCCCTTGATCCTTTCCGAAATGTAAGACTTTTTTTCAGAAGCTAGGGGAAAATCTGAAGCTGAGTTTTTAAATGAAGAGCACACCCACGGGCTGGAAAGGCAACACATAGAGGTGTTGAGGACTTCATTTGAACTAAGATTTATCACATTTGGATCTCAAGGAGTAACATGTATTTATTTTGCAAGTAACATGTATTTATTTCCAAAAAATTCAACTGTGAAAAGTAATGACAGCTCTCCACAAACTTCATCTTATTTGTGAATCCATTACTTGACTAGAGGAAAATATTCCTGGCATGCATTATGTTCTTCTTGAGGATGAAATAAAAAATACCCATTTAGTTGAGATGAAGTATGACTGAAAAAAAGGTAACTATAAATTATTTTTTCTGGCATCAAATGGAGCGATGACAACTTCATCTGAAAAGTCTCTTATAAGAATGCATGCCAATTTTGCTGAACTACACCCAAGGCCCATTTGACCTATCATCCACCATGTAATAATGGTCAGTTAGATGCTAAATCAAGTGTACACCACAGACTTACAGTGGAATAAATATCCCCACTGAAGGTCTTCAACCAAGTGAGCAGCATACCCAGTGTGTTTGTTAAAGAATGTGGAACTGGGCTTGGGAAAGGGGAGGAACACTCAAACACTACTACAGGAGTTTCAGAAAATATTATCTTGAAAGTGGAAAGGGTGATGCAGAAGCTGAAAACAACCCTGCCTGGATTTTGTTCGGAGTAGAGAGAAACTCCTGCAGGCTTTCAAGTTTCTTTCATTCCTCTCTACGTTGCTGAAGCCATCTTTGACTTGGCCTACCTCACATGACTGTCAGTGTTAAATAACCACAGCCCTCTATGAAGTTAGGCAGCAACTCAACCCATAGGCTGTTGGGACCTATTTCAAAATGTGCCCCTGCAAAGCAGATCCCTTGATCTGCTAAATCCAGCTAAATCATGGAAAGAGCTACCTGCTCAATAAGAAGAGACATACTTCTTCACTGTGAAGGGTGTCTTCCCTTTGTCAAAAATGTTCTGCAACTGCTCTCCCTTGGACCCTGTCATTTCTCCTCCTGCCAAATTCCCAAATGCTAACAAATTGCTTTAATTCCATCATGTCAACCTAAACATTCTCTTTTGGTGACAACAGATCGTTGTCCCCACCCAGGACCCGCTCTTCCCACATGTGAGCAAAATTTATATCCGTGCTACTTGTTTTTAACAGAAGGACATGAAGGCAGGCAGGTATAGCCATGGGGGGCAATTTCCTCCACTCTGCTTGGAAGAAATATTTGCGTGGGGAATCATAGGGCAGAAACCATGGGGGGCCCCCAGCAACGTTGGGCGAAAAGCCTAGTTAAAATTTGGCTTTATGTTGCAGACTGGCTTAATGATTGTGGTTTCTGATGAGCATCTTTCTGTTCATAAGGGTGTTCCAACAAGAGAATCCTCCAGGCCTTCCTGTGTCTGTATCAATGCATAACAGCAACTTTATGTAATTTCCCATGAAACTGGCATTATTTTAATGCATCATCATCTTTTCCTGCCATATAAATAACACACAGCAGGAAAGCAGATGCTTCAAGAAACTGGTCCTGAACCAATTTATATTTCAAGTAATCTTTGCACATTATACTTCTATCACCGAAGAAACTCATTCATGTGCACATTCCTTGCCATCAAAACAACAGAGTTGGAAGGGACCTTGGAGGTCATCTAGTCCAACCCCCTGCTAAGGAAGGAAACCCTACACCATTTCAGACAAATGGCTTCTGATGTTTTCTTAAAAACTTCCAGTGTTGGAGCATTCACAACTTCTGGAGGCAAGTAGTTCCACTGATTAATTGTTCTAACTGTCAGGAAATTTCTCCTTAGTTCTAGGTTGCTTCTCTCCTTGATTAGTTTTCATCCGTTGCCTCTTCTCCTGCCCTCAGGTGCTTTGGAGAACAGCTTGACTCCCTCTTCTTTGTGGCTGCCCCTGAGATATTGGAACACGGCTATAATGTCTCCCCTCGTCCTTCTCTTCATTAAACTAGACATACCCAATTCCAGCAACCGTTCTTTATATGTTTTAGCCTCCAGTCCCCCAATCATCTTTGTTGCCCTTCTCTGTACTCTTTCCAGAGTCTCAACATCTTTTTCACAATGTGGTGACCAAAACTGGATGCAGTATTCCAAGTGTGGCTTTACCAAGGCATTGTAAAGTGGCATTAATACTTCACGTGATCTCGATTCTATCCCTCTGTTAATGCAGCCTAGCACTGTGTTGGCTTTTTTGGCAGCTGCAGCACACGGCTGGCTCATATTTAAGTGATTGTCCACTAGGACTCCGAGCTCCCTCTCACTGTTGCTACTATTGAGCAAGGTACCACCTATACTATACTATACTATACTATACTATACTATACTATACTATACTATACTATACTATACTATACTATACTATACTATACTATACTATACTATACTATACTATACTATACTATACTATTCCTAAAAATCAACAGCAAATAGCAACTCTTTCATAGCTTCCAGATTACATTCCCCCCCCCCCCTAGTGTTACTTGTGCATACCCAACTTAATCTCTTGTATGGTTGGATGAAGCATTGAGGAACTCTAGGATGACCTTATTTCCGAGCAGGGTTTATCAGCATGATTGCAAGTCCACAAACACAAATGGGGCTGGGGTGGGGGCGAGAGAATGGGACATCTGAAGGCTGTGAAAAGAACCAAGCATTTAACCCACTGCCCTCTTTTAAAGGACAAAAAGGCCCCTCACCCCCCTTCACGAGAAACATTTTACATGAAAGTTTAGGCTGTAACCCTTCACCTCCTCTCTCCACTTCTATTCCACTGCTGCCGAGGGGAGCATCAGAGTGCCGGTGGTATCAAATGGCCGGTGGGAGGTCTGAACTTCACCCTGCCCCAGGCCGTGTCCCTCACCTAAGACCAACCGGCTTTATTGGAATCTGGCACTTCCGAGAAGCTGCCCGTCAGCCTTCCCTCCCGCGTACTCTTTACCAGCCCTGCCTGCTCTTAAGTCTCTGCCAAATGGCTTCTCCTGTTTCTGATGAGAGCTAGAAATTTTCTTGCCTGACTTTCTAAAACACCGTTTCTCCTCCTCCTCCTCCTCCTCCTCCTGGGCCCGGCCTCTTGTCGTGACTTTGCACTCTGTCTAAAAAGGCTGAATTATTAAAACCAGATCCAGAAAGGGACAAAGCACAGCCTTAAAACATGCCTAGTTTCTCACCCATCCTACTAAGTAAAATGCAGTTTGCACCTTAAAATCTGTCACATAATAGCGTGACCCAAAACGTTCAGTAAGTCAAAAGCATCCTTGTCCATTTCCCTCCATGCTGTGCAGGCCTAAAACCTAAAATGAAATTAAAACCAGAATAGATGTGAAGAAAATTTAGTTCTCACATTCCCTCATTTGGCACGCTGGTATTAGATTAGGAAGCACTCGCGCAATGTGCCAACTATGTCATGCGAGTATCATATCTCCTTTTATAAATAAACCACAGGAAATTGCTGTAGGTTCCGCTTGATTCAGGTCTGGACATTTCTGGAATGCCAATTTCATAAAATAAGCTTATTAATTTGGCTCTCAGATATGCAGCTTCCTTCCAAAGACTTTGGGAAAAATTTCTTCTGTTAATTAAAGTAAGTGCTTCAGTATATTCATCCATTAACATTCATCATCTCAACTCTTTTCCAAGATTCAAAAAAAGAGCAAAGTCAACTAGGCATAGAACTATCGTAACTAACCTCAATATTATGAAGGAGAAACTGCTGAACTTTCTACCAAAGGATTAATCCAGTTCTCACAACCCTCAGATAACAAGCTGGGCTTATGAGAAGAACCAAGTCCCTGACAGCATCATTCCAAGTCAAGGGTGCAAAATGCAACATCCCAGAGTTTTCTGTTTTAAAGAGAGAGAAAGACTCTTCCTTAGATCTTGAAATACTGTGACATGTTAAAATAAACATGTTAATGAGCCTTGATCAAATATTCCTTGCTGGCCAACTCCCCCAGCCAACCTCTCCCAGCTCCGCTCAATGGGCCCTCCATGACATGCAAGAGGGAGAAAAAGGTATGGCAAGGCTGGAAAACAATGACTAAGCGCCTCATTCTGGGCGCTTCCCTACTGGTAATAGCACAAAACCTCACAAGTTCACAAGCGAGGACACACAGGAGACCGCAGGAAGAAAAGAGTTTCTCAAAGATCACGAAATCCAGGTGTCCAATTTGGCATTGGGACTTTGTCTCTGGAGCTCCAGAGGGTCACATTTTGACATTGAATATGACCTTGGTCCTAACCAGTCAGTTGGCCATCCATTCTTCCCAAAGAAAGCACCCTGAGCTAGGAGAACATGATGTCTACTGGTTAGATCCATCTAAAACCCAAAGAACTGAGTTTGGACGATAAGGTCAGGGCTGCTCTTGGATTCGAATTAACCTCAAGGCAACCAGACATTCAGGAGCATGGATCAGAAACCCCTCCATGTTTAATGGACGTAGCCACCCTTCCTCAAAGCTCAGAGATATTTTTCCAGGGCACTGGGATTTCTAGCAGAGAGATTTGATTCGTGTTATTTTAAGTGTGAAAAAACAGCTGTAAACCCTTACAGTGACAGACTTTAAAGAAAAACATACACGATCTTTCAAAATACGTAAGCCCACAGCAAGCAGTTTGCTCAGTCCTTAAAAGACTGCCATGCTCTCAAGATAAATGGATTGACCGTTAAGAATGTTCTCTAGCTTTTTCCTATCAAACAAAATATAAAATACGTTTTTAAAGTGTTTAGGGGTATGTATATATCTAATTTCCTTTTCAAATGCCGTCGATGCTTCTGCAAAATGCGCATTTTCCCGCACTAATTTTTTTGTTATGTAGGCGATTCCACCTGTGGAATAGATCAGTTAAATCCCACTATTTGGATTTATTCTGAGCGGTTGACTCCAACTTGCTGGCAAAAAAAAAAAAATTGCCCACCGTGTTTACCAGGGAGCTCCAGCAGGCGTATCTACACCTAGGTGTCCATGGGAATTGAGACCTTCCTCCAGATAAAGTGGCTTGCAGGAAGAAAGACCACCCAGTGCAGTCATTTTTACCTCTAGGTAGCCCCATTTACTGGAATTGCATGGACTGATAAGGGCTTGACGGTTGCAACTCACTAACATATTTACCCCCTTGTAGTATACCGAATATTTCAAAGAAGGGGTCCAGCTCAAGCAAAGCCAAGTATCCATATGGAAAACAAACCCTAACCTTTCTGACAAATTCATTGAAGAGACATCTGTGAGATTTTCCACCATAAAAAAACGCCCATCCTCAACCCAGGTTTTGGAGAGAAAGTTGCCTTTCCTCTCTATTCAGAACCGGGGGGGGGGGAGAAAAGCCCTCCTCAAATTAAGAAGGCTTTGCTGATGAAAGGTCCGGTTGAGTGGGGGGGGGGGTCTTCACCCAGGCAGATCTCCCCTTCCTGAAGCCTCTCCCGAGCCTTTCGTGTCAGCCATTCGAGCACACAAAGCCATCGCAAAGCAACACTTGTTTCCCGGCAAGGAACACACCCATCGGGGGCCTCCTTGCACAAACAACCGCCAGCGTCTTGTCTTCTCCGGCTAGAAAAGCCGAGGCGATGCCCTGCCACTCCAGTCGACAGGAGAGAATAAAAGACAAGGAAAAGAGGACGAGGGGATTATTATTATCATCATTATTAATAATAATATTTACCTTTTTGCCCTTCTTCTTCCGATGGGCTGGTTTGGCAGGCTTCTCTTTGGCTTCTTCACTCATTTTTCAGCCCAGGAAAATACCCCTCCACCGATCTCTCCGGGCATTCCAAGATCCAGAGACCGCTGGAAAGCCGAGCCCATCCGCCGACGTCGTTCCTCAGACGAGGGACGGGGGGTGAAGTCTGCTGGAGCCCGGGCTCGGCTCTTCTTCCCAGGCGAGCCCACAGCCTCCCTCTCGGAGGTAGCTGGTGCCTTCTTCGTTCGTTGGCTCGTTCGTTGACCACCACCACCCCCCTCTCGGTTGGGAAGAAGCCGAGAGAAGCCACGATTCCTCCTCCTCCTCCCACCTGCTGGGTTCGCCTGCCGTCCCCGGGTCGGGGCGCTGGCCGGGAGTCCGCCGCTCGTTCCGCCGCCCAGAGCGCGCCTTCTCGCTGCCGAGCGCTCTCCCCGAGCAGAGCGATCGGCGGCAGGGCGCTGGCAGGTCTCCGAAGCTCCTCCGGCCAGCCAATGATCGGCTGCTGCGGAGCGATGGTGAAGCCGGCGGGCGGCGCTCCGGTTGCCCCGCGCGCAAACGCCCAGCCCGTGTGCCGAAGCTCTCCGTGTGCCGAGCCAGACAGGGGAGCCTCCGGGAGACGGGCGGGGCCCGGGGAGGGGGGGGGGAACCTGCAGCCGGATCTTTTACCGCTGCCTGATGGATGCAACGTTGTGGATGTGGAAGATCAGACGCCCAGAGAACCTGGCCGAAAGGGCGCTTCCATCTCCCACCAGCCCTGGCACCGGATCTCCCTGCCTACCCTGGTTAATAGCTGGTTTGATATTCCCATCGAACAGGTGGCTCGGTCAGTGAGATGTTTCCTGAGGGTCTTCCTTGACTCCCATCTCACTGCGCGTCATCTTCCCTGGGGGAAAGTGCCATGGAGGGAGCCTGGCGTCTCCAGACATGTGGGGGGTGGGGTGGAAATGGCAGCCCCAAAGACCCCCAGAATTTCTTCGGGAAAACTGCTTCTGCAAAGCGGTTCACGACTCTCCGGTAATCCAGAAAATGGACAGCAGCAGCACCACCGTGTCGCTTCTAGACTCTGTCCCCTTTCAAAAGTGGGTTGTTATATCCCGTGTTCCTTATATTCTGGGGACAGGACCCAAAGCGCTGTGAATAGGCACTGCTTCGGCATGCACTTTTCAAGAGTTTCTCCCCTGGCCCACATTGAGGACCCTCCAGACGGGCAAGGCAGAGGGAGGCCACCACTGTAATGCAGGTCTGCTTATTGGCCTCCAGCTGGATGCATCCAATCCTCGCCTCATCTGAAGGCCAGCATGCCACCAGCCCAGGTCACAAAGCGAAGGCATCCGGACAATAACATCTGGGTTAGTTGTTGTTTTTTTTTTGCCTCCAAGACACTTTACACCAAAGGATTGACTACCCTTTCACTGACAGGCTGAACCTAGATCAGGGGTAGGCAACCTTGGCTCTCTTATGACTCGTGGACTTCAAATCCCAGAATTCCTGAGCCAGCCAGGAATTCTGGGAGTTGAAGTCCATGAGTCATAAAAGAGCCAAGGTTGCCTACCCCTGATTTAGATTATTATTGTTGCTGCTGCTGCTGCTGTTTCAACTAGACATTGACTTCCATGGTATGCGCAGGGCTTCCTTTGAGCTCATCTGTCTGACAAATTTTGGAACTAAGTTTCAAGGCCTTCCTAGACAGACGTTCTACTGCTCTGCTCCTCTCCTAGGCCAACCTGTGAGTAGAATAGCCCACACATTCAACCCACTCACCCTCTCCAGCTCTAGGTCAGCTGGTTCCCTTCAGAAGGTCCAGTTGGCCATGCCAAAGGCTCTGAGGCCTGGGAGGGGAGGGGAGTCGAAGATCAAGACTTCTGCATGGCATCACCTTGGGCCAGCTGCTCAACATCTTCTGAGACTCCAATTCCTTAATAATCTGGCAGAGTAAGTACCGATTGAAGGGTGTGCAATAAACCCTGTATATATACTCTTTGCTACACTGTACTTCCCTGATTACAATAAACAACTGTATTCAGTACTATGTATGTAGCTCTAAGAAGACCGATGGCATTTTCACACACAAAACTCATTTATGATGTGACCACTGCAACCAGTGTATTTGATAGAATCAGAAAAAGTTGTAGAGATGGACATTGTTATATGCAATCTATTTGTCACTGAATCTTCTAACAATGGATTAAATACTATCACCAGCCATGGTGGTGCAGTGGTTAGAATGCAGTACTGTAGACTTCTGCTGACTGCAGTTTGGCAGTTCAATTCTCATCGGCTCAAGGTTGACTCAGCCTTCCATCATTCCGAGGTGGGTAAAATGAGGACCCAGATTGTTGGGGTCAAATATTCTGACTCTGTAAACCACTTAAAGAGGGCTGTGAAGCACTGTGAAGTGGTATATAAGTAACTGCTATTGCAATTCCTATCTTCTACAGATTATTTTTATCCAAAGAAGAAAAACTCAAAAGCACTTAGTGAAAACCAAGTGCCCTGCCTACAGGACTGGAGACGAGTTTGTGGGTCAAAGTAGATCAAGAAACACTTCAGCTGAAGAACCAAGAACAAAAAAAGTTGATATTCTCCTGAATTATCGTTCCCAGCCCCACCATAACTGTGGCAAAAGAGATAAAATCTCTAACCTTTGACAAAAAAAAGAACTTGATCTTACTCAGTTCCAACAGTCCAGAATGCATCTGGTCTGGAATCTCTATCCTCTTTATGTGTTTTTCCATCTCCATCCCTAGAAAGATCAGTCTGCAGGTGGAAAACCAAACATCAGACAAGAACTACTGTATCCACTCTAGCCTTACACACCCAACTAGCCATTGGTGCTGCATGGGAACATCCACACCTATAGGAGGAAGGGGCATAGTCCAAAGCAGTGTATCTCTTGGATGGGGAATTCTGGGAGTTGAAGTCCACCCATCTTCAAGCGACCAAGGTTGAAGGAAGCTTCATCCTCTCATGATGAAAGAAATGGACAAAGCCATTTATTCTGCCTTCCTTTTCACCCTTTCACAGACTGAAAACAGAAGAAATCCAGTCTCTTCCCTTGGTTTGCTTCCTTGCTTCTAATGATAAGCTGTAGAAAGAAAAGTGCTCTCTGCTGGCTGATTTGGGGAAATAATAATACTTAAAATAAAGCTGCGAACTCAAAAAACCAACAACACCCAAATGACTTTGCTGTGAAAAAGCAGGGAGGCCACTTTCCACTGGGCATCCTAAAATATTTTTGGTGTGTACATGGAAAAAGGTGTAAATGGCTGAAAACGACGGAGAGAGTTACCCAAGTCGTATCTGCAAACCTGCAAAGAAAGGCTCCTTGTTAAACGCAGACTTTATTTAAACCAACCAGATACATAACTTGGTCTTAAAGGTAAAGGTAAAGGTTCCCCCACACATGCGTGCTAGTCGTTTCCGACTCTAGGGGCCGGTGCTCATCTCCGTTTCAAAGCCGAAGAGCCAGCGCTTGTCCGAGGACGTCTCCGTGGTCATGTGGCCGGCATGACTAGACGCCAAAGGTGCACGGAGCGCTGTTACCTTCCCATCGTAGTGGTCCCTATTCTTCTACTTGCATTTTTACATGCTTTTGAACTGCTAGGTTGGCAGAAGCTGGGATGAGTAACAGGCGCTCACTCTGTTTTGCGGCACTCGGGATTCAACCCGCCAAACTGCCGACCATCTGATCGACAAGCTCAGCGTCCTAACCCACTGAGCCACCGCGTCCCTCTAACTTGGCCTTAAGAAACATTGAAACTAGTGTGTTTAAATACATTTCAAGTCAATAAAATCCAACACACAAACAGACACAAAGACTCACAGTGCTGTGTGCGCCTTAGAAGTACAATTTCCAGAGCTGCTGACTAAATTAAAGTTGTGATCTTTACATTCAGATTTCCTTAAGCATGCACAGATTTTTTTTTTTACAAGAAGACCCATCTGTCTTGGAGGATGCTTCGGTTATAATTGCTTTTTTAAATGTCCTGCCACGAGGTCCCACATGTTCCATCTCTCTCTGGGCCTCACAAGGCCCCAGTTCCCCAAAGGGCAAGCATAAATGGCAGCCATTTGCTTTGCTAAGACGTAGCGTGATTGCAACTTGGTTTATGCATGAACCTTTCAAAATCCCGGCGATGCAGATCCACTGGCAGATTTCTATTTTGAGATCAAACATAACTCGCCTAAGAGGACAACAGGGGAAGCCAAGTGAAGTCCACCAGGACAGTTCTATTTATAAACTGGGCACATGGAGAAGAGAGAGGTATGTTATCTCTGGAAGGAGAAGGCGGCTTTGTGGGAGAGAAATGCGCCTTGGACCAACTCCACCCACAACAAGGGGGCACCTTCATCACTGGGGCAAGAGAGGGAGGTGATGAACAGCTTCTTTCCAGGGTGGCTGAAGCCCCACCAGGGGTTGAGCTGAATTCCTTGGAAGGCCCCAATGTCCTTGCAGAAACTCCTTTGCTGGTAGCCTGAGTGGACCCAGCTGCCACGTGTCCCCAATGCCATCTGCTGCCCTCGGCTATTTGCTTAGCCTGGTGGGGGGCGAGGCCTCCCTCCCAATGGCTGTGACGAGCTTCCCAGAGGGAAGAGGTGGCAGGCAGGCAAGGAGCCAGCCCAATAAAATTGACTTTCTTCATTAACCCAAATACATTGTTCTGTGAAATTGAGTTTACTCATTATAAAGAAACACTAAAATCTGAACACTTGAAACTAGCTAGATGCATTTTTGACTCAGAATTCCATTATTATCTGTATGTAACATTCAGATTTCCCACTCATTTAAACTGTTCCATTATTCAGTTAAACATTGACTGATCACGCAAACTCTGGCCAAGATCCCTCCACATTTATTCTGGAAAGGCAGAGCTGTAAAATTCTGAGTCAGAAGGATCATTTCATTCAACCCTCTGCAAAGTTCAGGAAAACCCACAAAACCATTCATCCGTGGGGGCTGCATAGCTATTCATGGGGAGACTATGACTGTTAACCAATGTCTTCGATCACAGAAAGTGCAGGTAGATCTCTGGATGATTTGCATAAAATCCCAAAATAAATAAGTAAAGGCAAAGAAACTATCCTGACTGACTAACCTTATGCTAACCTGTTCTCCTTCCAACTTTTTTGTCATATACATATACATATACACATACACATACATACATATATACACATACATACATATATATAAACACACACACTGTATATATATACAAATTTACAGAGACAGAGAAAAACAGAGACAGAGAGACAGATTTGATTGAGTCTGTTTGGCTTTTCCAGAGCTCTGCTATTCAATTTTAGAATGTTGCTTATATCCTTGTTTTTTATTGTTAATTTATATAATTTAGAAGGCACCTCATTCCAATGTCTTTGAACAGCTTAGAATTTAAAAGCAAGGAACGGTAAAATAATAATAAAAAAATAAGAAATCCTTCTTGGCTTCGTGGTCTGCTTTCATAATCATTAAAAACATTTTGTGATTTATTTATTTTTTTGGAAAAGCCAAGTGGCACTTTCAATTAATGAATAAAAAATGACGATGCCAGGCTGCGAGCATTCTTGTGCATTTTTGTAGGAAATAATTAGCTCTATGGTCTCCTACAGAAGTCTGCCTCCTCTCAGCCTCTGCTTATCCCTGTTTCTGATTGGTGAGTCTGCAAGAGTCAATGAACTGCCCAACCCTCCCTTGGAGACTGTCAACATGTCTCTCGGACCACCGTCTTTGGATCCCCAGCCCCAAAAGAAATGCACCCCATCAGTCTGTGTACAATGCCCATCAAAGACATTGTCCTCTTAAATTAAAATTTTACCAAGATCACCCGTTATATAAGATATAAAAAGTCTACTTGCTTTTACCACTGTTATTGCATATCTGATCAAATCTCAGAATAAACTGAGAATCCTGCGTCGCCATTGGCCTTAATTAATTCTGCCCTTTCCTGTGTTTGTGGTCATCGTTCTTTGGGGCAGGAAGAATGCAGCCTCCAAGCCAGCCTGACTCAGAGTAATACGGTAATTCAAATCCAACTTTAAAAGGTATAAAAGTATTTGACCTACTGATTCAGGGCCATTTACCAAAATGAGTCTGCTAGCTTAAAAAAATGGCCTGAACTACACATTTCGCAGGTTTCCTTCACTAAAAGAAAATAACCATGAAGTTTCACACCACGTTATATGCTGTTGTAGAGATCATAGCATTCCTCAATTCTTGTCATGCCCCCAAATCAAGGAAGGCATGCAGGATAACCTCTAAGCCAGACATGTCAAACACAAGGCCTGGGGGCCAGATCCGGCCCTCGAAGTAGTTTCATGCGGCCCGCGAAGCCATCCTGGAAACAGTGAGGGAATGGCCCCCACTGCCTTGGCCCTGGCCCAGAGACCCTCCTTCTGCCAGAGACCCTCAGATTTGTCCCAATCCTGCCCAGGCCCTCATAGGCACCCTTGATGCAAATGATATAGAGCTGGCCACGCCCACCCAATAGGCCATACACACTCTAGCCACGCCCACCCAGTAGGCCACACCCACCCTGACCATACCCACCCGGCCCCCTGAGGGCAACCGCAATGCTGATGTGGCCCTCAATGAAATTGAGTTTGACGCCCCTGCTCTAAGCAGTTTCCCTTATTGTTCCTCGCCTACACACAAAAATCCTGCCAAACGGAGGCAACAAGTTTCATTATTAAAGATACACTCTGAGAATTGCTATGGAGGAGCCATCTTAACTCTCTTCCTCCCAACCAGACTGTCAGTATCTCTTGCGCCTCTGGAATGCGGCCCCTCTCTTTGGGAATCCAGACTTCATTCCACCACAGTTCTGTACTGCTCAATGGGAGGACTGTGACAATTCTGACATACCTCTGCTTTATTAAACTCTAGATTTCTCTTTCTTGAATTTGCTGTCCCTAAATTTGCGTGTCTCTTTATAAAACATCATAAAACATTTAAGAAAATCACCTTTGCCACAACAATGTACATTATGTCCTCCTTCAGCATACAGATTTTTCAGAAAGTGTAAATTTGTGTGTAAAACAAAACAGGAAATCACTGTGGAGTTGTTTACTTTGTTCTTACAATAATAATAACTGAATCCTTTAGGTTGCGTGGGTGCGCAAATGTTGGTCTGCCTTTGTTTTCTAGCAAAGCACCAATAACTGTTCCAGCAAAGCACATTAATTGGCCAGACCCTCTTTTTGCGTCGTTAAAAATGACTGAGAACCCCAAGGAGTCTTAGGTGGTTTATATCTGTCAACATTTATTATGTTAAAAATTAAAACTCAGACATTTTAAAATGTTTGTTCCTTTGACTTCATGGACCCCCCTCCTTAAAGGGCCTCAGGGACCCCCTGAGACCCCAGACCACACTTTGAGCGTCGCCAGGCTTGAAGAAACTACATTGCAACTTTCAAAACTTGAAACACCCAGGTTTTCATTTTAGCCTTAAAGGGACTAACAGTCCCAGTGCAACAGGTGGATATTTCAGAAAATGGCTAGTCCTTGACTTCTGACCCCATTGTGACTTGAACTTGCACTGCTGAGTGATGTGGTTGTTATGTGAGTTATGCCTATTTTTGCCACCTTTCTCCCCATAGCGACTTTGCTTGTGGAAGGACAGAAATGGTGACCCTGGGACTCTGGGTAGCTGTTGGACATGCCTGCCAGTGGTCACGCCTCTCTGGATCACGTGACCAAGTGACCACAGGGATGCTTGTAACAGTCATAAGTGGAAGGACTTGTTGTAAGTTACTTTTGAGTGCCATCGTAACTTTTCTCTTCTCCATTTTTTTTTCTTTGCACCTTTTTTCACGTACTTCATATTTAACTTTCTTATCTATTTCCTTTCGAAATATGTCTGGTCTTTACTCTTTTTTTTTTTAAAAAAAAAGTGTTTTAATAAAAATTATACCCAGTGGGTGAGTTTAAGACTTCCGGCAAAGTCAGTCCACGGATGATGTTATAAAGGGAAGGTTTTCACAAAATCTAAGGCAGTTAAACTTGCCTTGCACTTCGCTGCCTGCAGCCAGTTGACAGGAGCTATTTGGGGGGGGGGAATCACAGAAGCAGGTGCTCAAAAGCAAAGAACTAGACAGAAGAAATAAGAAAAAAGAAAACTTGGGCCGCTGGTTCCTCGTAGTTTGCTAGGGAAAACTCACCGTGCATAGGCTCTGTTATACAAAGCACCTCTTTATTAGGCAAATAAACTACTAAATTAGGCAAACTGTGCTCAGACACAAGGGCAGGCCAGGTTGTTATTGCCCAGCGCAAAAAGGAGGTACCTGTGGAGCTTTACAGGCAAGTTGCCAAAAACAAAAAATTATGCTGCACCACTACGTACGTTATGGAGGCATCAAAAGTCAGAGAAATGTGTTTTTGCGGTTGTTTTGTTATTCATGGCCTGCGCTGAAGTGCCTCCATTGCTCTTGCATCTTTATTCAAGCTCCACGTTAGGGACTTTATGTTCAGACTGACAGACTGCAAGACATGTGGTTAGCTGTGGCTTCCACCGTTTGCTAGGATATGATTTTACAAAAAGTCGATTTTGAAAAACCTATTCCTTTGGCCTTGTTTTTCTTGTGAACGGTGCATTAGGAAGCCCTCAGCAAAAAAACAACAACATCACCCCGCCTACCTCGGTGGCCTTGATGCAAAAGGATGGGCTTCTTTCATCCTTTCACTGTGGCATATATGAGAGAATGCACAAAATATTTCAAGCATTCCACCACAACCCGATTCATTTGAAGCCTTTCTGTGCATCTGTTGTAGCGGAAGCTATTAAAAATTCCAAGTCAACAAACAGAAGCTCAGATCCCAGCCTCTTCCCATGGGGACAAGGATCTTGGAAGCATCGGGCTCTTTTCTTTAAAAGAAAAAGAAAAAATAAACTAGCTGATTCTCAGGAGCCTCTGGACTTTGCTGATGTGTTGGTCCTCCTCCAAGATTGAAAGCTCTCCCTTGGATCTCGTAAACAGCACTAAGCTCACCTAGGAATCTGAGGTGTCCTCAACTGACTGTTTCAGGAAGCAGAGATCCATTTCTCTGCCCCTCTGCAATCAGCAAAGCACTGTGGAGCTATAAGAGAATGATTACATAATGGACATCTGGAGGAAAGCCCAACTGTCTCCACATTTCCAGAGCAGAATTAATCATTTTTCTCCAAGAGAAGGCTGAAGCCACCACAGCTCTACTGCTCTTGCCAGACTCCGAACCAGCTGTTTTCATACAGACTGGAGTGGCTACAGAGAAATTAAGAACACAGCTTAGAACTTGGAAGTACTGTGTGTGGCCAGAATGGCAGTAAATAAAAATATAGCAAAACAAAGATTTGTGGTTTTTTTAAAAAAACACCAGAACAAATTAAAGAAATAAAGAAACAAATTAAAAAGAAACTTGATTTTTTTTCCCCCACACGTGCTGATTGCACCAGATCAAACTGGGCCCATGAAGATGAGAATCAGGCCGTCCTCTCTCCACTAAACCAGGCTCCTGACAGCTAGAAGTACAGAGAGAAGCTGAACCAGGACTGGCGGCAGTCAAGCCATTTGAGGCAGCTCTTCGGGGACCTTGCTCTTCGTTGGCCCTGGCTCAAATCAAGACAACCCTCCCATTCCTTGTGAGTGTGGCAGAGCAGGAATGAGGGCTGTTTGCGCAGCATCACAAGGCAGAGTGAAACTTCTCCACAGTCTACTCCCCCTCTCCCCCCCATCAAAGCAGGCTTGTTTTTTGGCATTCGACACCAAAATAAAGAGTTGCGACATTAAGAGATGGAAAGTGGCATTTCTCGCCTTAATAGCCCAATCTATGAACAAAGACGTGCTAGTCCTGATTACACAATTTGCAGAGGCACCAGAGCGCACAGTCTCTGAGTGTCAGGCTGCAACTTGGTCACCTCTTCCTTAATGAGCAGAATAAGTGTGTCGACTGTCAGTCAAAAAAGAAAAAGAAAAAAAGAACAACTGCCAGGCGGAAAAGACGGAGCCATAAAAATTGACCCTGGTGGGGCTCCTGCGTGGGCTTCCAGGAAGGGTCCCCTCCCAACCAGAGACCCAGCCATCTGCAGACCCTCTACGAAGGGGTGCCTATCGTTTCTCCTCTTTGACCCTCCACAGGGCCATCCAAGTGGTTTAAGTGGGATCTGGGGTTAAAACGTTGAACAGCATGCAAGATTAGAGGGGCCCTCGGTTCTCCAGGGACTTTTGCTGCCACTGCTTTGCCCAAGGAGGAAGTTATTATTTTTGCTACGCCATTCTGGGTTTTCCAGCTTTCTTGTCGCCGGTTTATGTTTTCAACGTTCATTATCACAAGCCACTTGGAGTCTTGGGAGCCGGGGAGGATGTATCAGACAGATGCATAAATGCAGGAAATTGAAAATGATTTCCTTGGCCTCTCGCTGTACTACTACTACTACTACTACTACTACTACTATTATTATTATTATTATTATTATTATTATTATTATTATTATTATTATTATTATTATTATTATTATGCCAAGCTGCTTGGCATTGGGGAACGTGCAAAGTGCTAATAATCTTTTAGAGAACTACTCCTCTGCAAAATTATTTAACACATTTCTTACATTCCCTAAACTATTCAGCAGTGTGGAAATCAAAAAAACATAAAATATAAGCTCAGAATAAAACCACAAGACTGAAGCAAAATAAAAGCAGAAGTTGTGCTTTTTAAAAACTCCAAACCAACCAGGAGCCGGATGCAAGGTGAGCCTCTTCCAAGGCTTTCCCTGGTGCTGAAAGGCGGCTTGGCTCAGGGAGAGACCCCAGCCCAAAAGTGGCTCCCCCCTCTCCTTAGATCCTTATGCAGAAATCGCTTCTCCAACCAGGGACCGTAACCCCCACTCCCACCCCCATCCCACACACAGACAAACAGCCCCATCTTTCCAGGATTTCACAAACCACTTAAAGACAGAAACGCAACAATCTGCAAGACCATAGCAGAGCCAGGTTTATCTGGTCACTTTAGAAATAGGTTGCGTTTCTTTGGGGGCCCGTCGCAGCTGAATTCGCCTCTCATTTGTCTGTTTCCCTTTCCCTTCATGAGCACAGAAGGGATGAAGTGCTTCTGCCTGTGCCTCGTAGAGCTTACGCAAGAGGCTGGGTGGGTTCGCAGAAGCCCGCCCGAAAGTTCCGCAGCTTTTGAAACAATTAAAAATATTGTTTCAAAAGAGAAAAGGTTCGGGTGTTTAAAGTCATGTCGTGAGAAATGCAACAGAACCAAAGCAATTCAATCAGACGTGTGTCTTATGGTCAGCCCCACTGGCCATCTGGGAAGGCAGGAGGAGGAGGAGGAGGAGGAGGAGGAGGAGGAGGAGGAGGAGGAGGAGGAGGGTGAAGACTCCCAAAATGGGTAGGTGCAACTGAGTGTTTGAAAACCTCACCCCTTTTTTCGGGCGTGTTACACAACTTACATGCACCTAAAAGGGAGGACTTCAGTCAAGGAAGACCTTTTATTTATTTTTATTTATTTATCTAATTATTCAATTATTCCTCCCCTGTTGACCTCCCCTCCCCTTGTCCCCTGTTATCAAGGGGAGATTTGGGCTATTCTCCTCCTCAGGGGAGTATCAAGCAGAGAGTTCCTAATGGGAGTTGAAATTATTTTAAGAAATGCTATTTATTTCCCAAACCTCAACCGTGCAGATTGGCTCATCTCGGCTTAGCGTACACTTTCATTCACCGTCTAAAAATTGTTCACCTCTAATGCTGAAGAGTGAAAGCAGAGAGAGAAAGCACGAAGGCTGATTTTTAAAAGAAGCATCATTTATTCATTTACTTACTTTTCTAGTGTTTCCAGGAGGGTAGAACCTGTGATAAACCTATAATAAAGAAAGAGAGCTTTAGCAAAAAGGATGGGGGTGAGGGGAATGAAAACCTGTTGTTAACTAAGAACGCTGAAGTCACGTCACTGTGGCCTTCTAGTGAATAAACCTTACATTCACAGGAATTAAAATGGTGGACATCAACCATGGCTCTAAAGCAGGCGTGTCAAACCCTGGCAACTTTAAGACCTGTGGACGTCAAGCTGAGAAATTCTGGGAACTGAAGTCCACACATTTTATAGTTGCCAGAGTTGGATATTCCTGCTCTAAAGAGAGAGGAAGATGGACTTTTTCAGGGAACCCAAAGGAGAATCCATGGGTCCAACCCCTATCTAGGCTTCTCCGTCCCCTTTCCCTTCCCTCCCAGTTTCACTCCAGTCCTTGCCTTGTTTAGTTTTTCCTCAATGCAGAGTAACACCACAGATCCATCTGTGCAACATGCATCTCTTATAAATCATATGGGGAACCCACAGACCTGCAATGTCTACTTGTGTTTTTTTGATAAGGCAGAATGCACGTAGGCACCTTGAACGATGCTGGCCTGAGGAGGTGTGAATGACGGCATGCAACTGGTCACGTCACAGCCATGCTCTTCTTAAGGAAGGGAGGCATCAACAAGAGGTCTCTGGTGTTCTTGGAGCTTGGTTGTTTTCTTGCAGATGTTTCACTGATGGTGTTTTTCCTAGTAGGGTCATGAAAGGTCTTGCAAGAAAGCAACCAAGCTCAAAGAACGCCAAGGATCCCTCATTTCAACCCTCAGTTACAAATATTCTCCTTTATTGGAGGAATCAATTCTTGCATTCATGCTGCCAACATTTTTGATACTCCATTCCTAGGCTAACCCCAGGAGTGCAATTCCTGCCCGCTCCTTGTTTCAGGAGGAAGAACAATAACTTCAGCAAGCCTAAGATAAAGTCTCATTTGGAGAAGGACCAGTGCCTTTGAAATCCTGGCACAGATGCCATACGTCAGACATGTCAAACACAAGGCCTGGGGGCCGGATCCAGCCCGCGAAGTGGTTTCATGTGGCCCGTGAAGCCATCCTGGAAGATCTGTCCCACTCCTGCCCAGGCCCCCATAGGCACCCTTGATGCCAATGATGTAGAGCTGGCCATGCCCACCCAGTAGGCCACACCCACTCTAGCCACGCCCACCCAGTAGGCCACGCCCACCCTGGCCATACCCACCCAGCCCCCTGAGGGCAACCGCAATGCTGATGTGGCCCTCAATGAAATTGAGTTTGACACCCCTGCCATACGTGATGTCTTCTCACCTTCCAAACAATCAACCATTTGGAATCAATAGGCTCAAACTGTATTGTCTGCCTTGCAAGGCAGACCAGCCTGGAAACATGGTCATGTAAGCTAATTCTCCTTCATTGTAAGGCTCCATTCAATCTTGCGACTCTGAAAGGACAATTCTCTCCCCTCCCGTGTCCTTTACAGCCCACCAAATTAGGCAGGGTCCCTTCTGATCTGCTTGTCCCACCCACATTCCTGCTGTGCGCTGCTCTGCCTTTTGTCTAAGTGCTCCCTTGGCTGTGTCTCTTTGCTCTGTCTTCCCAAGGTCATTCATTCCTATGTACCATTACATGTATAGTGTAAATTCTAATTAGGGAAGAAAAATACAACATGTTCCCTTTTTTTTTAACAAAAGCTATTATGGGTGAGAGATGAGGAATTTGAACTAGTTTTCTAAATTTAATATTCTGGCATTCAGAGGCAAACTCAAGCAAGGATTATTTTAAAAATATCAAAGCATAAAATGCATCTGCATAAGATTTTCCAGTCCCTATTATAAAGATCATTCAGCTAAGTAGATTAATTTCATCAGGTTCCCTAGAAATGGCTTATTCTATGCTGCTGGCATGGAAATAATCTTCAGGATAATTTTAGAGAAAGCCATTCACCCACGTCTACTTTTTCATCCATGTGCCTCTGAACTGGTGTGGTGCTGCTTTAGCCAACAAGGTGCAGAAGACAGATTCATTTTCTCAGAGAAATGATTTCTCAAAATTTCCACTGAACTTTTCCTTTTCAGCCTGCTTTGATGCCTTTTTTTAAAATCCAGCATTCTCACCCTGATAGCCTGATCATCTGCTTGAAGAACTTGGGTTGAAACTAACTAAATTAAGAAAACCAAGATCATGGCATCCGGCCCTCTCAATTCCTGGCAAATAGATGGGGAAGAAATGGAGGTAGTGACAGATTTTATTTTCCTGGGCTCCAAGATCACCACAGGTGGGGACTGTAGCCAAGAAATTAAAAGACGCTTGCTCCTGGGGAGGAAAGCCATGGCAAATCTAGACAGCACTCTAAAAAGCAGAGACATCAGCCTGTCAACAAAAGTGCGTATAGTCAAGGGTATGGTCTTCCCAGTTGCAATGTATGGCAGTGAAAGTTGGACCATAAGAAAGGCTGAGCACCAAAGAATTGAGGCCTTTGAACTCTGGTGCTGGAGAAGACTCCTGCGAGTCCCTTGGACTGCAAGGCGATCAAACTGGTCAGTCCTAGAGGAGATCAACCCTGACTGCTCTTTAGAAGGCCAGATCCTGAAGCTAAAACTCAAATACTTTGGCCACCTAATGAGAAGGAAGGACTCACTGGAGAAGAGCCTAATGCTGGGAAAGATTGTGGGCAAGAGAAGAAGGGGACGACAGAGAATGAGGTGGTTGCATGGAGTCACTGAAGCAGTAGGCTTGAGCCTAAATGGACTCCAGAAGATGGTAGAGGACAGGAAGGCCTGGAGGAATGTTGTCCATTGGGTCACAATGGGTCAGACACGACTTCGCAACTAACAACAACAACAAATGGGGTTCTCTGGAGCAAACTAGGTAACATCATCAATCACTTAAAGGTCACAATCAAAAGCCTAGGAAGGAAACAAAGTGAGCGCATCTCCTCCACCATCTCCTCAGAAACGGTGTCAATCTCCGGAGAAGCAGGAAATAGCGCGAAATAAACAGGAGGAAAGAAGCCTACTTTAATCCAGGAACCATCAGGGAGAAGTCCACAGCCCATCAAGACTGGAAGGTCAAGGTAACTCTACATAAAAACCAGCAAACTCCCCTTTCCCTTGGACTGATGGTATTGCCTGTCTGGTAATGAAATGTCTGTAGGAAAAGAGTCCAGCTCAGAGGACACCAAGGACTCAAACTCTTCTTCCCATTTTGTTCATGATTCTTAAATGCATTCTCACATTATATTAATAAATCTACACGAGCCAGAGTATACAGGTGTAACTCGAAAAATTAAAATATCGTGCAAAAGTTCATTTATTTCAGTAATGCAACTTAAAAGGGGAAACTAATATATGAGATAGACTCATTACATGCAAAGCAAGATAGTTCAAGCCGTGATTTGTCATAATTGTGATGATTATGGCTTACAGCTCATGAAAACCCCAAATCCACAATCTCAGAAAATTAGAATATTGTGAAAAGGTGCAATATTCTCCGCTCAAAGTGTCCCACTCTAATCAGCTAATTAAGCCATAACACCTGCAAAGGGTTCCTGAGCCTTTAAATGGTCTCTTAGTCTGGTTCAGTAGGAATCACAATCACGGGGAAGACTGCTGACCTGACAGTTGTGCAGAAAACCATCATTGACACCCTCCATAAGGAGGGAAAGCCTCAAAAGGTAATTGCAAAAGAAGTTGGATGTTCCCAAAGTGCTGTATCAAAGCACATTAATAGAAAGTTATGTGGAAGGGAAAAGTGTGCAAGAAAAAGGTGCACAAGCAGCAGGGATGACCGCAGCCTGGAGAGGATTGTCAGGAAAAGGCCATTCAAAAGTGTTGGGGACTTTCGCAAGGAGTGGACTGAGGCTGGAGTCAGTGCATCAAGAGCCACCACACACAGACGCATCCTGGACATGGGCTTCAAATGTCGCATTCCTCTTGTCAAGCCGCTCCTGAACAACAAACATCGGAAGCGTCTTACCTGGGCTAAAGAAAAACAGACCTGGTCTGTTGCTCAGTGGTCCAAAGTCCTCTTTTCTGATGAGAGCAACTTTTGCATCTCATTTGGAAACCAAGGACCCAGAGTCTGGAGGAAGAATGGAGAGGCACACACTGCAAGATGCTTGAAGTCCAGTGTGAAGTTTCCACAGTCTGTGTTGATTTGGGGAGCCATGTCATCTGCTGGTGTTGGTCCACTGTGCTTCATTAAGTCCAGGGTCAATGCAGCCGTCTACCAGGAGATTTTGGAGCACTTCATACTTCCTTCCGCAGACGAGCTTTATGGGGGTGCTGACTTCATTTTCCAGCAGGACTTGGCACCTGCCTACACTGCCAAAAGCACCAAAACCTGGTTCAATGACCGTGGGATTACTGTGCTTGATTGGCCAGCAAACTTGCCTGACCTGAACCCCATAGAGAATCTATGGGGCATTGCCAAGAGAAAGATGAGAGACACGAGACCGAACAATGCAGAAGAGCTGAAGGCCGCTATTGAAGCATCCTGGTCTTCCATAACACCTCAGCAGTGCCACAGGCTGATAGCTTCCATGCCACGCCGCATTGAGGCAGTAATTGCTGCAAAAGGGGCCCATACCAAGTACTGAGTACATATGCATGCTTATACTTTTCAGAGGTCCGATACTGTTCTATGTACACTCCTTGTTTTATTGATTGCATGTAATATTCTAATTTTCTGAGATTATGGATTTGGGGTTTTCATGAGCTGTACGCCATAATCATCACAATTATGACAAATCACGGCTTGAACTATCTTGCTTTGCACGTAATGAGTCTATCTCATATATTAGTTTCCCCTTTTAAGTTGCATTACTGAAATAAATGAACTTTTGCACGCTATTCTAATTTTTCGAGTTTCACCTGTAATCCTTTTATCACACTGGCATTTATTCAACTTTTTCCAATATTCCAATATTTGGAAGGCCCCTTCCAAATATTAATCCCACTTAAGGGTAAAATCTGAACCGCTTTCTGGACCAGATCCAGAGGGAGACCACTGCAAGACCCTCCAGCTAGCCAGATTTAATGACAATGTCACCAGCTTCGGAGATAGTTTGCCTCCTAACAAAGAGACCCCACTTAGATTCATTCATTCAGCATTTTCTTTTATTTTCATTCTTATCATACAGCCCTGATCGTCTCATTCACAACTGCTGTTGATGGCTTGAAAGGCTTCCAGAACCTTTTCCATCTCCATCCTAAAAATCTTTTCCTTACTAACTGCCGCCTGCAGGGTGATTTTCTTTTATCACACACACCCCCCCCCCCGAGGTCAGAGACAGACACCCCCCCCACACACACACACACAGGCCGTGACAACTGAATTGCTCCGAGCAACAAAGTCTTCCAGGGACTAACCAGGATTCCAGGATAAAGGGAAGAGATGCAGCCTTCTTGGATGTGTCTCCTCCACCCTTTTATAGCTCCTAATCCCGTAGGATTTTTTGCTTTGAAAAATTCCAGGAGAATATCATCCCAGACAGGGTTCACCTGAGGGCCTCTCTCATCCCTTGCCCTCCCCACTCCTGACTCAGGGCCCCTCTGGCGTGGGAAAGGGCCACACCAACCAAGACTGACAGCCAGCAACTGCCGTGTGAATAGTCAAGGACCCCGAATGCAGCACAGTGTTCAGAAAAGATGTGGAAGCACCGTCTTTCAAACCTATTATTTAAAACCCGCATAAAATGTAGATGTAGGTTGAAATCCCAACTGTGAAGCCATTTCTGAAAGCCTTATTTTTAGCATGGCTGTTTCTGCCCCCAAACCTTTTCCCTTGGAGTCTAAAGATACATATCCGAGCTGCAGATTGAACACCCCACCTTAATTGCTCGGGCTTTAAATACTACTGTAATATTTCAGGCTTACCCAAACAGATCTGCTAGCTGATATATCAAAAGGTTCGTAAGGATGGAGGGTAACTATGGAAACCTTGTACAACTACACATTTTTCCATGGCAACCAGGTCTCCGCGGAATACTAATGAGTGACCATGGCAACAGCAAGTTAAAACGAGGATGTCTCGAGACCAAAATATTTCATGTCTCATTTATAAAGAAAAACTGATATACTTAATTTATACAAATCTCCATTTCTGAAGCAAAACATAGATAACCCTCCCGTGAAATGCGAAGCTCTATTTTAAGTGAAGCAGAAAGCAAAAATATCTCGCTGCTGTATTAAATCAGAATTTTCATATTTTTTTTTTTTAAAAAAAATCAGTTAAGCCAAGAGAGAAAAAGCTCGCTTCCGTGGAACAAAATACCTCCCACATATGCTCCGTACGTGGAAGGTTGCAAAGTCATCTGAGGTCCAGGCTGGGACTGCAAAAGGTTTAAAAAGAAGACAACTGGTCAATTTCAGCTGCCCAGACTCCAGCTATTTCCTGCTTCCACCCACCCCATTCTACACACTGGATGAGAGACAGGCTCTCCGACTGTCAGGAAGCAATTTCTCATGAGTCCCAAAGCAAAGAGAGAAACTCTCCCCTCCCCATTGGTTGGGCAAACTTTGGCCTGGTCATCAATGCTCTCCTTCCTTTCCATGATTTAAGGTCACCCTTGTCCTACTTATTGATTTCTTAAGTGTCACCAATACATTAATGCATTCATTCATCTCCTATTTATTTTCAAAGGAACTTTTAAAAGGAGGCAGTTATACGGAGCTTCTTCGGTCCCTAAACAGCTGGATGGGCAGGAACGATCTCAGCTGCCCAAGAGGCTCAATGTTAGGAAAAAAAATTATGCCGAATGGAATACCATGAGAACCTTTCTGGAATTCTCTGAATGCAACATAAGGAACTGTGCGCTTGTGCAAGCATGGACACAACTGCTGCGTCCTTCATCCAAGCCCCACAGCCCTCCAAGCCCCACTGGCCCCTCCCAGAAGCATCCAGTAGCCCATAAAAGCACATGTTTTTCTCTCTCCCTCTTTTTCCCTCTAAAACACTCACACTTGCCTCATAATCATAATCATAATCATAATCATAATCATAATCATAATCATAATCATAATCATAATCATAATCATAATCATAATCATAATAAAGTTGGAAGGGACCTTGGAGGTCATCTAGTCCAACCCCCTGCTCAGGCAGGAAACCCTATACCATTTCGGACAAATGAGCCTTGGTGGAGCAGTGGGCTAATGCCTCCTTAAGTAACACCAGCTGCCTGCAATTAGTGCAGGTTCGCATCCCACCAGGCTCAAGGTTGACTCAGCCTTCCATCCTTCCGAGGTAGGTAAAATGAGGACCCAGATTGTTGGGGGCAATTAAGCTGACTTTGTAAAAATGCCGCTTGGGGGTTGTGTGAAAGCCCTAATAAGCAGGCATATACATTGAATGAAGGCTACTGCTAAGTTTGTAAGCCGCCCTGAGTCTTCGGAGAAGGGCAGGATATAAATGGAATTAAAATAAATAAAATAAATAAAAATGGTTGTCCAGTCTCTTCTTAAAAACCTCCAGTGTTGGAGCATTCACAGCTTCTGGAGGCAGGTTGTTCCACTGGTTAATTGTTCTAACTGTCAGGAAGTTTCTCTTTAGTGCTTGGTTGCTTCTCTCCTTGATTAGTTTCCATCTGTTGCTTCTTGTCCTGCCTTCGGGTGCTTTGGAGAATAGCTTGAGTCCCTCCTCTTTGTGGCAGCCCCTGAGATATTTAAAGCTCTTTGCCAAAATTCTCCTTATTGGACCTCAGCTGAGAAGGGGAGTTCTCCTGTGAAGATACAGCCCATCGGGTCACAGAGCGCCCAAAGCAAAATCAGGCCCAGAGTTCCCAATTCCTCCTTTTCTCTTCCAACTTTCCATTTCATCCCCTCACCTAATCCCAGCCTCCCTCAGATTCCCAGACACCAGTCAGAATCCTTGCCTTCCACCCTCGGTTGATTATTCTAGTTGCTTTACAGGGTTCATGTCTGCCCCAAGCCAAGGACTGGGTGGGTTAGCCATTCCCCTAGAAGGCCTCACAGCTCAAGCGAAGACAAAAAGGCCCATTCGAAACCATCTCCCATAGGGAGGTCATCCATCCTCCCTGTGTGTTTGTGCCTCCAAGTCAGCGTCGACTCCTCCCCGCTCCCAGAATCTTTCTTGGCAGCATTTTCAGAGGTGGCTTGCCCTGGTCTCCGTTTGAGGGAGAGGCTCTGTGCCCAAGGCGGGACTTGAACCAGGCCCTTCAATGGATGCTACTTTAGAAAGATGGCTTACTCACACGGTGAATTCTTTAACAAATATCTAGCCAAGAGACACTCCTGTATCGAGCACAATTACCAGGGAAGGCCCTCTTGGGATGGAGGGTACAATATGGTCAATAAAGTGGGTGTCCGGATGAAGAATTTCCACTACCTCCCCACCAGGCGGAGCCAGTGATAGCTAGAGGTCTGTAATGTTGGGCATCAACGTTGCGTGGGCCAAGGTAGAGTGGGGGTATGAAAAGATATAAAGTTCTATTACTCTTCCTTTGAAAAGTGAATTCCTATCCAACTGCACTCTTTGTGCACAAAGATTCAGGGAACGGAGAAGTACGAAAGAACCGTTAAGACTGAAACCTTCTTTAAGTCCTGAGAAGTAAGATAGGATCCGGAAATGATTTAGGGATGCTGCCCTGTTCTGTTTTTTATTGAGTGTGTGTGAACCACCCAGGACTATCGTGCATAATACAGATATACACACACCATATACATCTTCTAAATAAATCAGAATAAAAGGAAGACTCTCATTAAGTGATACAGAGATTCCACAAAGGCAGAATTCCAGAAGGCACCTTTGGAAAAGGCCCATTTTCTGAAACTGGCCTCCACTGGGCAGGCTGCCCGTCTCCATCCCTTGAAGAGGATCGTTCATCTGATAACAGGCAAAATCTAAAAGTCAGTGCACAATTTCAAAAATTCATCTGTGCTGCTGAAATCCATGAATTTTGATACCGACGCCTAGTGCCAGCAACTGCTTTTTTACATACGGTAAGTTAAAATTCTGCTTATCAGGTTAAGGATTCAAACTCTTGCTTTCTGGAGTTGTCTAAATGAGGACGAATCTATCCTGATTTCTTCCAGTCCAATCCGAAAAGTAGTAGGCTGGTATTTAGCCCCTGCCCCCACCCACCCCGAATTCCCTTCCTGATACCAGGAAGGATTTTTGTAGGCCCAGATCCCACCACACTGTATTTCATCTTCCGCAGTTCTTCGGAGTGAGGGACAGATGAACTCCTGGAGAAAAGTGAAGCGAACCTCTACGGTTTAAAGCATCCACCAAGCTCATTCTTCCATCTAGTCTCCTGACCAGAAGGAAGATAGAACACAATAACACCAGTGAAGTTGGAGCCAAAATCTATCAGAGCTGAAGAACCGGGAGAGGCCAATGCAGCTTCAGCTGCTTCTCCAATCCTCCTCTTTGCCTACCGCCTCTGAGTGCTTGCATGAGGCAAGGGCGCCCCCTGCTGGTCCCTGCCTCATCTTGCACAGCTCTTCTTTCCTAGGGCACATTATCGCCCAGCACTCAACGCTGACCATGCTTGAAAACAAAGGAGCAAAACCAACAAGGAAGGAACTTCTGCCTTGCAGTTGCCATCCCAGAGACAAAATTCTGGTAGGTAGGTAGGTAGGTAGGGGAGGAGGAAGAAGGGAAGGAGGGAGGGAGGGAGGGAGGGAGGAAGAGAGGGAAGGGGAGGAGGAGGGAAGAAGGAAGGAAGAAGAGGAGGGGGGAGGGAGGGAGAGAGGAGGAAGGAGAGAGGGGAGGAGGGGGAAGGGAGGGAGGGGAGGGAGGAGGGAAGAAGGAAGGAAGGAAGGGGGAGGGAGGGAGGGAAGGGGGAGGAAGAAGGGAGGGGAGGAGGGGGGAGGGAGGGAGGGGAGGGAGGAGGAGGAGGGAAGAAGGAAGGAAGAAGAGGAGGGGGGAGGGAGGGAGGGAGAGAGGAGGAAGGAGAGAGGGGAGGAGGGGGAAGGGAGGGAGGGGAGGGAGGAGGGAAGAAGGAAGGAAGGAAGGGGGAGGGAGGGAGGGAAGGGGGAGGAAGAAGGGAGGGGAGGAGGGGGGAGGGAGGGGAGGGAGGAGGAGGAGGGAAGAAGGAAGGAAGAAGAGGAGGGGGGAGGGAGGGAAGAAGGAAGGAAGAAGAGGGGGAGGGAGGGAGGGAGGAGGAAGGAGGGAGGGAGGGAAGGGAGGAGGAGATGGAGGGAGGAAGGGAGAGAGGGAGGAGGGAAGGAGGGAGGGAGGGGAGGAGGGGGAGAGAAGGAGGAAAGAAGGGAGAGAGGGAGGAGGGGAGGAAGGGAGGGAAAGAGGAAGGGAGGGAGGGGGGAAGTTGGGAGGGAGGGAGGGAGGGAGGAAGGAAGGGAGGAAATCAAAGATTATCCACATCTGCTTAGTTTTTCTGAGATCACCCAAGAATGTCTCAGTTTTCCCATGTAGTTATTTTATAAGATCTCTGGATATAAAAATCTGCATGATCAGCACAGGCCCTCTCATAAAGCTACTGATCTAATGTATTAGAAAACCTCCATGCGTTTCCCACCCCCCTCAAGTCACGCCTTTAGTTCAGCTGCCCATTCCCTGCTCAGTTGGGGAAAGTTCTCCTCAGAGGGGGGCTCTTGTTACCAGAGTAGCAGCACCTGGCAGATGAATTCTCCGCACGCCCAAAGGGCTTCGGCAAACGACAGGCCCCCTTAGTCCAGTAACGGAGATAGCCAGCAGCTCAATGTCCAGGACTCAGGCCTTATTTATCTTCTGTGTTCCCTCGCTCAGCGGACGCAGGTTGCCTGGCCTGGATCTTTCCTAGCAGGCTCCTGTTGTGTCACATGTTTTGTGTAGGACTGTGAGGCGGGCGGCAGAATTTGCCCCAGAAGAGTGATATATCCTGCTCACAATAATGAAGTGTCATAACAAGGCCAGCAGTCTGATAAGGCAGACCGGTCTTGGACTGGCCGAAGCACATTTGACCAAGTGACCAGCCATCCATGAATCTCACCGGAGCACAAAAGGCTGGCAAGGGATCTGAATCTCGTGCTACGAAAGCAAAATATTACAAAACAGCAACAACAATGCCATTTCAAAATAATCGCTTTAGCGCGGTAGTCATTCAACTACAAAGTTTCTAAAAATACGAATGACTCACTCAACAGTTTTGGGTTTCAACTTAAAACTGAAGTAAAGCTACCTCCTGCTCAAAACTGAAATTAAAGCGGAGATAAAGTAGCTGCCCCTGAAGGCAAACAGAATTCCTTTTCAGAAGACGGTTCTGCTCTTACACTAACAAGCCGGTTCTTCGGAGAACGTGTTGATCTGTCAGATTGGCAAAAGTAGATCCTTCCGAGCGGAGCTTCACTCCCATTGATTAGATGGTTCCATAGCTGTGGTGGTGACAACAGCACAGAAAGGGTTGCTGTGGCCTTCTGGGACTTTTGCTTTCATTGGTCAGTGATCTTTCCCCTAACCCAGGGGTCGGCAACCTTGGCTCTTTTATGACTCGCGGACTTCAATTCCCAGAATTCCTGAGCCAGCATAGCTGGCTCAGGAATTCTGGGAGTTGAAGTCCGCGAGTCATAAAAGAGCCAAGGTTGCCGACCCCTGCCCTAACCCCATCCCAGTCAGGTCTCTCAAAATAACATGGACGACAAGACCTTAAATTCCCCTTTTGCTCCTAGTGGCCTTACTGTACTTTCAGCCATTACTTCATGCTTTCCTTCTGGTCCAGCTGCAAGGGCACACAGGGTGAGAAGGTGGGCATCCTTGTCTAGCTTGAAGCCCCCCCACCCCAGAGCATCTGTGCTGATGCGGAATCAGCCTTGTTCTGATCTAGCAGGCCCAGCCTTACGTTCTTCTAAAGACTGGGACACTGTAAGGAAAATGTCTCTTGCCTTAACTTTCCTCCTTCCCAGGGCCAAACTCCCACCGCTGTACCAACACCGCCCTGGAGAACTGGTTTTTCATGGCTTTCTCACTCAGGATCTGCCTTGGGGGATCCCAGGTTGTAGCTGTCTTCTGCAGCCTCATTAAAATTCCCATTGAGTCATTACACTACTGGGTGGCCTTCAGAGGCTTCTGCCTCCCCGCCCACAACCCACAATCCAACCTGCCAGTTTAGGTGTAACTTGACATGTTATACAAGGCATGGTGATCAGCACTGAATTCTGGAGACATTCAAATTTACTTTCAGAATCCATTTATATTTCATTTCTTAACTCCCTCTCTGTGCAAACCCAAATCTCACCCCCCCCCTTACTGGATTCTGCCATTCCCAAGGAGGAAAGAGAAGACAGGGGTGTTTATTGCCATATCCCTTAGATTTATTTTTTTTATTTTAATTCCATTTATATCCCGCCCTTCTCCGAAGACTCAGGGCGGCTTACAAGCTTAGCAGTAGCAGATGTAATGTTTGTTTATTCACAAAAAGACCAATGGAAGAAACTCTCTCTCTTTGAACTACGAACAACTAAGAAAGGGGTTGGGGAGACTTCTGGCTCTTGCCAATGAAAGGAAATCTTCTCCCTATCTGATTACGAGCAAACAAGAAAGATGGTGGTAGTGGGGGGGTAATTCTGGTTTGTATCTCCGGATGGAATGTGAAGGGGAGGAGGTAATTATGTTGCAAATGTACCGGTGGTTCTCCTTTTCCCACGAGGGGTTTGACACCCGAGACTTGACTGATCCGGGACTGACCAAATGGACTGAGGGGTGGGGTGTTTGCTCAGGGACACTTTAAAAATATCTATCTGTGAGACAGTTTTCAGATCCTGTCTATTATATCCTCTGTCATCTATGTCTTAGGAAAAGTTCCTGTTTGGACAATCTTGTCTCCAAGAGTTTTTCTTTCCTAAGATGTAGATTGGAGTGGGTTCTGACATTTACCATTAACACATATTTATCGCCATCTCCGTCTTGTTGCAAGGGCTGTGCAGAGAATGTTTCAAGAGCTAAAGGCCCTAATCTAGAAATAGCCATTACTTTGATGGCTTCCTTGTTCAAGAACTGTCACCCTATTTCACATGGAAGAAAGAAACACAAGACATGGCCTATATAAGATCTTCATTTTTATCAAATAGAATAAAACGGCACGGAAATTCCTCAAACAATGCTGATTGAAAGGCTGGATATATATATATATATATATATATATATATATATATATATATATATATATATATATATATATATTATGCTTTGTTGTTTTGAGATGGTCTTGAATGAATTTGCAGCAGCAATAACAACGGCTTCTCTCATAAGGAATATCTGCAGTAAATTTCAGAAAAAGTAGCTATACAAATAAAATGAACGGTGAGGGGAAAAAATTACCCTGTTCCAATGCAGGAGGGCAACTTCTGGGAGAAATCAGCTTGGTGATCCTTCCCAGATGACAGACAAGTTGTGAAGCCAGTCGGCAATTTAAAATTGCTCACAAGTGGAGTCTTCTGATGAGATGCCAGGAAATAACCATCAGCCCAACCTTCCCAAGACACTGTTATTGTTGCAGCTGATGGCTGTGTTTTCTCAAGGACCTTCTGAGTTAAGAAGAGGCCTGCAGATCCCCCAGCTGAACCGTCTCCTTCCTCTTCACCTCATTGTGTCACAGTTGCCTAAACACTGACCATGTTGACAAGTCATCAGGCAACGCTGCATACGTCCCAAACACAACTGGAGAGCTGTCCACAGTGCTATGGAGGACGCAAGCTTATGCAATAGTTTGGCCTCAGTTTGGAAGAGACCTGGGAAGGCAAACACACTCGCTATTTGTATCGAAAGGAATTCAGAGTTGATCTTGAGGAAGGCAAGAGAGAGCTGTTAAGGAAAGACTTGGAGAAAAGATTCCACAGCCCAGAGATAGGAAGAAATGTGAGAAAGAAATTCACAACAACCCAGCCCTGACCGTACTTCATTTGAGATGGGATCCAGAGAAGCCTGGACCTAATTTCACAGTTCTGTTACTACACCCTACAGTGGTAGGATAACATTCCTGGCATGCCTGTGGTGTTTCCACCTGCCCCGCCCTGAAGGCTCATTAAAGCAGCCATATCCGTTTCTAGGACTCTGTGGCTGCTGCAGAAAGGATTTCTCTTCCCAATCCAATCTGACATTCTGCAGGCATCCAGGTCCCTCCTAGCTGCTGACTTCCCAGCGTGAGATGAGGACACTCACACAATTTAACCTTCAGGAATGTAACCTTGTGAATCTTTACTGCTGTTCTGCAAAACAAACGGATCAAAAATGTCAAAACCTGGCTTATTTTCCTGTAATCAGGCATAAACAACTAAAGACAATAATAAAAAATAACTTTTTAAGTCTAATATATCTTCTCTAGAGCAGGGGTTCCCAACCTTTCTGGTTTGGTGCCCAGGGTGGGGGGTTGGAGGTGCCTTTATGCATGCGAGCATGCGGACGCACAAATGGGGCTGCGCATGCACGAATGGGGCCATAATTGCGCATGTGACGCAAATGGGGCCACGAGTGCCTGGGTGAAGCTTGGGTGATGCCAGCACCCACATAATGCCATAATGCTAGCGCAAGTGGGGATGTTGCGCTTGCAGCGATGATAGCGCCCATGCAGTGCTTATGGCGTTGCTAGTGCCCAGGCAACGGCACGATGCTAGCACGAATGGAGGGGGGTATGCTCGTGCCAATACTAGTACCTGCCCAATGCTTAGGGCATTGCTAGTGCCCATGCAACACCACAATGCTAGTGCGAGGGGGGTGCGAGCACACACATGCCCGTGCACTGGCCAGCCACTCACGTAGCCCAATAGCCAACAGCCCACAGCCCGGTAGCGAGCCACGGACCACAGGTTAGTGACCCTTGCTCTTGAGGTGTGAAAACAAACATACGCACTAAGTCAGAGAGCAAGTAATTAACATTTTGAGGGACCTTAAATATCATATACTTATCTCCTCAAAAAGGTGGCTGAATTTCAGAGCAACTGGCAGCCTAGAGAAATGCTGGAAAAAAATATTCTCTCTCTCTCTCTCTCTCTCTCTATCTATCTATCTCTCTATCTATCTATCTATCTATCTCTGTATGTTGTCATCTGGCAACTACATGGCAACATTTTTGGAAATGGTTTGCCTCCGCCTCCTTCTTTCCAAGGCTTGCCCAAATTCCAGTCTCCCAGCTCATCTCCAGTGCCTTTAACTGCTGCACCGACCTGGTTTTCTAAGTCGTCACATTAATTTAAAAGCATGTAGCATCCTCCATATTCTCTTTCAAATATTAATAATGTGGATGCAGTGATAATTCTGATGCAGTTTCCAAGCTTTTCAACAATGGCATTTAAGTTTTTAAATCAGGGCTCCTGGTGGCAGGAGAACCCTTAAGCCGGGGGTAGGCAACTTTGGCTCTTTTAGGACTCATGGACTTCAACTCAGGAATTCTGGGAGTTGACGTCCACGAGTCGTAAAAGAGCCAAGGTTGCCTACCCCTGCCTTAGACAGATGACGGAGCTGCAGCTAAGGCAGAGCAGCGGAGAACCCTGGAGAGATCCCAGGCCTGACTCTACTCCGGATCCAGAGCAGGTGCTGAGGAAGAACAAAAAGGAACTTGTTATCTCGGAGAGAAGAGCAGAGACAACGAGGGGGCTCTTCCGCTTAGAGCTGCCACCAAGAGTTTAAAGATGACCGCCTCCTTCCGCTTTCCTCTTCTGAACCGGAAGCCTTATTTTGTTTTGTTTTGTTCAGTCTCCAAGGTGGGACGAATCTAGGAAGAAGCACACAGAGCAGAGCTGCAGATTTCTCCGTTTCATTATCCTGCCACGAATCCTTTGAGTTGTTCTAACTTTGGATTGGTGGCTGATTGGACAAGTTCTGAATGGGCTCCTGAAGAGTTTCTGCCCTGATTTTGTGTATTAGAAGAGCACTGTTGTCCAGCCTTGCCGCTCTAACATTCCCAGCCGTCACGCTGTTCATCTGCAAAGGACAACCATCTTCACAACCGAGTGGGGAAATTTCTGCTGCAACTCCTGAAGTTTCCCAAGCTTGCCAGTTTCTCTTCCTGATGACCTCTGATTCTCCCGGCTGGCTGGCTCCCGAAGCAACCAGGCATCAGCTGGGAATTGCCCAGGGCAAGGGGAGGGAGGAATCTGGGCAAGTGCACAGCCACGTGTTTCAACCGAGGCTCCTGGGATCTCCATTGCATCAGCCAAGTTTGGAAAGCTACAGGATCTCTGCAGAGAGCCCTGAGGTGGCTCAGCAGATCAAGAGGCCGAAAGGAGTTTTCTACAAGGGCGGGGCTTTAAGGCCCCTCAACACCAGAATGCATATTTGGGTCAGAATGACCCTGACTAGAATGGGAAAGAAATCAGGAGCGTATTGGGAATGGCAGAAGAAATAGAAACCAGAGTGAAGCTCAGGAATGGAACAGCTTCTTCTTCTTCTTCTTCTTCTTCTTCTTCTTCTTCTTCTTCTTCTTCTTCTTCTTCTTCTTCTTCTTCTTCTTCTTCTTCTTCTTCTCCTTCTTCTTCTTCTTCTCCTCCTCCTCCTCCTCATTCTCACTCTCTCTTTCCACCCTGCAAGTCAATGGTTTAGTTTGGCTTTATGCTCCACAGCAAAACTCTGACTCACAACATCACGACATTGTACAATTAGAAGGGATCACAAGATCATGTAGTGCAGTGTACACAAGATCATGTAGTGCAGAGTAGTGCAGTGTACAATTAGAAGGGATCACAAGATCATGTAGTGAAACTCTAGAAAGAGTACAGAGAAGAGCAACAAAGATGATTGGGGGACTGGAGGCTAAAACATAAGGAACGGTTGCTGGAATTGGGTATGTGTAGTTTAATGAAGAGAAGGGTGAGGGGTGACATGATAGCAGACTTCCAATCTCTCAGGGGCTGCCACAAAGAGGAGGGAGTCAAGCTATTCTCCAAAGCACCTGAAGGCAGGACAAGAAGCAATGGATGGAAACTAGTCAAGGAGAGAAGCAACCTAGAACTAAGGAGAAACTTCCTGACAGTTAGAACAATTAATAAGTGGAACAACGTGCCTCCAGAAGCAGTGAATGCTCCAAAACTGGAAGTTTTAAAGAAGAGACTGGACCATTGTCTGAAATGGTATAGGGTTTCCTGCTTGAGCAGGGGGTTGGACTAGATGACCTCCAAGGTCCCTTCCAACTTATTATTATTATTATTATTATTATTATTATTATTATTATTATTATTATTATTATTATTATTATTATTATTATTATTATTATTATTATTATTATTAAAAGTAATGAAAGCAGCCATGAGACATTTAACTCCCATCACAAGGAATAAGCAACAAAACAAAACAAAAACAAAACCTCATTTCAATATTGAGTTAAATTTCTCAATTTGATAGCTTAGATTCCTGTCTTGCCTCTTCTCCAGGAGTGCCTTAGGTGAGTTCTCCTTGCTGTGCTTGAAGGAACGTGATTTGGTATGAAGCACAGAACCGTCTCAGGAGTCTGTGAAAGATTTTCTTCCTGAGCAACTTTTGAAAAACATGCAACACGTGCGCACACACACGCACACGCAATAATATACAGAAACCAAGCAAGGTTGAGTTTGTTTCCAGATAGTGACGTGACCAAGGGAGGAGAGTCAACCTCTAGAAATCTTTCCTCCCATTCCCTTAGCTCTGCCTGCTTTGCTCACAGCCCCTTTCAACCTCCCACAACAGAGTATAATAAGCCAACCTGACTTAGTCCCCATGTAGACATAGCTGCAACCTTATCCCAACAAGGAGATCAGCCCCTCCCCCCACCCGACACACAAACACACACAACACACAGACACACCCTTGAGCAATACAAACAATGCTCAGAAACAGCCCATCTAAGGCCCTGATGGTGTCTTCCTTGAGTGCTTCATTGCCTGCCTGATGAGGACCTTCAGCATCTCCTGGGCGTGGAGAAGAGTCCTTCTGCATTTCACCTTCCTATCCAAGCCACACCAGTTCTGGATGTTCCTCTCCTCCCTGACCTAAGGCAGAAAAAGGAGGAGGATGGTCGTCCTTCAGGGCAGGGGTAGGCAACCTGGGCTCTTTTGTGACTCGTGGACTTCAACTCCCAGAATTCCTGAGCCAGCTGTTGAAGTCCAGGACTCATAAAAGAGCCAAGGTTGCCTAGCCCTGCTCTAGGGTCAGTAAAGGCCAGTCCCTCTTCTGCTGAGCTGCCCTCCAGTTGGCTTCAAGCACACGTCTTTGGCAGCGAGATGGGCATGGCTTATCCTGATCTGGCTGATCAGAAAAACTTCCCAGTCTAGGCTACAGCACTGGGATTCCACATTGGCTCAACCTCAAAAACCCCGCACCACATCTGACCCCGTTGGGATGTTTTCCTTCTGAGTCGTGTTTAGATGACCTTAACAATTACAAATAATTTGACATAAATATTGGTTTCTATGGAGTCTAGAATAACTCAAAAATTAATGAGGAAATCTAACAAACAAATGCAGTTAGTGTACAGATTATCAAGTGGCCAGATTGTCCTCCCTCCTTCTCAACAAGATGTCTTAATCAGGGCTTTTCAACCACTGGTACAGGTGCCACCTGTGGTACATTGGCACCTGGCAGGTGGTATGCAACCATCCTAGAAAAGTGGTAGCGGGGGAGGGGAATGAGCTGAACAGGTGGCAGCACCGCACAAGCCTGAGCGAGAGACAGTTGGAGCTGCAGGGCTGTCAGGGCTCAGCGGAAGCGCCAGGATCAGCGCCAGGCTCCAGCTGGAGCTCAGCGCTGATCCTGGAGCTTCTGCTTGAGCCCAGAAAAAGCGCCAATCAGCTGGAATGTTGCAGCATCTCCAGGGTCTTGTGATTTACATTCAGATGCTTGGCAACTGATTCATATTTATGACGGTCACAGTGTCCCAGGGCCATGTGAAGTGACCAAATCTGCTGCAACCACCCAGCAGACAGGGGGGGAATAAAAACCAAACACCTCCCCACCCCACCCCTATTGCCAATCCTCAACAGAAATGCTCACAATGAAAACCTCGGACAGGAGGAAGAGCGCCGCCAGGTGGGCAGGCAGGTGTCTTGTTCGGCTGTGGCTTGGGGGGCATTTTTTTCAGTGAAATTGTAACTTCGAACAGTTACCAAACGAACTGTTGTAAGTCAAAGACTACCTGTACTTCATCACTTTTTTCCCTTTTTTTTTGTTCATCAAGTTTTTGACACCTTGCTAGGCGACTGGTGGTACTCGGATGTTGCCATATCCTAAAAGTGGTACAGTGGGTGAAAAGGTTGAAAAGCCCTGGTCTTAATAACTTTTAAACAGTCACTGGAAAGAAAACGGTTCAAACCAGGATTGGTCTTGAAGCTCTCCCAGTATCTCCTCTATCTCCTCTCCTCTACCCCAAGCAGAATCAAATGTGGGTGATTTTTAAGTCTCACCTGTTTACTGTTTTCCCAGGGCTGGGATTTCACTTAAGGCCTCTTTCTTGCACTGTCTTCTCTCCCCTCCCTCTCTGCAAAATCAATCTGTTTTGTGCACAGTATATATTTTTGCACCATGTTTTGTCGTGCATCAAAACAACCGGAGCTTCGCATGTTTACATCCTACTCTCCTCTTTAGATACTTCTAACCAAACGTGAATTAATACCTTCCGGCTGTTTACAAGAGAGCAAACGCATAAGAAGATTCGACGAACTGAAGCGAGTTTCACGGGAAAAGCGAGTTCTAACATGCTGGGCTGCAGCGCCACCGTGTGGGAAGAGAGCAAAGTGAAGGGGGAAAGCGCTGGCATTCGAAAGCTTGGACAGGGTTTTTTTTCCCCCAGTTTGCTAAAAGTTGCTTTTATGAGAAACTCGTGCATTTCTAAATTGTTTTATGAAAGACATAAAACACGATTTTACGGTTTTTTTTTCATAAAACACGTTTTTTAAAAAATGAAAAACACGTGTCTTTTGCAAAATAAGAGCCTTGGTGGAGCAGTGGGCTAATGCCTCCCTAAGTAACACCAGCTGCCTGAAATTAGTGCAGGTTCGCATCCCACCAGGCTCAAGGTTGACTCAGCCTTCCATCCTTCCGAGGTAGGTAAAATGAGGACCCAGATTGTTGGGGGCAATAAGCTGACTTTGTAATAATGCCGCTTGGGTGGGTGTGTGTGAAAGCCCTAATAAGCAGGCATATACATAGAATGAAGGCTACCTAAACAGCCCTGAGTCTTCGGAGAAGGGCGGGATATAAATGGAATAAAAATAAAAATAAAATAAATAAATAAAACCCCTCACAAGGAAAAAGTCCCCAAGGGACTCGGCATCCCTTGAACTCTAAACGCGCCGGCTACATAATTCGGGGGAGACGGAGCGGCCCGGCAAAGGCAAAACGGGGTGTCCCCTCCAAGCGTCGTATTGCCAGCAACGGGAACGCAGGTCGGTCGCCTCGACGCTCCAGGCGGAGCCGCTTGGCTTACGAAGCGGCGGCCCGTTGGCAGAGAAAGTCGCCCGCCCAGCCAGCCCGGGGCAGAGAGCCGCAGAGGAGGCGTCCGGGGAAGCGCGGGCCAGTTTCAGGGACGGCCAGAAGCACCTCGCCGCGCAGCTTCTTCTGCCGGGGCCGCCACAGGTGGCGGGGGCCGGGATTCCCCCCCCCCAACTCCTCCCTCGGCCGCCTCAGACCGGCGAGCTGGCGGGACTTCCTCGGGCCGGACGGCGGGGCAGCTTCTCTCGGGGCTCCGGGTCCAGCTCCGGCCCTCGCCCTGCCAGCCGGGCTGCCAGGAGGGGCCGCCCGACGACAGCCCCTCGCGGGGTCGCCCGCGCCGCCGGACCGGGGAAGCGCCCCGCGTGGAACTCCGTCCGTCCGTCCCGTCCTGTCCCGTCGCCAGGCTCCGCAGAGGCGCAAAGGGGCACCGGCGGGCAGAAGCCGGGCGTGGCGAGCCCTCCTCCCTCCGGAGCTGCCAGAGGCGTCGCTGCGCCGCCTGCCCGCTCGCCGAGCGGCCGTCGGAGCCCGGAGCGACGCGGTTCCCCCGAGCGGGCGGGCGGGCGGGCGAAGGGCGGCCCCCGGCTCCCTCCCCTCTTTTTCCCGGAGGATCGCGGGCCGCGGCTCACCTGGTCTGCGCCCGAGGCCATGGCCGCCGGGAAGACCCGCCGGGACCCCCGAGGAGCGGAGCCGCTCCCGCCTGCCCGGCCCGCGGACCCACAGGTGGCGACGGCGGCGAAGGCAGCGGCGACCTCCGAGCGGCTGCGAGCAACCGGCAGATGCCAGCCAGGCGCCCCGCCCGAAATCGGGGGGGGGGGGAAGGCGTGGCGTGGCTGGCCCTGCCCGGGGAGTCCTGGCCGGGCCGCCAGCCGGGCGCCCGTGGGCAGCCCCTCCGGCCTCGGAAGGAGGGCAGGGCGGGCCGGGCCGGGCTGAAGGGTCCCGGGGGCGGGCAGCGGGTGGGCAAAGCCGCTTGGCCCGGGCGGTTCCCAACTGCGGCTCCCCTGATTAAAGCGCGGGGGGGGGCAAGGGGGGTGAACCGGCTCGGCTCCCGGCCCTCCGTCGCCCGCCACATGACCTGGATGAACGAGAACCTCCGTAGGCATCGAGCAGAGCCTCTGCCGGTTTACAACCGGTCGAGATTTACTGCCAGAAGTGCCGCGGGGTCAGACGGGGCCTTCGGGCTGAAGGTCGTTTGGCTTCGGTCTTCCAAAGGTGTAGCTGCTGCGAGTTCTCTGCGGGGAAGAGGGAGGCTCTCCCCGCTTGGCCCTGGAGAGGCGGCGGTGCCTTTCACGCGGCGCCTGCTTTGTTTGTGGCACCGACACGGGTCGGGTTACCTGCCTAGCTACCCGAGGCAACAAAAGAACCCCCATTGTGTTGGGTTCTGCTGTGCCCAGCTGGACAAACCCAGCCTTTAGAGGCAGAGAATCGCACCTGCCTTTCATCGGCCACCTGCACCTGGACTTGGCAGGGAGGGAGAGGCGCCCTCCCCCTCCCCCTTTCTCAGGTCGTCCTCCAAGCTGCTCCCCTGAGCAAGAGGGAAGTTTCCCACAAACCACACGCACACACACTCAGTTGGGTTCCCACGCGGGAGAGGCAGCTTTTGCAAAGCACAGATTCATTTTGGGGGTGGGCGCCCATTTTGGCCAGCTTCCAAATGGAGCCATCGCTTTGACGGTTCCTCCAATAGCCTGTCCAGGAAACTGGGAGAAAATGAAAGCCGCCTGAAAGCGTCCTGGATAAGAGGCAAAAGCCCTGCACAAAACAGGCAAAGCAAACCCGGGAGCTAGAACGGTTACAGCAGTGAAGAAAGAGTGCAAAACGCTTCCTGCATTTCCAATTTGGGTGTGCAGATTCCAGCTGTATTTGTCTTGTCCCAAAGCGAAGAAGCTGGGAAGGGAAGGTTTGCGAGTCCTTTCCTATCCTGTAATTAAGTCTTCAGCAGCCTCCAAAGCCCCTTCAGTGTGTTTAGAAACAAATAAATATATGCATGCCCGCAACAATATGCCTACGATTGAGGATTCAGACAACTACTGGAGACTCTGTGGGAGTAGGAGACTGCTGGGTGAACCAGGACTTCCCCAGAGCCAGGCAGAATGGAAATGCAGGCCTGAGGAGGGGGGTGGGGGGAAGGTGGCAGGGAAAGACTGATTAAAGGCTTGGCCGGGCTTGTAATTGGCACCTGGAAGGACACAGAGATTTGACTGTGAAAGTGTCCCAGGGGAATTCTCTCAGCCTTGCTAAATGTCCCTCCCACTCACCCATCTGCAGACTTGCTGGGGTCAGCAGCCGTCCCACGTCCCTAGGCAGAGATGCTGGGAGAGGCACATGGGCTGCTGCCCTGAGGCCCCTCAGCCAGGTAGGACCGGGCTAGGCAGGCGCCTCGTTGAAGGCAAGGGTGATAGCGCCGGCCCCCCCTGATGGCACCACCAACTTGGCCATTTGCATTATTTCAGGCTGCCTGCGATGACAACCCGAGGCCCTGGTGTCAGCACTAGGGGGTCGCCCTCAACTTAAAAGAGTGCATTTGGGACCAGATTTCTGGCAGTAAGTCAAGGATCCCACGGTGACCACACCCGATTTTATGACCTTTCATTTGTGACGGTCGTTAAGTGAAGCCACACACGTTCAGCCAATGCCGTGGCTGTGACGTACAGATCTACTCTTTTGAATGGGCGTATTTTGCCTGAAAGGGACACGGTGCCTCAGTGGTTTAAGATGCTGAGCTTGTCGATCAGATGGTCGGCAGTTTGGCGGGTCGAATCCCGAGTGCCACATAACAGAGCGAGCGCCTGTTACCCGTCCCAGCTTCTGCCAACCTAGCAGTTCGAAAGCACATAAAAATGCAAGTAGAAAAATAGGGACAGCGTTCATGCACCTTTGGCGTCTAGTCATGCCGGCCACATGACCACGGAGACGTACTCGGACAAGCGCTGGCTCTTTGGCTTTGAAACAGAGATGAGCACCAGCCCGTAGAGTTGGAAACGACTAGCACGCATGTGCAGGGGAAACTTTACCTTTACCTATTTTGCCTGAAATGCGGTCAGGTGAACATTACGGGGCGGGGAAGGTGGCCTGATGACATTTGATGACCGCCAGAGGTGCTTTACGGGCTGTCGTAAAGGGTCATTAAGTAACCGGTGGTAGGTCAAGGACTGCCTGTATCGTTTTTTTGTTGCATCGCCCACTTTTACAATAGGTAACTCAGCATTTCCGAAATTAGGCTAACCTGCCATTTGCTTTACCACAGATGGCAGAGCCCCTCCCCACCCTCCACCCCAGGCCTGGTCATCAATCCCAGGGTCCTGGTCGTCTCCTGGGCCAAACCACAGCAGAAGCAAAACCTGCCAGAGAGCAGAGCAGCGCCAACCACACAGGCAGCTCTTTCCCAACTGCTCTCGGCTTGCGCAAGGGAGAAGCCGCCCCTTTGGGCTGCCTGGCTCAGCCTCTCCCTTCCAAGCCTTACCTGCTGCTTCAGCTGGCAGGTGCCTCTCCCTGTCCTGGGCATGCAAAAACGCAGGAACAGGTGGAGATGGAAGTCTCTTCAGAGAGGTGGAAAAAGCAGGCGGGTAATTTCTTCTGCCTTGTCTCTCTAAGGCGGGTAGGCAACCTTGGCTCTTTTATGACTCATGGACTTCCACTCCAGGCGAGGACCTGCACCCTCCTCAGCTGAACATGCTGGATTTCACAGCCCTTCCAGTTTCCCCACCCAGCATAGGGGCTTCATTTCTAAGAGGAAAAAAAAAGCAGGTTCCTTCACCTATGTGGGTGGGAGAGAAGATACCAGCAGCTCTTTTAGCAAAGCCTATCGCCAAGAACTGCAGGAGTAGGGTTTGGGGTGGCAGCCTTGCGCCCAGGCGACACGGAACAAATTCCCTGAACGTGGCTTTTGGTAGCAGGCAGCCTTTTCTGCCCCTCCCTCCCCCTTCACTAACATTTCCCCTCCATCCAACCCCTTCACTTCCAACTTCTTCGGCTCCCGTCAGCCTCAGCCAGGAGAAGGAAAGCTTAGCTGGAAACTCCTCTGGGAGTCGATCATTTCCCTTCTCATCGTCCTGGAAGGAGCTCTGAGAGCTGCTGGGAGCTTCTGACTTCTGCTAAGCCAGCATAGAAAGAAGAGGGGGAAACGATGCCCTTGCTTTTGTCCTGGTTTATGCACTGAGGTTTTATTCTTGGAAGCCACCAAGTCACCAACGATGAGTTGGGCAGTCATATAGATTTTCTAAATAATAAATCAATGAAAACAATCTTCCCTTTACTACAGTTCCATTCCAGTTTGGGTGTTTCATTACGTTAGAGTTAGAGGCTAAATCCCTTGAGATCAGAATTTTCCATACAAAATGAATCCTCCAATTGCTTATCTAGCTACAACATTGAAAGAAATGTGGAAATAGTTGGACAGGAGGGGTTGCATTTGCATAACCTATAGACATAGCAGCAGCACCTAGATTTATATACCGCTTCACAGTGCTCTATTACAGCCCCCCCTCTAAGCGGTTAACGGAGCCAGCATATTTGCCCCCAACAATCTGGGTCCTCATTTTACCGACTTTGGAAGGATGGAAGTCAACCTTGAGTATCAAACTCCTGGCACTCAGCTTAGTTAGCCTGCAATACTGCATTCTAACCCCTGTGCCATTAATCATAATCCATGATACCGCTTCTCTTACTGAATGCAACCTATTCTGATTTTGATTATTGGTCATCTCCTCCACACCATTTGCCACCCAAGACTTTACCCTTTCAGGGATTATGTTGCAAATACTCCAATGCAGTTAGGTCAATCTATGAGCAACACAAATGGATTTTTTAAAATGGCTTCATTTGGCCAGCTCCCCCCCCCCCCCGCCTTTTATCTTTGTTCACTACCATGTACAGGAAATTTTCCAAGATTTGTTGGCCAATCTATCCAAATGTAGCATGATACTTTAAAAGGTAAGAGTTACGCAACACCCAGAACTGTTTTACAATAACTCAGCTATAGGGATTGAGCCTCACAACTGCAAAGCAGGAAGTTTCTGAATGCCTCAGTGAGGAATATATTGTGTGATGATGTAGTGCATGGTGCTCACGCTATCTCAGTTTTCTAGTAATTTTGCAGAAGTTGTGAAATCCTGCTTAATTACATGCCCCGCCTTGCTGCCAAAATGAACCAGCGAATAATAACAAGTTTTACTTCAGTTTTGCCATTGAAGTTGTAAAAATCAAAACACATAACTAAAAAAGGAATAAGCAGTACAACTCTTTGATACAGTACAGTATGTAGCTCATCAAGCCAATTAACTCAGCCAGAGAACCGGGGGGAGGGGGGGAACTGGATCCCAGTTGGGATCCTGGAGGAAGCTGAAAAACAGCGTTCCACTCCAGTGAAATAACAAGGAAGGGCCCTGGTCAGTGGCAACGTCCCAAATTTGGCTTCCAAAGGCCCGCCCAGTTTCCACCCCAGATTGTCCACCAAGGTGAAGACAGATGGAAATAAAGGGGAGAAGGTCCATAATATCCAGGAAACCTGGAACTGATATATCACTACCTACTCTAGACCAGGGCTTTTCAACCAGTGGTACAGTGGTACAGGTACCTGTGGTACATTGGCACCTGGCAGGTGATAAGTGACCATCCTAGAAAGTGGTAGCGGGTTAGGGGAATGAGCTGAACCGGTGGCAGCACCGCACAAGCCTGAGCGAGAGACGGCTGGAGCTGCAGGGCTGTCAGGGCTCAGGGGAAGCGCCAGGATCAGCGCTACTTCGGGGCTGTCAGGGCTCAGCGGAAGCGCCAGGATCCAGCTGGAGCTCGGCGCTGATCCTGGCACTTTTGCTGAGCCCAGAAGAAGCGCCGATCAGCTGGAATGTTGCAGCATCTCCAAGCTCCTGTGGTTTACATTCAGATGCTTGGCAACTGATTCATATTTATGACGGTCACAGTGTCCCGGGGTCATGTCAAGTGACCAAAACCTGCTGCAACCACCCAGCAGATGGGGAGGGAATAAAAACCAACCCCCTCACCCCACCCCCGCTGCCAATCCTCAACAGAAATGCTCACAACAATGAAAACCTCGGACAGGAGGAAGAGCGCCGCCGGGCAGGCAGGCAGGTGTCTTGCTCGGCTGTGGCTTGGGGGGCACTTTTTTCAGTGCCATTGTAACTTCGAACAGTCACTAAGTGAACTGTTGTAAGTCGAAGACTACCTGTACTTCATCACTTTTTCCCCTTTTTTGGTCATCAAGTTTTTGACACCTTGCTAGGCGACTGGTGGTACTCGGATGTTGCCATATCCTAAAAGTGGTACAATGGGTGAAAAGGTTGAAAAGCCCTGCTCTAGACAGTCATAGAAGAGTGGTGTTTTCGGAGATAGCCAAAAATGATCCCATTCAGGAATTTTTATTTTTATTTTTGAAACCAAAGTCCTCACTAGTGTCTTTGTGGTAAAGAGGCTTCCCTGCTCCTCACCCATTTTTGTGACAATGGTCTTGAAAACAAAACAAACCAGTAATTCTCCCTGGGTTGATATCTCTACATAGTTTGTCTCTGTGTCTTCTGCCACAGCAAGTGCAATGGACCTGTAAACTCTCTTTTTTTTTTAACCCGCCCGGTTCAGATTCTTCAATAGGCAAGCTTTGCTTAGGCCTCAACATTGTGTAAGAAGCAGAATATACTTTCTGTTTCTTTTACAGAAGCATCATTACTGCAAGGGAATATAATATGCACATTAGAGACAAAACTACATTGAATCCTGCAGCTGCTGGTGGTCAGAACAAAAGTCCCTTGTGATGGTGATCCTGGAGGATTCTTGGTCATCAGTAGAAGGACTTTCCTACGTTGGGCTGGTGGCTGATAGGGGAACAAGGTCCACAGTGTTTAGGCCTTCAAGAAGAGCCACCACATGGAACCACCACCAAGAACATACCACCACAAGCAGAAAGACCTGGAAAGATTCAGCCTAAAAGCCCACATCTATACTACAGATTTAAGTCTATGCTTCAGACAAGAACATACATACATACATGTTGTTGTTAGCTGCGAAGTCGTGTCTGACCCATTGTAACCCCATGGACAACGTTCCTCTCCAGGCCTTCCTGTCCTCTACCATCTTCTGGAGCCCATCTAGGCTCACGCCTACTGCTTCAGTGACTCCATCCAGCCACCTCCTTCTCTGTCGTCCCCTTCTTCTTTTGCCCTCAATCTTTCCCAGCATTAGGCTCTTCTCCAGTGAGTCCTTCCTTCTCATTAGGTGGCCAAAGTATTTGAGTTTCAACTTCAGGATCTGGCCTTCTAAAGAGCAGTCAGGGTTGATCTCCTCTAGGACTGACCAGTTTGATCGCCTTGCAGTCCAAGGGACTCGCAGGAGTCTTCTCCAGCACCATAGTTCAAAGGCCTCAATTCTTTGGCGCTCATACATACATACACCCTGCCCTCTACTGGACAACCAGATCAACTGTTCTGTTCTTGTTATTGTTAATTTCTGTAAAATTGGGTCCGCCTAATCTATATCTGAGGGTCAGTGTGTACAATTAATGGAACATCGCAACTGACATCAACATTAGGTTGCAAGGGTCTGCACCTTGTTTAGAAGTTACTACCTTGAGGGGGGGTGTCAATCCTTCACATTTAGTCCGGAATGTGGAAGTGGGAATGTAAATATGTTTTGCATAAATTATATTGTTTAATCCTTAAAAGGGGAAGGGGTGTTGTGTATTGGTTTAAAGCACTGTATAACAGTCACTACCAGTATGCATTTGAACTGTAACCCTTTTGGTGGGAGTCCATTATGGCAGGAGATTTAGGTTCAATCTGATTGGTTGGCTGTGTACTCAGAAAAGTATATAAAGAGCGCAAGTACCCCCTAACCCAGGTGTTGTGTATGTAAATAGTTGCAAACAAGGGAAATTGCAGACTGCACCGTAGCTAGGTTTGAGCGGGAGATTCAGGTGCATTCATTGGCTGCAAATAGCAAGAAGCGGGAAAATAAACGCCGCTGATTGGTTACAGTTCAGACAGTTCCACTATAAAAGGTTGCAACACTTGACAGTTGACAGTTGACAGTTGTGTATTCAATAAACTCGTTCATTGCAAAAACCACTCTGAGTCCTCGTCTATCAGAACCAAACAATTGGCGACGAGGATGGGATGGACAGAAGACCAGAGAAGCGGCGAATTGTTGCGCAAAGGCGGCAAATTCGAAAACGAGTCACAGTCAACCGGCGGCCGCGGTGAATTAGAAAATTCCCCGAATGGCGCAAATAGGGTCTTTGAAGGAATTCGACCCAAACTTCCCCGAGGATTGGGAAGAATACATCGGTCAAGTGGAAGGGTTCCTGTTAGTGAACGGAATCACAGATGACCGGAAAAAGGCGGCAGCTTTATTGACGATTTGCGGCACACCGGTCTATAGAATCGCTGTCGGACTGTGTCAACCACAACCGGTTTCTAGCGTGCCTTATGCCGACCTCTTAGCTAAACTTAAGGTCCACTTTACACCTAGGAGATCTGAGCTCTTTTGGCGGCGCATCTTCGAGAAAAGGAACCAGAGACCGGGAGAATCCATTCAAAAATTTGTCGCTGCCGTCAGGGAAGCCGCAGTACGATGTAAATACGATAACTTAGAAATAAGAATTTGGGACCGAGTCGTACTGGGCTTGCGTGATGAGCAGCTACAAAACAGAATAATCGCCAAACCCACCGGCGATCTGCAGGAGGTGATAGATGAACTCTTAACGTACGAGTCTACCGGGTATCGCGACCCCCCCCCGCAGTAGCATGGCAGCGTCGACCGAGATTAACCAAGAGGGCTATGTGGACTGTGGGGAGGTGGACCAGCAGTGGGAGGATGACATCGCCGAAGTCTCAAGGCGATTCGGGAAATTAGCGCCAAGACCACCCAGTAGCGAGGGGCCTGATCCTAACCGCCGACAACAACCCGCAACTCCGCAAAGACAAGCGACCGGGGCACAACGACCATGGAGGGACACCGCAACCAGACCGCGAGACATTGACAGCCAAAACCGGTGTGGCAGCTGCGGAGGCAACCATCCTCGAGCATCTTGCCGATTCCGGAATGCAAAGTGCAGGGCGTGCGGGAAGACTGGCCACATCCAGGCCATCTGTAGGAGCCGCGCACGCGACAACCGCCTTCACGAAGTCGATGTGTGGCCCGAAGGTAAGGTAACCCCTTACTTTAGTGGCAAAGAGACCCCTAGACCCCGGGTTAAAATTCCTAATCTAGGGGAGGTGGCGCGTGTCAATTGCAGGAGGAAAGGGAAAAACAACAATTTTCCAGAAGGAAAATTAAAAATCATAGTCCATCTGCAAGGGGTTCCTTGCAGAATGGAAATAGACTCAGGGGCTTCAGTGTCAATAATTTCCAGTGAAACCCTTAAGAGGATTGAACAAATAAGTGGAAGGAAAATTCCACTTAGTTCAACAAAAATTCAATTAACAGACTTCCAAAAAAGCCCAATAAAAATAAAAGGGAAGATTAGCCTTACAGTAAAATTTAAGGGATTTAAGGGGGTCTTAGATTTAATAGTTACCGATGGGCATAGGACTAGTCTAATTGGCCTTAACTGGTTCCCGGCCCTGGGCATTTGGGTCGGGGGAATAAATTCAGTAATTAAAAATAAGACCCTCGAATCGGTCTGCAATGAATTTGCAGACGTATTCGATGGGTCTCTTGGTAAATACAAAGGGCCCCCGATTAAATTTAATCTAGACCCCTCAGTAAAACCTATCAGGCTTAAGGCCCGAAGGGTGCCTTTCGCCCTGAAGGAAAAAATCGAGGCCGAGCTCGACAGGCTTGTAGGCCAAGGAGTATTAGAACCTGTTGAGGGTGGTCTGTGGGAAACGCCGATTGTCACACCCCTCAAACCCAATGGGGATGTGAGAATCTGCGCTGACTATAAGGCCACCCTGAACATTGGAATGAAAAAGCATGCTTACCCGGTCCCGACGGTGAAGCAGGTCCTCGCCACGATCCAGGACGGCGCCATGTTTGCCAAGTTAGACTTGGCGCATGCGTACTTACAACTGACTGTTTCTGAAGAGGCTGCAGAAGCACAGACGATCGTTACCCACAAGGGGGCGTTCCGGGTCCACAGACTGCAATTCGGTATTGCAGCTGCTCCAGGCATCTTCCAAGAAGTGATGGAGAGGACCTTAAAGGGCATACCTGGTGTATGCCCTTACTTTGATGATGTCCTGATAGCTGGAAAAAAATGAAGAAATGTTAGTAGAGCGGCTGGAACAGGTATTGGCCAGATTTAGGAGGGCTGGATTGAAATTAAAAAAGGAAAAATGTTCCATTGGGGTTAAGTCCACTGATTTCTTGGGGTTCAGAATAGACAAAAATGGAATCCATCCTACCCCTGACAAAATTAAAGCAATTAAATGGGCTCCTGAGCCAAGGAACAAGGCTGAACTTCAAGCCTTCCTTGGCTTAGTAAATTTTTACCATACGTTTGTACCTCACAAGGCTGCCATTGCAGAACCCCTCCATAGGCTCTTAGATAAAAAGGCTCCTTGGCAGTGGCTGCATAAACATAGAGTTAGCTTCCAAACGTTAAAAGACATTCTTTCCAGCCAATCAACTGTAACCCATTTTATAGAAAATAAACCCATTTACCTAGCGTGCGATGCTTCACCTTATGGTGTGGGGGCTGTGATCAGCCATTTAGACAATCAAGGGATACAAAGACCAATCGCATATTATTCCCGGACACTAACCAAAGCCAAGAGGAATTATGCCCAGATTGACAGGGAAGCATTGGCAATTGTGGCAGGAGTAAAAAAGTTCCATGACTACCTTTATGGTAGGAACTTTACAATACTGACTGACCACAAACCCCTGTTGGGACTGTTTACCACGGATAAACAGACTCCCCAAATCATGTCACCCCGGATGCTGAGGTGGTCCATTTTCCTCTCAGCATATTCATTTTCTCTTCAATACAGACCGGGCAAGGACATGGGACATGCTGACGCCCTTAGCAGGCTGCCATTGAACATCACTGAGGATGACCCTGCCCCTGTGGGACAAATAATGTCCCTACAGGACATCCCTGACTGGCCTTTAACCGCTAAAGATATAGCTGTGGCGACAAACGCTGACCCAACTCTAAAGAGAATAATGGCCTGGGTTCTGAGTGGGTGGCCAAATGCCAATCCGGATGCCAAGTACATTCCATATTTCAGAAGGAAAGATGAACTGTCAGTTCATCTGGGATGTTTACTGTGGGGAAACTGTGTGGTTATTCCTGAAATTCACAGGCCAGCCATTTTATTAGAATTACATGAAGGACACCCAGGAATAGTTCGCATGAAGGCGTTGGCTAGGAGCCACTTGTGGTGGCCAGGACTGGACAACAACATTGAGGAATGCGTTGCCAATTGCCATCTGTGCCAACGCTCTAGGCCAGAACAACAACACATTCGTACACATAAGTGGGAGTTAGCTAGAAATCCTTGGTCCAGGATTCATATTGATTTCGCTGGACCATTCCAGGGGTTAACATTTCTGGTGGTTGTAGACAGCTTCTCTAGATGGCTAGAGGTAGTACCAGTCAGTTCAGCGACTTCTGGTAGAACAATACAGGTATTAAGGGGCCTCTTTGCCACTCACGGGTTACCAGATGTAATAGTGTCAGATAACGGGCCACAATTCACCTCTGTTGAATTCCAGGATTTCCTCAAGGCCAACTCGATTAAACACAAGACATCAGCACCCTTCCACCCTTCCACCAACGGCTTGGCTGAACGAAATGTGAGGACCACGAAAGACGCTCTAAAAAGAATCATCCGAGGTGACTGGCATCAAAGACTGGCCGAATTCTTGCTGACCCAACACACGACCCCTTGTACTGCTACTGGCAAAAGTCCAGCTGAAATGAGGTGGGGAAGGAGACTAACCACCAAATTGGACAGATTACACCCTGACAGACTGCTACCTAGTGCTGAACTGGACATTCCTATAATAGAACATTTAAAGTGGGGGATTTAATCTGGGCCAGAAACTATGCACAAGGGGACAAATGGATTCCAGGGGTGGTTACTGAAATTTTAGGTCCCCTGTCCTACACTATTGAGGGGGAAGGGAATAGGATCAGCAAGAGACACATAGACCAGTTGAGGAAGAGAACTTCTGGGTGCGTACCAGTAGAAGGGGATCAGAGCATACATGTGGGGAACAGTACATCCGGGTTCAGGGATAACATCTTGCCAGATAGTGGGGTAGCAGAATTGCATAACAACTCAGCCCCTGGGAACCAACAACTGCAATCTAGTCAGTATGATTGGGAAATACCCCTGCGGAGTAGGCCAGGATCAGATGATCTTCAAACACAAACAAACCCACAAAACAGCAATAGGGAAGCATCAGAGCCTGTTAATCAAGAGCCCAGGTCCAACAGAGAAAATCAGCCAAGCGGACAATCTGGTAAGGGTGTCCCTAGCAGCCAGGGTAATAGATACCCTTCTAGAATCCATAGGCCACCAAAATACTTGAAGGATTTTGTTCATAAATAACAACAACTGGGGGGTAAGGGGTGTTGTGTATGTAAATAGTTGCAAACAAGGGAAATTGCAGACTGCACCGTAGCTAGGTTTGAGCGGGAGATTCAGGTGCATTCATTGGCTGCAAATAGCAAGAAGCGGGAAAATAAACGCCGCTGATTGGTTACAGTTCAGACAGTTCCACTATAAAAGGTTGCAACACTTGACAGTTGACAGTTGTGTATTCAATAAACTCGTTCATTGCAAAAACCACTCTGAGTCCTCGTCTATCAGAACCAAACACCAGGGGTAGGCAACCTCGGCTCTTTTATGACTCATGGACTTCCAACTCCCAGAATTCCTGAGCCAGCTTGGCTGGCTCAGGAATTCTGGGAGTTGAAGTCCATGAGTCATAAAAGAGCCGAGGTTGCCTACCCCTGCCCTAACCTCTCAGTACAGTTTGGTCAACCAAATAAAGGGCTGTTTAACTGTACTCATCTGCCTGGCACCATTCGTACTCTTCAGAACCCACTACACAACACCCGGCAACAACAATTACGCCACCTTTACACAACTCTCAACTTTCTAGAAAAGTTGTCCAACTTTGCAAACTTCTGCTTGCAAGGCCGGCCCATGCAGAAGCTCCTCGGAAAGTTTCGGCGGCCCCTCAAGAGGCTCGCTTTTAAGCCAACCTCCCCGGCTGGAGCTCCGCGCCCATCATCCCCAACCCTGCCGTCGGGAGCTCAGCTTAGGGGCAGAGGCACGTGGCAGCGACGGCCGGAAGAGGCGGGAAGGAGCGCAGCAGCAGCAGCGGCGGCGGCTGCCCGACTCCTCGCTCGGTTCTTCGGGAAGCGCCCAGGAGGGAGCCAAGAGCCGTGCACGGGTTAGTTCGCCCCGCCTGGCGTCTGAATGCAGGGAGGGAGGCTGGGGCGGGGAGGGTCGCGCGGGCCAGCTGGGCGAGGCAGCCCCTCCATCCAGCCAAACCATTGGGGAGGGGGAGGTACAGCTGTCCTCCCGGCGGACGGGGGACTCCAGGGGCTGCCCAGAGTCGGGGCGCGCCAGGAGGCATCGGGGCAACTTGAGACCAGCCTCCGGGGGTCTCCTTCCAGGCGGCAGAGGGGAGCTACGGCCAGGCGGGGTCCCAGCCGGCCCGTTGCCCCGGTGGGAGGAGGGGCACAAGCGCCCCCGGCCCTCTCTCGCCTGCCCGTGGCGGGCTTTCCCGGACCGGGAGCTGCAGTGCCGCCGCCTGCGCCCGCCCGGGCCGGAATCCTCCGGGGGCGGAGACGAGGACCAGCGCCCGCTCGCCTTGCCGAGCCCGCCCGCTCGCTCGCTCGCTTTGCCGAGCCCGCTCCGGGCCCCCGCTTTGGCGCCGCGCGCCGATTGGCCCGTTTGAAAGCGGCGGCGCGGCGTCATTGGCGGGCGGGCGACTGCGGCGAGGCGCGGTTAATTTGAATCTGCCGGCGGGGCTTTTGGGTCCGGAAGGAGGCTCTTGCGCCGCGGAGGCACCGGCGGAGGAGCGGTAAGGCGAGAGGCGCCCGCGGGAGCCCTGCTGCAAGGCCCGGGGGACTGGCTGGGCGGGGACAAGCGCAACCGCCCCCACCCACCCCCATCCAAGCCAGCGGTGAAGCTCCGGCCCCGGGGTGGGAGGGGTCCAAAAGGCTTCCGTGGGGGCGGGGGGGACCGCTTTTCTGTGCAGCTCTTAGCTGAAGGCGAAGGGGTCAAAGGGAGGAAAATCAGCCGACTTGGAGTAGGCTGAGTTGGGTTCAGGCGCATGGAGGAGGGCCTGTGGCCTTCCTGGGTGGGGAAAAGGGAAAGTATCCAAAGGGAGGGGGACGTTTGCTACAAATGGTTACTCTCCTCGCTTTCTTTCAGCTCGAGAATCCTTTGGAGCGATGGACGACTACACCAAGATAGAAAAGATTGGCGAAGGTAGGTGCCCCCTGACCTCTGATGAGGGGGGGAGGGGAGGAGCTCCCAGTGCCCTCGTGTGAGGCCTCCTTCATGTCTCCCATTGAATTATGCTAGAGAGAAAATTATGGGATGAAGGTTCTTTGAAATATGTAAAGCAGACAAAACGGGAGGCTGTACCAGCCAAACGTTGCCTCTCTTCCCCTTGGAGATGTTGTGGAGCTTTGCAGCTTTTAAGAAAGCAGAGATCCACATCGGCCTTCACACTCCTAGCACCCAGGGTTCTCCCAGGAGCTCATCGTTTAAAAACCAAACAACCCAAACTGTGGGACATTGACACACATCACACGATTGTGGACTGACTACCCACCAAAAATCTTGCAAGAGAAAATGCGAGGTAGTTGCTTTGGGGAACAGAACGATCATCTTTGTGACCGACATCTTTAGTTCCTTGGAGACAATGTTTTGGTCTTGGTGGGTTTGTCTTGTGCACAAAACCTGAAGAAGAATCGACACTTATTTTGCAAAACTGTCCCTCAGCAATACCTCTTAATCTGGTAAATAAGATGCCTTTTCTCTTCTTGTGAGCTTCTGGAAAGAATTGGGGGCCGTTGTGTGTTCTCTGAGCATCCAAGTTCATCCCTCTAGTGTGCCAAGTTGCTTTGTTTGGTGTTCTTTCTTGGCTTCCCTCTTCCAAGCCTTGGCAACCCCCTCCCTCGCTTCATTCACAATTTAAAAATTCAACAGCCTCCCCTCCCCGGTTGCCTTTTCCCCTTGCGCTAGGAACATACGGCGTGGTGTACAAAGGCAAGCACAAGGCCACTGGCCAAGTGGTGGCCATGAAGAAAATCCGTCTGGAAAGCGATGAAGAGGGTGTTCCCAGCACGGCCATCAGGGAGGTTTCCCTGCTGAAAGAGCTACACCATCCCAATATAGTGTGGTGAGTACAACCCTGTGGTTCCCTGTGACAAAAAGGATGCTTTGCGTATGTGGAGAGACGGGAAGGAAGCTACGTCACTCTTATTGTTCCACATCGTTTGCACACACACATACAAACATGCCCAAAATAGGCCTTTCATGAAATACAGGCAATATCAGTAAATGCCTAGGTACTGATGGTCCTCGACTTATGGCCACAATTGGGACCAGAACTTCTGTTGCTAAGAAGGGCAGTTGGTTAAGTGAATGGTGCCCAATTTCACTAGCCTTTTGGCCATGTTTGTTGAGCAAACGATTGTAGTGACTTACGCAGGGCAGAAGCGAACCCAGCTTCCCCCATTGACTTCACTTGTCAGATGCTGGCTGGGAAGGTTGCAAATGGTGATCATAGGACCCTGGCACACTACAAACATGCTGATCCACCCATTTCTCAAGCCTTCAGATCTCCAACTGCAAAAACAATATGGCTTAGCTCAGGACTTGAGTTTCTGAGATTGTGATGCTCTTCCTTGGAACTCGGCTCCAGTGCGCTTAAGCGAGGCTTCTTTCCAGGTGGAGGGGCTTGGGGGGGGGGTTGCTGCATTGGGTTGATTTTTATGGATACAGATGCTTGCTAGTTGATCCCACCATGTCTATTTGCACCTGGTGAAGTCTAGCTAGTCTGTGGTCTCATTGCTTATTGCTACAAAATGCTTATTTAGTTAAGAGGGACGTTAACGGGGATACATCTAATGGGCTAGTAAAATTTCTTTTGAATGTTTATGTTAGCCTTTCCAGGGAAAATGAAGGGAATTTTAAGCGGGACAGAAGTTTTCATGATATGAAAAAATAAATGAAAATGTCTACGCTATTGCTGTAACAGCTTTTAGACGTCATGCTATACCAGATTTTTTTTAAATCAGTGGGAGCATCTGAACAAACTAGAGAAGAGTACTAATTAATGATACAATTAGATAATTATTAATTTGGCATTTTGTGGGGAATGGGAGCTTGAAGAGCGGTTAGAGTAGGGGTAGGCAACCTTGGCTCTTTTATGACTCGTGGACTTCAACTCCCAGAATTCCTGCTGGCTCAGGAATTCTGGGAGTTGAAGTCCACGAGTCATAAAAGAGCCAAGGTTGCCTACCCCTGGGTTAGAGGGAGCTGTTGTGCTGGCTAGCGTGAAGGAGTTTTGAGTTGTCTTCACTTGTTCAAACAAATCTCTTTAGTCTTCAGGATGTTCTTATGCAAGACTCAAGGCTTTACCTTATCTTTGAATTTCTTTCCATGGATCTCAAGAAATACTTGGATTCTATCCCATCGGGACAATATTTAGATCGTATGCTCGTTAAGGTAAGAAAGAGTAAAATAAAACAAAAAAAGGAAGGTGTGGAAAAAAAATTCTAGCTCATTTCTGCCCTGAGCCTCCTACGGTTGAGATTGGTGGAAGCAGCATAAAAGCATGCGAGTGTGTATAAAAAGTTGCGGGTTTTTTTTGAGGGGTTTTGGCCAAGGAATCCCTGCTTGTGAACTGCAAAGTGCACCATCTGTTAAAGACAGCTGTTGTGACGTTCAGCATGTGCCAAATAAGCTTAGATTTTCCTACTGCTTTTGCAAGTATCTTGTCTACGCTCAGGGACATCCATAATGACCCTTTTCTGACAAAAGTCATCGTGCAATCCTAGGACTTACCGACTTGCATCAGAAATGCAAGTATGTAACCTCTGTGTTGGCTGATGCATGGCTGTGCATCGTTGAATGACGCTGATTGGCTATGGATACTACAGATAGTTCTCTCGGGAGAAGATGTTAACTATTCTCTGAAGCGGAAGTCTTTGCTCTTCTCATTCTTTCAGAGCTACTTGTACCAAATCTTGCAAGGTATTGTGTTCTGCCACTCAAGAAGGGTTCTTCACAGAGATCTGAAACCTCAGAACTTGTTAATCGACGACAATGGTGTGATTAAGCTAGCCGACTTTGGGCTGGCGCGAGCTTTCGGCATCCCTGTGCGTGTCTACACACACGAGGTAAGGGCTCCTCCTTCAGGCAGGACCAGGTCTCTGAAGAGGTTGAAGCACTTCCCCTTTGGGGTGGGGGGGTGAAAGGGTCCTGTGGGGAGAATATAGGGGCGGCCTGCAGATGGGGCTGTTGGGAGTGGAAGGCGCTTCCCAAGATGGCCCTGTGTGAACAGAGGTTTGGCAGCAGTTTGTGTTCAACTAGAAACCGCTTGAAAACAACCTTCCTTTTTCTTTTGGTGGCAACGGTGCTAACGTGGGCTCACTGAGGGAGCAAATGGGTCTTGAGTGCCTCTTCATCCTGAAGGCACGCGTGCCAGAGGCGGCACTCAGAGCCCTCTCTGGGCATGCCTACCACCACCACTGGCAGCTAGCACAGGTCCATTAGGCTACCGCCAGTGCCCAGAACAGCAGCTCTGCCCAGCACAAAGGAAGCAAAGCCAGCTAGCAAGCTCAAGTATAGGTGGTAGAGCACGCCCCTATGGGCTCAGCCGCCCCTGCCTCGCCTTGCCCCACAGGACGAGCCTCCTGCCCACCACCCCACCCACCAGAGACCCCCTGGATCTCCCCCAATCCTGCCCAGCCCCCACAGGCAACCCCCCCATGAGCAACATCAAGGTGGCCATGACTGGCCACGCCCACCAACTCTGCCATGACCACATCAGCCAATGGGCCACACCCCCACCCTCCCACTCTCTGAGGGCACCACAATGCTGATGCTGCCCTGGCACTTTGCTATAAATAAGTGGGTTTTGGGTTGCTGTTTGGGCACTCGGTCTCTAAAAGGTTGGCCATCACTGGTTTAGGTAGTAGCCGGTCAGCCCCAAACCTGCCACTTAAATTTATGAGATTCAAGCAGAAGGGTGCTTGCTACCAATATTCCTTCTGTGAGTGGATGATCGCCCTACCTAGAACTTCCAAAAGGTGTTGAAGCTTTTTTCTTGTTGAAATAGCAGTTAAAATCCAATCGCTGATTTTCTTTCTAGGTGGTAACCTTGTGGTACAGATCCCCAGAGGTCTTGCTTGGCTCTGCCCGCTACTCGACACCCGTAGACGTCTGGAGCATCGGGACCATCTTTGCAGAAATGGCCACCAAGAAGCCACTGTTCCACGGGGATTCGGAAATCGACCAGCTCTTTCGGATCTTCAGGTATCAAGACTGAGATAAACAATCAACTGGGGAAATTAAAATCTGTCGCTTGGGTGTCACCTCTGCATGCTCCAGACTTGAGATAGACATCTGTGGGGTTCCCTGATGAATTAGGACTGCTCTGCTCAGGGTTCCTGGCTGTTCTCATGACAGACAACTCTACAGTAGTGGCCAAAATGGTGGAAACCTTTTGGGAAAAGTGTATTTTTGAGTTTTGATGGCTAATGACACCACTACTTTTTTTTTTTGGAGTAGTACCATAAAATTATATATGTATATGTATTCTATGAAAAGTTGTAGCCAAATAACCAGAAAAAAGGAAGCACAACTTGCTTAGGTTGATCTCAGGTAGCTTTCCTTCGTCCGATTGTAGCCAATGAGCATGAGTGTTTAGAGACCCAATGGGGTGTCATCTTGTTTTGGCAATGAGCCAATCAGATCGCAGTAGGATTCAGTTATTGATGTCCTGTATTGAAGCTGAGAGGAGGACATTTGTCAGTGTGTTATGTGATCGCTATGAACATGGTTGGGTTTTTTTTCCCTGTCATTTAATGAGCTTGCAAAACGTAATAAAATCAAAGTAATGGTGCAAAGAGTTGACTGGTTGCCCAGAAAGCGATGTAAAATAGTATTATTAAGTGAACAAGGCTACATGTCATGTTTCCGACAGATGAAACTCTTCAAAGAACTTCGAGGCGTTGCTTGCTTTAAAGAATCTTTATTTGAGTAGCACAGCATTGGCACTAACATAATTGAAGCCAAAAACTGAGTTCACCTCCCTTGAGCACGTAGTATCAAAGCACAATTCCCTCCCCCTGTTAACAGCCATAAATCACATTCCCCAATTAGTTTAAAACAGACATGTCAAACTTGCGACCTCACATGATGTCGTGCAATGTATCAGGACGGTTTTGTCATTGCTGGCAATGGGGTGGGCGCGGCATCCATGTGATGCATCCGGCCCACGGGCCAGCAGTTTGACACCCCTGGTTTAAAACGAGGGCTTCCTCTCCAGCCCACCAATTCTTTATCATCTCTTATTTCAATAACCTTGGTTCTCACACTAAGATTCAATATTATTATGTCTAGCTAGACTTCGTGCACATTCCCCACCCCACCCCAGCATCATCTAACTCTAAAAGCCAAAAGAAGAAAATGGCTGCATCTCCATCTGTTGTCAATGCAAAAACATCCAATGTTAGCAGCGTTGACACTACAGTTGTAAAGAAATTAGAAGAAAAATTGGTGGAAACCTAACCAAAGGTGGCATTTCTACAATTTCCCACAATTTTGGCCCCTATTATACAGGTGGTTGGAGTATGTCTCTGCTGACCTGCTGTTATGTATGGCTAGAACTACAGATGAGTTTAGGAGTGCGAAACAGCATTTTCTTTACAGTTTCCCCCCCCCCCCCCAAAAAAAAAATTCAGTCCGCTGTGCATTGAGTGGAACCCACTCAAATGCATTTGCCAACTTACCTTAAAAGGGGATTGCTTCTGGTGTCGATGGGCTGATCCAAAGCTCTGCAAAGTTCAGAGCAGTAAAGGAAGTGGACTCACACACACACACACACACACACACAAACACACACACACACACACACACACCTGTTGTGTCCTATTACATCCCTCCTGCTGGACCAATGGAAGCAAAATGATATTTTCCAGCCTGAAGGTGGTTCCCCTATTTCTTCCCAGTCCTGGGGTGCCCAGATGAAATGGGAAGGCAGACCCACACAGGCACAGCCAAAGGACAGCCTCTTTTTTTTCCCCTGCTGTTGCCAAGGCCACAAAGTTTCTATGTCATTTTGTGAACAGGTGATGGCAGGGGAGTCTTAGCCAGCTGGTCTTCACCCTCCGAGGGTGGGACTCCCGAAAGCCTCCCTCCTTCTGAGGTCTCCTAGGAGGGCAGATTCAACCCACCCTTTTCTCCTCTTCCCGACAGAGCGTTGGGGACCCCCAACAATGACGTGTGGCCGGAAGTAGAATCCTTGCAGGATTACAAGAACACCTTCCCCAAATGGAAACCGAGCAGTCTGGCATCGCATGTGAAGAATTTGGACGATGAAGGCCTGGATCTGCTCTCCGTAAGTGAATGCATCGCTCTTCTGCGGGATCTGGAAGTTGGGTCGTGTGCCAAGTGGGCTTCTTTTGAGTTTGAGTTTGAAACCTTTCCCTGCTTATCCAGCTACCTTCTTGAGTCTGACCCATAGGGGGGTTTCCCCCCTAACCAACTTACTGAAAAGACTAATTTGGATAAGCGGTGAAACGTTTCAAACTAAAAAAGGATAGTCCAGTTATACCTCAACTTCCAGACAGTTTGAGCTGGATGACTGAGAGTCTTCGTCAGCACACCCTTCAAGGGCCACAAGGTGGCCCTTTGGATTCTTCTGAAGGGGAAATAAGATGTCTCTCTTGGCTGTTAGACCGGATGGCGGAGGCATTGGACAGAAAGCAGGGTGGCCAGGCTTGAGGAAATAGCTGCAGGTCTGCAACTTGGTTTGGTGAACTGTTGCTGGGAGAAGCCAGGATTTTATGGTAGTTTATCTTTACAAACAGTTCTTGATGTAGCCATTTGTTTCAAATCCAAATGTGTCCCTAGTGCAAGTCTGCTGTTCGGATAACAATTTGTTTGGCTTGTACCTTCTGGATTAAGGGACAACTGCTGGTTGTCCACACAGTTATTCTAACGGGTAAAATAGGGATTTCTTGAGCCAGGTGCATGCAAATGAGTTGCATTCATATAATCTGCCAGAGAGAAGGTGCCAGGAAGGGTTCTGCCAGATGAGATTCGGTCCTGCGTTTTCCTTGCTTCAACATTTTTCTAGCATCTAGCATCTTCCCACAATCGGATGGTCTTGAGCATGTTATCTGGACTGAGTTCGATCCTGTTTTCCCTGATGATGTGGACAGGATTATGGGGAGGCTGAGCTCCACCACCTGTTTGTTGGACCCGTGCCCCTCCTGGCTGGTTTATGAGGCCCAGGAGGAGACACGAGGCTGGTTCCAGGCAGTAATAACTGCTTCTTTGAAGGAGGGTATCTTCCCTGCCGCATTGAAGGAGGCGGTGGTGAGACCCCTCCTCAAGAAGCCTGCCCTGGACCCGGCTGTTTTAAATAACTATCGTCCGGTCTCCAACCTTCACTTTTTGGCGAAGGTTGTTGAGAGTGTGGTGGCGCATCAGCTTCCTCTGTTCCTGGAGGAAACTGATTATCTGGACCCGTACCAATCGGGTTTCAGGCCCAGGCACAGCACGGAGATGGCACTGGTCACGCTGGTGAATGATCTCTGGCGGGCTCGGGACAGGGGTTGTTCCTCTGTCCTAGTCCTATTAGATCTCTCAGCGGCTTTTGATACCATCGACCATGGTATCCTACTGTGACGTCTCAGTGGGTTGGGAGTGGGAGGCACCGTTTTACGGTGGTTCTCCTATCTCCTGGACCGCTTGCAGTCGGTGTTGACGGGAGGGCAGAGATCTGCCTCGAGGCCTCTCGTTTGTGGAGTTCCTCAGGGGTCGGTTCTCTCTCCCCTCCTGTTCAACATCTATATGAAGCCGCTGGGTGAGATCATTGGTGGTTTCGGGGTGGGGTATCATCAGTACGCTGATGATACCCAACTTTTTCTTTCCACCCCGAACCAACCCAGCAATGCCCTCGCCGTGATGTCCCGTTGCCTGGAGGCGGTCCAGGTCTGGATGGGGAGAAACAGGCTTCGTCTCAATCCTGCCAAGACTGAGTGGCTGTGCATATTGGCATCTCGGGTTAACCAGACCATTCCACCTTTAACGATGGGAGGGGTGAGGTGTTACCCCCCGTTGATAGGGCTCGCAACTTGGGCGTCCTCCTTGACTCCCGGCTCAATTTTGAAGACCATATAGGAGCCGTGACCAGGGGGACTTTTGCCCAGGTTCGCCTGGTGCGCCAGTTGCGACCCTATCTGGACCGAGATGTCACCCATGCACTCGTGACCTCCCAGTTAGACTACTGCAACGCTCTCTACACGGGGCTGCCCTTGAGGACCACTCGGAGGCTTCAGCTGGTGGAGAATGCGGCCACACGAGTTGTGATGGGGGTTTCCCGATACTCCCATGTAACATCTCTACTCCGTGAGCTGCATTGGCTTCTGGTTGCCCTCCGGGTGAGATTCAAGGTGCTGGTGATGACCTATAAAGCCCTAAATGGCTTGGGTCCAGGATATTTGAGGGAACACCTGCTGCCGGCATCAAGTTCCCTTCGTCCTGTGCGCTCCCACAGGGAGGGCCTTCTCGGGGTGCCGCCGGTAAAAGACTGCCGGCGGATAACACCCAGGGGGAGGGCCTTCTCAGTGGGTACACCTGCCCTATGGAACCAGCTGCCTGTAGAGCTTAGGACTGCCCCCGACCTTCGGTCATTCCGCCGGGACCTGAAGACCTGGCTCTTTGAGCTTTCTGGCCCAGGCTGAGAGTTTTTAATTCGGGGTTTTATATTTTTCAGGGATCAAATTTAATTATTTTTAATTGTTTTTAACTTTTGTATTGTATTGACATTTTTAAATACCTTGTAAACCGCCCTGAGTCCTACGGGAAAAGGGCGGTATATAAATTCAATAAACTTAAACTTAAACTGCAGGGTCTGCTCCCCCCCCCCCCCGCAAAAGGATGTCATTCTGATCAGTGATGGAGAACCATTTAGAGACCGAGTGCCCAAACTGCAACCCAATACCCACTTATGTATCGGGTGCTAGGTGGGTGTGGCCCATTGGGTGGGTGTGGCCCATTGGGTGGGCATGGCTGCCGTGGTAACGGCAGACTGGGTAGGACTAAAAAGTTCAATCAATCAATACCAACTGTGCGAGAACTTTTTTTTTCCCCGTGAGAAGTTGAAATTAATTGATTGAACCTTTTTTTCTTTTTCTTTTTTGCACACGGCGGTGGAAGCGAAAAAGTTTTATAAAACTCAGCTGAAGGCCTAGGACTGGGGCGACGGCGCGCGTGCCCACAGAGAGGGCTCTGCGTGGCACGCGTGCCATAAGTTCGTCACCATGGCTCTAGATCAGACATGTCAAACTCGTGATGTCGCGTGACGTATTGGGGTTGTCTGGCCTGCGGGCTGGCAGCTTGACACCCCTGCTCTAGATGCAGAGTGGTCATCAGGATTACTCAGTAGGTTGCTAGTTGTCTAGTATATATTTGTGATTCTGGCTTTCCACGTCCCAACTTGTTTTGAGGTACTTCTCACGAAGTTGTGTAGGACAGCAGTCCCCAACCTTTTTGGCACCAGGGACCAGTTTCATGGGAGACAGTTTTCCACAGACCGGGGCAGGGGGAGAAATGTTCAACCTAGATCCCACATATGGACAGTTTCCCTCGCCCACCGCTCACCTCTAACTGTGCAGCCCAGTTCCTAACTGGCCGGTACCGGCCGGCAGCCCAGGGGATGGGGACCCCTGTGTAGGACCCCTGTGATCTATTGTTTGTTCTAATGTCCAGAAGACATAGTATGTCTTGCATTAAATGGTGAAGGAGATGACCGGTAGGTCTAGCGTGGGCATCTCTCCCCTTTCTCTTCTTAACATCCACGTAGGGAGACTGATTCAGCCATAGGGCCCAGACCCCACTGAATATAATAGCTACCCACCACCTTTCCCATGGCAACCAATGGCTTTCCTGCCGTACTTTATTTGGGTTAACAGTTAAGGCCCTTTTAATTAACAGATTACAAGCTGGCCTGTTGCAGGGCAACTGACATTGTACTTCCAAGAACCTTTTTGGGCTCCAGAAGCAGTGCCTTGCTTAGGAGGATCACACCCATGGAGAGGGAGGGAAGAAGCATCAGCAGAGAATAACCTAAGGCAGGGGTGGGCAACCCTGGCTCTTTTATGACTCGTGGACTTCAACTCCCAGAATTCCTGAGCTAGCATGGCTTGGTCAGGAATTCTGGGAGTTGAAGTCAACGAGTCATAAAAGAGCCAAGGTTGCGTATCCCTGACCTAAGGAGATTTTCTTCTTGTCTCTGATGCTTTGCTTTACCTGGCCATGCCCTCCGGGTCAGCCATTTTGTGATCATTTTATGCAATCTAAACCCACAAAGTGGCTGCAGAGATAGGCGATCTTCTCAAGTGGGACTGAAGAATATGGGTCAAATGTTTCCTGCTCGGCCGAGGACGCCCATCACTCCATCCTTCTTCCCTGTGGATTGTCGGTGGGTGATGTGTCCCTTTGTTCTGACTTGCAGAAAATGTTGATCTACGATCCTGCAAAAAGGATTTCTGGCCGTATGGCCCTGAATCACCCATACTTTGACGATCTGGACAAATCGAAACTCCCAGCCAACCGGCTCAAGAAATGCTAACTGTTGGTTTGTTGAAGAAGCTGCTGAGTTTTCTAGGAGAGTATGTGCAAATTGTAGCTCATCTTTTTTTATATGTGTCTTGTCTTGATCTAAAATTATAGCCCTGTTTAGAGTACCCTAATGTAAAATCCTCCTCAAATGTAAATATTAATCAATTTAGCCCTCAATAAAATTGTGCACTGTTAATTATTCCCACCGAGATATAAAGAAATCCTTCAAAACTAGGATGGAATGTTTCTTCCAGATGCTTGCAGATGCTCGGCTGACTACCAAAAGGGGCTAAAGGATTTTAGCCTTGGGGCTAAAGTGGAGAACACGTGGGCAGCCCCTGCTGTGATCTGCAACTCCTTCCGGGTCAGTGAGGGTCACCCTCTAGTCCACCAGCAGACTGGGGAGTGGTCTCATCGCATCTGCCTCATCTTGAGGTGCAGCAATAGAAGTTGCAGCAGACCATAGTTCCATTAAATATTTGTTTTCTTGTATGAAACCTGAGATTTCAGATACCAGCTGCTTCCTGAGGATCTCAAGCCATGGAAACTCAGATTTTTTTTGTCACGGCTGACAGGCAGACATTCCACCGAAGGAGCTCTGTTTACTGAGCTCACTTTGTCGTGTTCTGAAGCAGAGGAGGAAATGAGGTCATCATAAATGTAATCAATTCAAGTGAGAAATGGTGGCTGCTGCGTCCATGACTCAACAAACCGACTTGTCAGCCTGCCATTTCCGCTTGAACCACAAGATGTCAGCACAGTCTCTGCACAATCATAGAGAAATCAAGGCGTGGTGGGAGACACTGCAGAATACAGCTGAATCACACGAATAGCTTGCAGGATGATTAGAGGGGCGTGTGTAGTTGTATGTGAGTTTATGGGGCAGAATTACTACACTTAAAAATGATTGTTTAAAGGATGGCAAACTGTTTAAAACCCTATCTCCATTCTCTCATCTTGGGTTTTGCTTTCTGGGAGTAGCTGGTGGATAGGAAGATGATTGCTTTTCTGAAAGGAGTGTTCATCATATTTGCCAAATCTGTTGAAATCATATTTACTTAATATAAATCTAATATCTAATGTTTTGCACTGTTAGACTGAAAAGTGCTACTACATGTTTTGTTTTGGCATCAGCATCTTCTGCTTTCTCCTTCAACCACAAGCAAATTTGTGCGTTCACTTGACCTGTGAAGGAACAAACCCTTTTCTCAACTCCAAAGCATCTTGAACTCAAGAAATAAGTATAGGAATGCTTTTCCGCTTCTACTCACGGCTTCCCATCTTTGGCCAAGTGTGAAACCCAAACACTTTCAACATATGTGGATACAATTCATTTGCATTTAATGCAGGTGAGAAAATTCTGCTGGTGCATCTCTGCTCTTCCCCTTAATTAGAAGTGTGATACGGAAAATATTGTGCTTCCAGCTGGCCATTCATTACCACAAAATGTTCATAAATTTCTGAACAAAATTAAAAGGAGGAAATTTAATCCAATATAAGTAAATTATGCCTCAATTCCAGGCTTTTTCTGTCTGCTTAGAAGAAAGGTCTTGTGTGAAGAATCCAGAGAAAGAAATATTAAAAAGGCAGAATATATTTCCCCAAAGGATTTTAAAGGCAGAAACCAACCCCCCCTCTCTGCCCCAGACAGAAACCAGGTCTGCAGAAATGCAGATGTGATAATCACGTCACAAAGATTGGAGTTAGGAAACTGGGATTAGAAAGATACCTAGAATCAACAATCCCTCACCAAAAAATTCCAACAGTCATCAGCCACAGCTACAAGGAACCAGGATATGACCTTGGGGATATAATAGGATTAACCCACCACCATCAGAATACCAGGAAGGCACACTCAGACTCAGGTCAAAGTTCATGCCACAGGAACAACTCCAAACAAAAGCTCAAGAAGGTATAAATACCCACCATTCTCTACTACATGTGGTTAGTTTTTTCCAGAGCCATCTTTCTGTCTGGCTCTCCTCTTCAATAAACTACAACCTTCTTTCTAAAGCAATCTCCATTTTGCTTATTCCCTGCTTGGACTGGACCCTGATGAAGATTTTTCTTTCTACAGTATATATATCTTTGGTTTTATTTGTTATCCACATCTTAACACCTGGCAATAACCAACTGGTGAACTCTGGCTATGGCAGTTAAAACTCGTCCAAAAGGTGAGACCGCCTCCTAAATCTTTCATTTGCCACTTTAACTGCCTAGAGTTGGGATGGATTATCAGACCGTCCTCGTCTCAAGCCATCCTAAACACATAGGGTCTCTCCTTTACATATGGCCATCTTGTGACCAGAGTCATTCTGTGGAGAAATACACACGTATGAATGCGTACAACATTTTTTTTGCTTGTGGGGGGCGGGTTTAGTCAATCAGAAAAGACATGCACATGTCCACTTCAAACTTCAGCAAGATGTAGAGGTAGGAAACAGCAGAACTTTTTAACGTCTCAATTCAAATTAAATTTTCAAAGTTGATCCATTCTTAAGAAAGGCTTAAAGGATGCATTCCCTGTCTAAGAACAGGTCTGCAGCCATTGCAGTCTGCAATGTGTTTTTAGATATTTTACACTGGGCCCAATCCTCAACCCCTCCGTAGACTTTGCCTTCTTTTAGGACATCTTTTTCATGAACAAATTTAGGAAGACAAGATGCAAGGTGAAGTCATGGCCAGCGGGAGGAAATGAAGGTGGATTTGGAGGGCTTCCTTGGCGCCTGCACTGTAACACGTCCTCAGTTGCAAAGGGGAACCTGCAATTAGTGGAGGGGGGCGGAGAAAGGAAGGGCTCTGAACTGTCCAAAAGGGCACCAGGACCTCCTGCAGCTGAAGTGCTCTGTATGGCTTAGGACAGGTGCCTGTGCAACAAACACAAGGCAGCAAAGGTGGCCTTAGATACCTGGGATGAAAACTCTATACTCCGGTTCTGTGTCTTCGTAAGCCTTGCAATCATACATGGCCGTGTGACCAAGTTGGGTCCAGGCTCAAGAGTTCTAGAAAGACTGGAAAGAAGCGTGAATGGCTTTTAACACATTCTTTAAAATGAGAGAGTCGAGGCAAGATTGTATAGCTAAACCATTTTATTGAGATGCTTTTCCCAAAATAGAAACAAAAGTAAGTCCCACCAAGCTTAAAGGCCACAGGCAGAATTAAACCAAATGAACCAGCCATTTGGTTCTAGAAGCTCTTAAGTAGTTCAACCGTTGGGTATTGCAAATAACTGGTTCAATGACTCCTCTCCATTGATTTTGTCAGGCGCAGCAGCAATGTTTCTACAACACGCTAGGTGCAAACATTTTGCCATAGGCTGCCTCTTCTGTGTATTGGAGCATTGATTCATGGGACAGGTAAGAAGCTGAGCGCAGAGCTTCCCTGTCCAGAGGTGGTTGCTAAATTGGACTCCAGAAGGATGCCATAAGCAGCCTTAGGCTCTCCTCCACAGGAACAAACCTCCCTTTGCGCGCATCCCTCTTGCTCTTGAGAGCCAAAGGGATGAAATCTGAGCCACAGATTTTTCCTCAGCCTGCTCTGCCTTCCTCTTGTGAACCTTGACCAAACATGATAGATAACGTGCAAATACCCTTTGCCTTCCCAGCCCTTGGTAACAAACAGTACCGTGAGTTTTTGAAGATATGGATTATTTAATGTATACAGTGGAGAGATTTCCGAGTCTCCTGGTGTCCGAAGCAGAGCCGGCGGTCTCCGCTTCTGGGCCCTGGGAAGGTGGAAAAGGTTTCCTGATTCGGCAGCAGCTGAGAAAGATTCCTTGAGAAATCTGCCTCACTGATGGGGGATTATTTATTCACCTGCTTTACCTGTAAATATGTAGTTAAAGGAGCAGGCTTTGAAAAAAGGTATTTATACCCCTCTAAGGAACTGAGAATACAGATGGGAGCGTCACACTGACTCCCCACAATCTCCTTGTCTGGTAGGGAATGAGCCACCCTGGTTCACATCTGCCCGAAGGGGAGGTGGGTAGTCTTCGACTTACAACCATAATTGAGCCTTATAATTATAGTGGTAAATTGTGACAGTCATAAAGCAGATAACCATGTGACTGGGCCAGCTTCCATTGCCTTTTTTTGCAGTGATTGTTAAGTGAGTGCCATGGTGGTAAAGTAACCATCCCGATTGCTAAACAAACACCACTGGTCATGGTTGACTCTGGGTGCTTTCTGACTGAAACTGGAAGTAAACACAGGTTTCTGGCAAACATCGTAAATTGTGGCCACGTGGAAGCAGTCCTATGTGGGACTGGCTGCCAACCATCCCGAATGACATCTGACTGCAGGGGAGGGGGAAGGCGTTGGAACTTTGGTCTAAGTGCCTTTTGCAGGGGGTATGTCCATTGTAACTTTGGTCACTAAGCGAGTGGTTGTAAGTCGAGGACTACCCCACAACCTCAGGTCTCCCAATCCAGCCCCCTCTGTCCTGTCCCAGGAGGTAGCCCATTTACTCCTAAAGTATTTTTGAAAAACAATGCTAATATAAAAAACCCCAAAATGCTGGGAATCTGATGTCTGCGTATATGTCTTCAGCAAAAGATATTTACCAAAACGTCTAGAGGAAAGATTTCCCAGCATTTTTAGAAGCAACAAGACACCCAGACAACTTAGTTAAGAAGCTGTCATTTTTAAAAAAATGGGATTATTTGGGCCAGAGTGACACTATTGAAATGCGGGTGGACGGTTGTTGTTTTGTAGAGTAATAAAAATGGAAGACGTCATTTTATTTAAGGAGCCCTTCACGTGTGAATATGTATAATGAACCAAAGAATATTATGCAGACGTTTTCCAAAGAAAATTAGCAAAGAGTGTTCCTGCCTTTGGATTTGAAAGAGAAAAAGATACTTTCCTTAATTTCATTCCTGAACTAGATAAAAAGGAGAGAGTTACACTTGGCAGTTGCCTCCTGCCCTAAAAGGGCAAATATTCAACATACATATTGGATCACCTAACTGAAAAAAAATTGTACACTTTGTGTTCTTTGGCTGATTGACAGTTACAATCCTAATGACATCAGTTGTTAATGGATCTCATTTTTTTCAGACAAAAGGAACAAGGATTTAATTATTACAAATGCAGTCCTTGGGGAAGGAAAAACATCATTCACCTAGCAGAATTGGACATGTTGCTAGGCTATCAATTTCAGGGAAATTTTAAAGCCATTGTTTTGCTTTCAGCACTACGGTGAACGAAGGGTGGCGAAAAGAAATGATTTAAAGATGATTTAAAGGCTTGGCTAATTTTGCAATCTCAGAGAGAGAAAATGTCACAGACATATTATTTAAAGACCTTCCCCTACAGCCCCCCCCGCACAGAAATGCTCATTCACAAGTATAAAAAAATAGGTTCACGTCAGAGATCAAAATACTGATGTTGAATTTCTTGTTCTTGAATATAAAAGGGGTGTGTGTGTGTGTGTGCCAATTTCAGCTTATGGAAATGGCAGAGTTAGGGTCTAAGAAAGAGATGTACACTACTGAGGTGAGCTTGTGCTTCCTAACCTTTGGTGATCCCTGAATTCAGGTGGAATACAAGTGGTGCCTCCCGGTCTCTCTTGCCCAATCTGCTACGCCTTTGGTCTGGGGAGAGACCCACTGAAACGAAGGGGAGCAGAGTCTTTGCGGGTCCCACCAGGTCCAGCTGTGCCCAGGAGCAATGCTAGAGCTATTTTTTTCCCCAGCTGAGCCAAGATGGGTTGGCTTTCTCTCCATTCAGGCAACGACAGTTGAGGAACTCCAGAAGCACCACTTCCTTTTTGAGTGATGTTTATTGAGGGCCAGTTCTTCCTTGTCTCGCTCCTTCTTAACCCGCTGGAAATGATCTTCCTCCTTGAGGTACCAAATGGGAGGCCAGCGGTGCTTCTCAAAGTATTCCTGATTGTCTGGGGAACAAACGATACACTCAGTAAGTTTTGTCAATATTTTGAACCAGCAAAGTCTTAAAAACCTGTCTATTTTCTGGAATTATAAAGAGCTAGGGCAATGCGTTATCTATTCACACAGAAAAGTCACGGAATGCGGAATCTGAAATCTTGTGCTGATTTCTTGTGTGTGTGTGGGTGGGGGGGAATCTCTTCAAAAGTCCACCAAGTTTCAAGTTGTTATAGGATAAGGGATGAAAACTTCTGAGATTTCTTATTTGTGGTGGAGGGCATAGCTGTCTGTGTCTACTTTCGGATATTCTCCAATAGAAAACTCAGAAGAGACACTGTGTTTCCCCCAAAATAAGACCCAATCGGAAAATAAGCTCTACCATGATTTTTCAGGATGCTCGTAATATAAGCCCCACCCCCAAAATAAACCCCAGTGAAGATCGTCAGTCAGATGGACACATTTAGTACCTTATTTTCCCCGAATATAAGCCCTAACTGGAAAATATAAGCCCTAATGTGTCTTTTGGAGCAAAAATTAATATAAAACCCAGTCTTATTTTCCAGGAAACACAGTAGTTCATTTTATGAAAGACACAAAACGCAAGACTGCCGTAACTCAAAATGGACCTTCCTAGTTTACAGAAGAGATCATCAAAATGTGTGAAATTGAAGCGTCCCAAAGACAGAATAGGAAGCTTCAGGGGTGGGATCATTTCTGCAGCTGAATATTATGTGTTCTTAGATTACACTGATTCTGCAGCTATATATATATAAAAAAAGGTCTTTAAAGTTATGTTATCATAAGCAGTAAACCATATAAACATCTGCAGGTGGACTTCAAATGCAGACATAAAATATTGAGAAAAGGTTGGGGAGAAAGTTTGCCAGAATTTCTTACCAGGAGACTTCATTTTAATTTCCTTTCGGAACTTCGAACAAACACTGTTATAGTTAGTGCAGATGTAATGCAAGCACCAAGCTGCCAGCTGCTTAGCATTGTGGAACTGGAAAAGAAGCAGAGGGGAGTGAGTCAAGGCAAAAGAACATTCCAGGGGTGTAGCCTTCTCCTCTGCTGAAGCTTTGGGGGACCTCTTGGGAAGCAGGCATTCAGGCTGGACATTTCACTGGAGCAGTGACTGCTTCTCAAACCATCCTGATAACCCAGTGAGTGTTTCCAAGGGGCATTTTCTGAGAGGACAGATGTTACTCTCAGAGGAAACGAGGAGATATTGGCAGTAGGAAACTGATGGGCCAAAAAAGGGAGGGATTTCACTTAGGAAAACGTCCCTCGGCCGCCTCGTATTTGGTCCTGAAACCTCCACTGCTCACAGTCATCCCAACCAGGCTGACCACAAGTTGATTCTTGTAGTCCAGAGCATCGGGGCGTTCCTCTTTTTTTCCCCATCTCCCACTCTGGAGAAGCTGGAATCTGCTCTTATTCTGCCTGCCGATCTCCCTCCCTCAAAGACATTCCCCTTCTCATTAAGGACAGATTGAAAACGGGGGTTTTAAGGTGGTGAGAAGTTGTGTCCTCAGCCTTTCAAAAGGAACAGGTTGAGGAGCACAAAAACCACGTATCTTATACGTCCCCAGCCCATTTGCAATTGTTATCCCAAAAGTAATGTTGAAGAAAAAGGAATCTTCTTTTCACCCACGGGGAAGAACACAGTAGCTCTCCATCCATAAATTCTTCACCAAAAGGAAATACAGGCAGTCCTCGATTTACCACTCTTATATAAGTCACCTTTTTTGAGTCCTGTTGTACTGTAGGCGAATGGTTTTAAGTCGGGGACTACCTGTGCATAATTTTTACACTGTCACCAGCATGGAAAGTATTTACAGTAGAGTGACACCAACCTGGGCTATTTCCAAAACACACAACACTTCTCCATCTACGCAAACACCGCTTGCAGCTGTCCTGGTGAGTGCCTGTACGGTGTGTTGCTCTGTTGAGGGAGAGAAGCCGGCGTGAGCTGCACTTGTGAAATCACTCCCCTGTGTTTCCCACCTGGCCCTCCTTCCCTTCCCGGCCCAGCCTTTGCCGTGTCTGCTGCTGCAACCGCTCTCTCTCTCAGCCAGCCCCTTCTCCTTGAGGCCAGGGGAGAGGAGGGATAACTATTATGATAGTTAATTTCAAGAACACTAACACAATAATTAACAAAGTCAGGCTAGAGTAATAAACGGGTCTTGGGCTGCTTCTGTCTGCAGGATTTGCTGAAACTCAATTGCTTAAGATGTTATTAGGCTCTCAAAGTAGAGATTTACAATGGAAGCTTTAATATTCACACTCTTTCAATTAAGAATAATCAGGCTGCCTAAAGGGCATTGTGAACTGCAGCCTGTTATTTGCTTTCGGTCTCTTAAGCAGGCACACGCATTTCGGGGAGGGGGGGAGGACTCAATTAATTCAGCACAGAGAGATCGGGTGGAGGCAACCCGACTTTTCCCTCACTGGAAATGTAGATTGAGATTCAGAACACAAAGCGGCCAAGAGCTGGTCCTTCCAGGGTGCCTAGCAGGGAGGGGGGAGGGCGAAAGGCTGGAGAGGCTCACCTGCCAGCGCGGCCAAGTGGGGCAGGCAGAATCGGTTGGCCAGGGCAATTAATTCAAGGGGGTCCAGATCCTGGCTGCAGGACAGTTGCTTGGTGTACAGGTAATCCAGGACGGCTTGCATGGAAGTCTTAGTGATGTTGGGGAGAACAACCTGAAACGTTGGGGAAGGTATTTTTAAATGTTCAGAGCGAGAAATAATCCAGTCTAGGAGAAAGAGGGCTGTGTTAAATTTTCCACCTAGGTAAAGTGGTGGTGAACCTATGACATGCGTGCCAGAGGCGGCACGCAGAGCCCTCTCTGTGGGCACATGCACCGTCACCCCAGCCCCGCTTCCCCCTGCAGCCCCCTCCTCACCAGCAGCCCCCCCCCCGGAGGAGAGTCACCCCTGGGTGCGGCCCGCACAGAGCAGCGCAGCCAAGGACATGGCAGCCGGAGTGGGGCGGGGGAAGAACAGGGCAGAGTGGTTTTTGGACACTGAGTGTCTAAAAGGTTCACCATCACTGACCTAGGTTGTAAGATGTTTAGAAAAAGAGGGTAGGGGTAGGGGAAGGAGGGGCAGAACCTGGGGGCGGAGTTAAAAGAGGACTCAATCTCAAAACGTAGGTAGCCACAAGCTACCAATCATTATTCTTTAAAAAAATCTCATCTCAGACATGCAGAACATTTACTTGGGTCTATGGGAAACTATGCAGGATTAAAATCTAAATTAAGATTGGAGACCACCAAAATACAAACACCCCTAACCCAACGCTATGATGCTCCTTCAGGAGTAATAGCTGTTCTTATGGAATTTGTACATACACACACTCTCACGTACAAACATGTTCTGAAGCTTAAGGCTGGAGCTGTAGAAACAGTTCCCACTGTAAATTTGCGCTACAGCAGGCTTGCTATTTAGTTGATTTACTAAGCCGTTGCTCAAAGTCCTGAACATAAAACACAGACCTGATTCTCATTAATGAACCACACTTTCAGTGGAATGCATCATCACCAAAGGCAGCTTGTTCTACTACCAAGCCTACAATTATTAGAATGAAAAATCTACCATCCCATCAGGAGGAGCCTTGTGTTAAATTAATACTACCTTTTTACAATCTTTCTTCTGCATATAATTCTGCTTTCATGCGGTTAGAGTAAAATTGGTTCTTTGGCCTTGCAAAGTATCTTGGCAGCAATTCAGCCATTTATTGCTTCATTGAGTCATCTTGGCCTTCTTCGAAAGTTTTGCTTCATCAAGGCAATGCACTAATCAGGATCTCATCTTACAAGATGAAATCAAATATGTTAGCATACCTCTTACCCTCTTTGTGTTCTTTGTGGCAAAATCATTTTCTAGAGACCAAGAGAAAACCCACAGCTCTACACTGGACATCCCAGAAGGTGTACCATTTGTAAATGGTAAATTTATTATATGTACTTATTATATGTTTTGTTGTTAGCCGCCCTGAGTCCTTCGGGAGATAGGGCGGGATATAAATCCCATCAATAAAATAAATAATAAATAAATAAATAAATAAAAATTGTAAATTTTAATTTGTAAATGGTAAACTTGCAAATGGCAAATGGCAAGCCATTTCCAAAACCACCTGTATAGATACAAGCTAGGCAAAACCTGGCTTAATGCCAGTAATTGTGAGAGGGATCTTGGAGTTTTAGTGGACAATCATTTAAATATGATTGATTTTTGGCTTTGCGGCAACAGCCAAAAAAGGTCAATGCAGTCCTAGCCTGCATTAACATAAGGATAGAATCAAGATTAAATGAAGTTCTAGTACTGTTATACAAAGCCTTAGTAAGGCCATACTTGGAATACTGCATCCAGTTCTGGTCGCCATAATATAAAAAAGATGATGAGACTCTGGAAAGAGTGCAGAGAAGAGCAACAAAGATGATTAGGGGTTGGAGGCTAAAACATATGAAAAACACTTACAGGAACTGGGTATGTCTAGTCTAATGAAAAGAAGGAGCAGGGGTGACAGGATAGCAATGTTCACATATTTGAGGGGCTCCTACAAACTATTTTCCAAAGCATCAAATGACAAGATGAGAAACAATGGATGGAAACTAACCAAGGAGAGAAGCAACCTAGATCTAAGGAAAAAATTCCTAATGATGACAGCAATCAAGCAATGGAACAGGTTGACTTCAGAGGTTTTGGCTTCTGGAGGCTTTCCAAAAGAGACTGGACAATCATTTATCTGAAATGGTATAGGATCCCCTGCTTGAGCAGGGGGTTGGACTAGAAGATCTCCAAGGCCCCTTCCAACTCTGTTATTCTATGTTCTATATGATTGCTAAGAAAATGACATGGTTATGTCCATACAGTGGGCAGAGTTGACCTCAACTTCAAGGAGGCTGATAGAATAGATGAAGGTTGTCTATGGAAAGCTCTACACTAAAGTATCCAATTTGGGGGGAGCTGATAGATATATTTCAAAATCTGAGGAACTATTATGATGCCAAAACAAAATGGCTGTGCTGGAGGCAAACCTTGGGTGAAACAAGTAATGAAACAGTTCTCAGAGGAGGAAGAGAGAAGGAACTCTGGGCATCTGCTTCAAAGACCTGGTCGTTCTATGCCAGATGCTCCCAGCTCTTCCTCAAGCACAAATAAGTCTTCTCATCAAAATGCAGCTGAAGGCAACCTGTGACGGACTCACTTTTAGAAAGAGGTGGACCTCCTGCAGCTCCTCAACAGCAAAGGAAACAATGGCTTGAAAGCAAGTGATGGAGCTTGAAGTTTCATGGGAGAAGAAAACCCACCACAGGAGGCAGCTGGGCAACAAAATTCTCTTGATACAGTAATTCAGTTTTGCTAAATCCTGAACTGCTATTCTTGCTGGTTTGCATTCCTATGCCTTCTTCTCATTTTTGGGAGACTTGACTGTCTCAAGAGCCCAATTTATGACTCAGTTCTAAGTTATTTTCCTAATCCTCCCAACTTGATGGCTAAACGATGAGCAGCAAAGCTCTGACTTCCATCACTCACAATACATTTTATTAGAAAGCTGCAGCATCAGGCCAGACAACAAAATCATTGTAAAGATGGACAAATCATCCATCACTTCCCTTCCGCACGGAAGCCTCCTGCCAAGGTATCATTTGTATCTTCGAAAAGTGGTACCCTGGACCCTCAGCTCCCTAAGTTCTCATCCACTGCCCTATAGCAACTGAAATAAAATATTGGAGCTCATGAAAAGTGCCCATAGAGGTGTCCAAGTGGCACAACCAGAAGCATCAATCTAATTGTGGACCAGAAGCATAAGCCTGGCTGATTGTGGAAAATCCGAGCAGGGTCAGATCTTTGATAAGAGGCAATAGCCCAGTTCCCCAAATGAACAATGCAAAGAGCCTTTCCTCGTTTGTTATGTGCGCACAGGCAGACATATATCCACACATTAGGGATCTATGCCAAATGTCCCTGCAAGGAAGGGGACAAAGCTGGAAAATGATGAATGCATAGGCACAGTGTGCAAAACAAGGTCAAGGACTCTATTCTGGGGCCCTGTGTTAGCAATTTTCTACCCTTAATATAAAGACCATGAAGCTAAAAATAATTCAGAGATGCTTTCTGGGAAGCTGTTTATTTTTCAGCCCTTTGCAGTATTACCTTTCCTAGGACAACTGCTTTCAATAATTCCCCAATGGTTTGGTTTTTTTCTTCCCACTTTCAAAGTCATGTTCTCCAAAGAATCAATGCTTATGCTGGGGAATGGAAGGAACAGAGTGAAGCAAGAGCAGAAGCTCCCTCAAAACACATTGATGCATCAGGTTTTCAAGATTTTTGTTACATACTGCCCATCTTCCCTCCTTCTGAATTAAACCCAGAAAGCCAGGTTGAAGTCCAAGAAGGAGAAAGTATTGGCAAAGGTCAATCCAGATAATCAAGACTGGACTTGTTCTTCGATGTCCCGTTACTCGTTGCATTGTTCTGTTGAGACAAATGGCTCCTCTCCTACAGAAGAACCATATGTCCTCATCACAGCCCATGGCTGATTGTGGAAAAACAGAGCAGGCTCAGATCTTGGATGAGAGGCAGTCACAAAGTTACATGTGCTTTGAGCCCAAACTCTTCTCCAGGGTTTCTGCTCTGGTGGAGATGACCCCCACACAAAGTTCTTGCATTACCCATGCAATTTAATAATAATAATAATAAAGTTGGAAGGGACCTTGGAGGTGTTTCCATCCGTTGCTTCTTGTCCTGCTTTCAGGTGCTTTGGAGAATAGCTTGACTCCCTCTTCTTTGTGGTAGCCCCTGAGATATTGGAACACTGCTATCATGTCACCCCTCACCCTTCTCTTCATTAAACTACACATACCCAATTCCAGCAACCGTTCCCTAATTTCTCAGAGGACATTCCACTAGACACAAGCATTCATGACAACCACTTTATAAAACATACAAAGCCAGGGAGAACATGTAGAGTTGCCACTAGAGGAGGATCAAGACCCACCATCTCAGCAATGATTCAGGAGAGGAGATTTCCTCCTCCCCCACTTTTTTTTTTACTGGCTGTTACAGAGACTGAGCACAAATGCCTAACTTAATGCTGCAAATAACCTGTTCTTCCTGCAGAATTTCAGAACAATAAATAAATTAGAAGGGGCTCATTATATTTATGTGGAACTACCTCAGTCTTCACATACTGCCCACTTCTTGAACCAGCCTCTGCTCCTTCCTTTCCCATCACTCACCCCAAACAAGGCAGCGAAAGACGATGGGCACAGAGACCTTCATGTGCTATGAAAAAATACGGCTTTGCAATTAATATTTAAGATTACCAAGAAGAATGCACGTTATTAGTGGTTATAATTAGGAACCAGATTGTGTGTGTGTATGTGTGTGTGTGTGTGTTTTAGAGCACAGCTTACTGAATCAAGGTATGTATTTTTAATGAACCACCTGCTGGGGGTGCCTCCAGGGAGGGAATTATGCTTACTGCTGTTTCAAAAGTAATGAGAATTTTTTTTTTAGTGGAACACAGCTTCCAGAATATTAAGTATATAATATCTCCCTCCCTCCCTCCCTCCCTCCCTCCCTCTCTCTCTCTCTCTTTCTCTCTCTCTCTTTCCCTCCCTCTCTCCCTCTCTCCCTCCCTTGAAATATAAGGAATAATGAGAAGATAATTTTAGATGGTGCTAAAAATTCACCAAAGCTGCTATTGCCGTTCTTTGAGGTCATTAATAAGCACAGTGGCTTCTTTCCTTCTGCTCCTCGTCTTTCAATGCTTCACTCCAATGCTTCATGCCAAGGTAGGAAATGAAAATTGTTCTCTTGGATAGCCTGGTGACCCACTGATCTTTCTAACATTTCACGTTTAAGGCAGCGCCAGTTTTACAAATTAGGCAGAATTGAATGAAGAGGAGGTTCAACCGGTTCACCATGGTGTTCGGCTTTTTTCACTCCTGGGACTGAGATCTGATGGGAGATGGAGACCAGCTTTTCCACTTCCAACCTCCCCATCCCACCAACTCCAGACTGGAGAAGAGGGGTCCCCAAAGAGACATCACCAAGGGACTCCCATGCCCTTTGAGTCCTTGCAACCTAAAGCAAGTTCCTTCTCCAGACCAAAGCTTGGAGGTTACAGGCCAAAGAGGACAAATACGGTACCTCACTGTTCGAGCTTTCCACAAAGGATCCTCCAAACATTGCAGACATCCATTCACAGCTACAGATTAGAAGTGGTTTATGAGCATTTATCTTTCCATCTTCCAACACAAATGTCACATCTGTTAAGGGATCAAAGGAACACAATCACAACCTGTGACTGCTGGTGCTTGCAGTCAAATGTGTGAGTCAGAAAGAACATGGAAGAAAGCACACGATCTGCTATTTTACAGAATTCCTGCAAAGAAGGGCCTTCATTGAGGACATCTGGAAGGGCAAATATTAATGTTTAAATGAGCAACAAGGCAATTAAACTCTGAGCTTCCATCACAGGAACCATGCCAGGAGTTCTTGTTTATTGAGGTTATCAAGAGTTTCACTGGCAAAAATTAAAATGTGTCAAATGTATCACAGTTTCATGGGCAATGTAAATGCCACAACACAGTAGTAGTATTGCTAATAATATTTATATTCTGTCTTGAGGTGGCATAGATGGGGATCTCCCTTTGTTCCTGTCTGAAATCACAACCCTGTGAAGTAGGTTGAGTGGAGGGTGGGTGGCCCCAAATCAACCAGGGGACCATCATGGACTTGATCCTGGTCTCCCTAGTCACAGTTCAAGTCCCCCAACTACGGGTTCTAACATTAAAGCTTCTTAACCTTAGTTGCAAAACTCCATATGGCCACTAGATGGCACATGTAACTTGTATTTTCCATATTCTTTGGCTGCTAAGCTCCTAAAGGGGGCTACTGTTGCTTGATACAGGCAGATAAACTCCACAGAAAGGGTTTCATGCAGATTACTTGAATTCATCAGGCATTCTCTAAACACTAACTCACAGTTACTGATGAGATTCTTCTGAAGCACATTTCATAATCTTTTCACACATAGGTGAAAAGAAGTAGTATTTCCCATATTGAAGGAGCAAACAGCTCCCATGGCTGGAATTCATAACAACCCTGCTGGCCTGCACGTAGCTAGTAATCCCAGGTAGCCAATCAGAAGTCCCTCCCAATGGCCAATCCCAAAACACAGATGTGACCAAGTAACTTAAAACTACATTACCCAAAAGGCTATCCCTTAAGGGGACAGTTCTTAATTCCTAAAGTAGCTGTTTACTCTGACCAGCACAACTGTATTCCACTCAAACAGCTGCAAGTCCCAGAATTAGCTGAAGAGAAAGACAGCTCATCAGTCGAGCAGCTGTGTCATGGCAGAGAGACTCAGATGTAGCCCAGAAGAGCTGGGAAGATCTCCTGTCTGAAGGACTACTCTTGAATCAGATGGACCATAACTGTACTTGATAAAACATCATTTCCCATAAACTGAAAGCTAAGGGCTAGAGAGTTACACCGCTATCCTTGCAAACAAAACAGCCCTTGTAAACCGTTGGAGGCGGAGGCTTCCATCCCTCACCCCCTCACCTCCCAAAAGCTAAAATTTTAATTCTGGCAGTGGAAGAATAAAAGAGAAAGGGGAAACAAAACTGGATTAAGATGAAGCAAAAGAAGAAGGAAGTGGACAGAGAAGAAAGAAAAGAAAGGAAACCCTATCCAGTTATCACCAAAGGAGCTAAAATTCATCAGGAGCCCAAGCACGGTCACCCGCAAGATGCCTTGAGGAGCTGACAGCCAAAGGCACCCACACCTCCTGCAACAGGGCCAGCAAAGAAGGAAAGCAGGAAGAGGTCTCCTATTTCTGCCCGTCTCCCTGTGAATTCTGACTTTTCCCCAAAGCTTGAACAGAATCAGACTGCCTTCCAAGCAGAGGAAGAGACCCACACTTGCATCTCTCTTTCAACAGCATCTGCACCTTCCTCCCATTCTACAACTGGAGGACAACGCTCTCCAGGTTTCGAAAATGATTGGGTGTAGGGGCAGATTTGCCTTTTTATGTAAAGATGTATTGTGTTAAGGTAAAGGTAAAGTTTCCCCCGCACATGTGTGCTAGTCGTTTCCGACTCTAGGGGCCGGTGCTCATCTCCGTTTCAAAGCCGAAGAGCCAGCGCTTGTCCAAGGACGTCTCCGTGGTCATGTGGCCGGCATGACTAGATGCCAAAGGCGCATGGAACGCTGTTACCTTCCCACTGTAGTGGTCCCTATTTTTCTACTTGCATTTTTACGTGCTTTCGAACTGCTAGGTTGGCAGAAGCTGGGACGAGTAACAGGCGCTCGCTCTGTTACGCGGCACTCGGGATTCGACCTGCCAAACTGCCGACCGTCTGATCGACAAGCTCAGCGTCCTAACCCTCTGAGCCACCGCATCCCTATGTGTTAGCATCAAGGAATACATCATTACCTGTCGTAGGGCACAATTTTAGGCCGTGGGCACCAAACTTCCCTTCCCGAACCCTTCAGAATGTTCAAATTGCATCTTGGTTTGCACAAAACCATCCCAGGTGTCCTTATTAGCATTGTAACAAATGCAAGGTAGAAGGATATTTCTGTGTAGACTCACCAGAAAATGTCTCCTTACAGAGGCATTCTTTTATTCTGTTCGCCTTCCGGACATGGAAAGCCTTTGTAATTTCCTGGTTCATGAAGGCTTCCTTGTTGGTAATATTTTCTACCATCATCCGCAAGTCAAACACTTCCAGGATCTCAGCAATTTGAGCTACCCGGGTGAGGTCCCTTTCATTTTCATCCAGCTGCCCGGTGTATAAAAAATGCAGGACGGTTTTAAAAGGTCCTGGTTGGATGGAAGCCTCCATCTTGACAACCGTCACTGCACAGACCCTCTTTGAAACAGGGTTAATCTGCATCTCTTGATGTAGGCTAATGAAACCTTTGCCCCAGAGCGTGGGACCCTGTTTTGGGCAGGTGGCTTCTCCTGCTTCAGGCTCCACCTGGAGGCCCTCAGCCGAAGCAGAAGGTGATGCAGCTACCCCTTCAGCGCCCTGATCAACTGCTTCAAGGCTACAGGTTCTGGTTGGGAGATTGCTACCTTTGCTACAAAAGCTTTCAGTCAAGCCTGGTGTTTCTTCACATTCCATTAAGAAAAGGTCATAAAACTTGGATGAAGAGGTAGCTAAGTAGATTTTGTGAGCAAAAATCTGAGTCTGTTCCTGAAGAATAAACAGCACATCTGCACACAGGGGATTGTCCAGTAAGTATCCCACATCATTGATCTTGAGGATGGGACACTCTGGGATCTTTATAACAGGGGGAGGAGCCTTTGGAGGTAGAAATGGAGCTTGGAGCAGAGGTTTCTGGACTTTCTTCAAATGGGATTTCCAGAACTGCAGATGTCTCCTGGAAATCAGGGCCGCTCGGATTGCATTATCAAACACATCCTTGATGCCAAACTGATCAAAGACGCTGGTTTCATAATAGGGTATTCCAAGCTCTTTAGCAACTTCCCTCCCTCTTTCTGGTGGCAGGATGTCTCCCCTCTTGATAGGCCTGCAAACAAAATGGAGTGAAAAACAAGAGGACACCTTGGTCAGGCTCACTGAATAGAACTAGTGGACCCCACCCATCAAAGGATGCAGTCTTGTGATCCTTTGGCCTTCATGCTTTCCCTTTCTGGATGCACCATGAAGACCACAGGTGTTGATGCCCAAAGTCTTCAACATCTGAGAAGACCTCCTGCCCATTTGAAAGGCCCCTTCCCAAGGTATGGAATGGTTAATTCATTTGCTATTAATTTTGTTCTTATCTTGATGTGTTGTATTATAAAGTAAAGAAATTAGACATGCAAGGCCATTTCAAATGCTTCCTTTAGGAGCCAAGATGTGGCCTTTTCTGCAAAGGTCCAGCTTTGCCTTGCCACTGGGGAAAAAAGTTTTATCTGCATTCAACTCTACCTTGCCAATGGCCTCCTGGCTCGATTGACAGCTTCCAGATCAGCATAGCGAAGGTCCAGTTGGCAGCCCACCAGAATCACAGGGGTCCGAGGACAGAAGTGCTTGATCTCTTGACACCACATTGTCTTCACATGATTCAGGGAGTTAGGATTAGCAATGGAGAAGCACAACACCACAACGTCAGATCTGCAAGACAAAATATTATTTGTTTTAAATAAACTTTATATCTCAATTGCTTTGTTCAAAAATGGGTGGAGAGAGGGAAAATTCAAGACTTGGTTTATTTAGATTTCTGTACACCAGGATCGTGATGCTGAAGTCCATAAACTTTCTCACAATTCTGTTTCTCCACAACAGCCAAGGACCCCTCTTACCCAACTCCCAAGTGGCATGTAGGGGTAAAGGGGGGCAGAATAAGGGCTCAACTCTGCAGCAAGCAGGTCAGCTCCCCCTTCGTCAAAGACTAATTTGCAAGGAGAAGTTGGGCCAACCCATTAATATTTGCAAACATCAAACAGATCCTGAGATAAACCAAGGGGGAGCTGAAGGATGATTCTAGACAATTTCTGGAAGAAAATCCAGCACGCCAAGGATTCCTTTAAGGTTCAGGGTTCACAGGGGGAAAAATTAATAAATCTTACTCTCCCCGCACCCTTCCAACCCAAAGTGTGACTCAGGCACCGTGTTTCTCTGTTCAGGTGTTTTTATGGAGACGAGTATTTACAAAGCAGCGTTTTCCTTCTTTCTGCATTAGGAATATATTTTAGAGCCCCTCCTTCCCTCCCTTCCTGAATCGAGAAAAGGGAGTTGGGAAAAGAATGCGATTTGGACCTCTTCTCAATACACAAACTGCTGTGACAACCAATTGTTTGGCTTTGTTTTGAAATGCTTGCTGGTGGCCCTCAGAATCCACCACACAAGTAGCGTCCCCTGAAATCTGAGCCCAGGAGGATCATATCTGACTTTGAATGGGTCATCAGCTGCTCCCTAGGAGGACATTTTTACTAGTCACCAACTATCTCTGGCTTGAACCATTTGTTGTTGTTAGTTGCGGAGTCATGTCAGACCCATTGCGACCCTATGGACAATGTTCGTCCAGGCCTTCCTATCCTCTACCATCTTCTGGAGTCTATTTAAGCTCATGCCTACTGCTTCAGTGACTCCATCCAGCCACCTGGCTCTGTCCTCCCGTCTCAACCCAACTGCTTAGTGACAATGTGTTTCATTGTGTATCAGAAGGCGCCTCCAGGAGGAGAATCAAGGATCCACATAACCCTGCCGAATCAATAAGACTGAATTTTAAGCATACAGGTATTTGGCAAAGGGGCAATGTCTCTGCCATCTATTTTGCAACCTTTAGAAAAGGCATTTAAATTTTGTTTAAATATTTAACTGTATTTGTTAACCAAGGCTGGGAAGGCTGTTAAACCTGGTTGTTAAATTACTTATTCCCCAGAAGGTACTATGAGCTGAGCCAGAGAAGGCAAATGGTCAATATTCCTGAGACGTCTGTTCCACCAAAATCCTTTGTGCCTTTTATGACCTTGGCTACTCTTCCTGCTCCCCATGATACACCACTTTGGTGAACTGGAAGCAGCTGAAGGCCCCATCTCCCTGCACCAGCCCCACCACCACCACTTTGGTGTTCTGCCCTGGTTGTAGGGTTCCCAAGACTGTGGCATTGCTGCGAAGAATTCCTGCAGCTGCATCTCATTTTGGAGCTTCTCCCAAAGCAACTCTTGGAAATATTAAGCCAGAAATGTGGTACTGATGAGGGAGGTGATGCACACTCGGAGCTCAATGGATTAGGGTTGCTTTTGGAAGGAAATCCACAAATATTCCCAATCTCCCCTCCTACTTGATTCTCAACCTAATGCTGTATAGATGCGTCAGACTTCAACTCCTGATTGGCACAGCAATTAGCCCTATTGCTTGGGAATTATGGGAGCTGAAGCCCAATGGACTGAGTGGGCACTGAGTTAGGGAAGCCTGTTTAACCTTCTGCAGATTAGAGCACCATCTTCTAGAACAATGAAATCAATATTAAACCAAAAGTATTAATGTCAATGAAGCTTCAGCAGCCGAACATCTGCTTGGGCACAAAAGCCTATGAGGCCAATCTGATCAGCCTTTGTGCTTCATCCTCTTCTGTGGCACATAACAAATCACTTTTGAGACCTGTTCAAAAAGAATTTCTGGATCTCAATTTTCTGTTGCCAAGATTGATGTTAATGTATTTGACATGCGTGCAATTAGGACATAAAGGAGTTTCAGACTCATCCACAAAGTCTGTTCTTTTTGGTAACTTTTAAATTAAAAAGGAACCAAAACAGGGAGAAAGTCTGAAGGAGTTTCAATGAATCTCAAATTCATTGTTTGCAGGAATTTTAAACTAGCGTTGATTTCTGGTCCTATAAAGACTATAAAGACACGGTGGCTCAGTGGGTTAGGATGCTGAGCTTGTCGATCAGAAGGTCGGCAGTTTGGCGGGTCGAATCCCAAGTGCCGCGTAGCAGAGTGAGCACCTGTTACTCGTCCCAGCTTCTGCCAACCTAGCAGTTCGAAAGCACGTAAAAAAATGCAAGTAGTAAAATAGGGACCACTATGGTGGGAAGGTAACAGCGTTCCGTGCGCCTTTGGCATCTAGTCATGCTGGCCACATGACCATGGAGACATCCTCGGATAAACGCTGGCTCTTCGGCTTTGAAACGGAGATGAGCACCGGCCCCTAGAGTTGGAAACGATTAGCACGCATGTGCGGGGGAACCTTTACCTTTACTTTTAAAGACTATATATCATCTAATGCATTTAGAATGACCAAATATTCTTCATTTATACCAGGGATGTCAAACTGCCGGCCCACGGGCCGGACGTGTCATCTGGAAGCCACTCTCACCCCATTGCCGGCAATGGCAAAACTGTCCCAATACATTGCGCGATGTCACGTAACGTCGCGAGTTTGACATGTCTGATTTATACTAACATGGAATTTAGTTAATAACCAAGCTAGACCTTCCTCATTAGTCTGATCCCACTTTTCTGAAAATGATAAGCAAGGTTTCTCCCTTCACAGTTTTTCAAAACTCTCCCAGTTCAACAGTAACTGTTCTTTATGATCAGCCAAGTAAATAAAAATAGTAAATGTAGTCATTAATTTAATTATGCAATAGTTAATTTAATTATTCATTTAATAGTGCTGTTTCTTCTTCACACTGTTTGTGGATTACCCATGAAAAATATAGTATTTTGTTCAGATTCATTATTCTCCTATTAGCTTGCTTGCCACAAAAGGGGCACCTAACTTAGACTGACCTTCCGTAAGCGAAACGTCGGTCTTTGTGGTGGTCTCCAAATGTGTCCCAGAGCCTGAGAGAAACACTCACTTCGTCAACTACATCACGGGATCGTTCAAGAACCTGGAATGGAGACACGTCTGTAAGATAAAGGTTTGCGGTAGAAGCAGAAAAAAATTTCATGCCAGCCAAGTTATAGTCAGGGATGGAAGATGATCCTAACAGTAGTAAGTTGGCAGTAAGAAGATGCCAACTTCTGGTTGGAGACCAGATTTTCAGTTCAGATAACCCGCCAAATTTTGATCGGAAGGAGCTCAAAGCAAGAAATCATTATATCAACCAAGAAAATAGATGATGGGACTTACCAGAGAGAATACTTAAAAAGAAAACATTTGTTTGAATATGGTTAAAGAAATAGAAAGGTTTTGGAATATATATGTCATTCTAAGAGGGATGAAAGGGACGCAGTGGCTCAGTGGGTTAGGACGCTGAGCTTGTCGATCAGAAGGTCGGCAGTTTGGCGGGTCAAATCCCGAGTGCCGCGTAACAGAGTGAGCGCCTGTTACTCGTCCCAGCTTCTGCCAACCTAGCAGTTCGAAAGCACGTAAAAATGCAAGTAGAAGAATAGGGACCACTACGATGGGAAGGTAACAGCGTTCCGTGCGCCTTTGGCGTCTAGTCATGCCGGCCACATGACCACGGAGACGTCCTCGGACAAGCGCTGGCTCTTCAGCTTTGAAATGGAGATGAGCACCGTCCCCTAGAGTCGGAAACGACTAGCACGCAGGTGCGGGGGAAACGTTACCTTTTAAGAGGGATGAATTCCCTAAATAGTTTAGTATGCTTTTCCCCCTTTTTTGTTTTCTTTCTTGATATGAGTAATATAAAAAAGTTGAAATAACTTAGATAAAGGAAACGTTTTAGATACTTAAATGTGATTGAACTTAAGAAAATTATAATGGATAAAAAATGTTTTGAATAAGAGTTAAAGGACTAGATGACTAGATGTATTAAATGGAACGTTTAAACATTAAACATATTTTTAATTGTGGTTAAAAAAATAGGAAATTTAGGAAATAAATATATATTAGCTTAGGAGGCATATATATTTTAAGTAGTATGTTATTTTTTATGTTTCTTTACTCTTGCTCTCCTTTTTTCATTGTTTTATCTATTCCTTAAGAAATGTAAAAGTGTGAGATGGTTCATATGGAAAAATAGAGTTAAATTTTTAAATGTAATTAATTTTTGAGAAAATCTTAACCAGTAAGAATACCTAGAATTTGGTGGGAGAAACAAATTAAAATAAGGACTGTAACAGGATCTATGATAAGGCAACCAGAATGATTGGATAGAAAAGAAATATTATATTGATGTGATTATTTTTAGGAATATTGGGGGGAAATTATATATTTAATTGTTATCTAACAAAACAATAAGAATTGTATTAACTCAATGTTTGCAAAAGAAGATATTTTGAGAAAAGAGGAAATCAACTAAAATCATTATGTGGATTATGGATTATAGAAATCAATTGTTAATGCTTGTTTTACAAATGTAACCCCGACAGCACACTGTTCACCAATTATTAAATGATTTATGTTTTAAAAAATCAATAAAATATATTACAAAAAAGAAATCATTATTTGTGATCAGCTGCCAAAACCCAGCAAGTACTATTTGAAATAAATATTGTTCTATTGTTTGAATCCCCAGTGCCGCATAGCAGAGTGAGCACCTGTTACTCGTCCCAGCTTCTGCCAACCTAGCAGTTCGAAAGCACATAAAAATTCAAGTAGAAAAATAGGGACCACTCTGGTGGGAAGGTAACAGCGTTCCGTGTGCCTTTGGTGTCCAGTCATGCCGGCCACATGACCACGGAGACGTCCTCGGACAAGCGCTGGCTCTTTGGCTTTGAAACGGAGATGAGCACCGAGCACCGGCCCCTAGAGTTGGAAACGACTAGCATGCACGTGCGGGGGAACCTTTACCTTTACGTTTATAACACTTGGCCATCAGTCTTTCTCCAGAGTTTACTGTGCTATGCAGAAGAATTTATAAAGCTTAAATGAAGCAGACATGCAGAATAAAATGTTGACTTTCAGATACAATCTAAACTGTGGTCAGCAGCAGTCATGGTTTAATCTGGGGCTAAGCTGAGAGATTTCATGTATTTATACATAACACAATTTCTTAACAAAAGATTTAAGCCTAGAGTCTAACACCAGCCTCCGATGAAATCAGTGCAACAAATGATTAGTGAAATGAGCAATAATTATGCAACATTTTAATATATCTGTGGGGAACACAAAAGAAAACTACATCATTAAAGTCTGGCATGAAGGTAATATGCGGTTGCAAAGAGTAGGATGGATGGATGGCAGATTTAAGACCCAGCATAGAGTTTATGAAGAAGACCAATAGCTAGAAAAATCAGCCGGGGTAGAATTGCTGGACTATAACAGTTGCACAAAAAATGCAACCCTATAAATTTTTAGATCACACAGGTTGGAATGCCTTCTTTACCAACTATTTTTGCATACAACAATTTGGGGGGAATTTCTTTGGACAGTTAACTGCAGCTAAAAAGAAGAAAAAGGGAGATTAGGTTGGCCAGAAGATCTGAATCTTCAATAGCACAGGTTTGCAAGAATAGGATGCACCTTCCACCAGGTAACAATGATATAAGCATGCAAAGGCAGCAGGTAAGTACTTGAAGTATTTCCACATACATTTTCTAAGTACAGTAGAAGTAAGTACTAAGTACTCTGGCCTGCTTTAATCCAATACAGGGCTTTTCAACCTTTTCACCCATTGCACCACTTTTAGGATATGGCAACACCCGAGTACCACCAGTAGGCAAGCAAGGTGTCAAAAACTTGATGACCAAAAAAAAAAAGGAAAAAAGTGACAAAGTACAGGTAGTCCTCGACTTACAACAGTTCGCTTAGTGACTGTTTGAAGTTACAATGGCACTGAAAAAAGTGCCCCCCAAGCCACAGCCGAGCAAGACACCTGCCTGCCCGCCCGGCGGCGCTCTTCCTCCTGTCCGAAGTTTTCATTGTTGTGAGCATTTCTGTTGAGGATTGGCAGCGGGGGTGGGGTGGGTGGGGTGTTTGGTTTTTATTCCACCCCTCTGCTGGGTGGTTGCAGCAGGTTTTGGTCACTTCACATGACCCTGGGACACTGTGACCGTCATAAATATGAATTAGTTGCCAAGCATCTGAATGTAAATCACAAGGCCCTGGAGATGCTGCAACATTCCAGCTGATTGGCGCTTCTTCTGGGCTCAGCAGAAGCGCCAGGATCAGTGCCGAGCTCCAGCTGGAGCCTGGCACTGATCCCAGCGCTTCCCTGAGCCCTGACAGCCCCGAAGAAGCACTGATCTTGGCGCTTCCGCTGAGCCCTGACAGCCCTGCAGCTCCAACCATCTCTCAGTCAGGCTTGTGCTGTGCTGCCACCGGTTCAGCTCATTCCCCTCCCCCACTACCACTTTTCTGGGATGCTTGCGTACCACCTGCCAGGTGCCAATGTACCACAGGTGGTACCCATACCCCTGGTTGAAAAGCCCTGATCTAATGTACTCCTCTCTCTGGAATTCCTTCCATCCAGCCCATTCTTTCCATCCATATCCCTTCTAGACGGGGCCTCAAAATTAAAGCCATACCTACCTCTTGGCAGACTCGATACTGATCAATTGCCCAGACCGTTGGGACGTGGGTTGCCAGCAGTTGGTACTGGTTCAAGGTAGTGTTGCAGGCTCTTGCACAGATCAGACGAGTTTTGCCCACCGCATTATCCCCGACAACCACGCATTTGATGGTTTCAACATTTGGTCTTTCGTAGTCCATGTCAATATCCATCTACCAGGGGCTGCAAGAAGACCAGAACTCTGGTTACCACCTCAGAGAAGCTTCTCAATTGGCTAGCAGCCTCTTTGACTGGCCAAAATGGGAGCTGCCTCTTGTCAAGGCTGACTTATAAACCTCACCCAGCTCATAAACCAGGCAGGCCCGTCCCTGGCCTTCATTCAGTTTCCTATAAACACAGGTTTGCTTAGAGAAGAGAAAACAGGACCGAGTGCAGGTTACTGGCCGGACAGCAGAAGTCTCAGCCTGCAAGCTGCTCGACGCTTGAAGTTTCGGTCATGTTTATACCCGTCCTCAGGAGTATGCCTCCAAGGCAAAATCAAAAGGCAAAGTTAGGAAGTTACAAAACAAAACAGCTGCATATTACCAGAGAAAACAAATCAAGAATCTTCATTAGCACAAGATTCTGAGCAAGCCCCAAACTGGTGATTAAAAAAAATAACCCAACGTACTTCTGAATGTTATAGAACCCCCTCCCCCCACAAGAGCCCCCCTCCCCCCGAGAGATTTTCCTGGCCCAAGTCATGCACTTCAGCTACAAGGCTGCAATGCTCTGAACTTGGGTCAATGAAATTAATACACAAATATAACATTTTGGAGGATTCACCTCTAGCCTTTTGAAAGAGCAGAAAGAAACAAACGAAATTCACCTCTATTTAAGATTAGGAGAAAATCCAATTCATTGTGTCGTACAATACACTAATGTTAAAATTGTCTTAAACAGAAATACTTTGGGTAATATTTGATGGGTGTCCGAACCTTTTACTGTTACAATTTATTTTCCTACACAGACAATCAATTTCAAAATTAAGAAACATGTATAATTGCAGAGTTGAGAAATTTCTGTTTTATTGGTGGCATTTTTTCACTTATCAGAGATATGGAAAAAGCATTCCTCACTATTTTGCTCTTAGTATTTACTGTGTCTCATCAAATATATTTTCTAAGGTACATATGAATGTTCTAATAATGGATGGACTGTAATTTTAATTACATCTTACTTTTGTTTGCCATGACTTTAGAGATACTGAACAGTTAAACATAGCTGGTCAAGAAGAATGAAGTGAAATTAAGGGTTTTGATCTATAATTAATTTTAGTCTTTGTTGGAGCAATATCTTTGTCCTAGCTTGACTCCACAGAAAAGTTGATGAGGAAACTGTTATGTACTGGGTTCTTTGAGGGAATACCACATGGGTTGCTGGAGCAGCTAACAGCTCTCCAGCAACCCAGACTACAAGTCTCCTGTGCTGCAATTGGCTATCTCCAGGTGGCAATGGTTGATTCAAACCTATTGGCTGCTGCCTAGGGGCTAGACTATATATTGTGGCTAGTTACAACCATTCCCCCAGTACAGTTCCAGCATGAAATAAACAATGAGTTACCCTGTACTCCGTTCCGCGTCTTCATTCCTGCGCCAAAGAACCCGCTATTTAACAGAAACGCTGCTGAATATGATTTCCAGTGAGTCTTCTGTGGAAGACTTAACCTTCTACAATGTTCTCCAACCTGATGGGGTGCTAGACTATATAGGTCTAAAATTCTTACTTCCTAAAGTAGTATCCAAGACATTTGGGGAACATCAAGTCATGGAAGGCTAACTTATTGCAGAACACACAAATATGTGTTCAGGGAATGTTTAAGAGCCAAAGTACACTCGACAGCAGAATAAAATAATCCTAAAAGTCACATGGACAGGACTAGGACTAATGTTATCTAGTAAGCTTATATTTAGGACATGCCATTTCAGTCTGCAGATAGAGTTGTTGGGCAGAACACTCCACCACACTTGAAAAATAATTAAGGCAGGTGAAAAGGTGTTTTATGACTCTTCATAGGCCAATGTTGTTATCATGAAGAAGAATGAGTTTGAACAAGACAGTTGCAAAGTAAATTCACAATTGAGAACAAAGAGAACCAGATGGGAGTGGTGATTCAACCACACCAAATTCAAAATAACCCAGCCTATGAGGAGCATGAGAACAGCTGTTGACTGAGTTGACCATCTGCCAAGAGAGCCTGGATGAGATCCAAGGTCAGGCATGTCAGAAAAAGATACAGTGTGTTGAACCTCTCTTACCTTGATAATGCCTACAGACTCGCTGGCAGCTGCCAAGGAGAAATATTTTCAAGAGACATTTCAATGGGAGTATGGTGATTTTATTGACACAACGGTTGGAGTTTACATAAAGCTTAAACACCTTGTCATGCGGTAGGGTTTTTTGTTTTGTTTTTGAGATCCAGCCATAATCACATTGTGCAGCTATACAGAAAAGCAAACACCCAGGACTTTGCTGGGGGAAAATAATGGTATTTCCTGACTTATTTATTTTATTTATTTTTATTTAATTCCATTTATATCCCGCCCTTCTCTGAAGACTCAGAGCGGCTTACAAGCTTAGCCACCAAGAGTTTTAAGCAAGCACAAAGAATTTATTCAAGTCCTTGTCATGGCCAAGCAACACAGGATAAATGTCAGGGAATTGTGTAACCGGTGACCAAATAAAGTCAGAAACCCTGGCACGGACTTGTTGTTTTATGTAAATAAATATATTTACAGTAAATAAGATAGGCAAACAGGAGCACCATCAGGTAAATCAACACAGCAGGAACATCATGAGGTAAATCACAGAGCAAACAGAGGTAAAAGGTGGGAAACAAGGAAACTCCCCCTTTGTACCCACAGCAACCAATCACAGCTTAGATTGCCTCATGCAGGAGCCAGCTCTCACCAATCAATCAGCTATGTGTTCTGACTTATTACACACTTCACTGTCCCAGCTATTAATTTAAATACCTTAACAATAAATATTTCTTTTCTCTGGCAGGTCATCCCTCAGTTACCATTTGGGTGATTTCTGAGGCTCATGGACAATTCTCCTAGCAGACAATTACTTCATATTAAAACTTTGACCATAAAAATCTGACGAACTTAGCTTCTACTTGCTTCAGTGGAAGAGTAATTCCACATCACTTCCAGACCCTAAGTTTCAATCTGGTTCCACACTAATATGTGCACAATCTTACCCGCTGGAGGAGAAGCTGTGAATTTCTCCAACTTACAGTAGCCTTGCTTGGTCTTGACCGTAAAGGTGCGCACGGGTGTTCTACATGCATTTTTCTGGGAGTTGACGTGAAAAGCTCCTGGCAAGCTCTGCCCTAGAAATCACAATGGGAAACACCCACTTTGGAGGACTTTGCCCAAACAGCCTCAGAAGGTTTAACCCACAGAGCTTCTGGCCTGAGAAGAGGGGAAACTCCCTACACACGGCTACATGTCTGGCTAGGGAGCCACCCGTAACTATTTGTTATTAGAGATTTGTACACAAGCACACCTTCCTTCGATGGTTTGGCTTCCCCTGGAAACTGACATAAGGACATTGCATGATCCAGACATGGCTGTCGACTCTCATAAACAAGGGACTATACATGTCACAATGGTAACATGGTACACTACAAAACTAAGCTTATTTTACACCCATCATTGAAAGGGACTGGTATTATCACACCTTCTTGGCTTTCATTTTCTCTTATTTTCACAGCTCAGGAAAAAGGGCGGGGGGACACACGTTTGGGGTTTTTCCCCCCCAAGAGAATGAAACTTGCATACATTCATGGCAGCATTGCTGAGAGTCAGTAACACGGTACACCACAAAAGTAAGCTTATTTTATATTGTACACCCATTGTTGAAGGGGACTGGTATTATCACACCTTATTGGCTTTCATTTTCTCTTATTTTCACAGCTCAGGAAAAAGAGGGGGCGGACACACGTTTGGTGTTTTTTTTTTCAAGAAATTGAAATTGGCATACATTCATGGCAGCACTGCTGAGAGTCAGAGAGACCAGGAGAGGCTGTGAAGGGAGTTACAATTGCTCCTGTCCCAAAAGGTGAATCGTGAGGATTCTCACAAAGAAAAAAAAAATCCATTTCCTTTGACAGGAGGTGACTAGCTTTTAAGCTCCCAGTGGCTCAGAGGGTTAGGATGCTGAGCAGGTTGGCAGTTTGGCGGGTCGAATCCCGAGTGCCGCGTAACAGGGTGAGCGCCTGTTACTCGTCCCAGCTTCTGCCAACCTAGCATTTCGAAAGCACATAAAAATGCAAGTAGAAAAATAGGGACCACTCCAGTGGGAAGGTAACAGCGTTCCGTGTTCTGCCTTTGGCATCTAGTCATGCCAGCCACATGACCACGGAGACGTCCTCGGACAAGCGCTGGCTCTTCGGCTTTGAAACGGAGATGAGCACCGGCCCCTAGAGTTGGAAACGACTAGCACACATGTGCGGGGGAACCTTTACCTTTACTTTTTTAGTTGGGAAATAATAAAACTTTTGCAGTTACGTTTCTTTCTCCTGTAATGTTTGGTCCCCTTAATTTCAAATACGCAGTAAATTTCCTTTAAAATTACATGAATGTTCTGGCTGATGTCAGCCAATGGAAAACACAAAATATGACTTGAAAATAAGAAGTGTGCAGCCACGATCAAATGCAATAACTCAGTGAAGCTTTGACTTACCAAAAAACTCTGCTTGAATGGCTCTTATTATTAACTGGTGTGTATTATGAAAGTATAACGCATTTAAGTCCTCACCTTTCTTTAGAAAACTGATATAGCTCTAAGTGATGAAGAAGAAAAAGAGCTCATGATTAAAAGCCATACGCCCAAGCAGAATCTGCATTCACACCCTCAGAATGTATATTTATCTCTGGATTTTCTATTTTTAATCCTCAAAGGAGCTGACTTTCTGATTAAAACTCTAAAAAGGAGCCAGACAAATGCAGAACCAGGCAACAAACACTCTGATGTGCATGGTTAATATCCCTTTCCCTCTCTCTTTTTTTCTTTCCCTGGACATGACATCCTTTTACTGAATTCTTTATATTTGCACAGTTTATGCAGGGGTTCATCAGAGTCAGAAAAACCGATGATAAAGCAGCCTGGTCTTCTGAAAGAAAGTCCCCACAAAGAGGAGGAATAAGACTGAACTAATGGATGAGTTAAGGGACACGGTAGCTCAGTGGGTTAGGACACTGAGCTTGTCGACCAGATGGTCGGCAGTTTGGTGGGTCGAATCCCGAGTGCCACGTAACAGAGTGAGCGCCTGTTACTCGTCCCAGCTTCTGCCAACCTAGCAGTTCGAAAGCACGTAAAAATGCAAGTAGAAAAATAGGGACCACTACGGCGGGAAGGTAACAGCATTCCGTGCGCCTTTGGTGTCTAGTCATGCCGGCCACATGACCACGGAGATGTCCTAGGACAAGCGCTGTTTTCTTCGGCTTTGAAACGGAGATGAGCACCGGCCCCTAGAGTCGGAAACGACTAGCACGCATGTGCGGGGGAACCTTTACCTTTACCTTTAATGGATGAGTTAATTCAATCAACAGCCTAATAGTTCATTGTCACAAAACCACATAATCTGACCAGGGAATGGAAAGCAGGGCCACCCAGGAGGAGCAGAGAGGAAATGTTTAAGAGGAAGATCTTCTTCCTTTGAGACTTCTACTCCCATTCTTATGAGACAGCTGGATACCAGGCAGCACTTAGAGGCCTCCAACTACAGAGGGTCCTTGATTTACAACCATTTGTTTAAGGACTGCTTGAAATGACAGTGTCACTGAAAAAGTGATTGACAACTTTCACGTACAATGGTTGCAATATCCTACAGCCAAATCATCAAAATTTGGGCGTTTGGCAACCAGCATATATTTACAATGGTTGCAGCATCCCAGATTCACATGATCACCATTTGTGACCTTCTCATCCAGCTTCTGACAATCAAAGTCAATTTTTCATTGCTTGAAAAGAGCAACCTTATCCGTTTCACAAAGACGCACAATCTTTTGGCCTGGTGAATTGTTTAAAAGCTCAGCCCTGATGACCACATGATTCACTGAAAAACTGTAGTATGTCCCTTAACAACATGGAAAAAAAGGTTGTAAAATTGGGTGTGATTCATTTAACAACTGCCTTATTTAGCAAAAGAAATTGTGGTCATACGTCGAGTCTACCTGTACAGAAAAACAACTGGCAAAGTGAGGCAAATGGGGTTAATCATTATGCATTTGTGTTGTGCAATCACAGCATCAGTTGTGAAAACAGGCAGTCTGGATGCATAAAATATTTCAGGATTCCCCTCCTGCAGAAAGCATTCCAGAAAGTAAATAAATAAATGACATTGGGAAGAATAACTACATTCAAAGGCTGAGCTTTTAAAAAAAATTCACCAGGCCAAAAGATTGTGTGTCTTTGCCAGAACTGATAAGGTTACTCTTTTCAAGCAATGAAAAATAAAACTTCAGAAAAAGTAGCAGGTTGCATTGTAGAATAAGCAAAATAAGCAGATTGAAGAAGAATGATGGGAAATCATATGGGTGCCTCCTTGGGTCCCTTACAGATGCTTCTCTGTATTTCTGAACAAGCAATGCATAAATAAATAAAGAAAACCCCCACAGTGATCTCAAAGTAATAGATACAACAAGATCTTGATGCTGCCTCACCCAAGACTGATATGAGTAGGGGAAGAAGACATTGCTAGTAAAGGCACAGTCTTCCCTGTGACCCAGAGAGCATCATATCCAGACCTTTGAGGATCAAAGAGAAAGAAGATAAAGAATATTTTCAAACATGGAATTTATTTTATCGACAGTTGGAAAAAAGGGGTACAGACTAAGAAGGTAGCTTGTACTATTAAGCAAACAAATTAACCCAGACAACACGATGTTTATTAAGCACTAATCAAATATAATAACAGAAAATTAATTTTAAAAAATTGGAAAAAAAACCAGACCTTCACTTCTTTTTTAACGGAGGTTGGCATTCCTTCCCACGTTCAAGCTTCACCTGATGGATGCACAGAGAGGAAGGTCCCCTGTATGGCCGGTTTCAACTGGTCCATCCTTTGCCATTTTCCCAGTCTGGGAGAGCCTCCTTCCAGTCTTTCACACATGAGAGTCTGGCCTGCCAACTCCTCTAAAGAGGATTTGCTAAGAGTGCAGCGAAGCAAAACCATCAGGTAAGAAGAACCTCAAAGAGACCTGCTCTGATTGCCTGCCAGCCACCATGGCCTAATTCAAAGTCCAAACATCTGAAGGAGTCTCTACTCCGTTGTCATCACCAGTGGGAAGAGCCCTGCACAGGCTCCCATCTGTGAGGGAAGGTGGCTCAGTGGGTTAGGACGCTGAGCTTGTCAATCAGAAGGTTGGTGTTTGGCGGGTCGAATCCCGAGTGCCGCGTAACAGAGTGAGCGCCTGTTACCCGTCCCAGCTTCTGCCAACCTAGCAGTTCGAAAGCACGTAAAAATGCAAGTAGGAAAATAGGGACCGCTCCGGTGGGAAGGTAACAGCGTTCCGTGCGCCTTTGGCATCTAGTCATGCCGGCCACATGACCACGGAGACGTCCTCGGACAAGCGCTGGCTCTTCGGTTTTGAAACGGAGATGAGCACCGGCCCCTAGAGTCAGAAACGACTAGCACGCATGTGCGGGGGAACCTCTACCTTTACCTATGGTCACAGGGCAAAGTCCAAGCCAAGAGTAAAGCACAACTTAGAGGGTGCAATGTGCTTTATTTGAACTGCACAGATTTTAAGGAACCAATTCCATGATTGCCACCCTGTCAAGCACAGCTTCTTTCAGTTGCTGGATGTTCATCTTTGATTCGGCTTTGATGGTATCAAGCCAGTGCGTTCTTTGCTTTCCCTTCTTGTTGTTCCACTAGCCTTTCCTAGCATCGCTGACTTCTCTGATGAACTTGCACGCATGACATGGCCAGAGTAAATCAGATGTAGCCTTGTGATTTTGGCTTCTAGTGATGTTTTTGGTTATATATATTTAGTATATAAATGTATTCCTTAACCTGCTGTATTCTGTGTAAATAAATCCCATGTTTCATTATACCTGCCTATATTATGTCTATAAATAATCCACTTGTAAGTGGCAAGTTTAATCAGGTCCTCAATCCATTGGGTGAAAGAGAGCATTCATTTATCTTTGCAGTGCTGGCAGTGCTGCAGTATTACACTTTTATGTTGCTTAGTTGCCAGATTTCAAGTACTTGGTATGTATTATTTTCCTCTGAAAATACTAGCCTTTGTCACACAATTATATTTATATAACCCCATCACCTCTATAGCAAGTGCATAAATGGATCTCAAATCACCACTTAGACACAAAAAAATAATATTTAGAATTCACTGAACTCTGTTAACGTTTATATAGAAAAGCTTTGTCAAAATTGGTTAAGATTAAGAATAACGTTTCTTAAAAATACTTTTTTTTTTTACAGAGTCTTACACTTACCAAGTTTTGGGAGAAAGCATCTGATTTTATAAATGATGACTTCAACTTCAGTGAAAATACTAAGTAATGAATGTCAAAAACTAAACATTGGACAATATCAGTGAGTTCATAGTGAGAATTTTGTGCTCACTCTCTTCTGGAGAACAACAGATATTCTTGCAGTTCTCACATATTTTCCTTTTAGTATCTGTTAATCCTGCACAGTGGCAGCTTTTTCCCTACTTAGCTTTGAGAAAAACTGCTCAGCGCAGCAAAGGTTGCAAACAGAGAGAGATACTCCTGGCCTGGAAATCTCGCTCCATTTGTAAAATTTACAAAATTCCACCAGGCTCATTTCAAGGGCAGTTCTCGTTGGAGCCCCATTAGAAGAGACCATCTGCATCTACGTTATCACTGCAAGGGTCAGTTCTACGTTATCGGGCTCCAAGGCATGAAAGCCAAAGTCTGCAGAATAACAGAGTTGGGAGGGACCTTGGAGGTCTTCTAGTCCAACCCCCTGCTCAGGCACAAAACCTTATACTATTTCAGACAAATGGTTGTCTAATCTCTTCTTTAAAACTGTGTTGGAGCACTCACAACTTCTGGAGGAAGGTGTTCCACTGGTTAATTGTTCTAACAATCAGGAAATTTCTCCTTAGTTCTAGGTTGCTTCTCTCCTTGATTAGTTTCCATCCATTGCTTCTTGTCCTGCCTTCAGGTGCTTTGGAGAATAGCTTGACTCCCTCTTCTTTGGGGCAGCCCCTGAGATATTGGAACGCTGCTATCATGTCACCCCTCACCCTTCTCTTCATTTAACTAGACGTACCCAATTCCTTATATGTTTTAGCCTCCAGTCCCCTAATCATCTTCTCTGTACTCTTTCTAGAGTCTCAACATCTTTTTTTACATTGTGGTGACCAAAACTGGATGCAGTATTCCAAGGGTGGCCTCACCAAGGCATTGTAAAGTTTCAAAAATATTTGAGCCCTTTATGGGTTAAGATAACAGCACATTGCTTTTTAATGTGTGTTCTGCTTATTTTTTTTAAAAAAAAACCTGGCTCAATTTTGAAAGGCTAAGCGGTCAAAAATTCCAACCCCCCTCCCCCTAAATCAGAAAGCAGAGGAAAAATTTTTGGTTTTGCGCCCCACCCCGGGATATTTGGGGCAGTCACAGAGGCAGGGACAGCGATGCTTATGGTTGGTGAGAGGGTCACCTTCACCCCCTCAAAGGCACCCCTGTTTACTCCCCCCTTCTGCAACCCTCCACTCTGCCCATTGGTGGCGCCCTGCCCATGGACAATAGCACAGTTTGAAAAATTAATCCCAAAGATGCCACGAAGGAGGAAATGTCCTACAAAGACTGTCTTTTAGGATCTCTATGTCCGCCCCACAAATAGCCTCTCTTCCTCTTTATCTGAGTGCCTATTTGATCCCTGCTGTAAATAGTTCCTCTCCCATATGAACAGGCTCCAGAGTCCAATGTAAACATTCTTAAAACAGCTCACTCGGCCATGGAGGTCAATGGCCACTGGCTTAGACAAACACTCCAGCGTCCAGGAATATGCTACAGATATGAAAGTACACACAACTCTGCTTCCTTAGAGGACTTGCCTTAAATTGTAGAGCTGAGATGAACCCCTGGGGATGCCAGGGATAGGGTTTGTAGTTCTCTTGGCAACAAACTGGAAGAGGTGTGCCAAACTGGAAGAGGTGCGCCCGAGATTGCCGGCGGGTAACACCCAGGGATAGGGCCTTCTCAGTGGGGGCACCTGCCCTTTGGAACCAGCTGCCAGTGGAGCTGAGGACTGCCCCCGACCTCCGTTCATTCCGCCGGGGCCTGAAGACCTGGCTCTTCGAGCTCTCTGGCCAAGGCTGAGGATTAATTTATTTTAATTGGGGTTTTATTTATACAGGGATAAATTTAATCTTTTTTAAACTTGGTTCTTAACTTTTGTATTTTTGGTTTTTAATTACCCTGTAAACCGCCCTGAGTCCTTCGGGAAAGGGCGGTATATAAATGTAATAAAATAAATAAATAAATAAATAAATTTCTTTCTTCCTGCCCTCAGCTATTCCCTGAGATCTTTAGCCACCAGGTCCAGCTCTGCTTAGCTTTCCCAGATCAGCCAAGGTTGGCAAAGGACCACCACAGGCTGAGCGTCCAGGCATCACTCTGGTCTTGGCTAAGTTAGTCTCCTGCATGTCTACTTTTAACTGTCCACAATAACCAGAAAAGGTGCAATAACCATGCCTTTCAACCCTTTAAGATGTTTAGCTGAGGCTAGGAGAAGAACGCAGTGGCTCAGTGGGTTAGGACGCTGAGCTTGTCGATCAGAAGATTGGCAGTTTAGCGGGTCAAATCCCGAGTGCCGCGTAGCAGAGTGAGCGCCTGTTACTCGTCCCAGCTTCGGCCAACCTAGCAGTTCGAAAGCACGTAAAAATGCAAGTAGAAAAATAGGGACCACTACGGTGGGAAGGTAACAGCGTTCCGTGCGCCTTTGGCGTCTAGTCATGCCGGCCACATGACCACGGAGACGTCCTCGGACAAATGCTGGCTCTTCGGCTTTGAAACGGAGATGAGCACCGGCCTCTAGAGTCGGAAATGACTAGCATGCACGTGCGGTGGAACCTTTACCTTTACTTTTAGGAGAAGAACAAATGTCTTTCAGAATACCAAAAAAGAGCCCATTTTAACCACTCAGGATTCATTTTAACCCAGGCCAGATTTCTTCACAAAACACACTAAATTAATTCTACACTCTCGGTTGTGTTTCAAGGAGACCTGCAATCGGCCCACTCACCCTTTCAATATATGTGCCCATGACTGAAGAAGACCTCTACGTTATTGATTGGAATGTGTTCCAGGCACTGATTGGCTAGTTAGGCAGAGGTGGGTGGGGCCTATCCATCCTGTGGACAAGGGCTAGTAATGCCCTGAAGCCTTTCCTGGGCATCATGACAGAATTGGCTTTTCCTAGAGCACAGGGACGTGGTGGCTCAGTGGGTTAGGACGCTGAGCTTGTCGATCAGAAGATCAGCAGTTTGTCGGGTGAAATCCAGAGTGCCACGTAGCAGAGTGAGCGCCTGTTACTCGTCCCAGCTTCTGCCAACTTAGCAGTTCGAAAGCATGTAAAAATGCAAGTAGAAAAATAGGGACCACTACGGTGGGAAGGTAACAGCGTTCCGTGCGCCTTTGGCGTCTAGTCATGCCAGCCACATGACCACGGAGACGTCCTCGGACAAGCGCTGGCTCTTCGGCTTTGAAACAGAGATGAGCACCAGCCCCTAGAGTCGGAAACGACTAGCACACATGTGCGGGGGAACCTTTACCTTTACTTTACCTAGAGCACAGAGTTGTGCTCCGCAGTTGATGCTTTTAACCCAGTTAATGTGACTATTTGCTACCACAGCCTCTGGTAAAAAGGCCTGGCATAGTTAAGGGCTGAGCAGAAACGAGGTCTTTTAATTCAAGAACCCCCAATAACTGCTAAGACATCAGAGTTTTCAGGCGTCCCTCGCAGCTACTAGTAACTGCAAAACTATTATTACAGATTTAAACAGCATAGGAAATAAGATTTAAAATAAGTTCATCTTCTTGCTCGGGGCTCACCAAAGGGGCACGCACGTAGAACCGAGTTCTGCTCTTAGACCAGCAAAGGAAGACAAGTTAAAGAAAGGAATGTTAGGCTAAAGCAAACCACCATTCCTTGGGATTCAAAATAGCCAAGCCAGGCAGGTCACAAGGGTGCCCTGCAAACCGCGGGCAGAGCAATGATTAATTACGCAAAGCCCCATAACGGCGGCGGGCTGGGATCCAAACCTACCGGGCCGAGCAAATGAGCCAGATCCGCAGCGTCTCCTGCTTTCGTCTTTTCCGAGCGGCCCCGGCCCGCCCACCTCGGTCGAGGCCCCAAAGCCTCCAGCGCTACATGTCTGGCTGCCGTTCAACAGAACATCCAGGAACAGAAAACAGACCGCGGGAGCGCCTGTCAGTCACGGACGCCGTCCTGGCCCCGCCGCCGCCGCCGGGCAAGAGGCAGCGGAGCTGGGACCAGATGCGCCCTGGCTGCCAAGGGCTCCGCCCGCTTCGCCGGACCGGTTTTGCGCCCGAAAGTTTTTCTTGCTTCGGGATAAGGCACCCCGGCGGGGAAAGCGCGCAACTCCCGAGTGGGAACCCAGAGCATCTCTCGGGAAGCAACTGAGCACCCGACGGCCCGGACAGCTCCCCCCCTTGCAAAGCAGCGCCCAGAAGCAGCTGCGCCGGTCGGGCCGGGCGGCGAGGCTTTCAGCACCCAAGGCAGTCCCGCCGAGATCTTCTCCCTTCTCGCCGCGCTTGCCGCCGCCCGCCCGCCGCCCCTCGCAGCGCCCTTGCCATCGGGGGGAGGGGAGAGAGGGGGGAGACCGCCCGCCCCGCGCCCCAACTTTCTGCCCCGCGGATCGGGGGTGGGTGGGTGGGCTGCAGGCGGCAAGCACGTGGCGGGCCGCTCCCGAGCACTTACCGGCACCGAGCGACCCTCGCAACCGGCGCGGCGGCCGTGCGTCTCGCAGAGCGGCGGGGCGCGGAGGCAGCCGTCAGCTCTGCCGCCGTCCAGGCTGCATGGCGCCGGGGTCCGGCCGCTCCTTTTGCAGCTGCAGCCGCCGCCGAGGCGCTGGCTCGCTCGCTCGCTCGTTCACCAACCGGCCGGCCGGCCAGCTCCTCCTCCTCCTCCTCCTCCTTCCCGCGGGCAGCTCAGCTCCCGAGCAGCTCCTCTGGAGGTGACGTCGCCGCCGCCGCCTCCCCGCGCTATTTATACCCCGGCCTGGCGGTTCATTGAGGCAAAAGAGGCCGGCCGGCCGTCCGGCCAGCCAGCGAAGCCCGGGCGTGGCGCTCGCTCCGCACATCTTCGGCGGACTGGAGGCCGCTCCTCCCGGGAGGCTCTGGCTGAAGGGCCGGGCGCACGTCTGGAAGGCGGGCGTGTGTTGGGCAATGCCGAGCCAGGAGGGACTTCTCCGAGCTCCTGCGTGACCCCTCCGTGTGACATCATCGCTGAGACCGATTACGAGAAATTCACGGGGAGCGCGATGTTGCTGCTTCCCCCCCCCCCGGAATGAATGAATGAATGGACGAATGAATGAATGAACAAACGAATGAACGAATGAACGAATGAATGAATGAATGAATGAACGAACGAATGAATGAATGAACGGTCCTTAACCTAAGAGGACCAGCCGGCGTGTTATGGCAGACGTTATCCCAGCTCTAGCAATACATCACAGGTGGTCACCTAGTTTCATCTAGACATGTCCCACTGACTTAGCACATACCCATGGGGCAGAAATCCAGCGAGTGAAACTGAATCCCATTCCTATTCCTATTTTATTGTATACCACCCAGCGTCCTTCTGTGAGGGAGATGGGCAGTTTTTAAACATGATGACAGACAGATTTTTCTGCAACTCTTTGCTGGAAAAGGTCTGCATCCCGCTATTACAAGATGCTGAGGGGAAAAAAGGGCATTGATCCTTGACCTCTAAAAGGCTGTTAGCATGAGAGGGGTTGTTTTTTAGAACTTTGTTGTATTTTTCTGCTAACATGACTCTCAAAGCAGCTCAGGTAAATATTTGAAGAAGCGAAAATATCATATGTCTGTAAATTATCATAGGTAAAGGTAAAGGTTCCCCCGCACATGCGTGCTAGTCGTTTCCGACTCTAGGGGCCGGTTCTCATCTCCGTTTCAAAGCCAAAGAGCCAGCGCTTGTCCGAGGACGTCTCTGTGGTCATGTGGCCGGCATGACTAGACGCCAAAGGCGCACGGAACGCTGTTACCTTCCCACCGTAGTGGTCCCTATTTTTCTACTTGCATTTTTACGTGCTTTCGAACTGCTAGGTTGGCAGAAGCTGGGACGAGTAACAGGCGCTCACTCTGTTACACAGCACTCGGGATTCGACCCGCCAAACTGCCGACCTTCTGATCAACAAGCTCAGCGTCCTAACCCACTGAGCCACCGCGTCCCTAAATTATCATACTGTACACCAAAAACCAGGGAGTGAGTGTTATAGGTGCCTTCCTTTCTCTTCTCTTCCTCCACATCCCTTTAGGACAGCTGTCCTCAACACTGCCTGGAGAAGGATAATGTTTTCCAAGAAGTGACTTCCACACCAAAACACCAGATTGAGGGTTCACAACTTTTAAACCTGCCAAGAAGCACTAACTAAAGAAATAACTTTGGTGCCTTCCTTATTAAATGGTACCGCCCCAGACGCTTAATGGATCCCCAGAGGTTCCAGGCGGCGCTGGGGTCCCCACCTGCCTCCCTTGCTCACAGCTCGGCAGATGCCTTAGTGGAAGCCTGGGAAAGGACGGCCACTGAGGCTCTTGACCGAGTTGTACCCCTGCGGCCCCTGACCCGGTGCAGATCCCGTCGAGCTCCATGGTTTTCTGCGGAGCTCCGGGAGATGAAGCATCGGAGACGGGGCCTAGAGAGCGGTTGGAGGTCCAGCCGATCCGAATCCGACCGATTGCGACTAAGAGCCCACATTAGGTCTTATCTCGCTGCGATAAGGGAGGCGAGGTCTAACCACTTCGCCACCCTTATCGCGTCCGCAAATAATCGCCCGGCCGCCCTGTTCAGGGTGACTCGCTCCCTCCTAAATCAGGAGGTGAGGGAGGATCCCTTGCAGGGTTGTGCCGAGGAGTTTAACCAGCATCTGTCAGACAAAATTGCTCGGATTCGGACCGGTCTGGACTCTGACTGGGCAGAGTCTGGCGATCAGGACACGGGCGGTCTTGTTGATACCATCTGGGATGAGTTTGATTCTGTGACTCCGGAGGAAGTGGACAGGATCATGGGGAGGCTGAGCACCACCACATGTTTATTAGACCCGTGCCCTTCCTGGCTGGTATATGCAGCCCGGGAGAGGACACGCAGCTGGTTCCAGGCAGTTATATCGGCTTCTCTGAGTGAGGGTAGCTTCCCCGCCGTCTTGAAAGAGGCGGTGGTGAGGCCTCTCCTCAAGAAGCCTGCCTTGGACCCAGCTGTATTGAACAACTTTCGTCCTGTCTCCAACCTTCGCTTTCTTGCGAAGGTTGTTGAGAGTGTGGTGGCGCATCAGCTCCCTCTGGTCCTGGATGAAGCGGATTATCTAGACCCGTACCAATCGGGTTTCAGGCCCGGGCACAGCACGGAGACGGCATTGGTCGCGCTGGTGAATGATCTCTGGAGGGCTCGGGACAGGGGATATTCCTCTGTTCTAGTCCTATTAGACCTCTCGGCGGCTTTCGATACCATCGACCATGGTATCTTGCTGCGGCGTCTCAGGGGACTGGGAGTGGGAGGCACAGTTTTACAGTGGTTCTCCTCCTGTCTCCAGGGACGTTCGCAGTCGGTGTTGGCAGGAGGGCAGAGGTCAACCGCGAGGTCTCTTGTTTGTGGAGTTCCTCAGGGGTCGGTCCTCTCGCCTCTCCTGTTCAACATCTACATGAAACCGCTGGGTGAGATCATTCGTGGTTTTGGAGTTGGGTATCATCAGTATGCTGATGATACCCAACTTTTCCTTTCGACCCCAAACCACCCCAGTGATGCCCTCAACGTGATGTCCCGTTGCCTGGAGGCGGTTCGGGTCTGGATGGGGAGGAACAGACTTCAACTCAACCCCGACAAGACCGAGTGGCTTTGCATATCTTCATCCCGGGTTTATTCGGACATTCCACCTCTGGCTATGGGGGGTGAACTATTACCCCCCGTAGATAGGGCTCGCAACTTGGGAGTCCTCCTAGATTCATGGCTCACCTTGGAAGATCATATAGGAGCTGTGACTAGGGGGGCTTTCGCCCAGGTTCGCCTGGTGCGCCAGTTGCGGCCCTATCTTAGCCGGGATGATTTATGCACAGTCACTCATGTGCTCGTGGCCTCTCGTCTGGACTACTGCAACGCTCTCTACATGGGGCTGCCCTTGAGGACCACCCGGAAGCTCCAACTGGTACAGAATGCAGCCGCGAGAGTTGTGTTGGGAGTCTCCCGATACTCCCACGTTACACCTTTGCTCCGTGAGCTGCATTGGTTGCCAGTTGCCTTCCGGGTGAGATTCAAGGTACTGGTAATGGTGTTCAAAGCCCTCCATGGCATGGGGCCGGAGTACCTTAGGGAACATCTGCTGCCGGCATCAAGCTCCCTGCGCCCTGTGCGTTCCCACAGAGAGGGCCTCCTCAGGGTGCCACCGATCAGAGAATGTCGATTGGTGGCCCCCAATCGACATTCTCTGAAACAATTAATATACAATTATATAATAATTGTATATTAATTGTTTTAACTTGGGCAATCATTTAATCTCTTTTTAATGTTTGTATTTTGTATTTTACTTTTGCCCTGTGAACCGCCCTGAGTCCTCAGGGAGAAGGGCGGTATAGAAATATTATTAAATTAAATTAAATTAAATTAATTTTATGAACTCCTTTGATGCCGTTGTAGCTAACACTGTTTCCTTTCTTAAAATATTTCAGTTTTCTTTCTAATCTGAGATGAACCATTCACCTTTTCCAAAATGATTTGCACTTTTATCTGCAACTATAATTATTCTAGAAACGTGTTTCCTTTACACAGGTGTTTGTGCTTGAGGGAGAATGTAGGAGCTGTTGCTGCACATTCACAAAAGTCTTGGGGCCACATTTAAAACAATGCCTGTCTAGACAGTGGCTGTTTTCGCTCACCAATCCTACTATTTTAATGTAATCACACATGCCTCCCAAAAGATAAGCATGCAATTTACATGCAGTTACTCAGCATCTTGAAAATAAGGCATATTTTATATTTCTGAGAACTATCTAGCTCTGGTTTTGTTCTGTCAGAACTTGCCCATCCTCCGCACAGAGGGATATTTAAGATTGTTTCTCTTTGAAATGGAAGCTGAAAACTTAAGGGATGGCCCACGTATACTCCTAGGAGATGTATCTCAGAATGACGTAACTGTTGTGCACACGGTAATATTGATCACAAGCTCATTTAGTAAAAAGCTTTTGGAGCTGGGATACAATATCCTTGTGACAATCTGCTTCAAACAATAGTGAACCACAAAACTGCATCTTGTCAGATGAAACTGATGTGTTTTGCATGTTAGGTCGACCCTGAAGTAGGTTCTAATCCTGCAACCAGCTAGGATCTCTCCAAACACCAGCAACGACTTTCACCTTTTGTGAATTTACTTGGAGTGGAGGGTGTGTGTGGCTTGGAAAATGGCATCTGTTCCACAGGCGTCCCACCTGGAAAAATCTGCCACAAAAGTCAGGATGTAGCTAGAGGGAATCTTCTTCAACTATCTTCTTGTGATAGTTGTAGTACAACAGGCTGGTGTCCTCCAGATAATTAGACCACATCTCATATTATCATAGCTAGGAGTGTGGGGTGTGTGTGTGTGAGGGGGTGTGTGAGTTGGGGGGGATCAAGATATTTTAAACAGCAGCACAGGCATATGTAGATTATCATAGCTAGGAGTGTGTGGGGGTGTGTGTGAGTGGGGGGGAATCAAGATATTTCAAAGAGCAGCACAGACGTATGTAGATTAGGAAGGAGAACCAGCAACGTTCTGGAGATCTTCCTTCTTCACTGCTTTGCTTAAGTCACAGACTAAGCTTTAATGTGCAGCAGCCTCAGGTGTTTTTTTGCAGAAAACTGGGTGGGTCTAAGCACGATAATTCATGCTACCTATGTGAAAGTGCCAATTTTCATTGGTTTAAATGAACCACGGATGTTAGAAAAACAAGAGCCCTTGTAAATCCTAGCAGTCAATGGGACTTCCTGGTTCTGCACATTTTGGGTACATGATTACAGAGGAAACAGATGACAGAAACTGTAACAATTAAAGGTCTGAAAATCTATTAGCAATCATGCATTCTACAATTTATCCAACATTTATATACTGTACATTATTGAATTAAGCTTTCTCTAGCACAGAATATCTGGAGAGTGGATTGCTCTCCTTATGGACTCAGACAGCATCTAAAATTATTCAATGACTTTGGGGCAGGGCGTTGGCTTCCTAGCCCCCAAAGCTCAGTCCAAGATCCCAGTTGACAACAGATGGTTAATGAGGTCTACAGTGGAGAAGAGGAAAGAGGTGCCTGTTATTTTTGTCAACTTCAAAGGGCTAAAATGGGCTGGCTTAAATGGTAAAATCAAGGACATCTTAATCTAACCCCTGTTAATTTTTAATTTTTAATTTAATAATATTTATATACCGCCCTTCTCCCTAAGGACTCAGGGCGGTTCACAGGGCAAAAGTCAAATACAAAGTACAAACATTAAAAAAGGATTAAATAATTGCCCAAGTTAAAACAATTAATACAATAATAAAACCCCAAAAATAAAATTAAAAATACAAAAAATAAAAACCCCACCAATCCCCATCAGGCTAGGCCGGCTTGTAATCTTTGCAGGATAGCCTTGTTAAAAACAGTTTACTCTGCAAACAGACATTACAAAGATACAGAGCAGTAAAAGACAATCAGCTGTTTCTTTCAGAGGCCCACCCAAAGATCCTTTAAATTGTATGCAACTGTATCCCTTTGATGATTTCCCATAGTTTGGGATACAGTATTTTAATGTCCGGAGCACTTAGTTATCACTCAAACTGTCTTCACAGTCAAAAAGAAACAAACAGAGGTACTAATGAAATTGCAGTAGCTTTCCTTAGGTCTGCAGTGTTCAGAAGTGCATTTTGGCTTGCAAAATATATATCAGTATGAAACCTGTTTTCACTCAACCGACCTTGGAAACATTCTGATGAAGTGGAGTTTTCCCCCTACACATTTTTGAACTTAGAAAAAAAAACCTTTTGTGTTGACATGTACTCTTGGTGCCCTGGTTTTATCTCTCCAGATATTTGCTTTGCTCTTCTGGGCCCCAGAAGATGTCCATCCCATTTTCTGATGACCAAGGAAGAGGCAAAGCATTTTACTTCCACCTCATCCCCTCCACACCAACAGTTAGGTAGGAAGATAGAGAGGTGCTTTCCATTGATTACAGCACCCTGGTTTCCACCATGATCCATTTATCTGTCCATTCATGCACCCATTCATACCTCCAATTTGTAATTCCTCCCAGTTCCATTTTTATCTCAAAGTGTATTGGAATGTCCAGGGTTGGACACACAGACAGGAAATAAAACCAGTGAACAATGCAAATAAATAAAAGAGAAACAAAGCTGAAATCAAGATAACATTTACGCAGCCATGCAATTTGTTTAAAAAGTGGTTGACCAGTTTTCATAATATTGCAAAGTGGATCATTGTTCTTCTTCTGAAACTCCTCAGATACCAAAGCCACGTGAGAGAAAATGCTCTTTCAAGATTTTCTCCTTGCAGATCAGATCCATATGGACTCCATATGGGAATCTCAGTCTGCAAGACACCTGCTGAGGGGAAAAAAAGCTTCATCTTCGTTTCAAAAGGTCCACAGACGGCGCTGTAAACATGTTGTCAGAATCCATTTATATTTCATTTCTAACTCTCTTTTCTGTGCAAACCCAAATCTCACCCCCACCCTTGGATTCTGCCATTTCCAAGGAGGAGAGGGAATAAACATGGGGTTTATTGCTTTCCTTTCCTTAAAGGTAAAGGTTCCCCCGCACATGTGTGCTAGTCATTTCCGACTCTAGGGGCCGGTTCTCATCTCCGTTTCAAAGCTGAAGAGCCAGCGCTTGTCCGAGGACGTCTCCGTGGTCATGTGGCCGGCATGACTAGACGCCAAAGGCGCACGGAACGCTGTTACCTTCCCACCATAGTGGTCCCTATTTTTCTACTTGCATTTTTACGTGCTTTCGAACTGCTAGGCTGGCAGAAGCTGGGACAAGTATCAGGCGCTCACTCTGTTACGTGGCACTCGGGATTCGACCCGCCAAACTGCCGACCTTCTGATCGACAAGCTCAGCATCCTAACCCACTCAGCCACCGCGTCCCTTTCCTTTCCTTAGATGTATCTTTTTGTTTATTCCACCTGCCTGCTATCCATCACAATAAGATCAATGAGAGGCATTTTCCCTCTCATCTTACGGGCAACTAAGAAAGGGGGTGGGGAAAAAAACCCCTCCGGAATCTGGTTTGTTTCTCCGGATGGAATGTGAGGGGGTGGGAATAATTCTGCTACGAACGGACTGATGGTTCTCCTTTTCATGGGGCTTATCACCTACAACTTGGCTGATCCGGAACTGACCGAATGAACTGTGGGGTGGGGCTTGCTTGGGGACATTTAAAAATATCGATCTGTGAAGGGATTTCTCAGATCCTGTCTATTATGCCCTCTATCATCTCTATCTTAGTAAAAGTTCCTGCTTGGATAATCTTGTCTCCAAGAGTCCTTCTTTCTTAAGAGGTGGATTGAAGTGGATTCGGACATGTGTATTTCTATGTACACACATTCAGTTAAAAGGATTTACTCAGATAATCTACGGAGTTGATGGACGTGCCCCCTAAACTCTGCCTATTCCTTATTTTAATCCACCACGGAGTGGTCACCCTCTTAGCCTCTTTCTGTGTCTCCAAGGGATGGGGTCACATGCTCGAAAACAGCCTGGCTTGCAGGAAGCAGAAGCCCAGCCCGATCGCTGCTCCTGCCTGACTGGTTCTTCCCAGTCCTTTAGTCATTAACTAAACGATCTGCTCTCCTGCCTTCCTTTAGAGCCCCTCCGGTCACTGGGAAGCCCCCCTGCCAGTCAGGAACTCCCAGACATGTGTGTGGCTCCCTGGGCAGAGGAGGATGTTGGGGGAGGGGCACGGAATGGCAGCTGTAGCACCAGAAAGGGCAGGAGGTCTCATTTGACCACATAAGGAGAGATGTTTTAAAAGCAGATTTTCTTCCTTTGTGTTTTTTTTAAAGGAAGAGAGGAACAGATTGGGGGGGGGGGGGGTAGAAGGGGGGGGAGAGGAAGTACAAGGCCCAGGAAATGAGAAAAGAGCAGCTGCTTGGAGGGAACATAAACTAAACTCCTTGATGATAAGCTAACGAGGGAACGGATGTTGGTCCCAGCCATTTGATGTTGTCCCTTTTATTAGTCAGGCTGGGACTTTCCACCTCAAGGCAGGCTTCCCGCTTCCCGCTCTTTCTTGAGGGCAGGAGGGGCAAACGTTGTTCTCAGGGCTGCTCCCAGCCTGAGGGGAAGGCAAATCTGCCCCAGGGGTTTCTCTCTCTGCACCAGACATTCACTCTGCAGAGGGGCCTCCATTCCCAGTGGCTGCTGCTCCAAGGACAGGGACACCCCACCTGCTCTCCGCCTGGGACACCTGTGAAAAGGCGCAGTCCCACGAAAGGTGGGGGCTTGTCTTCCTTCCTTCCTTCCTTCCTTCCTTCCTTCCTTCCTTCCTTCTCTCCCTCCCTCCCTCCCTTCCCCTTCCTTCCTTCCTTCCTTCCTTCCTTCCCTCCCTCCCTTCCTCTTTCTTTCTTTCTTTCTTTCTTTCTTTTTCTTCCTTCCTTCCTTCCTTCCTTCCTTCCTTCCTTCCTCTCCCTCTTCCTTCCTCCCTTCCTTCCCTCTCCCTCCCTCCTTTCCTCTTTCTTTCTTTCTTTCTTTCTTTCTTTCTTTCTTTCTTTCTTTCTTTCTTTCTTCCTTCCTTCCTTCCTTCCTTCCTTTCCTTCTTTCTTTCTTTCTTTCTTTCTTTCTTTCTTTCTTTCTTTCTTTCTTTCTTTCTTTCTTTCTTTCTTTCTTTCTTTCTTTTTCTTCCTCCCCACCCTTCCCTTCCCTTCTTCCCTTCCCTTTTCCCCAGGTTCAGTAGCAGAGCCACCAAATACTGGCTGCCTGCTTTTCCCCCTCCCTTTTAACACGGTAAAATTGATCAAGAGTTCTGAGGAGGTTCCCCTTCATTCCCAAGTTATAGGGAAGATTGTAAACTTCTTGCTGTCTTCTCATCTGTCTCCCAAAGTCTTACCTGCAAAAGGGGAATGCAGCTGGCATGGCTGGGGAAAGGGGAGAAGAAGCAAAATCACCACCCGGGGGTTATTTTAACCACACCTAGCCAGCATGGAAGCAGGCATCGTTTGAACTGGTTTCATTTCCAGCAAGTTATGCAAGAGAAAAAGGTTCTCTGCCTTGGAAATATTGAACATATAGAGCTAGCAAGTTTCTGATTGGTCTGGTGGGTTCTGGACAGGACTTAAATTCTGCAGATTGCTCTAGGCCACAGGTCTGCAACCCGCGGCTCCGGAGCCGCATCTCCTGTGGCTCCCAGTCTTCTGCCATGTGCAATCAAAAAAAAAAAAGTGGGACTAAAAAAGTTCAACCAATCAATCCAAATATGCAGGGTAGGTGCATATCTCGCCTTGGCTCCACTCTTCAGTCAAACCCTGTTCTGCACATGCGCGCATGTATGCGCATGCGCACACTTTTGCGGCTCCCAGTTTTTCTTTTTGTGAGGGAACCGGTTCTGAGTGGCTCTTTCACTGTTTCAGGTTGCTGACCCCTGCTCTAGGCAGTCTGGAAGAACCGACCGATCTGATTCCTGACCAGCAAATGGGATTGCATAGATCTGGGCTGTGGTTGTGTCCAGAAAAAGTACTTCATTTCAGATTGTGGGGCAAAGGCTTTTGAGATTCTTCTTATCCACTGAGAAATGGATCCAAGACAGCATCCTTCTCTATCAGCTATGAAAACATTGGCAGATGGTGGAGCCAGGCAAATCCTGTGGCAATGCCGTTGAACTGAAGACACGTATTTTCTCTAAAGCTGAAATATTTGGGAATAAATACCAGCTGGAAGAGATTGAAGCCAGATGTGTTCTAGTATCATCAGTGCTGATGTATAGGACCCATTTTAATGCCTCTTTGCATCCCACAAGTAACCTTTCCTTAAGCATGTGCCTGCTTCTCTTTCTTCATGGTCCAAATTAAACTCTCTCTTTGCAGCCATCTTCATTTTTTTGAGATCTCAAGAATTCCAGAAAGTTCCCCATGGCTTTTCTTTACCGATCACTGATTTCCTTTCCTGGCATTCTCAGAATGTCTCCTTCATATTCTTGCTTTCTTGGCCTTTTCCAGCACATACCCTGTTTAAGTATAATATGCATAATTTCTTATTATTTGTATATATTATGCAAAATAATATTTTTTATTCTTGTGTTGGTGATTTGGTCTAAGTTTGATATTCTTCTATCACTATATCTTTACAATGGCGTGATGTGTTTTTTTCCCCTCAAAAAACTTTGGGACAAATATCCTTAGGATCAGACATTTACGGTAGCTTATAAACGCACCCAATATGGCTAAAGCTAGAACAGAATTTTCTGTAAATGTTCACCTGCTATTTAACCTAGGAAGAACGGTCCCTAATTCAATTTACTGTTCCCATTAGCCACTTACTTGCACTGTTGCTTCTTTCAATGTGCTTATTAATATTTAATTCCCTGCCCCAAATTTTAAAGCAATTAGACTGCAGTCTCCTTGTCCAACTGGATATACTGTAAGCTCCTTTGAACTCAATAGGACTAACTTCTGAATAGACAGGTATAGGATTGCACTGCATTGTCTTTAGACTCCTCAGCTCATCCGCAGCAGAATCCTGTAATGGCACGCTCAGAAATGACGTCCACTAACTTCAAGAGGAAATGCAATTTGATCAGCCTCGAGAGACAACTCATTTTCAAAAACCCTGCTCCCAGTGGTGGGATTCAGCCAGTTCGCACCGGTTCGGTAATACCGGTAGCTAAATTTTGTTGAGTTCGGAGAACTGGCTGAACCCATGTGACTTCTGGAAGTCCATTCTAGGCCTGGGAGGCCTCCGAGGCCTAGAATGGCCCACCAGAAGGGCATTGGTGTCATTTCCGGAAGTCCATTCTAGGCCTCGGAATGCATCTGTGCAGAGAACCGGATGTTCGTGTATTTGAATCCTACCACTGCCTGCTCCTATCCATGCATGTTAACATAGCTGAGTCCTATTCCAGGCACTACATATCTTAAGAACAAAATGTCAGAGAAATGGAATAGAAAACATAGTAGACCTTATGGTTTATTTTCTCCTAGCAATTTTTTCATTCATTTCAGAGATTCTGGATACAATCAAACTAATTCAGTGGAAGAGAGCGTCGCATCAAAAACCCAAGAGAGACTAGGTTTATTTTAAGCTTTTTGGTTAGCGCTTGTGTGCCCGCTCACTTCTGAGTCCTCTCTTTCTCTTGAAGGAGGAAGACAGAAGAAGTGGGGAACTTACAGGAAAGGGGGATTTAAGAAGGAAAATGAGGTGGGACTACTACACAGATGAGGTCTTGACTCCTTTACCCCTTTGCGAGAAAATAAACCTCATAGAACTTAATGGAGCTTAGTTCAGAGTGTGTTATATTCAGGTCTGCAATTTTTTAAAAAAGTTTTTAAAATCTGAAATGCTCATAATTGATTCCCCTTCCCCATCTCTCAGGAGTTGGTGGCACCTGCTGGATGAAACCATTATTGTCGTGATTTATCTCCAATAAATTCATGAATTACTGAATGCCAGACGGGCTGCAAACTTTCATGCATGTGATCCCCCAAATCCCCAAATCTTAGAGTTTCCTGCCTCTCTTTGCCGCCTGGAGGGGCTGCTTGATCTGAGCAACCCAGATAAGATAATCCACCCTCCACAGCCCCCGTGGACCCGTGGCCTCACACAGTGCTCACGAAGAAGGTCATCTTGCCTGCTGCGTAAAAGCATCTGAGAGAGAAGCTCAAGGTAAACCCCCAGAGGAGGCAGCATGCAGGAGTTACATCAGGAAGGGAATAGTTACATTCCATAGTTACATCAGGAAGGGAATTGCGTCAGGACAGTAAATGTTTGGAGGAGCAAGATTGTCATGAAATCACAAGGATCTGATAATAAATTTGGAGGATACACAAGGATGAAATGGGGCTTAAAAATTGATTGGAATCCTGTCTTAACTGTTCCCTAATGGAACTGACCTATCAGTTGCTGCCCATAATCTTTCTGGCTCTTAAAATTTTATTTAGTTGTAGCACCACAAATGGTGCCTAAGGAGTTGTAGATTAATTAAAAAAAATTCAAAGCCATAAAGTCATAATTGGAGTATCAACTGTCAAATGATTTGAGCAATAGTTCCAACAATATAATTGTTGTTGTTCTTTGTCCATCATTAGTGATGCTGACCTCAACATCATAAGTCACTAGAAAACTTAGTGTGGGGTGTCTGAAGTTGATTGGTCAGGCCATTCAGGCACAGAATGTCCAGGTACAGGTTGGGCAAACGTGTGCAGACACAGCAATCATTCCACTGATGCCTCTAGGTGCCAACGCTGCTAACATCAGATGTTCTTGCTTTAACAGATGGAAATGCAGCCATTTTCTCTATTGCTTTTAGAATTAGTTGCTGCTGGAAGGGGGGATGTGGATGAGAGTCCAGCTAGTCATAACAATAATAACTCAGCCGTGGGAACCCAAGATTATTGCGCCCAGAGCTGATAGTGTTTTGGTGGGCTGGAGAGCTGGGGAGAAAGCACGATTTCAAGCTAATTGGGGAATGTGATTTATGACTGTTAATTGGAGGAGGGAATTGTGCTTTGCTACTTTGTGCCCAGGTGGTGGGTGGGGGGAATTCAGTTTTTGGCTTCGACTATGTAGTGCCGATACTGTGTTTCCCGAAGAAAAGATTATTTAAGGTAAGCAATGCCTCGAAGTTCCTTTGAGGAGATTCATCTGTCGGAACCATGACACTAGGCTTGTGCAGCTCGTGCTTAGTTATGCTACTGCAGTGTGCTCTACTTTGGCAGCCTTTTGGCAGCTCTTATGGATGAGGCAACGCCAGGTAGAGCAATTTTTTGCCGGCATTGTCCAGGTGGTTGTGCCTATGTTAAATAATTTCATAAAAGGTCTTCTGCCCTTCATGGAAGCCTTTTCCAGCACAGAGTTCCCCAAAAGGGAGATGCTTGTCAGGCATACAGATGACTTGACCTGCCCAGTGGGTCTGTGCTCTCATCAACAGGGGCAGACATGCTCCAGGAGAGAACTCCAGTGTCTGGAACTTCATCTGGGATGCCTAATATTCTGTGAAGACAAGTCACATGGGAAGGGTTGAGCTGTTTTACGTGCTTTAGATATACAGTCTCCATTTCACAGGCATACAGAAGGGTAGTGAGCACCAGGGGTCTATACAACTTCAGTTTTGTTGCTGGACCTTCGTCATAATACGCCAAAACTAAACAAGTCATGTTGCATCAGACCGTAATGCAAAAACCATGTTATTAGGAATGACAAATTTAGTCTCATTTGGCCACATTGGTAGACAGGGCGTTATGATCCAAATCCCACCAATTTTGCTTAAATAAACAAAACTGATTTAATCAGGACTTCATGACCTGTGACGATAAAGCAGACCAACTCGGCATCTGCCTGCTGCCCTGTGCACCTTTGTCATGAGAAATTGGGCAAGTCTAAGGAGGCAGCTGATGCTGCAGGTTATCTTTGGGTCATCCCAGAGGACAAGGAGACAACCTTGCTTCAGTCTGGGCTGCTTTGAAGAAAAACCAACAACAAGCTAATGAGATTGTTCTATGAACTTTAAACAACAGGCCTGCGTTAATGTTTAATTATTTTTATCTACTTATGCTTCCGAGATGTGCAGGATCAGGGTGATTAAAAACAGTCTCCTTATGGCCTTTTCTTAAGAGCAATGGCAAGTCCAAAGAGAGACGACATTTTTATGACCACAAAAATCTTGCAAGGGAGTCTTCGTTTTTTGTGTTGCTTTTTGATGATCTGAAGCAGATGTCTAATCTCTCTATCTGGGGCAATGCTGCCAAATACTTCCCAGTATGTCCATTGGTGCATGGCTTGATGAGGATGGGAAAAAACCTAAGGAGAAGCCACTGGACTACAAGATGCCCCATCTCATTGGCTCTTCAGATACTCTTGGAGGCAGGATGCCACTCTCTGGGTCCAAAAAGGACCCTCCTGACTGCAGACAAGCACCCACTTAGGTGGGCGCAAGGGGGCTTCTCTTCTGCTTCTCAATACAGTAGCTTCCTTTCTGGTATAAACACAAGACAAAAATATATGCCTCAAATTAAGTTTGGTTCCAAGATGTGCATGAGTCCATGTTTCCTTTGCAAGGTGATGGAAAAGGTTGGTAATTGCCTTCTTAAGTTTTTTTTTTTAAAAAACTCCCAGCCTAGACCATGGTCCAAGGACAGTGGTGGCAAACCTATGGCACGTGTGCCAGAGGCAGCACTCAGAGCCCTCTCTGTGGGCACACACGCTGTCGCCCCAGCAGAGTTTGCCAGAGTAGCAAGCATGTGGCATTTGGAAGAGACAGGGCAGGACGTCAGCGGCGTTGGCCCCCTGGGGATGCCATGGAGATGGCAAGGGACTGGTCCCCACCACCCTGGTCCCAGCCCACTCACCCCGGCCACCACACCCACCCAGTCTACCGTGAAGACTGCAGCTGTGACCACCGCAGCTATGCCCACCGGCAGCCATGCCCCCCCCCCCGCTGTCCCTGAGAGCACCACAATGCTGATGCAGCCCTGGCACTTTGCAATAAATAAATGGGTTTTGGGTTGTAGTTTGGGCACTCGGTCTCTAAAAGGTTCGCCATCCCTGTCCTGGGATTTTCTGCTGGCCTCTCATCAGAAAGGATAGTGCTTCCCTTTTTGAAGATCACCCAGAGGATCAGCTATTCGTGTTTAAAATTAGTAATAATGAAAAAGAAACAATTGTGTGAGAAGTCACTTCAGTTTGGAAAGGTACACCAAAGTATTTATCCCTCCAGGAAGCAGGACGTTGAGAAGAGCCCTACTGGATGAGACAAACATTCTGCTCCCCACCAGAACAAGCAAAGTCTCTGTGGGATTTGATCAGCTCATGTTCCTCAGCAGATGGACTCCCAGCGCATAGCAGGACGATAATATTTAGCCATGTGACAAGTCTCACTACTACCTAACATCAATCATCTAATCCCCTTTGGAAGCCACCTAAAGTGGTGGCCACCCACGCCACATTCCCACTTGAGCCTTTTGCATAACTGGAATGGCATGTGTGCACACAGACCAGTTCACAAAACATTGGCAGCAAATCAGGGGTGACCCATTGCAAAATTTCAAATACTCCTCATCCTTGTAAAGTTCAAGGGTTTAGTTGCCTGGATATTATTTGTTATCCTATATTTGTTTGATGTCATTTTGGTCACTTTTTAACTTGTCTTGCCATTCCTCTCCCATTTCTCCCTTTATATTAGTTTTTATTTTAATGTTTGTTTATGAAATATAATAAAAAAGGATATGGTTGGTTATTTGTTTGGTTGTTTGGTTGGTTGGTTGGTTGGTTAATCATTTGGTTGGTTGGTTAGTTGGCCTCCCCTGCCCTCAGTTAATGCACATTTAACTTGAATCAACCCTTGGGTGCACATATTTTCATCCACCAATGTGGAGAGATATTCAGGAATCTTGCGTTCTCACAAATTCATAGGGTGGTAATGCAGTTTTAATTTTGATCCCAGGTACAATTTTCATTTTTCAGCTGCCGTGCACTAACCTGGTGTTTTGTCACAATTTACAGTCTCTTTTCTTGGTCACTCATTACAGGTTTCTCCCCATGGATATGTGAAATTAGGTTTCTTCCACAGCAGTGTTCATCCGAATGCAACGATTGACAGTGAACTGAATGTCCTGCTCTCTTGCCTCTTGCCTCGTTGGCAGAGATTCTTTGCAATGCCTTACCGGGTCTGAATAATTTACTAGCTCATGGTCCTCTAAAACGTCTTTCATGCAGGAAGGCTGATAACTGCAATCTCACAAAAGTCAAGAGCCACAATCATTAGGAAGCAGGATGTTGTTTTCTCTAGGACCAGCCATAGTTCCTCATTCCACACTGAAGGTGATTCATCTTACGGACAGGAGATCTGGGATGAAGTGAGGAGCATTTTCCAAAAGGCAAAAGCTGGTCAGCAGAGAAGGGGGGAGGGGCTCCCTGTCACTCAACATGTTCAAGCAGAGGACGGTCAGCCATTACCTGGACTGTCCTGAGAGACGGAGGGACCGAATGATTTTAATGGCTCCTCTCTGCTCTAAGGTTCTACGGAGAACCGCACAGCCAGCAGCTATTGCAGGATCATGAGTAGTGGTTCGATTGTAACACATTGTAACACATTTTCAGATCTCCCTGACTTAGTTATGAAAATCCCCGTGCCCACCACGCTGTGCTGGGGTAACAACCTCGAGACACCCGATTGGACTGTGGCTCTATGCAGTTCCCAGTCCTTTGAGGAACTTGTCAACCCCAGAGTTGGCTTGGCCCCCTTTGCAGGGGCTGCTGGGCTGGTCAGCTCATGACTTCTGGCTGGCTGGCTCCTCCTCCCACCCCTCCCCCCACCCCACCCCCAAAAAACCCAAATCCATGAGCATCACATGATAGTTTTCACTCTACATTTCCATATTCAAAGCCAGTCCTGAAGACTTATCTGACTGGGGAGAAAATCCCTGACCTTGGCAGCAGCGGAGATCATGGCAACATACAATTAATTGTCTCCGGCACCACCCAAGCTGATTGCTTTGCTGCTTGGCCAGAAGGCAGGCCCTGTAAAAACCTGCAACAGGCTGCATTTCAAGAGGTGTATTTGGGAGCCCTTTTGTCCTAGTGAGCAACCAGCTTTGCTAGCTGCCATGAAAGATGATTTATTCCCTCCAGGGCCGAAAGACAGAAATTCTCCACTGTGATTTGATTCCTGGTTCTATATCAGTTCTTGCTATCTATGCATCTCATTCCTCAGAGGGCTGCAGGGACATTTTGTCTCAGCGTCCAGTCACCCGTCTTTTTAAAGGCCACTCTGCAGCGCCTCGGAGTGAACTCAATGCTCTGCCTAGAGTGGAGGTCATCGGGGGGGTTAGGGAATTTCCGTTTTCTCGGGACCCTTTTTCTGCAAGGATTCTGCTGTGAGGTGTTGATAATCCTGGAGAGCATTTGGGGCTGCCCATTCAGGTCCAACTTTGCTCCTGGTGCTCTCATTATACATCCAGAATGCACCCAGAACCACACAAGGGGCCACCGGTGGGTACAGCTCCTCTTCCTGGTCTCTGTGGCGCAAAGGAGCTTTTCCCAAGGACAGAGCGCAAATTCTAGAGCTCCAAACGAGGCGTGTTTTGCTCAGGACTCTCCCTGAAGCCTGCAAAGAATTTCCGAAGCTGTAGAAAATGCAGCCAAGGCCTGAAAAGAGCCGGGTCTTTCTGCTGAATGAGGTGGGTTCTTGGGGATGCGCTACCGATCATGCTGCACCCTGCATGCTCTTATTTTGAACCTCATTTCAGCTGCATGCTATACTTATCACACTGAACCCATTCCTGACTTAAAACAAAGAGTAGAGGATATTGAAGGGACTGACATCTTTCATCTTTCAAGCTGAGCTCTCCAAGCCAAAGTCACCTGGCCAGGATAAGGCAATCTGTGGAATTACAGTTTGTCTCCTCCTCCTCCTCCTCCTCCTCCTCCTCCTCCTCCTCCTCCCTCCCTCCCTCCCACCCCCCCAGCTTTCTAAACCTTTGGTCTCTGCCTCCCTTCAGTAATTCTTTCCCAGGGTCTACAAGTCTGCAAAGATGCCCCCCCCCAGATTTGATAATCGCTAAGTCTGCTGAAAGGAAGCAGCCTATATATAGCTTCCTGCATGCTTTGTAATCTTCTTATGGGTGGCTTTTCATTTGTTCATTCTCTTTAACTTTGTTTGCAGCTAAATTAGAATTTTAAAAATCAGTATTTAGTCTTTTTGGATAAAAAGGAAGGAAGAAAGGAGAAAAAAATAAGAGAGGTTACACCCAAAAGTATCCAATTTCATCCAGTATAAAATATAACGCAGCCTAACTTTAGAGTCAATAATTGAATCTCAACCACATGGAATCATATTCCTCCCTCTTCACACAGCCCTGGCCAGAAAGCCAGGTCATCCATGGAACGTGAGCATGTGACAGTGAGGCAAGACTGGAGGTTGATCTCAATGGTGTAGAATGTATATTGTTAAGCTATGGATGCAAATGCAGACCGAATATCATCTGCAATGTCTGTGAATTTATGTGACGGCCCCCATACTTAAGCAGTGGCCACTTCAGCTGCTGAGGTCAGAAAGTTGCCAGCACTTTTGCAAGCTCCAGCAGACAGCAGCATCCCATCCCAGCTCCTGAAGGAGGCCAGCAGATTGCTGGTGCTAATCCTGGCTTCAGGATTTACCTTCATTGCCTAAAAGCCTCTCTTCTCAGCAACTGAGGATTAGCCAGGATCATCCCCATCCTTAAAAGGCAGCAGGGCTAATCTAGGGGCATCTGGGACAGTCTCTGGAGCTTCCTGTGCAGGGCCGTTGAGTGGACCATCTCAGGACTGGCTGGAGCAGGGGCACATCCAGGCCAAAGGAACTGGCAGGATTTAAAGATGCCCCAATCTGTGGAATTACTGCTGGGGAAGGGAATTGACTAGCGTGCTGCAGGCAGTGTTATAAGCAGCAGGACACGGATGTCCATCTAGTGGGATAAGCTTAAGACTTCTGCCTCAGACAAATGTCTGCTCCGATCTCAAGGCTCTGAAAATAAGAGGCAGGCCCCTGGGAGATCCGATGACCTCCACCCCAGTTCAGGGTGGAGAGGCCAAAAAGGGCAGGTGGGTGGGCTATGGGCCTTTGCAATTTTCAGCCTCCTGATGACAACTTTGCCAGGTCTGGACATAGCTCCTCTGAGCTGCAATACGATGCAAAATCAAAAATCAACATGACAAGGAGTGCAAGTCCGGTAGGAAAAGAGAATGCTGAGAAGTGGTGGTTCTTCCTTACACAATTCCCAACCTGTGTACACAATGTTGTGCTGCAGGACAGGGCAAGAAGTGACTCATTGTCTGAAGCACGACATTCCGAACAGATGGGTCTTCAAGTGAGGCTCATTGGAGGAAACCTCCATGCCAAAAGTTGGCGCTTACTACGTGGCTGAGAGAACCCTTCATTCATGGGAAAGATGGAGTCTGATGTCCCAAATGCCACACAGTCCCCAGGCCACCTGCTATTGATTTTTTTGGGGTGGGTGAGGGGGGGGAAGGGGTTTTCTTAAAAATGACTCACTCTCTCCTGTTTGACTACTGGGATGATCCTGGAGACAAGAGGCGCCAGCCTGCCATAAATAGGTAGAATAACCCCTTCTCAGCTATGATGGTGTCAAGTGAGGCCTAAAATGTCAATATATTTCTTACCATTATGTAACATGGATGCCAGCTGAGGAGCTTTAATCTTCCTTGTTTCAGGGGCCTGTCTGTGTTTTAAATTTGGTTGCTTTTCTGATGAATTTAATTTATTCAGCCATGGCTCCTCTGTTGCTTTTGAAGCTCTGTTGTTTTCATATTTTTCTGATTTCCTTCTCATTTTTGATTCTTTGAAAATCACCTTGTTCTAGCAGAGAAGAAGGAATAACCCATCCTCTGAGCCAATGGAGAAGTACAGGCACCCAGAGACTCACTGAGGGCATGGAGCCAAGCGTCCCTGGCATGGCCACAGCTACCAGTGCTGTGGCCCCAGGCTCACTGCTTGTGGCTTGGGCAATTTGCGTCTTTTCTCCTCTGTAGATAGTTAGTAATGTAAAGCAGCACAATGGCCATGCACAATAAATTATGCACGAAGATTGTGCAAAGTAACTCTGCTCTGATACAGCTTACATTAAATTGTTAATCATGACCACAATCCTCCACAGGGAGGAACTGAACTCCAAGGCAAACAAACGGTTGCCTTTAAATGAAACCTCTTGCAAATCTCCTTGGTGCCCAGAAGAAAAAGCACCCCATTAAAATCAAGGCTTTGGAGAAAAAAAGCCTCTGCAAATTGCAGCCAAAATTAGCCTGCTCCCAAAACGGGCCACCTCTTCAGATGAGGAGGAGGAAGATGATGATGATGAGGAGGAGGAGGAGGAGGAGGTGGTGGTTATTTTTCAGGGTGTTCTCCAATATGTGCAAGAGAAGGTGGCACCCAACAGCAGAGGAGTTCTGATATCAGAGGCCTGGTGAACATTCAGCGGACCCCAGTGTTTCCTTTCAGAATAGCACTTCTTATTCAGGGAGTGAGTTTCCTCCTTTCTGGCCTGGGGATGGGGCCCTCCTCCACTGCCTAGAGCTCAAGCCTTGCCTGGGTGGGTCAGGGTGGAGAGGTCCGCAGGTTACGGCCCCTTCTACAGTTTGCCCAGTGGAGAAATGCTGCACAGCACCAACCAAAGCCTCTCTTTGTTACATAACAGTCAGCTGAATTGCAGCAGAATTGCTAGGGAAATTGCTTCCAAGGTCAGGAACTGTTCTTTTGTGGCCATTCCTGCTTCCTGGCTCCTGTTTAGGGATTGCTGGCTTAATTAAACTGGTAATTGAAGAGCCCGCAAAGAAGGTGGAGGAGTGTTCCTTAAATTATAACCAACTCACTTGTAATTGACTGACTTCAAGGCTGAACAAATCCCCTGGTAGTCTGCCAAGGGAGACCATTAATCTGTGAGTCCTGGAGGCAAATCTCTTGCATGCAAGATGGCCTCTGCTTCCCCCTTGGAATGGCTGCTGAGCCAGGCAGCCCAGCACTCTGGGCTGTGGCCATGCAGGCTTTGGGGTTCCTCCCTTGGAGGTGCTGAGCATCCCATTCCACCCACCGTCTGAAACTCACTTTCCTTCTGACCGTCATGCTCATTTTGTCCTTCCTTTTGTAGCCTGGCCAGGAATTCTCTTCTTTTCCTTTGGCCTTTCTGGGGTGTGAGCAGAGAATCGTATCCAGCCCCGCTGTTCTTTCATTTGATATCAGGGTTTGCAAAGGAAAAGCGTGTTCTCTAAATCTTGGGCTTCCTTGCAGAGGCCATTCTGTCTGCATATCACCTTTGTTAATCATTTAAAGGCCACTGTTGGGTTTTACGGGCTTAAATGGAGCATTACAGCATAAACCCCGGTGACATTTGAGATGTAAAGGAAGTCTTACCTTTAATAAAATATTTCAGAAGTGCCATAAATATAGAGAATGCTTCTTTCATTCTTTGTTTTGGATGTGGAAATCAGGGACTGGTTCCTGCCTTTTGCGGAGGGGATGAGAAGCCACTCCTGGTAAGATTCCATTCTGTGCAAAAGGAAAAATTGGGGGGGCCGTCAGGGCTATTACTTCACCCCAACTTCCATGGATACCCCTCCCCCACCCCACCCCCATGGGCCATGCTCCCTAGGGATCCAGGGAGGGGCTGCTTGCCAAGAGCATCTCTACAGCACAGACCTTCCTGAGTAGATGCTGCAGCTGTCATGATTTGGAGCCTGAACAAATAAATCCTCATCTTGGGCTGCAGCTTTTCTGAATCTGAGTTGAAAGGTGAAGAGGGGAGGGCCTGAAATCAACAAGGCTGGAGCTTGAGATTTGGGGGTGGGGAAGCTGGAATCCTTCAAAGTAGGAAGTGTGGAAGGAAAAGTCTTCATCATGGTTCAGTCCAAGCTGGGAATAAACAACATGGCGGCTGCTTTAGAAAAAAGTTTGCAGTTTATTGAAGAGGAGAGCCAGACAGGAAGATGGCTCTGGAAGAAATAGAGAGTGAGCACGTGTAGGGAGTGGGTTTTTATACCCCCTGGAGCCTTTTGTTTGGAGTTGTTCCTGTGGCATGAACTTTGACCTGAGTCTGAGTGTGCCTTTCTGGTATTCTGATGGTGGTGGGTTAATCCTATTATGTCCCAAGGGTCATATCCTGCTTCCCTGGGGCTGGGGCTGATAACTCTTAGATTTTTGGTGTTGATTCTAGGGATCTTTCTTCCTAATCCCAGTTTCCTGATTCCAGTCTTTGTGACAAGATTGTCACATCTGCAGTTCTCCAGACTTGGTTTCTGATTGGGACAGAGAGAGACTTGGGGACAGGGTTGGTTTCTGCTTTTAAAATCCTTTAGGGAAATATATTCAGCTCTTTTAATATTTCCTTCTCTGGGGGCGGGGGTGACTTTCCACAGAAGTAAGCTGGTTCTGACCTTTCTTGGGCTTCCTTCTCACAGATCACAGAATGGAAGGTTTTACCCACAGACAGGATGGAGCAGAATAGTCGGCTGCCCAAAGAGGATTGTGAAAGGCACCCAGCAGCCCAAGGACAAGCTTTGAACCCTGACCAGAAGGAGGCACGGAGGCAGAGAAGCATTAAGGGGTGGCTTGGCAGTCATAAAGCCCATTGGATAGATAAAGGTTGGAGCATCTTGACCCAGACCTGGCCTGGAGTTGCTGGGAGGAATGGAAAGAAAGCTGCAGGGATGGTTTTGACTTGGCCACAGATCCTGGAGCCTCTCTTCTGGGGGGACCTTTCTGGGAATTCAGCTCTGTGTTGTGACCCAACCCTCCACCAGCAGGTGGCAGAGTATTTGTATGATCAGTGAAGGGATGTCAGCTACAGGCCAGAACTTGAGAATAAAGTTGAAATGCCCTGAACCAGGGCTAGGCAACCTTGGCTCTTTTATGACTCATGGACTTCAACTCCCAGAATTCCTGAGCTAGCATGGCTCAGCTTGGAAACCTCTCCATTTCTCCTCAGCATGGCTGGCTCAGGAATTCTGGGAGTTGAAGTCCACCAGTCATAAAAGAGCCAAGGTTGCCTACCCCTGCCCTGAATGAACAAATCCATGTTTTAAATGAAATACATTTTTATGGTTTTAAGATAAGAATAATTCAACACAAGTTTTCATCCACGTTTATTGGAAATCTCAAAGAGGATTTTAAAAGGTTGGTTGTCAATTCCACTATGCTGGAAGAATAAAATGGTGAGAAGGATACTCCATGATAGGTCATGGGCTTGTACGGCTATGTTCCATTTTGGTTTAACAAGCTTGAGGTTGTTAGTATGGCTTTGTGTGATTGACATATTGATTACTGCTTTGTTTAAATGAGTTTTATGGCCACCCAGCTTGCAGCTGGGCGGCATATCTTTAACATATTCCTATGTCACCAAATTTACCAACATTCCCGGTGGTTTATGGCTAAGCAATAAAACATTTATAATAAAATAATTTAAATGTCAACAGTGAAAAAGTTACTTCAAATAATAAAATCCACATATAATGAGGTCATAAAATAGCATAACATGAAATAATAAGGTGATAAAATATTTAACTAAAAACTGTTACAAAACAATTACTGTGGTGGAATAGAATGAAAATCTGGAATGTATCAATATATATATCAGAAACTGTAGTTTAATCTAGTGTTCTTTTGTGACGGAAAGACTATCCCTCACCCTGGATTGACATCTGATCTGTGTTTGCTCTCTGTTCTTCGGGCTATCTCTCAATATAACAGGGAAACTGATCAATAATACTTAGTAGAGTAAAGCTTTAATGCTGTGTCCAGCTGTTATTTTATAAGTATCATAACATATTTTGCCCTTGCCTCTTTATTATTTTATTTCTGCTTATCGAAGTGTTTTCCTTCTCTGTAGATTTCATTTGTTTGTATGTTTTCTCTAAATGAAGGAATAATTTCAATGGGAAAGGAGACAAGGCCTACCGCCCCCGCCCCCCCCCCCAGCCTGGACCAGAACACACTGGACATCAATGTGGGGGAGGAGCCTGGCCAGAGGGACCGTAAGGGCCATTTGTCTGCAAAGCAAGGTCCACAATTCATGGTGATAGGAGAGACTTGGGAATAGTCTGCGGCCAAGCACTTGCAGGAAGTCTGACATGCAGAGATCCCCTTCTCTGCTGGGATTATTCTGCAGCCCACCGCCCCCCCCTCCAACGAGCAAATGCCACCTCTCCAAAAAAACAAACTGCACTAACTGTAGAAACGTAGCCAGTGTGGCCCTGAATTGAAAAGTCTTTGGCCAAGTCTTTACAAGATCTGCTCTCAAACATTTCACAGCTGTCCAGCCGAAAGAATTTGAGTAGAAATCATTCACAGGGAATTTATCAGGCCGTAAAAGGCTGTATTGCCTAAATTCTTTAAAAGCCAGGCAGATGGTAAAAAACGGCAGATGAGAGCCAGAAATACTTGCCCAATTAAATATCGTATTTAAAAATCATCTACTGAAAAACGGAGCCCTTAGTGGTGTTTCCCTGTTCTGCACTTTATTGCTATGTTGTTGCCATTTACATACGATTGTGCGCGGACGGTGTGCTTAGCTTGCAGTCCTTAAACGATTTAAGCTAGTCTCATTTCCCCTAAGAGGACTTTGTAGCAAAAAGCTTCCTGGGCTGTCAATTAAAACGTCCCTGCTTTGGCTTGCCTCCTTGCATTTGTGCTCGATTATTATGGCGTGTTTCCCATTCGGTGCCAGTACAGAGTAGCATCCTGCCCTCTTTCCTTCTGCCACTGAGGCCACTTTGCCAGTCACCGTGTTGATTCAGCTCCCCTCCCGAACTACGAAGAGAGGAAGGCCGTCCCTTCAGACCTTCCTGGACACATTATCAGGAAGGACACTGTTGCCTGTGGGATCCAGGCTTTTTTTTTATTGAAAAGTTTTAAAATACATTTTATCTTTAACAATCCCTTCTCCCCCTCCCCTACCTATCCCTCCCTACCCCTCCCCCCCTTTCCTCCCTCCCCTCCCCACTTCCCAGAGCTAAGTACAGGGTATAAAAACAAAGAACAATCATAAACATCCATATGCTACCAACAATAAATTCTTAAATCTATCACTCTCTAGCTCATATAAGGTAACTACAAACAATACTAATATTTCATATAGAAAAAAAAAGAAAATAGAAAGGAAGACTTATTCAAATGCTAAGTGAAACTTTTTAGTCCCATATTTCTTCTGAATATATTCAATCCATTTTTTCCATTCCATAATATAGTGTTCTTGCGAATGATCTTTCAAATAAGCCAAGATCTTTGCCATTTCTGCCAGGTCAGAAACCTTTAAAGTCCATTCCTCTATAGTTGGCAGTTCCTCCTTCTTCCAATATTGACCTATTAAAAGTCTTGCTGCCGTAATTAAATTCAACATCAGCTTAGTGTCCACAACAGTAGCTTCTGTAATTATACCCAACAAAAAGAATTGCGGACAAAACTTTATCTTTTGCTTGAAGATCTTCTGCATATTCCACCAAATTTTTATCCAAAAAGCCTTAACCTTTTTACAAGTCCACCATATGTGAAAATATGTTGCATCTTCACCTCCACACCTCCAGCATTTTGGCTGATAGTTCGGATACATACTTGCAAGCTTTTTAGGATCTAAATGCCATCTATAAAACATTTTATAAAAGTTCTCTCTTAAGTTTTGGGCTTGCGTGAATTTTACGTTCCTCACCCAGATCTTTTCCCACGTGTCCATTGTAATAACTTCTTGAATATTCTGAGCCCATTTTATCATACAGTCTTTAACAAGTTCTGTTTCTGAATCAATTTCTATCAATGCAAGATATATCCGTTTAATATGTGCTGGACCCTGATTTCTAATTTGCTTTATCAAATTTTCATCAGTCATTGCAAAACCAGTTTTCTGATCTTCTTTCCACCTGGCCCGTAACTGAGTATATTGAAACCAGGTTTGAACAATCTTCTCATCTCGCAAGAGATTATACGGTTTTAAACACCATACACTTCTTTCCAAGCTTAAAATCTCCTTATACGTGGTCACGTCATGTTTGAAACCAACATTTATGTTTTCTATTGCGTGTTTTGGAATTGCCCACAATGGCATCTTACAGTCTAACTTGTGTCTATACTTCTTCCAAACTCTCAACAATGCCTGTCTTAAAATATGCACTTTAAACACATTATCTACCTTCTTATCATACAACAAGTATGCATGCCAGCCAAATAACAAGTCGTGGCCCTCAAGATTTAATAATCTCTCTTGTGTCAAATTGATCCAATCACTTATCCCTGCTAACGCAGCAGCTTCATAATATAATTTAAGATTGGGCATTTTAAGACCACCTCTCTCACGAGTATCCTGCATAATCTTAAGTTTAACTCGTGGCCTTTTCCCTGCCCAAACAAATTTATTGATACCCCGTTGCCATTCTTCCAAATTAGAATCTTTCTTAAGAACCGGTATCATTTGAAATAAGAATAAAAACTTAGGCAGGATATTCATTTTCACTGCTGCGATTCTTCCCAACAAAGACAATTGCAGTTTTTCCCAACTCTCCATTTCTTTTTGAATTTTTCCCCATAGTTTTTCATAATTATTTTTATATAACTTTGTATTAGAGGGTGACAAAAACACCCCCAAATATTTGACCCTTTTAGCAATCTCAAATCCAGTTAATCCTTCTAAAAGGGCCATTTGCGATACTGTCATATTTTTGGCCAGAATTTTAGTTTTTTGTACATTAACTTTAAATCCAGAAACCCTCCCATATTGCATTATTATCTCCATCAGGTCCACAACAGAGTTTTCTGGCTGGGTCACTGTAACAACCAGATCGTCTGCAAACGCCCTCAATCTATAGTCCTGATCTCTAATTTGTATACCCTTAATTCTTTCCGAACTCCGTATTTTAACTAGTAATATCTCCAATGTTAATACAAATAATAAAGGCGATAACGGACACCCATGCCTTGTGCCCTTCTCAATATTACATGCTTCAGTCAAACTATTGTTAACTATTATTCGGGCAGTTTGTTTTTGATACAATGCCCTAATTGGTTGCAAAAATTTATCCCCAAAATTCATTTTATCTAAAACTTTCATCAAAAATTGCCAATTCAGTTGATCAAAAGCTTTTTCAGCATCTAAAAAAATTAGCGCCGCAGGGATCTGGTTGTTCCTTTCCAAAAACTCTAACACATCAACTATATGCCTCACATTATTTTTCATTTGCCTACCACTAATAAACCCAGTTTGATCCCCATGAATCACCTGTTGCAGAACCCTCATCAGTCTGTTAGCCAACACCTTAGCAAATATCTTATAATCTGTATTTAAAAGTGAAATCGGTCTATAGTTTTTAACTTGAGTAGCATCTTGATCTTCCTTCAGAATCAAAGAGATAAAAGCAGTTCTCCACAACGGAGGCACCTTTCCCCCTCTCTGAATTGTCTGGAACAGTTCCTTTAACGGCTTTATCAACTCCATTTGTAAATTTTTGTAGTAAACCGCAGTCAAACCATCCGTACCTGGCGCTTTATCCAACTTCAATTCTTTAATTGCTATGAGAATTTCTTCTTCTGTTATCATCTGGTTAATCTCCTCTTTTTGTGCTTGCGTAAGAACCGGGATGCTAGCATTCTCCAAATATACATCAATGTCTTTTTCATTAATCTTCTCCTTAGCATATAATTTAGAATAAAAATCCACAAAGGCTTCCTTAATAAGATCCTGTTGAAACACAACCTTTCCCTTATGTTCAATTTTATCTATATTAGAAGCCCTTTGCTTTTTCCTTAGTCTATAAGCTAGCCATCTACCTGGCTTATTAGCATTGCAAAAAATATTATGCCTAGCAAACCGCAAGTTGGTTGCCACTTGATCAGCCATCAATTTATCAAATTGTCCTTTTAATAGCTTAATAACCTCCTTAGTCTTCACATCCGATTGATTCAAAATTAAGACCTTTTCTTTTTCCCTAATTTCATTCTCCAATTCTTTCCTTCTGACTTCCAAAGTACGTCTGTATTTATTATTCATATATATCAACACCCCTCTCATGTAGGCCTTGCTAGCATCCCAAACCATGTCCATAGAGGTATCCTTATTCATATTAATTTCAAAAAAATCCTTCATCCGCTGTTTACATTCTTCCACATTTCTCTGATTTCTAAACAAATTCTCATTTACGCGCCACTAGCGCCTATCCCTATTGTCCTTATTGATCTCTAACCAAACTGGACTATGGTCCGAAATAGTTCTTGCACAAATCTTTACCTTCTTAATCCTAGAAAAAAAATCATTAGTCAGCAAAATAAAATCAATTCTAGAAAAAGATTGATGTCTGTCAGAAAAAAAAGTATAATCCTTTTCATGTAGGTGTATGTCACGCCAAATATCTCGCAATTCCAAGTTATCCTTCATTTCAAAAAAAGATTTAGGCAATCTAGCATGGCTCGGAGCACGCTTAAAAGAACCAGCCTTGTCCATCTGTACATCCAAAACTCCATTCCAGTCCCCCATAAAAATAAACGATTTGTAATCCAATTGAGTAAGCTTTGTATGAAGTGAATCAAAGAAATCAGCTTGTTGTTGATTAGGAGCATACAGTCCAACTAAAAGCGTTTTTTTACCTTCTAACAACAAATCTATCATAACATATCTTCCTTGCTTATCTGCTTCAATTAGTTCCGCTGTTAAGAGAAGTTTTAACATAAACAACCACTCCATTTTTCTTATTCATCGCAGAAGCAACAAATTGCGTGCCCAACCTTGAGTTCGATAAATACTTTTGGTCCATAGCCCTAATATGCGTTTCTTGCAAACATATAACATCAATCTTAAATTGTTTTAAATATTGAAAAACTTTCTTTCTCTTCTGTGGTGAGTTTAATCCATTAACATTCCAGGTTAGAAACTTAGTCCCCATGCGTGGCATCCCGAAGCTTTTGGAGCACATCTTTAATAGCCCCTATATTTTCTTTGGGCCGCGCTCCTCCCACAGCTTCGCTGTAAGTACGCTTTGAGATCTCCATAAACCTCTGCTGGTCTTGCTCTCGTACTTGTCTTGCTCGTTTTACAGCGGCACGCGTCAACCTCTGCTCTCCAGCAACAGTCGATGAAGCTGTTAGATCCCCTCCAGCACCATTCTTCTCTGTCTGTCCATCTTCAGCCTCTTAAGGTTTTCCCTCTCCATATCCCTTTGCAGCTTCCAGGAGTGATAGAGGAGTTGCTTTTAAAACATCATTGTAGAAATCACGCGCCTGGGTCACAGTAACCAGACGGTATCTTTTACCTTCGTGCATCACCACCAATCCAACTGGAATCTCCCATCTAAACTTGATATCACGTTGCTTAAGTTCCTGTACGAGAAATGCAAAATCCTTCCTTCTCCTTAAAATCTTTGGAGGAATTTCTTTTAGAACCAGAACTTCTTGCTCAGCAACCACAACTTTAGTATCATAAGCAGCTTGAATAACTTCATCTCTAGTTGCTCTCTTTGTAAAATAGACCACCACATCTCTAGGTAACTTCCTCTGCCTTGCAATCCATGAATTAACACGAAAAACTTTATCCATGCATCCCTCTATTTCAGATGCTGGCTGGCCCAATACTGCTTCCAAAGCCTCAGAAATCAGCTGCTTTAAGTCTTCTTTAGGATTCTCTTTTAAACCCCTGATTCTAATAGCATACTGCATCTGATGATACTGAACAAGACTTAATTCTCCTTCCATTTTGTCCCTTAAATTTTCATTCTCCAGTACCTTTACTTCCAATATAGTGTTCTTTTGACTAAAATCCTCCATTTTTTCTTCCAAACATTGCACACATTCAGCCACGCTTTGCACTGTAGACAAGATGTCTACCCTCATTGCACTAAATCTCTCGTTAAACTTCTCTTCCATCCTCTCCTCCAATTTCTCCAATTTCTCCTCCAACTTTGCCATCTTATCATCCAGCATTTCTGACATTACCTGGGATTGTTTTGCAAAGGCATCTTGTAAGTCCTTAAGCGTCAATGCCACAGGAGGTGCAGGAGGAAGCAAAGCTTGCAACGATGTCTGCTGCACCGGGGAAGTTCCCGCACTCCGAAGAACTTTAGAGGAAGATTTAGCCGCCATCTTTCCTCACTTTCACTTATTGCGCACTTTCACTTTAAGTTTATAAAGTCCATTAAGCTAGAGAGTAAGAATAAAAATCCTCTTCACCTCGAACTCCTGTACCGCTCTGCCTGCTCCTTTTACTCCAAAGTCTTTCCTTCTGGCAGGGGTGGTCGCAAACGCCTGGCTCTGCTCCAAAAATCCCGGAGCAGAGACGCTAAGCAGCTGGGAGCAACCCAGGCTACAGGGGAGTTCAATCCTTCAGCCGCCCAAGCTTTCAGCTCAGGCGGCCCCGGAGAACTCAACCCCTACCTGGGGCCTCACCCCCTCCTCTTCTCCCGAGGAGGGGGCTTCGAATCCACCTAAACAGCTGATCGGCGCTGTTTTAGGCGGAAAAACTCAGCTGTGAAGCGGATAGCCCGAAACGGCTATCTTCGGCGCCGTGCCGCCACCGGAAGTCCAGGCTTTGACCCACAAAGCCCTGACAAGGGAGTAAGGGGCTGCTGAAACCATCACTTCCTTTTCTTTCGTCCTGTGTCTTCCTTGAGAGCCGAAGGAAAACTCCTCGGAGCAGCCCCATTGGAAGTGATTCTGCCAGGGTTCCTACAGCTGAAGCTTTCACAGAACTGATGAAGCTTCTGGAACTGGGCAGGTGCCACGAAAACAAGACGCTGTGGACAAACTCTGCTCGTTGCTCCCAGACCACGAGTGGCGTGGGCCGCGCTATTAACTCTGTGCACGTTCATTCACCCTGGTCCACATTCAGTGCCGTGTGTGCGGAGGAGATCAGGGCACAACTGGCCAATCCCACAGCAGGCTCTGCGCTGACTTGTCACCTTTCACAGCTGGCTGAGGTAGGGCTAGTTGGGAGTTCCAGTCCTTTCAGTCCAGATGGTTTGGGATGGGGAGAGCAGGAGTGTGAGAGATCACACTCTAATAATAATAATAATAATAATAATAATAATAATAATAATAATAATAATAATAATAATAATAATAACAACAACAACAACAACAACAACAACAACAACAATAATAATAATAATGTTGGAAGGGACCTTGGAGGTCATCTAGTCCAACCCCCTGCTTAGGCAGGAAACCCTATACCATTTCAGACAAATGTCTGTCCAGTCTTTTCTTAAAAATTTCCAGTGTTGGAGCTTCTGGAGGCAGGTTGTTCCTCTTGGCCATGGGTTGTGGGACGAGGGGGAGAATCCCATTCCAGACTGGGCCCAAGAGGCAAGACAAAGGTAGCATGGCAGGGCCAGGGGGAGGCCCACCCGTGGCTTCTTGCGCCACTGGCTGACCAAACATGAGGAAGGGAGTCCCACCCTCATTTTACCTTCCAGGCCTCTCAGGTGCTGACCACGGTTCAGCCTAAATCCCAGCTATGAGGACTCCTGTGGCCAAGCTGCCACCACAGAGACATCTGTGGCTGCATAGGCCTCATCCCGTGTTCAAGGGAAGCTCCAGAATTGGAAAGCTGCACTTTCCACCACCAGGACTTTGTTTAACCCTGGTGGCTATTCTTTACTTTACATTCCCCAAACTAGTCCTTTAATGAAGTAGGGTTCTCTCCCCCCCCCCCTTTGGAGGGTATTCAAACAGTTTCTGTAAACATCTGTTCCCATTTTCAATGGTTATAAAGCATCCCACATATAGCCCAGACTGTTATGGCAAGGACTTGTTGTGCTTTCAAACATAAACAGTGAATATCTTCAAGATGATCTCATGACTGGAGAGATGAATCAAATCAAACCAGCCCCAATAAAGGTCCATAGATGGCCCAACACGGAAATCTTTTGCCGTGAATTCAGAAGCGTCCTAGGGCTATGGCCCTTGCATCCTTGGCAGATTCACCATTCCCTTCCTTGAAATATTGAAGCGAAGACATAGTTGCTGCTGGTGCACAGCTCTGCTTCTTCACTTTCTCCATCACTTTGAAAGAGCCTTCAGGCTTGATGCTTGATTCACCCAGCCTGGATGAGCTCAAAGTTTTGTTAGTGGCCCAGTCCTTCAGATCTGATTTCTCTTGGGCAGAAGAGATGAGATTCTACACTGACTTCCTTCTCATGTTCAGATGAGTTCCTGTTGAGTTGTGGACTCGCAGCAACAGTTTTTATCTGTAGGAATCCAGGGACCATTAGGTAGGATGAGGAACAAGGGTGATGCAGATAGAGAAAAACATGAATTCTTGGAGAAGCTCCTTAGAAGCCTATTCTGTGGCAGTGATGCTGATGAAGGAACATTACTTCACCTCATGATCCCCAGGGGTGCTTCTGGAAGACGTTCAAGGCCTCTGAGGACCTGCCCTAGCTGGAGATCACTTAGATCTCTCGGTCACACACTGCGACAACATTGGACCATGTTTGTTATGTTGATGACATCGCAGCTTTGACTGTGCAGCCTGCAGAGGTCCCAAGGACACTGTGTGATCAAAAAGCTTTTAGTTCGGTGGTGGGGCCTGTTGCAATTTGGAATCACAATTCTGATTTTGTGGCTTTAAGGCTGTAGTATAAACCCCTTTCAGAAAACCTGGTTCTAAAGATTTTAGAAATGATTTTTTAAAAATAAATAAATAAATAATCACAAATAAATGAAACATTTTTACACATGTAATGTAATTAGGACTGTTCACATATTCCTTTTTACTTCCTAATGCAAGGCTTCAATTAATTTCATTTGTATACATTTGCATACTTTCAATACCTCTATATAGAGAGGTTGTTTTTTTTAGGATGCTTCAGTGTCAACCTCTTTTTTCATTTCTTATTGAAAGAAAATGCTGTTATATGTATTCATACATATGCAGAGAGAAAAAGTGCTATTAATTCCCAGTTTTGCCAGTAAAAAAAATCATGCTTTTCTTACTAATCAACTGAAATTTAAGCTGATTGTTGATTAGTGGTGCAAGTTTTAATCAGAAATGTTGCACCTTGATTTATTTTTTATTTTGTTTAGAGAGGGAACCACCCAGATTCCTACAGGGTACAAACTGTGCCTAGGAACTCTTATTTCTGGGGCCCCACCTGTCCCCAGTTTAATTACTGTGAAAGCATCTGGGGAGAACAGAAGCTGCAGGAGCACGAATGGAGCACTTATGCCAGAAAGGACATGGCTGCTTTAAAGAGTTGGAGAGCTGCTTCACTCCATGCTGGGGTTCACTACAGAACCTTTTGGGAATCAGTCCAAACAACTGCACAACCACGATATGCATGTGTCAGAACTGCCCCAGTCTGATCCCTTATAGAAGAAGAAAAACCCGCAACTCCATTTACTAAGAGATGCTGGTTGCAGTAAAGTCAGGCGGAATCTGAGTTTCCGTGCAAAAAAACCCAAAACTATTCCCTTCAGTCCCGCCCCTCCCCCCATGACCAGTCCAAACCCAGCCAATGTTTTGAGAACTCTGAGGTGTTTCAGCTGGTAACTTTCCACATTCAGGGCAAATGGCCTTGGCACAAGCCCCGGACCCACGGTGATCTGCTTTTCCTCAGCTGTCATGGCCCCTGCCAAACTCCCACACAAGAATGCATACAGATTTATTGCTGCCCATTTGGTTCTCCCCCATGCCTCTTTCCCCCCTCACCCCGTCTTTTGATGGCAGGATGCCAGCAAGGCGCCAAGCCAAAGATGGTGGGTCTGACAGCATGAGCGTGGCAGGCTTCGAATAATCTCCCACCCAACAGAAAGAAAATCAGCACGTGAGGGGGGAGGATTTTTTGTTGTTGTTCAGCTCTCTGAAAGCCCAGTTTTCTACCTGCAGGAAGAGCTTCTGCCTCCCTTTGTGGTAGAGAATCCAGCCTATAATCTCTACTGAACTATTCACACCCCTCCATTTGGTGATTCAGGGAGATTTTTTTCAGATTACGCTCACTGGTGTATCTTTGTGATTTGTTTCAATAGAAAGTGATATATCTGGCCTGACATTTTAGCCAGTGAACTGCCTTATTATAGCTGTGGAATATAAAGGATGATGCCCTATCATTTCCTACCATGCCAGGGCAGCAGGAAAGAGTCGTCCATCTGCAGCCATCCAGGCATCTTCTGGCCGAATGGATGGAAGTGAAGCTGTGACATCATGCGCTCGCCGTGTGCCCGGCCAAAAATAACTGCCTAAACTTGAAAAACATCAAGACCTTCCTGCTGGGATAAAAATAACGGGATGCGGCCATCTGGGCTTGGCTGTTAGTAAACTTCTCTACCTGCTCCTTGCCAGCTGGTTCTCTCTTACAGCACAAAGCAAGGTTCGATTTGTGGAAGGTGGGATGGAATGTCTTAAGACCTTTGATGGAAACCTTCCACCTCCTGAAAATGTGTAAAGGTAAAGGTAAAGGTTCCCCCGCACATGCGTGCTAGTCGTTTCCAACTCTAGGGGCCGGTGCTCATCTCCATTTCAAAGCCGAAGAGCCAGCGCTTGTCCGAGGATGTCTCCGTGGTCATGTGGCCGGCATAACTAGACGCCAAAGGCGCATAGAACGCTGTTACCTTCCCACCGTAGTGGTCCCTATTTTTCTACTTGCATTTTTACGTGCTTTCAAACTGATAGGTTGTCAGAAGCTGGGACGAGTAACAGCCGCTCACTCTGTTACGCGGCACTCAGGATTTGACCCGCCAAACTGCCAACCTTCTGATTGACAAGCTCAGCATCCTAACCCACTGAGCCACCGCGTCCCATTTTACCCATTGTCCATTGACTTTCCTTGGACTACAAGGCCAGCGCGCCTAAGGAAGATGCAGTTGGCTGGCTTGAAATCCTGTTGGTGTGACGTCAAGCTGTGGGCGGTTGCGCACCAGTTAAGGTTTTACTCAGGAATGTTTTGTGCCTTGTTCAGGCTCTATTTCTCCATCCTCAGTGCATTTCCTGAAAAGCCAGTGTGCAAATTTTAAGGTTTGTCCTCTGATGGGAATTGGAGGGAGAGGGGAGCCGTTACTATTCACTAGCAGGGTTTGCCAGACTGGAGACTTGTGAGATGTCAAAGCAGAGAGGTGGACCCAATGCATAAGTTAAGTTATCAAACAACCTTCTTTTCCATACGCTCACAAGCGACCGGACTATCTCTCAGCTGGAAAAGGGCACTCAGCTTCCCTCTCACCAGAAGCATCAGCAGCTCCAGTTGGGTTTCATCAAAGCCTTGAGAGGCCACAAAGGGTCTGATCGTGGCTGCAACCTGTCTGAGCTTTAAGGGACACTTTTAAAATTTCAATTAATCAAAATGGTATCAACTTATCAGAATAAAAACAGCTTTTAAGTGCTGATTAAAAATTAAATCAGCCATCTGTTATCCCTAGGGAGTCTTTTTTTTTTGTAAAGAGCTGGAATTCAGCTGAAAGTCAAACAAGTAATCGTTTTAGCCCAAGTAATTCTCAGGCTGGAAAGCACTGATTGAAATTGTTTCTAGGCTCCCAAATAGATTGAAGGGTACAGACCGTTTCACCCTGATTGAGTCCGTGGGTCATCAGAAAAGAACTTCTAGAAATTTGCAAAGGCTTTCAGAATATTTTGTCCAATTGGGGTATTTCCTGAATGAAAGTAAGGGCATTGTGCGATTGTTCTGCATTTCTGTGTCTCTGTGTGTTAATTAGCAAGGCTAAATGGCAAGATATGCAATGAGTGTGTGGCAGGCAGAAGAAATCAAAATTTGCCCGGAGATTGTCATGTTGCAAGAATTCCTTTGGTTGTTTATCTGCCGTCACAGTCAAGTGCTCACATCTTGTGACTGGGTTATTAAGGGTGCTTCGAATTTGGCACAGGAATCCTCGGGAAATGTTTGCCGATGCCAACAAGTCAGCATTAAGCAAGACAGGTGACTTGGACTGGAAAAGCCTAGCCTTTCCCTGGGAGCCAAAGCCTCGGTTTCCACTTGAGACTCAGCAGCTTGGAGGCCCAAGGAGCACCCGTTGGCCAAAGGAGATGGTCACTGTTGTGTAGTGGGTTCTGGAGAGCAGGAAGGACGCTGAGACGATGAGTACAGCATGGCAGATCTTTATTAGGTGGAAGTGACTGTACTGGGGAATAGGGGTTACTTGCCCTCCTTTTATACCTGGCCAGGTAAGCAGCCGGCCAATCGGTTTGAACCTCTGCTTCCCGCCGAAACTGGGTTCCCGCCAAAACAGTTACAGTTCAACGCCCCCTGGTGGTGACTGCTATGTAAGTGTGTATGTGTTCTCCTCACCTGGATACATAACAGTCACTTCTTTGGCCGCAGCAGTGCCGAGAAACAGGCGCAGACTGAGAACAGGACAGCTTCATGGGGTGGGAGCCTTCAGAAGGAGTCACCCAACCCTCAGCCATCTTCTCCAAGTCCAAAGGGCAGATGTGGTCCGTGGGAAGGCAAAGCCAGACCTGAATGGTGTTGCAGGCAAGGAAGCAGCTTCTGCTTTTGCTTCCCTCCCGGTCATTCATCTATTTATTTTCTTAATTGGCAGCCTTTGTGTCTTCCCAAAAACCCAGAAGGCGGAGATGAGCCAAGGAGGACTATTTACGCCAGACAAACGGTCCACAATCAGGCACCCTCTAATGAGCTGAATTGTATCACAAGGGAATGATTGATCAAAATGGAGGGAGACTCCGTTTCAAATCAGAAGCTGCTGGCCATGGCTGAGTCAGGGCCTGACTCCTGTCCCACCAGCAACTTCAGGATAGGTGTGATTTTTGAGGGTCCAGAGGGGATCGTAGGGATAAAATCTTCCTTTTTAGAGGGGCTCTGCTGAGAGAACGATGTTCTTGTTTTCCTAATATACAGGTAATCCTTGACTTACAACAGTTCATTTAGTCACCGTTCAACGTTACAACGGCTCTGGACAAAGTGGCTTATGACTGTTTTTCACACTTTTTTTCACACACAGCATTGCAGTGGTCACATGATCAAAACTGAGATGCTTGGCAACTGGCTCATATTTATGACGGTTGCCGTGTCTCAGGGTCATGCGATCCCCTTTTGCAATCTTCTGACAAGCAAAGTCTACGGCAGGGGTAGGCAACCCAAGGCTCTTTTATGACTCGTGGACTTCAACTCCCAGAATTCCTGAGCCAGCATGGGGGAACTATGGCCCCTTCATGACTCGTGGACTTCAACTCCCAGAATTCCTGAGCCAGCAAGGGCCCCTTCATGACTTGCAGACTTCAACTCCCAGAATTCCTGAGCCAGCATGGGGGAACCATGGCCCCTTCATGACTCATGGATTTCAACTCCCAGAATTCCTGAGCCATCATGGCTCAGCTTGGAAACCTCTTCCTTTCCCCTCAGCGTGGCTGGCTCAGGAATTCTGGGAGTTGAAGTCCACGAGTCATAAAAGAGCCAAGATTGCCTACCCCTGGTCTATGGGAAAGCCAGATTCACTTAACAGCCATGTTACTAACTTAACAAATGCAATGACTGACTTAACAACTGTGCCAAGAAAAGTCGTAAAATGGAGCAAACTCACTTAACAAAAGTTTCACTTAGTGACATAAAATTTCGGGCTCAGCTGTGAATGTAACTCGAGGACTTCTTGTAATTGGTTTTAGGGGCTGCTTTTATTTTTTTCAAGGGACGCGGTGGCTCAGTGGGTTAGGACGCTGAGCTTGTCGATCAGAAGGTCGGCAGTTTGGCGGGTCGAATCCCGAGTGCCGCGTAGCAGAGTGAGCGCCTGTTACTCGTCCCAGCTTCTGCCAACCTAGCAGTTCGAAAGCACGTAAAAATGCAAGTAGAAAAATAGGGACCACTACGGTGGGAAGGTAACAGCGTTCCGTGCGCCTTTGGCGTCTAGTCATGCCGGCCACATGACCACGGAGACGTCCTCGGACAAGCGCTGGCTCTTCGGCTTTGAAACGGAGATGAGCACCGGCCCCTAGAGTCGGAAACGACTAGCACGCATGTGCGGGGGAACCTTTACCTTTACCTTTACCTTTATTTTTTTCAGGTGGCTCAGTGGCTCAGTGGTTAACATGCTGGGCTTGTCGGCTGGAAAGCCCGCAGCCAAGGTTCGAGACCCAAGCTCCACATGATGGGGTGAGCTCCCGTCCTTGCCCCGTTCCTAATGACCTAGCACTTCAAAAGCATGCAAATGCAAGTAGATAAATAGGGACCACTTCGGTGGGAAGGTAACAGTGCTCTGTGATGTCATGCTAGTCACATAATTGTGGAAATTTCTTCAGACCATGCTGAGTCAGCGGCCTTGCAAAGGAGATGAGCAAGGGCTAGTGGAGTACAATCCGCAGAGACTCCTTTACCTTTTTAATCTTTTATTTATTCGGCCACCAAATGAATAATGCATCATTCTTTGCATTATAGTTCTTCTTATCTTGAAAAATTGTTGTTAGCTGCCTTGAAGTTTCTTAATATAAACATTTAAGAGAAACTTTAACTATTCGAGATTTGAGATTGCTTTTAAATGTTAAAAGAAAGAATCCTCAAAAGTATCATTTCACTTGGGGTTGCTAACAATTCTGTTAGAATTTCCCAGACAGAAGTTCTCTCTCTCTCTCTCTCTCTCTCTCTCTCTCTCTCTCTCTCTCTCTCTCTCTCTCTGTGTGTGTGTGTGTGTGTGTGCATATAAGCACACATTCACACTGTTCAAGTGGTGTGTTTTTTTGTAGGTGAACACCAGCTGACACAAGCCATGGTACAAATTCAAATACATACATTCTGTCATTCGAAGTTGCTTTCTGATTCAAAATAAGAACAACCAAATTAGGCAACTATGAAAGTTTAGATGCATTTAGATTAACCTCTCATTGAACACAGATAAGACTTTCCAAGTGTTTCCTGTTGCCAACTCAGAGATTTTTCATTTCTGCTTTCCTGGCTCCCACCTCACAATAATGCTCCCCCAGGGCTGTGGGTCTCAAGAGAAGGAGAGTACATCAATGGGAACCGCTGAAAAAGACTTATCCCAAGCCTTGAGAAGGTCACTTTAAGTGGATTTTTCCTGAGTGGGCACTCGGAGTTCTCCTTTCCAGAATTACTGGAGCAACCTTACTCCTACTAACACCGCTCTCCAGTTACGCTGGACAATAGCCCAACCAGCAGTTTTAGATTGGCAAGTTTTAAAGATTTAAAATATTATGAAAATGATACACACTTCCTGCTGTGCTTTTCTGCAGGCTGGAGGCACCATTGCGTTTGATTCTTGAAAAGTTCTATTGCAGACAGAACGAAAGGATTAAAGAACCAAAAGGGGAAAGAGAATCATTGCCAGGTGTGTTCCCCCTTTTTTAAAAGTCAAACTATATTTTTAAAAGTCATTGATGTTTTTTTTAATGATCAGATGTATTTAAGGGGAAATACCCGCTAAAATTAACACACAAATGTAGAATGCAGAGAGAAAACAAACTTACACAAACCACAAATACCTAAAAATCACAGAGGTTACAAATAGGCTACTCCAGCTATCCCAGGGCAAGAGCAATGCCCCGGAGAAGCAGCCGTAACCCTAGTTACACACAGTTGCAGAAATCCTCATTTTATGTGTGAGAGGGAAAGTCAACTCTGTGATTAATCTTTCCAGACTACCCCAGAGTCTGTCAATCTCCAGAGGTCCAGATCTGAGAGGAAAGAGGCATGGCCTCCGTGTGTGCATCTCCTTCTCCTTTTCGCCTTTCCTCCTCCCCTTCCTCCTCTTCCTCCTCCTCCCTTCACCAGAGACCCAAATACAAAATGCAACTCACTGTCCCTTCCAAACATTTACTGTGAGAAAATCTGATACAAAGACAGAATCATAATCAACCTTGAGCTTCAGGGAATATGCCAGGCTGCAAAATTAAATTTTAAATCCTATCGTAGGGAGATGAATATCTATTAACGCAGTACAGAGAAAGCATTTTCCAGGGCACATGTATAAAATCTTTCTGTCATCTGTCCCAGGAGAATTACGATCGTAAGGCAGGATGGAGGTTTATTTTTAAGCTGCTACATGTAAAATGTCACAAAGCGGGCTTCTAATTTTGCATTCTTATTTTTTTCTTCTTCTTCATTTCTTTATAGGCCTTCAGTCCTCCAGGGAGTGTGACAAACCCACATAATGTATCAGAGTACTAAAAAAATACATTCGCAACTCCAATATAGCTGAGAGATGTGTTGAAAAGAAAAGAAAAAAACACTGTACACGCAGAGAGTGCCGTGTTAACTATTCATCTAAGAAATCTTCAATCTGTGCATTATTCATTGGAAAAGTGGGTTTTAAATTACTCTGCAGGGGTTGTCTTCTGAATAGCTACTCGCCGTCTTCTTCCCTGAAGAAGGGGGAGGGCAGGACTTGCAGCAAGAATTTGGTCAAACCATCCTCCCATCCTACCCTGCTACACTTCCCTCTCCAGCTCTGGACACTGATGTGGCACAGAGTTATGGCCTCTGCCTCCACGAAGACGTGGCTGCCCCACTGAGAGTCAAGGCAAGGAGTGGAAGGACAGCTGTCGGATGGCTTGGGCACAGGGGCTTGGGATTCCCAGTCCATTGTAGGGCATCACTGGTAAGCAGCCACATTTCTGCAGCCATCCAAAAGCCCTCCGGTGACTGTCAAGGTCTTTCCATATGTAGGTCTCTGCTTGAGAGCAGCCAAATGCTAAAAAATCTTCTGTAGAACAGTCTAAAACCTTGATTCGGAGTCTCAGAGCTGACCTTTGAATGGACTTGACCAAGCTTTGTCCCCTCTTAGTATCCCATAAATATTCATCTCAAAACTGGCCAGTGTGTTTTGTGTAGCACTCGACGTACATGGGAGCATCAGACAGACACATCTGCGCGAACTCGAAAACTGACATTTGGCATGGCTATGGCTGCTCCAGACAATTATTTCCCAGTCCTATGCCTACGATACCCTAAATGCTTGACCGCCTTGTACTGCTTGATATTTGTAACATCTTCTGCATGATGTAAGAGTCTTCTCAAGAAGAGATATGAAGCGTTCACGCCTGGATATTAAAACCACATGTGTCTCAAGCGTGGGAACATTTTCTTCGTTAGCGGAGTAATTTGGTCACACCCCTTCCAGTGCTCTGGGGAGCAGCTGAACCTTCTGCCTTCTTGTTTTGAAAGTAATATTTAATAATAATAATAATAATAATAATAATAATAATAATAATAATAATAATAATAATAATAAACACTTTGTTTATATATATACTGTAGTAATTTTATATTTTAACTGCGTGTTCCTACTTTAGCCAACTCTTAGAAGTTTTCTGACACAGCCACAGCTGCTTCATTTCACAATTCATTCCTGCAGGAACAAAAGGAAAAAAAACAATGTTTTTCTCCATGTTTCCTTTTTCTTGTCATTTTATAAGATACTATGAAGATTTCAGGGGACGCGGTGGCTCAGTGGGTTAGGACGCTGAGCTTGTCGATCAGAAGGTCGGCAGTTTGGCGGGTCGAATCCCAAGTGCCGCGTAACAGAGTGAGTGCCTGTTACTCGTCCCAGCTTCTGCCAACCTAGCAGTTCAAAAGCACGTAAAAATGCAAGTAGAAAAATAGGGACCACTACGGTGGGAAGGTAACAGCATTCCGTGCGCCTTTGGTGTCTAGTCATGCCGGCCACATGACCACGGAGATGTCCTAGGACAAGCGCTGTTTTCTTCGGCTTTGAAACGGAGATGAGCACCGGCCCCTAGAGTCGGAAACGACTAGCACACATGTGTGGGGGAACCTTTACCTTTACCTTTTATGAAGATTTCAGGCAAAAATGAAATTGGCTATTAGAGGGGGAAGAATGACAAAGGCTCATTGGTCAATCTGGGCAGATTTGGGGGAAGGAAGGAAGGAAGGAAGGAAGGAAGGAAGGAAGGAAGGAAGGAAGGAAGGAAGGAAGGAAGGAAGGACCAAGCTTCCGGCCATTCAGGACCAGGAAAAAAAATGCCAATCTCTGCGTTCTAGCATATTCACAAAAAGCAGGGAAGGCATATTCAGGCATCCTCGGCAGGTTTTTGTATTTAAATACTGACTGCATGCATGACCTTCCTCTTGGTGTCCTATGGAGATTACAAAAGCCTGGCTCTGCTTTGTCGGTGTTTGCCTGGTGGTATAGTTTTAGTTATCTGGGAACTATGCAGCAAGACTGAAACTCGGAGTCCCAGGCAAGGAGAGGCCGTGACAGGCAGCACCTGCTGGAGTTTTTGGTCTGCCCAACGTCCCACCGCTTTGGCATAGGTCCCCCTATTATACAGAACTAAATAGTGATAGGTTTATAAATATACTTATATACAAATCAATAAGCAATGTCTTTCTCCCAATCTATTCAACGAATAGCTAAGGGGATTATTTTTTGTTCAGACAATTTCCGTATTTTACTATTTCCCTTTATATACGGGCAGTCCTTGACTTGCAGTCACAATTAAGCCTGGAATTTTGGTCACAAATTATTGTGGTTGTTAAGTGAGATGCCCATGTGACTCTCTGGGGTCTTGCATCATTAGCACAAGTCAGGGAGGACCCCTCGCTTCTTCTTGGGTTGGATCAAAGGCGTTCGGAATAACGCCTGAAGGAGCCTCCTCTCCTCCCCATTTAAAACTAATTCAAAATTGCCATAATGAAAGAAGAATCAACCTCTTCCAATTCAACAAACAAGAAATTCTCCTTGTTTCAAAACATCACGATGTACTGTCTTCTGAATTATCAGCAGCTTTGAACCAAAACAAAGAGTTGTGATACATTAAAGGAATTAATTTATTGCATGACTTTCTGTGAGTTAGGAATCATATCTGCAGTTTCAGTAAACTCTAATTAATCTAGGTAGGTGCTATAATAAATGAGTTACTCTTCAAGGTGATGTAAAATTCTACCCTTGAAGAGTATTCAGGAGCTACAGCTGGTGCAGTTCTGGGGACCCCCTAGGGTGACACATATAATACCATCGTTGCACAGGCTGCATTGGTTACCAGTTTGATTCAGGGTCCAATTCAAAATGTTGGTTTGGGCTTGATAAAAATAAACAGGAATATGAGTAGTGCTCCGGAAAGAAGATTAGTAATTATATATATATTCCTGCTGGGTTTCAAACCAGTGACTGTCAGACCTGCCCCAGTCAGTCCTCTCAAGAAAGTAAGACTCTTGAATCCATTGAGTTGAATCAAAAGAACTTTTGCTGAGAGAAATTGGATTGCAGTAAAGTCAGGCAAACCCTGAAGGTCTCCTGTAAAGCAGAAAGCAATTATTTTGGTTTCCCAATCCTAACCCCCCTGACTAGCCCATAGGCAGCCAATGTGATGCCGAGAAGATCTTTTGAGAACACTGAGGAGCTAGGCAGATAACAGTTCACGCTCAGGGCTTGATGGCCTTGGAACCTGGTGAAAACCAGCTGGGAAGGAGTCCGTCCCATCTCAGATGACAGTCCCACTCCCTAATTCCCAAGTGAACAGCAGAAGTGGAAAACCCCCAAGCATGCCATCCCCTCATTCCCTCAGCATGATGGCAGAACGCCAGAGAACGATGGTGGACCTGACAGTGACCTTCTGAAAAGCACCAATGAAATGGTCTGTAGCAGAGATGAGAGTGTGCAGGTCAGCAGTGTCGGACCCACCCCTGTGCCCCAGAGTCAAAGTGGGGAGGTTGATCTGGGCCAAAGCAAAGATCAGAAAGTCAACTGGACAAAGACCCTTCAGCCACCACGAGCTGGAAAATGACCCTTTCAAGGTGGAGAAGGAAACCATGGGGAGAGTTCACAGTGGCTTGGAGGGCAGTGGGAAGTGCCTCTAGGAGGCCATCTGTTCCTGCCCTCTAGAACAGGGGTGTTAAACTCAATTTCATTGAGGGCCACATCAGCATTGTGGTTGCCCTCAGGGGGGCCGGGTAGGTATGGCCAGGGTGGGCGTGGCCTACTGGGTGGGCACAGCTGGAGTGCATATGGCCTATTGGGTGGGCATGGCCAGCTCTACATCATTGGCATCAAGGGTGCCTATGGGGGCCTGGGCAGGAGTGGTACAGATCTGGGGGTCTCCGGCAGAAGGAGGGTCTCAGGGCCAAGGCAGCGGGGACCATTCCCTCACTGTTTCCAGGATGGCTTCGGGGGCCACATGAAACCACTTTGCGGGCCGGATCTGGCCCCCGGGCCTTGTGTTTGACATGTCTGCTCTAGAAGCACCTGGTGGCTGATGTCAGGTGCCTCCTTTTGATAACAAGATGCTGACAATGACGTGTCTGGTTTTCATGTGCATCTCACAGACAATGCACTTAAAAAACGTCTTTGAACACACCATCTCAGCTGCCATCTCGACTCCACTGGTGAAGGAGAAAACCTTTCCAGAACTGTTTTGAGAGGGTTTTGAGGGTTGATTCTCTTCCTGACATCTGGCAGAATTTCACTGTTGAATGCAAACAATTGTTTCTAAATATATATTTCTTTTATCACGGTCACTCTGACCACACATCAAAGTCTTTGCCTTCACCTTTCACAGTCTTGCCAGGCTTCTCTCCCACCATTTCCTTAATCTTAAAATAATAATTTGAGATGCATGCAACATCACAGTCAATGAAAAACGGTGACAAAGGCTGAACGCAGCGACCCTTCGGGAAAATCGGTGCCAAAGCATCAAAGGAAGAGCTCCGATCTGCAGACATCAGTGCCGCCTGGTGGTCTGGGGTGAACAGTCAGGGACTGCAAAGAGAGAGCTGATTTACGTTACCAAATGAAGTGAAAAAGTTGTCGTTTGTGGCAAGTCTGAAAATCATAGCCTGTATCATGCTAAAATGATCCCAAATGTAAAATCAAAAGTAATGCATGTTTAATTCAACTAATTGATCTTTTCCCATGCAGTACGAAGTGACAATTGATTTTAACTTGCTCCATCACAGAATCTTATTAACAGTTAAGAAGAGGGGAAAGCGGAAAAGTAGCAGAATTCAACAGTGTGAGAAAAACATGATGGGGGGTGGGGAGGGGTTTACTTTGGGAGAGAGCGGGAAGACCCACAACCAGGATTTGGTTGGTGGGATCAAAGCCAGGAAACCCTCCCTAGTTTCTCTGGGTTTATAGCGGGTGGGGGTTAAGTGTAGATTGGCCAGATTCTGCAAATGCAGCCTTGCAGTAAAGAAGAAGTGGCTGACCAGGGCGAGCTTCTTGTCTGGACTACCTTGCAAGGCTGACAGGAGTGGCTTGGGAGGGGCCAAACTGTGCAGGAGGGACCGTTGTGCGACTTCAGAGACCCTCTTCTGTTTGCAGAGACTGAGAGGCTGCTTGGACCTCGGAGTCCTCACTGCACACGCAGCATCTTTGATGACGAAAAGTCACCCTCTAGGAATGCAAAGAGGGAAGAAGGCTGCAAAGAGAGAGAGTCGCCTCTTCCATTTCCTCAGGAAATAGTAATAGTAGTAGTAGTAGTAGTAGTAGTAGTAGTAGTAGTAGTAGTAATAATAATAATAATAATAATAATAATAATAAGAAGAAGAAGAAGAAGAAGAAGAAGAAGAAGAAGAAGAAGAAGAAGAAGAAGAAGAAGAAGAAGAAGAAGAAGAAGAAGAAGAAGAAGAAGAAGAAGAGGAGGAGGAGGAGGTAGTTGGAAGGGACCTTGGAGGTCATCTAGTCCAACCCCCTGCTCAGGCAGGAAACCCTATACCATTTTGGACAAATGGCTGTCCAGTCTCTTCTTAAAAACTTCCAGTGTTGCAGCATTCACAACTTCTGGAGGCAGGTTGTTCCATTGATTAATTGTTCTAACTATCAGGAAATTTCTCCTTAGTTCTAGGTTGCTTCTCTCCTTGACTAGTTTCCATCCGTTGCTTCTTGTTCTGCTTTCAGGTGCTTTGGAGAATAGCTTGACTCCCTCTTCTTTGGGGCAGCCCCTGAGATACTGGAAGACTGCTATCATGTCACCCCTCACCCTTCTCTTCATTAAACTACACATACACAATTCCAGCAACCGTTCCCTATATGTTTTAGCCTCCAGTCCCCCAATCATCTTTGTTGCTCTTCTCTGTACTCTTTCTAGAGTCTCAACATCTTTTTTACATCGTGGTGACCAAAACTGGATGCAGTATTCCAGGTGTGTAAGTCCTCTGCAGGAATTAAGGCACAGGGTATAAAACGGCTTGCCTGCAGAGGGACTGAAATGAAATGGGAAATTACCAGCAAAAGCTTTTAATACAGTCATGATTTGTAATCTAGAAACAAATGGGAGGCTGGGGGGGGGGGGGGCGGCGCAATCAGCCAAAAAGCAGGGGGAAATGAATCCAGAACTGGGAGTGTCCCTGATTCCAGTATTCTTTTAGTGGTTGTTAGAATATGTTGTTGAAAAAATGGTTTGTTTAACAGAGTATTATTAATACACAGTGGAAGTTGTACTGGGACTTTTAGGCAAACAGTAATGCACTAACACGAGTTTTATAACTTATTTTTACTCAGACAACAAAAAGAAACACAGTAAGAAATAGTCCAAGTATCAATCCAGTATCATGCACATAAAAGTCAGTCCATAAAAAACATAGTATCAAAATACAAAAGCTGCTTACCAATATCAAAAACAATATACACTGTAGCAAGCAGTTGATTCTTGAGAGAATAAATATCAAGTTAGCAAACAAGAGAACAAGAGGTATCCAAACACTAACATCAAACACATATACAAGAGCAACTACGTGTAACATCTAACTATCTTTTATGTGGAATAATTACAGCCACACCCTTAGGCCGTTTAACTCCTTAAAGGTGCTTTTACTCCATTATATAATATTGTCACCCAAATCAAGTTTAATCTCTAACAGTGGTCCCCTTCCATTCTGGAGGAGGGAAGCAACAAGGGATTGTGTAGATCCCCGGCGAGCTAAACAGGTGGCTTGAGATGGGGACAACCTCGTTCTACCCAGTGGGGTCAAAAGGCCTTTGGGGGGGCGGATGGAGTTGCAGGGCTCCTACTCCCCCCCCCCTGAAGAAGCAACCGAAGTCCTCAGAGCCAGGTAGGGTCTGAAGAGGACACAACTTGGCAATTTTCATCTCCCTCCTGCAGGCTGTGACTGGCTAGCTAGCTCACAGGTCTGCAACCCGCGGCTCCAGAGCCGCATGCGGCTCTTTCAGCCGTCTCCTGTGGCTCCCAGTCCTCTGCCATGTGCAGTCCAAAAAAAAAAAGTGGGACTAAAAAAGTTCAACCAATCAATTCAAATATGCAGGGTAAGTGCATATCTCGCCTTGGCTCCACTCTTCAGTCAAACCCTGTACTGTGCATGCGCGCATGTACACACATGTGCACACATTTTTTGCGGCTCCCAGTTTTTCCTTTTGTGAGGGAACCGGTTCCGAGTGGCTCTTTCACTGTTTCAGGTTGCTGACCCCTGGGCTAGCTGATTGGGATGCCCCAAAAGGGGAAACTTTTCATTCTTTAAAGTGGTTTTTCTGCCCAGGCTGGGAAAAGATGCTTGCAGGATTTTTAGCCTCAGGTGCCCAAATGCTTGGGTTGTCCTTGGGCACTGCGGTGCAGAGCAGCTTAGCAGCAAGCAGGGCAGGTCAGGGGAGAAAGCCTCCTTCAGCCAGGGATTTCTCTTGAGGAGGGGAATCTGGTGGGTTCCTTTGGGCCGGGCTGGGAAGCCAGGAGAAGCCTTCCCAGGCATGTGATCAACCCCAGCATGGCCGGCATCTTCCCTGAGGCCCACGGAAAGCTTCTCCTGACCCTTCTTCCATTCTCCTAGGATGCTTTCATAGTGTGCGTGCCTGGCAAATGTGTCAGTTAAAAACCCGAGAGGCAATTTTCATGCTTCCTCTGGATGTTAAGGAGATTGCAAATTCACCATCTCTTTCATACTTAAATAACTTTAACCTGAGTACCGACCTTTTAATATGTAAATAGCTCGGTTTTGTGGCAGGTTATGTGCTGGGCTAATTGTGGAAAGGAATAGGGAAGGAATCCGAAGGTTTGAAAGTCAAGGTGATAAGAAACCAGGATTAACTGTGTGTGTGTGTGTGTGTACACGCAAGCACCCCCACCCCACCCCCCACAGATGGAAGACTATTCAGAGCAGTATCTACCCTCAGATTGGAGAGTCTGTAGCAGTAATGAAAACCAGCGGGAGGCTTCAAACGTACAACACCGCCAGCAAATTTGACGAATGCATAATGCATAGCGAAAGAGTTACAGACTTTCAATAGTTCCTTTGGGAGTCATTTTTATTCTTTGCTTTTAGGACTGTTGAAAACTTTAAGTGCTGCAACACCTGGAAGATTCAACCTGAACATCCTGTTAAAACCCAAAATTTGGAGGATGGAAATAGAAGGGGAGGGGGAGAGACATTGGACTGGACTGTGTTACATCTGCAAGGGGAGGGAAATAGCTAGTCCTTGGGAAAGGGGCCATTATTGCTATTTTTTTACATGCAGACAAATCTTGTTGTTATTCCTTGTGCTCATCAGCGCTCCTTCCCTTACAAGCCAAGGAACACAGAGATCTCCTTATTAGAAGAATATAAATATTTAAAGTGGGAGAATAAGTGCAGAAGAAACAGAATATCTGCGAGTAGACAACCTTGGCTCTTTTATGACTGGTGGACTTCAACTCCCAGAATTCCTGAGCCAGCCATTCTGAGGGGAAAGGGAGAGGTTTCCAAGCTGAGCCATGCTGGCTCAGGAATTCTGGGAGTTGAAGTCCACGAGTCATAAAAGAGCCAAGGTTGCCTACCCCTGGGCTAGGGGAATAGCTAAGTTTCTAAAATGGAAGCAAGATGGATCTCTAGGGGGGGCGGCATTCCCGAGGGAGGCATGGTGATTGCCAAAATATTTTATTTTATTCATTTATTTTTATTTTTATTACATTTATATCCCGCCCTTCTCCGAAGGCTCAGGGCGGCTTACAAGCTTAGCAGTAGCCTTCATTCTATGTATATGCCTGCTTATTAGGGCTTTCACACACACCCCAAGCGGCATTATTACAAAGTCAGCTTAATTGCCCCCAACAATCTGGGTCCTCATTTTACCTACCTCGGAAGGATGGAAGGCTGAGTCAACCTTGAGCCTGGTGGGATGCGAACCTGCACTAATTGCAGGCAGCTGGTGTTACTGAAGGAGGCATTAGCCCACTGCTCCACCAAGGCTAGGTAAACTCTTCCATAAAACTTCTTGGAAATGCAATAATCAGGTTTGATCCCTCTTTCTCATTTGGTTGCAATGCTGTAAAGCCCAACAATTCTGGAAGATTTTATTGTAGATTGAATCAAATGCTAAAGTTTGAATTTTCTTTCCATCCAACTTTTTTTCCTATCAACTGCTAAATATTGTATTCCCATTAAGCATATCAATATGGCTTTGTGTAAAGTAACAGCTGGAAGGACACTTGATGCCTTTTATTGGAAAACCTGTATGATTCCTTCTATAAAAGAAACTAAGTTGTGTGTGAACATGAATCAGTGTAAGAAATAACCTATTATTTCTCTCTTCGGAAGGCTCAGAGTCACCTCATTAGTTCTAATGTTTTTAAACACAGAACAGGACGGAAGGAATTACGAAGCAAGAGTGAACGTTCAGATTGCTGATAGAAATTGAAAAACTTATAACAGAAAATTCAGAAAATCCTTTTCTTTCAAATGCTCCTTTGGTTCTGTGGAAATGCCTTGAATGATCTACTTTGACTCTTTCTTGGGCTTTTTTCTCCTCTAAGATAGGCTGGGGAATTTTTTGCTTTTCTCCTCCCAGAAAGTGACAGCCAGTGTGTGCATCTTTCCGGGCAAACTATGCCGCCACCTGCCTTGGGTCCAGGGGTGCAGATGCCGTGAGAGATGCATTCACCTATCACGGGGGTAGGCAACCTTGGCTCTTTGGTGACTCATGGACTTCAACTCCCAGAATTCCTGAGCCAGCATGGCTCAGCATGGAAACCTCTCCCTTTCCCCTCAGCATGGCTGGCTCAGGAATTCTGGGAGTTGAAGTCCATGAGTCACCAAAGAGCCAAGGTTGCCTACCCCTGACCTAGCACTTCACTGGAACATGTGATGGGCACAGTACCAAAATCCCATATCTCTGCGCTTAGAAATCCCATTAGGCCGAACAATATTTGTTCTCTAATAGGATTGTGGCTTTAGTTACTCAGCCTGTTATAATAAGTTAAATGTTTGGGTTAGGGAAGAGACTTTTATAAAGAATAAAATGTTTTAGGCTGTGTTTTTTTTAGTACACACATTTAAGTTGTTTGGGCAATAAATAGCAGTTTAATTTAGGAACCACAATAGTTATCTTCAAAGGGACATCTTGATGATAAAATTGTGGCAATAGTATGTGATTATTGCTTCCTGATTGCCGAGCAATGTGATAGCATCTGTGAGCAGACGGCCCACTCAACAGGCTGTCTGTACTTTCTCTGTATGAAACGGTTCCGCTGAGAAAAATGTTCAGGCCCTAGATGATCAACACATTTCCCTCAACCATCAAAGAATGATCAAAATTCACTTTTGTTTTGTAATAAAAATTTATAATGACCAAAAAAGAAAAATAAATTCCAGGCACAGCCTAGGCCTCGGCCCACATCATACTGTCCATCTGAGTAACCAGGAAGGCATTAAAATCTCAGCTGATCAGCCAGAAGATGCTGTTTGATGAGATTGTGCCAAAGCTCCTTGCTCTGAGAAAGTGAGGGACACAGCAAAAGGAAATGAGCAATCAGCTCCTGGATGTGGCTTAGCTCAATTTCTGAGTCATTCATTTTGCCCAAAGAGTGAGAATGAAGCACCAAGAATGTCTTACAAAGATGAGGCAGAACACAGATAGCACCAGATTTGTTTGAATGCCAACCAGCTGTCCAGGGATTCTCTGGCATTTTTGGACTTGGCTCGGTACTATTTCATTATTTTCAGAGCTGCAGATGTCAGAAAAAGCTACCTGAAATGAAGGCCTTCCTGGATGCATTTATGTTTTAGAAAGACGAATTGGAAATTTAGATGAAGGCAAAAATATATTCTAAGCTCTCAGTGCTGATGCTAATGCTGGTCAGGGGGCCTGAAGGCTTACCTAGGCTGCTGATTCCTCCAGACTTCACAAGGAGTATTTAGCACTGAAAATTGTTGAGAAATGCAGAAGGACTTACAGAACTTGCAAGAATCATTTCAGATGATTGCATGTAAAGACCACAGGCACCACAATGTGCAGGTAAAATAATGAGTGCCATCCTGCAGCGTCTGCTTGTCTTGCAATAGTGAAACCACCTGGAGCACAAAAAACACACTGGTCATTCCAAAAGTTCCCATTAGTTCCAACATCATCACAGAAGCTAAATTCCTTCCCCTGTCGGATTCTTGCCTGTCACCTCTTAGGCCAATTTTAAAAATTATTTTAGTTCGGCAGCTGAAGCTCATTATCAGATTCACTGCAGGGCTGCACCCTCACACCTTGACCTGGCAAAGGAGACCTGGTTGATTGAAGTCGGATTCGGTTTGCTCAAAATTTGCATTAGGTTGTTCTGTGCCAGAAGCAAATCCAGCCAAGTTCCACTGACCTTAGCTGCAGTTCAGCAGAGTTTGGCATGCATCCCAAATCTTCTTAAATTACAGGATGAAAACTTCCTGCAGCGTTTGATAAGATGCAGACCTCTATATAGCCCATGCTTAACCTGACAGGTACCCATTCAGAGAGCTGCATTTTGAAGAATTTGTCCCAAAAGGCAATAGAAATAAAAATAATGGAGTGTCTGCTCCAAAGAACTGAAATGCTGAAAAAAAAGAATCTCCAGAAGTAACCAGGTGGAGAAGAAGAAAAAAAAAGGATCAAATCTCATAGAAATCAGGAGGGAAAATCCTCACTCAAAAATGTATCCCAATGTATTTTAGAGAATTTCATTTTTTCTTCGGGGCAATTCTTCTGGTTAACTGAAAGGAATTTGGGATCGATGTGAGCTTGCTCTATTGCCATGCAAGGAGCCGCAGTAAAACATTGGGTTGAGAAGGAAATGCTTGCTAGACTGAGCCATGTCTAGAAACGAGAATGGCATTTGCTAGACTAAATATGGTTTGGCTGAATAAAAGCCTTTGGCTGCTGAATGCTCCAACTGTGGGCACCTCCAGTATGTTTGCCTGTGTTGTCTGTTGCCCTCTTGGAGAAAAATAAACTGGGCATTTAATATTGTCTTCTCTCAATCCAACTTTTCCTTCCATTATCCAGTGTGGCTTTTTCCAAGCTTTCCCTTCAGGTGTGTTGGGTTGCAGCTCCAGAGGGCACCCGGCAGAGAAGATATAACTTCAATTGGAACAGCTTTGAGGGTCCCGGGCAAAGACCTGGCACATCTCTCACTAGCTGGTCCTCTTGAACTGCAGACGCAATCACATTTGATTGACAGCCCCTCAGGATGGCCTTAGGCACTGCAAGGAAAGGTCACAGCAGCGGTCCACAAAAAGCTCTTAGAGTATTTTGTCTTATTATGTTGAGCCAAGACATGCAACTTCACACTTAATCTCTCATGGATAGATGGCAGTGTGGTCTAGGGTATTTTAAAATAAATTTTTGGGTGGAGCTGGCAATTAGCTGAGTTCAAAGAGAAGAAAATAATAGTCATGGAAGATCCTACAGAAATGGCACCTTTTAACTTCTTTTTCAACCCAGCTAATTGGCAGTTGAGGATCCTGACTACCCCAGCTCTCAGTGTAAAGCTGTTCTTTTATAAATCATGTGCTTTGAATCCAGGAGTCTGTGGAATCTATAAATTGAGTATAAAGGTACAAATTGGCCATCTTCTCTGAAGATCTGAAATGAAGTTTCCATCCACTTATAGCAGTTCTCTGTTCTCTTGCTCTCTTTCTTGTAGCAAAATATCATCCAAACACATAAGAACAATTTACCAGAAAGCAAGCAAGTGAAATTGCTCGAGGCTGTAAAATGTTTCCCTAACAGCAGAGGCTGTCATTGTCTCAAGAATGCTGTAATCCCACACAGGGTTTTTTTTTTCTCTCCTTGAATTACACTAATGGACTATTTTAAAATGAATCTCAGCTAGGGTAAGACATTGTGTGGTATTTCATTGATCCATTGACATTTCACCTGGTTAATCTCTGCTCTTGTGTCTTCTGACATCTGGATAATGTAATTCTGCACTGTGGGCACTAGATGGCAGTAGATTTTGTTACTTCTGATTTCATATCTGTGTTCAAGAGAGATAAAATAGCATTCCTATTTAGTGGTCCACCAGATGCTTTGCCTGAAAATCTCTGAATGCCGATTTCTGCGTGTTCATTGCAACACATAAAGTGCTTCATCCATTTTAAGTGCTGCTTCAATTAAGTGACTAAACAAAAATGAGAATAAAATCTCAGGTTCAAGAGTGTCCCCAGTTCTTCTGAAGTTCCTTTATTGTAGTTGGCATAAACTATATGTGATGTTTGTCAAGGGAACTCCATGGTTTCTTAGTCCTTGATTTGCCCCCTAAAGGTGATAGGTTTTGCTGTTGCCTCTTTTTTCTTTGTAATCTCTGCAGTTTATTGCATCTATTTCTGTTTCCTATTCATACTTCTGTTTTTTATCCTGTAGCTCTGGGAGCATTTCAAAGCCTTAGGGCTTATTACAAATAATTATGTAAGACATGCACAGGTATTGTTTGTGTTATCACTTCATATAATCCGCCACCCCCCTCCTTAGATTTATTAGAAGTGTGATTTATTACGGCCTCAGTTTTGCTCAAATGCCCCCGTCAAACTGGCGCTGCAGAGAAAACAAAAGAAGAAGGACAGCTTTTCAGCGTTAACACCTTCACTTCACACCAATGCAGTACTTGGAAGATCCAACTGGAAACAGCCTTTCATTTGACATTCTGAGAAACAATGTTCCCTTCCCACCCCTCTCGGCCCCTTTGAAAGCAATCCTGATGGGATGTGTTCCTTCATGCGTGCATGCATGCATTGCATTGCATTCCTGTATCAGTTGAATCAGAGCTGACTATGGAAGTTTACTGCATGCAACTTATAGTTTCCAATCCAACCACAATCCAGCCAAGAACAGAAATAGCACGATTCAACTGTTTCTTCCGCAGGGCTCCTAGCCTGATGATGTTCCGGAGGTCTTCCAGATCAAAGCTCTCCTTCCAATGTCGAGGGGCAGGATGCTTGTGGAGAAGCCCCATTGGTTGTGTTTTCTGTTGTAGGGAGCGTGTCTATCCAGAGACATGGAATTTCCTTATCATTGCTTTCTATTTTGAGCGCAAGCTTCAGGAGTCAAGCAGCCCCCACATTTTGTAAGATTAATAAAAACAAACCAGAACTCCGGTCAGTTCACAGTGTCAGCCCCCACAGTTCAGTGGCCACGAAACCCGGCAGTCTGTTTTGGCCAACAGGACTGTGATCTCCTTTGTTGTGGAGTTGGAAACTCAGGGGCTAATTTGGGGAAACTTGGGGACTATTGCCAGCAAGCACAACTGGGGCCATTTCAAAAATCACACCCCATCGTATTAACAAAATGGCTCACTAAATAAACCATGGCTGGCCTGAGCAAACCCTGTGGAGCCCATTGGCCTTTACCACCCCATCCTTGGCCCGTCTTCCAATAATTCCCCATCCCTGTTGCACTTACGCAGCAGTGCCTCACATGTGGAAAGCAGAGCTGCCTTTGATTGATGCACTGCACTGCAACATGACACGCGCAATGTCAGAATTGCCATAGTAACGACTCATTTCTTATTGACTAGGTAGATAGAAATTCGCCCCAGAGTCGGGCACAGTCATTTCTGGCAAATGGCCAGAGGCTGTCCTCCAGGGCACCCTCTTTCCTCTGTCTGTTCTCTCCAGATACAGGGACAATCCCGTCTTCTGCTTTTAAATTTGATGAGTCTGTAAAAACACGCTGAAGTCTAGAAGCTCCTTTTGTGTGTTTCTTCAGAAAAACGTTGTTCTGTTGCTGATTGCGCGTTCCTCACTCAGCACTAAAAGGAGGGCCCAGGCCACGGATTTGAACTGCCATCTTTAATCACGTTCCCCGGAAAGATCCTGCGGCTGACCTGGATTCAATGGTTTTATGGATCTGATTGCCCCTTCCCCCAGCACCCCACGAGGGTGGGAGATGCTGCCACAGGACTTGTCGGGCAATGTCCATGTCGCCTCTTCCTGCCTTCAGGACCTGGCGCTGTCCTCCTCTGGGGAAACGCTGGAGGGAGAAGCGTCCCACTAATCCAAGTATTCTGCACCGGGTGCAGCTTCCAGAAGCTTTTAAAGTGTAGCCCCATGCAAAGCACACTGCAGCAACCCATATGACCTGAGTGCGCGAGTGGCTAAGAGGAAGGGCGTAATTGGTGCACATCGCGAATGACATTAACACAGCACTCTGGAAGCTACCTGTGAATGCAAGACTTGGGTTTGGTTGCTGGGGCCCCAACTGCTCACCCTTTGGGACCGTGTCGGAGCGCTTGTTCCTGACAGAGGGGTCTGCTCTTCCCCCTTAGGGCTTCTCCCACTCCTCCTTTGCAAGCCACCCAAAGGGAAAGAGCCCCAAGTATAAAATAGCTCTGCAGATGGGGTTGAAAGGGGGAGACTGAGTTTCCGTGAGTTTGGCCTGACTTATTTGGTTGATGGAAAACTGGCCTGAGATGGGATCTACTTCACAAAGAGAAGGGAAATGGGTTTGGCAAAACATGGCCTTTGACCAAATTCTTTGGGGTGGAGGGGTGATGTATAGAAGGAAGCACAGTGGGAGCCCTGTTAAACCGGTCAGTGAAAAATCCTAATGAAAGTACATTAGCTCATAAATTTCATAGTCTTCCGTGTTTGGTGTAGTAATCCAAATGATGGAGGAGGAGGAGGAGGAGGAGGAGGAGGAGGAGGAGGAGGAGGAGGAGGAGGAGGAGGAGGAGGAGGAGGAGAATGGAGCCACCAAGGGTCAGGACAAATTCTCTCCTCTTCTCTTAAAGATCAACAAAGACACTGCCAGATTAACATTTCCCAAGCAAATACAAATCTCTTGGTTTATTAAAACATCTCCTCTCTTTGCATTAAGAATTGTGCTCACAGTAACAAAAGACACCGACATTCAGAAATAAAAGGGAAGAAATAGCCTCATGTACCATATCAAAACTGAATTCAGCAATGACAAGAACTTTGAACACCTCTTTCACTGCAAATAATAATAAGAGTTATTCTACGCGTGCCAGCCTTTGATAAGCTAGTACAACATTTCATTCCAAGGACTGAAACTATTCCAAACAGACATCATCCTGGTAGCGTTATTGCTTAGACGAAAGACAAAATTCGTGCAACGCTAGAGAGTTGAGAGAGGATTGCTTGTGTTTCCATCAGAACTTTCCTCTGTATTTATTCCTGATGGCAACATCTGAAGACCTGGCTCTTTGAGCTCTCGGGCCCAGGCTGAGGAGAAATTTTTAATTGGGGTTTTAAGTATACAGGGTCAATTTAATATTTTTTAATTTGGTTTTTTTTAACTTTTGTATGGTGGATTTTTTAATTTCCTGTAAACCGCCCTGAGTCCTCAGGGAATAGGGCGGTATATAAATGTAACTATTAAATTAAATTAAATTAAATTAAATCTTGGTTGGGAGAACATGAACAGATCATGTCCTCTTAAAGGAGCTCGCCTGAGAGAAGCCCCGGTCACCTGGTCTCCGGTCTCCCAGAAAAATGCCAGGTTACCTGGATCACTGGAAGGGGCCCCACTGCTTTGTGGAAAAGAGGTAATGTAAACAGGGCAGATGTGGGTGAGCTGGGAATGTCAGTGCTGGTGTAAAATAAAGTAGAACCAGGAGGAAAATGGCCTGTAATCACTAGAACAGAGGTCCCCAACCCCCAGTCCGTGGATCGGTACTGGGCCACGGCATGCCAGCAACCGGGCCGCACAAAGAAGCAAAGCCTCATCCGAGGGATGCAGGCAGCACACAAAACCAAGCCGCTTCCGGTCTGTGAAAAAACATCTTTCCACGTAACCGGTCCCTGGTGCCCAAAAGGTTGGGGACCTCTGGGCTAGAACATACTGTAGCATCACATAAAACTCTGAAATCCTGCTATGGCAAGCCATGCCACCCTCAACCTATACTAGGAAAAGGCAACTGTAAAACTAGCCAGTGTTGCATTCACTGAATACATAATGTGTCCGCGACAGACAGGAAGCAGGAAAATCCTCCCTCCGTTTATTTGAACTTCCCTATCATTGTCATCATGATCTCGGGCTAGATCAAGGGGACCTGCATTATGCCCCAGACGTAGACCTGAATTTCAGGTAGATTCTGCTGTTGCAGGGCTCTGGAGGCAATCATGGAGTCCACAAATGTCACACATTTTTAAAAAAAAAGAAAGAAAAAAAAGGTCCAACCAGAAAACAGCCTCAGCTGAATATCCATCATTGATACGGTGGGTCAATCCCGTGGATCAATCCCGTGGATCAATCAATCTGCCCAATCAATAGAGTGGATTTTGTTTTCTCCTATCTCAAATCTCTCCCCTTTGCTGTTAGGATGGGACCTCTGTCTCACGGTGGAAAAACAGGCTGCTTGCTGAGGCCAGCCCATTCAAACGTGGCCCCTGGAAGGAAGGGCTGGTCCCGATGCAGACGAGACCTTCCCTCACAGGCACTCAACTGAGTCTGGGAAGGTCTCCTCCAGGGCAGTAGAGTCCGCCCCATCCAGCAGGCCATTGGATGGGAGGCTGATGGAGCTGGAGTCACAGGGGCAACTGGAAGGGACTCCTTGGTGGCTGTTTGCCCTGCGCTGGAGGGAGGCACGGAAGTCGAGCAATAGCACCGCAAGGCGATAGAGCTGCAACATCACGATCAAAATATTCTTGGCTGCAAAAAACACGAGCATCTGGTTCACAACTTGAAAATAGCCCATCAGGATCAAGCGTACCACAAGGAAAGGGCCGTCTTGGATGAACAAGCTGATGCCGATGTTCCACAGATCGGCACTGTGTCTGCAGAGGAGCAGATGAAAAACCTTTGTGGACGAAGCTGCTCGATCACAGTTGAGATGTTGCACTAGAAGGAATTAAAAAAAAAGAAAGAAAGAAAGCAAAGGGCATTTCTTTCAGGATGTTGAAACCCATGTCATAAATCATCCAAAGACAAAGTTGTCAGACCCAGCAGTGGTTTCTAAGCCAGGCTGAGCCTGTAGCACAGTTCATTCTTTGAATTGTGATTTCCTGACTAAATCACACTTAGCCAAGTTTACTGTTCACATTGTGATGGCTTATAAGCTGTAACTTACAAAACTAGAACCTTGTATGCATAAGGTCAGCATTTCCTAAGTAAATCAATTCTTTCTTTCTTTCTTTCTTTCTTTCTTTCTTTCTTTCTTTCTTTCTTTCTTTCTTTCTTTATTTATTTATTTATTTATTTCTCTCTCTTTCTTTCTTTCTTTCTATCTCTATCTGTCTGTCTCTGTCTATCTATCTATCTATCTATCTATCTATCTATCTATCTATCTATCCATCATCTATTTATAGTTAAAGATGGATCTATTTCCTCATAAGATATTCCAACCTTCTTGGCCATCGCTGCATCTGCCCAAGGGTCTCTCCTTCTTTCTTCCACAAAGATGCCTCACCTGCCTTGGCCTTCAGACTGGCCTTTCCACTGTTCCATCCTGCAGGGACCAGCCCAAAGAAAGCCAGCTGAAGCAGCTTCTGAGGAGGAGGAAGGAGGATCATATGAGGCTGAGCACAATCCTGGGGAAACATTGACAGGACCAACCTGCTAGATCCAGAGGGAATTGTAACATGCTCCAGGTCCACACGGCTAGAATTGCATATACCAGAGCATCCTTGTTCCTGGAAAAAGGCAAGCATTTTAGAAACAAGGCACTGGCACAATTAGGCCAGACATGTTGATTAGATTAAGGAGGTCTCCAACAATGGAAAACTACAATTAGTTTCTATAACTCATAAATTATAGAACATGACCACTGGGACGTGGGACATGACCACTGAAGTAAAGACAAGGATAGAGGAAGCTTGAAGAGCATTCTCCAAAATGAAAAAGGCCTTCTGCAGTCACGACATAAGCCTAAGATTGAAAATCAGGCTTGTCAAGATGTTGTATTTTTTCTATCCTGCTCTATGGAGTAGAGAGTTGGTCTCTGACAGAAGGCCACCTAAAGAGACTAGAAGCATTTGAAATGTGGATTTACAAGCGGCTGTTACGGATAAGCTGGGTTGACAAGATCAGAAACGAGGAGGTGATAAGCCGCCTGGGAAAGCCAAGGGAAATCATCAAAACAATTAAAAAATGAAAGTTAGAATATTTCGGACATGTGATGCGACACCCAGAAAAATACGGCCTACTCCATTTAATCCTCCAGGGAAAGACTGAAGGCAAAGGAGGTCCAGGCAAAAGAAGAACATCATGGCTTCAAAATCTAAGGGACTGGTCTGGACAGTGGCATAGCGTGGGGGGTGCAGGGGGGGCGGCCGCACCGGGCGCAACATCTGGGGGGGCGCGCTCGCACTCGCAGCTCTCTGCCCCTGCCTGGCTCACTCACTCTCTCTCACTGCAGTGCTGGCTGTGTGAATCCGATCCGAGCCACCGGGTTGCCACCCACTGTGGAGGGGGGGTACCAGGCGTGCGGTGTGGAGAGAAAGCGAGGGACTATCTGGGGGAGGGACAGTGCAGCGGCCAGGTGCTTGCCCCGGGTGCTGACAACCCACGCTACGCCACTGGGTCTGGACAAAACTCAGCAGCACTTTTTTCCTGCGGCTGCTGATAAAAACAGGATCTTCAACATGATCGCCAATGTCCAATAACGGATGTGGCACAAGATGAAGAAGAATTCATAAAATGGGAGTGAGGAATATTGTGGGTTGGAAATAACGAAACTGGGTGAAGGAAATAAGTTTAAAGTTATTTTACTGTACCAAATCATCAATTTTACTGTATAATAGCAGACCAAACTCCAGAAAACGAAACTTCCCATCTGCTGGAGAATAAATTATCTGTATCTCTGTATTTTAACTTGTCTTATTGCCTTGAGTTAAATGAGTTAAAGCCAGTTTTATGGCACCGCTTTTTGAAAAAGCGTGACTAGAGCTAACAAGGACTAAATGCCAGTGACGGCAGAAGATTTCATTTGAGAGTAATAGAAAAAAAAATAGCATTGCCTTTTCATAAGAATAAAGATTTCATCTTCCCCTTTTACAAGCCTTTGAAACAGTTAGATTCACCATCCTATCATCCTGGCTTATTCCCAAGTATTGCACGTGTAAGGAAAATCGGGCAGTGGGGCAGCAGGCGACAGCTGGACAGGAGGGCCGACAGACGGAAGGGCAGGCCGTCTCCTCTGTTGTGGGTGCAGCTGCAGGGCCGAGAGCACCTGAGCCCTACCGGACGTTCTCTATCTCCAGGGTTTCGCTGGTGAACTCAAGGATGTCTGCGGCGGTGCCCACGAAGAGCAGCAGCAGCTGAGAGAGCTGGTCCCTGGTGATCTCCCCACCGATGGGAAGCAGCCAGCGGCCCAGGATGAGGAGCAGCAGGAAAGTCTGGTGGAGGCTCAGCGTCCAGATGGGCTCACACATTTTGGAGAGCGTGTTGACAAATTCCTGGGCCTGTTGCAGCTGCAGCAAAAGCAAACGTCAGAAAGCAGAAAAGCGAGGGCAGGGGAGGCAGAGAGGAGGGTTTCTTTGGAGAAGACTCTTTTCCCATCTCCCCCAGTTGCCAGAGGAAATTATCTATTAGCTCTTACGCAATTGGCTCTCCTGAGCCTGGTTTTACTTTTATGGAAAAAGATGTTTATCATTTCAGTGCTCCTTGTGGGCATGCCTAACGTGGGGATGGTTTTAATCCCATCTAGTATCTCTGGGACCGCACCGGTGCAATTCTATTTCCTTGCTGCTCCCCCAAGGCCGTTGTTGCTGTGGAAATATATTTTAACTCAAAAAAAAAAATCCAAATTGTGATTATGAGATATCAACCACCACCTCCATATTTACCTTTTCCATTATGTTGTTGGCTGTGGTCTCATTTCTGTAACTGGGTCGGACTTTTTCACCGTGGTTCTTCACAAGCTGCTCATATTCATTGGGACAAAGCTGCAATAAAAACCCAGCTTCAGCTCTGGTCCTGCACAGACCTGATATGGAAGGGCCCCAAAGATTCCCCTTTGACAGTTCACTGGCTCCCCAAAGCCTTGGAGGTGCCCCCTTGCTCTGGACAATCCATATGGGGTTAAAGCAGCGAGGAAGAAGATGCAGTGGGAATCCAGGGAGAAGCGATTCAGATCAACCTAGACCCACTGAAAAGCACTCACCCATTCCCCTTAGGTGAAATACAGAAAGGCTTCCTATCAAGAAGACACATGACTCTGAAGAAGACAAGTACACCTGACCAGCATATTAGATCTTGCTCTATTTTGGGCCTCCAGCTATTTGCCTAGAAGTGGTGTTCCACCTCACACATTCTAACCTGGTACCTTGCTTCCCTGGGTTGGCACGTGCGTTCCTGGGTTTGATTTACTGACTTGTCTGCCTCCATTTTTGTCACTCTTGGTCCAACTATCTGCAAATGACATGGGGAGCAATGCATCAGCTTGGGGCAGGTGAAGGTCCAGTCCGGGGACCCCCGATAAGCCCTATGGATGTGTCTTCCCTTCACCCACTGGCTCCAGTACTTTGAATCTGCCCTTGGAAGGCAGCTACTAAATAAGCATCTTATTCTCAAATGAAGGTGTGTGAACGATGTGCAAAGGGAGGCACCGCTCCAATCAACGTTGAAAACTTCATGCAAATAAATGAATCCCTTGACTTGAGCTGCAAAACTTTCTCTGATGTTAAATCCCCTTAAACCCGAGTAGAAAACATCCTTCCAGGCCTGAGGATCTCCTATGGACCTTGAGTGGCAGCACTTCAAGCCCCAAGGCAGAGAGTAACTACACTCTTCCCTCCTCCATGGCTTAAGCTGTGCCTCTGCTTGGGACTGGGCGCCCCTGAACTGAAAGCATTTTGCTGCTATGTACACAGGACCTGCACGGCTAGGCTGCCCATGGCTCACTTATGCAAGGAAGATGTAGCAGAGTGAAAACAACTGGACAATCTTTGCATTGTGCCATAATTCTCCTGTTGGTGTGACTTCAGTGAATTGGTCAGAATATTAAGCTAATGTTATACAATTCCACAGTCCTACTTAGACGCAACTGCTGTATTGAATGTGCAATGCCAATGAGCCATGACTTGGGGACATTCGTGCAACTGGGGCTGGTAGCGTGTACTAAAACGGCAGCAGGAGAAATGCAAATGAAACACAAAATGCCCCCTTGAAAGGTAATCTAACAAGTGACCGTGCATGAGCATCGCACTCTCTGAAATCTCGGAGGGTGAGATGGATGACCTGCTACAAGGAAGGCCAAAGTCCTCCTAGTTTGCTATACTCTTAAATTCTTTCTGCGTGAGAAAAGAAGGTGTCTGTTTTTGCGATTACTGATGCCAAACCTGTTTCTCTCACAGGAGGAAAATCCAGATAATGCATCTGTATACACTTAGGCAACTTTTAGAACCGAGGCTGGGTCTAATGAAGTAACTAAAAAAGAACCATCCAGTCTAACAAAAACTGGACTGTGCAACTAGAACCATCACACATCTGGATAATCTCCCCTTTCTCGGTGGCATTTATTCAGCCGGGGGGCTGATGTGGGGAATTGACAACTCACATCCTTCAAGGTGCACCGAAAAATGTCGGCGCATTGTTGCTTAATTCTAAATGAATCCATACCCCAGGTAGAAAGCCCAGAGGAAGCTGCTTCTTGAATTCATGATATAAAAATACAGTTAAAAAAGGTAAAGGTAAAAGTTCCCCCGCACATGCGTGCTAGTCGTTTCCAACTCTAGGGGCCGGTGCTCATCTCTGTTTCAAAGCCGAAGAGCCAGCGCTTGTCCGAGGACGTCTCCGTGGTCATGTGGCCGGCATGACTAGACGCCAAAGGTGCACGGAACGCTGTTACCTTCCCACTGTAGTGGTCCCTATTTTTCTACTTGCATTTTTACGTGCTTTCGAACTGCTAGGTTGGCAGAAGCTGGGACGAGTAACAGGCGCTCACTCTGCTACGCGGCACTCGGGATTCGACCCGCCAGACTGCCGACCTTCTGATTGACAGGCTCAGCGTCCTAATCCACTGAGCCACCATGTCCCTTTTAAAAATACAGTAACTGACGCCCAAATTGGCTTCCAGGCAGCTTGGTTTTCATTGCCCAAGCAGTTTCTCTCCTTCTCTGTCATGTATAGTAAGAAACCACAGAACCAGTACCTGATTTTTAGGCTGAAGTTCCAGAATCCACAATGAGGGCACTATGCTGATGAGATAGAGAAAGATCGGGGGTGAAAACCTGAGAAAGGACAAAAAATGTTGGGATCAGTACACTGAGAAGCCATTACAGAATTCACTGTCAAAACACTGAAGGGATAAGCGGGGTGTCCGATGCCCTGGGGCGGGTGTGGACATTCGTAAGCCCACAGCTGGTGTCCACTAGATTTCCCGTCGCCTAGCAGAATTTTGAAAAAAGCCTCTCTTGGAAACAGGCAGGCGGTAAAGTGGCAAGAACAGAGGCAGCCAGTAAAACCTCGGGACTTCCAGCTCTCCAAAGGACCCAGCAGCTTGCTTAGAAAATAAACGGCAGCTCCACGTTTTCTCGGAAGAAAAGGCCGTGCGGAAGAAAGGAAGCTGCAATGGGGCTGGTTGTGGGCTTTTTGAATGGAGCTGTGGGGCCATTTTGTCAGCTGGAAATGGGCGGTGAGTAGTCGTTGACACCCCCCCCCCACCTCTTCCACAGCCTGCAATTGAAACCACAAACATGTCGGCCACCCAAACTCTTTGGGGACCCTTTGCAGAAGGAACAGAGGGAAGGAAAAATCCACTGCTCCCCCTCCCTGGCTTATGCATGGCTTCCAACCTTTGCAAAGGGAGGCAGCGTTTAGACGGGCCGAATGCCCCCTTGCTTGCCTTCGCCCCACCCTTCGCAGCACTTCCAAAGCAGCAGCCCTGCCTGTTCTTCCAAGCGAGACAGGATCCTACCTGCATCCTCCAGAAGGCAGGAGCAGAGGAACCGAAATCAAGCTGGTTCCCTAGCTGCATGTCAGGAAGGGGCTGGTCCAAGGGTGGGTGGGTGGGGGAAGGGCTGCTCAGGAGTTAGAGGTGACCTGTGGACTCCCAGATTGCAACTTGTGGTTTCAACGTTTGAAACGCCCTGCTGGAGGGTCCCAGAGCTTTTATTTGTGGGATTGCTCAACCTTCCTCTTTTCTAGAAAAGCAAGAAAGACGGGAAGGCAAAAAGGGAGGCGAATTTACAACTCTCTACATAGAGATTCCCTATCCAGCCTGTCAGTGAGAAAATTGTAGCACAGACATGTTTCCATCTGGCTGCTGGAACACAAATCAGGTGTGGAATCATGGAAGATTGGGTGGGTGGGGGGACACTTTGCAAGCTGCATGAGTGAGGCTGGTCTGGATGCTGAGCCCCACCAGGGTTTCTGCCTCCTCAACCCGGTCCAGCTGGCTGCAAGCGAAGCTGATCTAAACAGGCGTCTTTCACTAAGGGCTTCTCTTCTCTCGCTGCATCATTGAGAGGTGGAGATGCCTCGTGAAAACATTTTTGGCCCGGCTCTGCATTCCTCCTTCCGGGATCCTCATTAAAAGTGACTGTAACACCACCTTCCAGCCTTTTTTGTTAAGGAGGGGAGCAGAAATAACGTCATGGTCGTTTTATATTTCTGTGAAGTGCTGAGTGGGGGAGAGGAGGCACGTAGAGTAAGCTGCCTGGGAATTGAACAGGCCGGTCCCAGCATCTACCGGCCTTGGTTGCCTCAGAAAGGCAAGCAAGACGTCTGGAAGCGGGAAAGCTCAACGGGGATCTGAAGAAATACTCTGGAAGAAATACTGATCCCAGAAAAACAGCAGGGTGAGGTCCATGTGATCAGCAGGAATCAAGGACCTCTAAAGGAGCCCCAATGACATGACATCCTCGATCACACGAATGACATGGTGAAGTGATGTCATGGTGCCACGTGCCTCCCATTACCCCGGTTTCATGGATACCTGTAAAGGTAACGGTAAAGGTTCCCCCGCACATGTGTGCTAGTCGTTTCCAACTCTAGGGGCTGGTGCTCATCTCCATTTCAAAGCCGAAGAGCCAGCGCTTGTCCGAGGACGTCTCCGTGGTCATGTGGCCGGCATGACTAGACGCCAAAGGCGCACGGAACGCTGTTACCTTCCCACCGTAGTTTCGAACTGTTAGGTTGGCAGAAGCTGGGACGAGTAACAGGCGCTCACTCTGTTACGCGGCACTCAGGATTCGACCCGCCAAACTGCCGATCTTCTGATCAACAAGCTCAGCGTCCTAACCCACTGAGCCACTGCATCCCCTATGGATACCTGTATCAATTGGGACTTCAGGTGGCCACAGTAGGATATAGCAAGCCCAATGATTATCAAGTTAAGTAATTATCTGCTGCTGCAATGATTCCTCCTCCAGTCATGTTTAAAAGTATAATTCAACAGCAAAGTTAGAGGGTCCAGAGAAGGAAGGAAGGACCACAAGGAAGAGGATGGTCCATGACCACAGGTGGTAGAGCAACACCAGCCTGTGACAGAAAGATGAAATATAGGCTGCATCCGAAAGGGCAGGAATTGCTTTTACAAAAAGAAAGACAAGGATGTTTTCCTAAACATTTGGGTACACCCTGCTTCCAAGATGGCTGAGATGGCCATGGGAAGAACCTCTTTCTCTGGGTGATATCTGCTGAACAGTGGTCCATATCCAGACCTCTGTGCCTCAGGTTGACCCTTCAGCCATGACTCTAAGTTAGACAAGATGGCATTTTGCAGAGAAGATACAATTCAAAGACCTCCTGGTTGATGTTCAGACATTCAGTCATTTCTGACTTGGGACCTTGTCAAAACTGTCTGTAACAGCACCCTGAGTGCTTGGGGTCCCCTGCTAGTCCCTAGACAGGCTGCCTGGCCATCGTGTTCTTCCCAGCCTCTTTCTTGACTGCCTCTGAATCCATTAAGCACCTTCTCCATTCTCACCTTTGCCTTGTTGTGAGCCTCAACTATCATCGTGGAACATCCAACCAACAGGAGCTCTGAGGAGTCCATGCTGAGGGAGCCATTTTTATCTTCCCTCCACCCAGGATCAGTATTTTTGTCATTATGCTATTTATGACTGCGACTTTTTAGATTTTTATCAGTTTTATACTGGCTATTGTGTGACATCCAAAGCCTCCTTTGTGGGGAGATGGGTGGCTATGCAAGTGTGTTTAATAAATAAATACATTGAATGAATAAATAAAATTCTCTGTCCAAAATATCTCAGCTTTAACTTCCATTAAACAGCTGGGCTTTGCACCATCTGGCACTGACTGTTGATTATTCTAGTTGTCCAAGATAATCTCAATGATTTCTCAAGCCACCAGTTTAATAGTTAAATAAAAGGCATACTTGGTAGATGATAGTAAATTCTTCAATACTTAACTGTCTATTGGAACAGTTTGAATTTAAACTTCAAAGAGGTCAACCCAGATACGAATCCAAGAACTCTGAAGCTTTTCTCAAACAAAAGAGTAGGACACATCGTCAAACAGAAGGAATAGAAGGAACCTGTATAATTGGTTGGAATTCAAAGGGTTCTTGCTGGACAGGCAGTTTGATGCTGGATTGGAGTTTTCAAATGAACCTGCATCACCAGTGAGAGAGGTGGAGAATAATGCACGGAAGAGTCCATTTTCCGTCAGAAGCACGCCAGTTCCTGACCTGGGTGACTGAGCTGCTGCTCAAAGGACAATCACTAAAAGACTGAGCGCATCTCTCAAGGCTCCCCATCCTGCTCACACATGGGCCTCTCTCCACAAAGCAGAGGCGTTCAGTCTGGGAGGGGGAGAGAAGAAATGGATCCCTTCCATTAATCAGGGTTCTTCCTGGAGTCTGGATCACAGAGAAGACAGGGACAAGACTTTACCCAGGAGCTCCATCAGCAGAATCGTCATTAGACCTTCTCAACTCTTGAATTGAACACCGTCAAAACCAAGGAAAACCTGTACATAACAAGGAACACCTCTTGGAGATGACTTTGGTGTGACGCAGGCATAACCCGCAGGAATAAAGCAAAGCACGGGTGCCTTTGGCATGTCTGCCTAATAGGCTGGTCCAGAGCAGGGCGGTCAGGTTTGACTAGGACTGCCCAGGCAAAGTGGGAGAACGGTCAAAACTATCTTGGCCTTTTCCAGTCTGCCTAAGCCAAGGGATGGTGGCTGTTCTGCAAAGGCGGAGATATCAGCTGGAGATAATACATTTAGTTCTTGTCCCATCAGAGCCCCACACAAATCGTTAATTTGTTTGGCCCAGGGAGGAGAAGGAAGTGGATTCATTTATCATTTCAGAGGCCTGCAGTCTTGCAAGTTTTGAGAACTCTGGCCTATGGGAATAGCAGTTCCACATATAAGAACAGCCTTTCAGTATGCAGAGGCGGATAAGTTTGAAAACAGGAAGCCGCGCAGACCATCTGCCTCCCATCCTGAAAGGACACCTTTGTTCTCCTTGCAGAGACCATGTGATCCTTTTCCCTGCTGAAAAGTTGAACCAGAGTTTCAGAAGAAGGACTACAAGTCCGTCTTGATGCTGTTGAGATCAGAAGTCAAGAATCTTTCCGCTTTGGGGGGAAAATAGGTCACTTTCCCGCTCCACTTTTTTCTTCTCCTGTCCTGTTTTTAGCAGCACAGTTTTGCCACCCGCAGTGAGACACCAGAGGCATCAGTGTCTCCAGAGTTGGCTTTGCAGCTGTGACTTACAACTATGTGGCTTTTCTTTTGATGAACATTGTCAAGCTATATTCCTTTGAGAGGGGTTGAAACTGCCCTCAGCATTTAGCGCCAACCTCTCCAAGCTGGCGGTCTCTCTGTGCAAAATTCCGGCCAGCAGAAGGTTGCAATCTGAGCATCTGCTGGGCACTTGATTAATAAATGTCTTGTCATTTCAACTTCAATGTGTAGTTTGAGCTGAGAAACTGACTTGCCGCTGTTCTGTTGGTGCTCCCCAACAGGGCTCCCGTTAGGGCCCTTCTTGTGAGTCACCAGTTTGTTCATCCACTCATACATTCATTCATTCACTCACTCATTCATTATTATTTTTTTAAATGGATGCCAAATAACTGGTGTCTGAAGCCACCGTCCTCCCAGCTGAGCACAGCCTGGTTCTGCTGAAGAGGTTCTGCTTGTCTTTTCCAGCTCCTGCTGCTTCTCACCACCCCAGGACAAGAGAAGTCCAGTCACAGGCCAAGCTTCTTCAGCCAGAGAGGCTGTTAGTCACACACACAAACACGTGTCGGTCACTTCCACAGAGGGTCTTCTCCACTTTTCGTACCCAGAGTTGCACCGGGGCTGTACCGCTGCTCTCCACAGCGCTTAAGCAAACGCCGAGGGCTTCCCTCGTGGCAGAAGTCACCCAAGCGCCAGCAGCCCGCCCTAGCGGGCAGAGAAGAAGAGGTCCTGTCTCGGAAACCCCGCCGGGAGGAAGGAGAGAAGGGAGGGAGGGAAGCCTTGGTGGAGCAGTGGGCTAATGCCTCCTTAAGTAACACCAGCTGCCTGCAATTAGTGCAGGTTCGCGTCCCACCAGGCTCAAGGTTGACTCAGCCTTCCATCCTTCCGAGGTAGGTAAAAGGAGGACCCAGATTGTTGGGGGCAATAAGCTGACTTTGTAATAATGCCGCTTGGGGTGTGTGTGTGTGAAAGCCCTAACAAGCAGGCATATACATAGAAGGAAGGCTATTGCTAAGCACATTTGATTTGTGCTTCTTAGGTTGTAAGCCGCCCTGAGTCTTCAGAGAAGGGCGGGATATAAATGGGATTTTTTTTAAAAAAAAAACTGCTAGAATTCCCCAGCCGGCCTGCTGGAATTCTGGAAGTTGAAGTAATAATTAAAAAAAAAAAGCCAAGAGAAGAGAAGACAAAAGAACCGGAGCCCCGGCGGGACCTGCCACGCTCGCTCACCATTTGTAGCCTCTTCCCCGCTTCAGCTTGAGCGTGAGCGCCGTTTCCAGGCACAGCAAGAGGTTCAGCAGCGCCAGCAGCCAGTACTTGCCCTCCTTCGTCGCCTCGGTCACCCGCCAGACGCCCAGCAGCGAGTGCAGGGCGAAGAGCAGCCGGCTGACCAGCGCGTTCAGCAGCACCAGCGCCTCCATCCTCTCCTGCCCGGCCGGACGCCACGCTTCTCTCTCTCTCCCCCCGCAGAGGGTCCCGCGGAGCGCAAAAGAGCCCGGCCTCCTCGTCCTTCCCCACCCCTACCTCCCTTCCCCGGACTTCCTGAAAGGGGATGGGGGGTGGGGGGGGAAACGAGGGCGGGGAGGACAAGCTGAGCCAGACGGCCGCAGGCGGGGGGTTCCCACTGCCCCTCCGGCGCGCCAGGGCTGCAAGGAGCGGCGAGGTTCCCACCCCCGTCGGGCGGGCTGTGGCTCTGCTGGGGAGGGGAGGCGAGCCCGTCCCGTGCAACATTCCGGCCAGCCAAGTCTCCCTTAGGGCAAGGGTCTTCAAACTTGGCCCTTTTATGACTTGTGGACTTCAACTCCCAGAATTCCTCAGCCAGCCCTTCGGCACCCTCCAGCACTGCACCCTCCTTGGCAGCCTCAAAGGCAGAGGGGTCTTCAAACTTGGCCCTTTTATGACTTGTGGACTTCAACTCCCAGAATTCCTCAGCCAGCCCTTCGGCACCCTCCAGCACTGCACCCTCCTTGGCAGCCTCAAAGGCAGAGGGGTCTTCAAACTTGGCCCTTTTATGACTTGTGGACTTCAACTCCCAGAATTCCTCAGCCAGCCCTTCGGCACCCTCCAGCACTGCACCCTCCTTGGCAGCCTCAAAGGCAGAGGGGTCTTCAAACTTGGCCCTTTTATGACTTGTGGACTTCAACTCCCAGAATTCCTCAGCCAGCCCTTCGGCGCCCTCCGGCACTGCACCCTCCTTGGCAGCCTCAAAGGCAGAGGGGTCTTCAAACTTGGCCCTTTTATGACTTGTGGACTTCAACTCCCAGAATTCCTCAGCCAGCCCTTCGGCACCCTCTGGCACTGCACCCTCCTTGGCAGCCTCAAAGGCAGGGGTCTTCAAACTTGGCCCTTTTATGACTTGTGGACTTCAACTCCCAGAATTCCTCAGCCAACCCTTCGGCGCCCTCCGGCACTGCACCCTCCTTGGCAGCCTCAAAGGCAGGGGTCTTCAAACTTGGCCCTTTTATGACTTATGGACTTCAACTCCCAGAATTTCTTAGGAAGCATACCTGGCTGAGGAATTCTGGGAGTTGAAGTCCACAAGTCATAAAAGGGCCAAGTTTGAAGACCTCTGCCTTAGGGGCTTGCGTGGGCTTCGCATCGGGGGGGACTCTCCCCGAAAAGGGCAGCCCCGCGGGCAAACTCTCTTTTCACAGGCAGGAGGGTCAGGGAACCCTTCGGGGAATCTCACAGACACACGCACGCAACTTTGGCTGGACGTGAGTGTGGGTGGAAGGCCACCTGGCCGCTCCCACAGATGAGCAGATCTTGATGCCTCCTCAAGCAAGCCTTGAGATAAAGGCTGGCTGGGATTGTTCCAGGATCCCCAGACGTTCGGTGGTTGAAACCACCTCAGTTGCAGCGTCTCCCACAAATCCACCAGGATTTGACCAAGGCAACGCTGGGAAAACGGCCAGCAATCCAGCAGAAACTGCTGGTTTCTTACCTGAGATGTTAGCATCCTTGGCCCTCAGGAGGACAAGTGCCAGACAGATTCTTCTCAGACATCTGGATGGGAGACCCATTTCTGCAAGAACACCAGTATGTCTTTGAGATCTCCAGGAGTTAAGCTCTACTTAAAGGAGACCCTATCTTCTACAGCAGAGGTCTCCAACCTTTGCCGGCACCAGGGACTGCTTCCGTGGAGAAAGTTTTTTCCGCGGACCGGAGAGTGCGTGGTTTTGTGTGCTACCTGCATCCCACGGATGGGGCTTTGCTTGTTTGTGTGGACCGGTTGTTGGCATGCCACGGCCCGGTACTGGTCCATGGTCCAGGGGTTATGGACCCCTGTTCTACAGGACCCAGTCTATTCTTTCAAGGGCAGATCCTTTCCTTAGACCAGTGTTACACAACGTTGGCAACTTTAACATGTGTGGACTTCAACTTCCAGAATTCCAGCAGGCCGGCTGGGGAATTCTAGCAGGTTTTTTTTAAAAAATCCCATTTATATCCCGCCCTTCTCTGAAGACTCAGGGCGGCTTACAATCTAAAGCACAAATCAATGTGCTTAGCAATAGCCTTCATTCTATGTATATGCCTGCTTATTAGGGCTTTCGCGCCCACCCCAGCTGCATTTTTACAAAGTCAGCTTATTGCCCCCAACAATCTGGGTCCTCATTTTACCTACCTCGGAAGGATGGAAGGCTGAGTCAACCTTGAGCCTGGTGGGATGCGAACCTGCACTAATTGCAGGCAGCTGGTGTTACTTAAGGAGGCATTAGCCCACTGCTCCACCAAGGCTCAAGTTGAAGTCCATACATCTTAAAGTTGTCATGGTTGAGAAATGCTGCCCTAGACCCAAACAAGCTAATGGAGCAGCAACATGGACTCTCCATATGGAGTCGGGCTCAAAACTGGGATTCATTTAGCAACCTCAGAGCTGAGTGTCAATGCTGCTAACATTGGATGTTCTTGCTTGACAACATAGGGAGGTGTAGCCTTTTTCTTTAACCTGTATGTTACTTTTAGAGTTAGAATTAGTGGACGCTAGGGGGAGTAGGGAGAATGTATCTCAAGACTGTTTGTAATAAGAGAAGATAAGAATTGGCGGGTTGAAGAAGGGAGGGAAAGTTTGCATTTTAAATTAATTGGAGAATGTGATTTATGACGTTTAATTAAGGGAGGGAATTGTGCTTTGATACGATGTGTTTGGGGGGGGGGAGAATTCAGATCTTGGCTTCCACCATGTATCTGTTGAAGCTATGCTACTCTATTAAAAGATTCTTTAAGGTAAACAATGCCTTTTTTTAATTTTTTTTTTAAATTTTAATCCCATTTATATCCCGCCCTTCTCCGAAGACTCAGGGCGGCTTACAATCTAAGAAGCACAAATCAAATGTGCTTAGCAGTAGCCTTCATTCTATGTATATGCCTGCTTATTAGGGCTTTCGGCCCCCCCCAGCGGCATTTTTACAAAGTCAGCTTATTGCCCCCAACAATCTGGGTCCTCATTTTGAAGTTCTTTGAAGTACTGCATTTGTCGGAACCATGACACTGAGCTCTTTAAAGTATATGTCATCTGTACCTACCTGTGCGAAGACAGAGAACCTGTCTGGGGAATGGGGGGGAGCAAAACTGAGCAGTCGGTGGCACACATCTAAATTTGTAGGGGACCCCTGTTTCTTCCAGCTGGTGGTGACGATTCTCTTCTTATTTTCCTCCTCCCTTTTTTTCTACCCCCATCCACACTGGGCTGCAACGATCTCAGGTTTTTCATCACTTCTCTAGAAGTAAATATTTTGTTAAATTAAGGTAAGGGGAGGGGACCACAGTTGCTATTAGGAGTTTGGGAAAGATGCTGTTGAGCACCAACTTGCCAGTACAGGGCTGCGACTCCCCCTTGAAGATTTTCTGAGGATTAAAATTTAATATCCCCAAACTTTTTTTTTGAAGTCTTCCACTTTCTCTACTATTAGTAGCTGAGTTAATAACACATGTTCCTGGAGGATTACAGTCAGTGATCAAGAAAATTAGATGTTGTTTGAATTTAATTTAGGTATATAAAGCTGCTACAGTAATTTACAACTTTGATAGTTAATATTTAATAAGCTGGTTCTTCAAAGAATCCTCTCAGTAATTGTCTTGAAATGCTACCCCCAGAAGTCATTTATATTTTCTAGCTGGAAAACCTGTTTGTCAACTCATTTGGCTTGATATGAAGGGTCTGATGAAGATGACAGGCTGGTTTCCTTATATCCAACGTGTCATGAGGTGCTCGAGGAGAAGGCTCGGCAAAGATCTCTGGCAAAGAAGATGCTGCTGGTCTCTTGTTCTCATGGGCTCCTCAGTGGACATGATTTCATCAGAATTGTCTATGAACTGTCACTTCTTTGTGTTCTTGCAAGGCTTTGTTTGTTCATCAATGATGGTATGTGGTCCTCAGATCTTGTCGGCTTCTTTTTCAAGGATCCTCTATTCCCCCAAGCAATAGCAATAGCACAGGGGTCCTCAAATTTGGCCATTTTAAGACTTGTGGACTTCAGCTCCCAGAATTCCCCAGCCAGCATGGGGAGTTGAAGTCCACAAGTCTTAAAGTGGCCAAGTTTGAGGACCCCTGCAATAGCACATAGACTTATATACCGCTTCACAGTGCTTACAGCCCTCTCTAAGCAGTTTACAGAGTCAGCCTATTGCCCCCAACAATCTGGGTCCTCATTTTACCAACCTCAGAAAAATGGAAGGCTGAGTCAAGCTTGAGCCGGAGAGGATCGAACTGTTGAACTGTTGGCAGTCGGCAGAATCAGCCTGCAATACTGCATTCGAACCACTGCACCACCAAGGACCCTTTTGTCTTCGCATTTATGTGCCCAAATTAGCTCAGCTTTTGCCTTCGTTGGTAGCACTTCCAGTTGGCAACCTGGTTTTACTTTTACTAGTATTGGATCATTTGTTCTTCTCGTGGTCCAAGGATTCTCCATCCTTCTCTCCAGCACTGCAATTCAAAGGCAATCTGCATACAATTCTGGGAAAGGTACAAGGCAAGTGTGCGATAAAATCCTAGTCTGAAAAGACCCAGAATCCAAAAGGAAAAGAGAGGAAGCTTGTCCATATTTTTTGCTGATCGGTAGCCCCATCCAGAGGCTCACCTGCCTTTTGTTCCCAGCAGTAATTCAGAGCTGTGTGTTTTCTCTGGTCACTTATGCATTTGATGCTGGTCTCTCCTCCCTGCCTCGTATAGCTCTGGCCAGAAAGGCAGGTGATGCAACACTAGCTACAAGATCTTATCAAACTCACAGCATATTGGAAAAGAAAAAATATCCCTTGGAGAAAATAAGTGTAAAAGCGCTTTTTTTTTGCAAAGGGTTAGCCAGAGGTCATTTCAAAATTATATTCCCCCCCTCTTTCTTCTCCTCCCCCCCCCCCCACTATTCAGCTATTCCAAACAGAAGTTGCTTGTCACGACAACCAGAGTGGGGCTGGCTATTCTAATATTTACTGGCAATTTTTTTTCTCTAAGAAAAAACTCAGACCTGTGTATGACTGAATGCCAGTCTACTTGCAGTGAGTTTCCATCCCCACTGAATGCACCAAGAGTTGGGGAGGCTTTAAGGCACCCCTTTTGTGCTCGAGAATGTGGTCATCCGGATGCCCCCCACCCACCCTCACCCCCACCCCAGGAAGCAGCACAAAGCCACCACAGCCCAAAGTCAGAGGGCAAAGCTGAGCAACGCACAAATGTGATATTGGCTGTAAGACTTCTTCTCCAGGAAAAATAACCCAAGAAAAGTAAAGGAAGCCTATTGCTTTTTATATGTTTATATTGTTTTATAAAGCTTTCCTTTTGGGATATCACACACACATACACACACCCCAAGTGTGGGAAATCATCTTTCCTAATCAAAGGCAAAAATTGGCACAGGTCAGGCTGGACTTGGACAACTTTACGGATACACCCGTGTTGTTTTCTTGGAAACAGCACAGATGTGGCTTCGCGGTGGCCTCCCCCACCCCCCCACTCCTGTAGATAGGCCCAACCTCAATCCACACCACAGAGCCTTGCAGTGCAGGCTGCCAGACAGAAGGAGGTTAATTGCAGTCAGTTCAGGTCCTCTGAAACATATTCCTAGTAGGTTTTCCTATGACTGATCCCCATGAAAAGCAGCTTGGAGCGTGGAGATTCCTGGACACCATCATTCTCCTAGGACAGGGGTAGGCAACCTTGGCTCTTTTATGACTCATGGACTTCAACTCCCAGAATTCCTGAGCCAGCCATGCTGAGGGGAAAGGGAGAGGTTTCCTTGCTGAGCCATGCTGGCTCAGGAATTCTGGGAGTTGAAGTCCACGTCATGAAGGGACCATAGTTCCCCCACACTGGCTCAGGAATTCTGGGAGTTGAAGTCCATGAGTCATAAAAAGAGCCAAGGTTGCCTACCCCTGTCCTAGGAGCATCCAGAGGTGGCAGAGATCAAGCCGGGATTGCCTGGGTTTGACACCATTAGTTCTGACACACAAGAAGAGGGCCAGTCTTCCCATTCCTGCTCCACTGGCCCCTCTCCTGGAGTTGTCAGATAATCCAACAGAAAGTCTCTAAAGGATTCCTGATCACGAAGAGCTTCTGACTCCGTTTCCAACAATCAGGAGCCCTGAACATCTCCACAACCACTGCACAATTCTGGGGAGAGGGCGGCTGCTTCGAGGAACACTGGCAGCTGCCCGGTCCATCTTTCCATGCTCCCTGAGGCACCTTTGGAGAGTGGATCCCGAGTGATGCTCAGCCGTTATAGCAGAGACCCTTCCCAACTCCCGGTCCCCATTTCACACATGGCTTCATCAAGAGTGCTGAGGTCCTTCTGACCCCGAGTGAATGAAGGGAAGACGGGGGTGGCCTGTTGGTCCCCTCTGGGTGGGGTAGACACAGCACCTTTGCCGCATGAGCGGGAAGCCAAAAGGGTGAGGAAATGAACTGGATTTTCTGTCTGTGAAAGATCAGCTTAAATTTCAAAGGGAGAAAAGGCAGAAAAGAAAGCCATTAATGATCAGAGTAGATTTCAGATTCCCTAGCAAGGAGAAGAGAGGTCTTCTCCTTCTCCTTCACTTGAGAGAGGTCTGGTCCGCAGAACTGAATTACATGCAATTTGAGAAACCAACCAATAACAATATCAGAAGGATACTTGAATTAGATGAAATGATATCAGGAAATTACTTGCTGGGGAGGCTTTTTATGTTTAATATAAGTATTTTACTTCTGTTACCAAGGAGATAAATTGGCTACAGGTGAAGAAAGAATGAGGGGAAGGTGGATTCATTTTGCTTTATAATGTTCCGTTCAGAATTCCACATTCAGCTGGAGCACCCCTTTGAAGAGAGGAAGTCCAACAGGTGTAGCTGATTGCAGGGAAATGAAACTTGAGATCCCCACAGCCCAGGATGGCATCTTTGCTCCTGGGAAGAGGCGGTGGAGAACCCCAGTAAGGAAAGGACCGTCTCTCCCTCCCAAAAAGCTTTTTGCTCGCTTCACATCAGCAACAAATAATAATTCTAATCATCCCCAGGATCTGCAAGGCAGATCTTCGATGTGCAAAAGGGTGAGGCTTGCCTTATTTTGGATATTTAGGGTTAGGATCTTTTTCAACCCTTACCTTGTCCAAGTGTCGTGGTGCTTCCTTGTCCTGAGCAACTTAACAGTGCCCTGTGGAATCCTCTGAGGAGGAGATCAAGGGATCCTTGGTCTCCAAAGCCTTTCTCCAAATTGACATGTCCCCCCTGAGAGTTTTGAGGGATGGAAACAATGGTGGGATTCAGCCGGTTCGCACCACTTCGGCAGAACCGGTAGCTGATTTTTTTGTGGCCCAAGCCCAGAACGGATTTCTGGGAAGCGGAAGTGGAATATAATTGTTAGTTTAGACGTAGATATAATTTGAAATTTTTGAAATAGTTTTCAATTTTTTGATTTCTTCATTTTCTGTATATTGTAAATGGTTTTTTTTTGTCTTTGTTGGTGTATGGTGTGTTTTTAACATGAAATGTAAATAAAGATTTATTTCAAAAACAAAACAAAACCACAGAGAGAACTGGTTGTTCACCTATTTGAATCCCACCACTGGATGGGAACCTTTGAAACAGGAAGAATAGTGAACCCAAAAATGGTGGTGTGTGTGTGTGTGTGTGTGTGTGTGTGTGTGTGTGTGTGTGTGTGTGTGTGTGCAGCCCCCCTGGCAGCAGGTAGGGGCCCTTCTGCTCCTCAGGACCAGCGGGCCTGCTGGAAAGAGCGCAGGGCAAGAGCGGAAGGGGACAAGAACGGCTCCGTGGCATCACTCTTCAGTCAGGCTGCCGGAGCAAGTGGCTTTTAGAAGGCGAGTCCCAGTATTGTGACTAATGCTTTGCAAATTGCCATCAACCACAAGCAGAAGAATGACTTCTAGGAGTTTGGAATTTGGAGAGGCTCCTGATTAGTGAACCTGTGAAACTTCCGACTAATAAATTGTTCCTCCCCCAAAATAGCCAGCATAAAAATGGAAGGCTGTGAATCTGGGAGGTGCGAGAATTATTAGGAGTGACAGGCTGCTGACTCGCTCCATTATTGCCACGACTTTTTGAAAATAAGTATCTATTAAAGGTTTTATGAATGCATAAATTATACTAGCGCAAGGACTGTCAGTGAGTATTGGATCCTTATTCAGCTGTAACTACCGTAACTGTTCTTCAGACCTCAGCTGCACTGTACAAAAGTACCATTGTGTAGGATGTGTATTTTAAAATATATATTTTTTAAAAAAAACACCATGCAACTGATCCAGAGTCTTTTTGTGGGTTGTACACACTTAATGAGAATCTAAACATTTGTGCTTCCTCTCTGAAGCAAGACGAAAATGTGTCTGTGAGCCCGTTTGTGGTAGGTTATAGCTGACCCTGGGCTCTGAGAACAAATTTATACCAGGCACAAAAAGCTACCTAAAAAGCTATGCACAACTGAAGAGGCGGCACAGAAAGACTAAACATCTACTTCTCTAAATAACTGAATGAATCGCAAGGCTCCTTTTTCCTTCCCAGCACAAGTTTTAGTGTATTTTGAAAGCTACAGAAAAGTTCTTCTCTGCAATAATATTTTCTTTCCTTGAGGACCTTCTCCGTCTTCAGGCAGAGCTGGCTGGTTGTTCAGGTGTTCGTGGGCCAAGCCAACCCCTGGGACTGTTATGTATGCAGGCACCTGCATAGCAACAGCCACCAGGGGGCGTTGGCCTGAACGGTTTTGGCGGGAAACCTAGTTTTGGCGGGAAACCCAGGGCCAAACCCATTGGCTGTTCACCTACCTGGCTAGGTATTTAAGGAGGCCAGGTAACCCTCATTCCCCAGTATGCTACCCCCCCCCCAATAAAGAGCTGAACACATACTCCGGCTGGCGTCTCTTCCTTGCGTCGGACCCACTACATTGCAGGGACGGTGCAGCACAAGAGGTCGGAAGATAGCAAACCTTTTGGACCCTGGATGCGCCTGGGATTTCAAAAGGGTGACCTGGATTCTGGCTCACTCCCAGACTGCCAGAGGGTGGGGCCAGTCAGAAATTGGAAAGAAAAAAAAAATCAAGGGGGGGGGAGCCTGAAGGGCGCCACAGGACAAGTCCATGGACGCTTTGGCCCACACAGGCACCACACGAGACAGCAGTAAGTCCCATCAAGCTGAAGCCATAGTGAATCAGGAAAGGAGAAGTGAAATATGTGTGCCAAGCTTGCCAGAGGTTTCAGGCACATCTTTTATCTGATTTTGTTTGTTTGTTTTGCTTTTTAAAAATTTCAATGCCCCAGATAACTTTAAATGCATTTTTGAAAGGAGTGCACATTCCTGTCCCCTCCTCCTCTTCTGCTCTCTTCCTCCCCATGGCTCCAGGGTCTGGGTTTCTGAAGTGAGGATTGAAAGAAGTGGGGGGTCCCTTCACCATGCCCAGCCCTTCACCATGTCCCCTTCTCTTTGTACCTTTGCAGGACTCGGCCTTCATCCTGTAGCTGCCCCAGAAGAAGAGAGCTGGGGAGAGGCTTGCAAACCACCAGCCCCACTCCTCTGGCTTCCCGGGCAAAGATCTGCCCCACCAGTTTTTGACTGAACCCCTAAAGAGGAGCCACTTGGGGGGGCTTGCCAGGGTGCGGTCAAGCATCGGGAACAAGTCCTGCCTGTCCCTCCCAGATGGGGCTGAAATCCCTTTTCCACAATTTAATCAATACCCTGCTGAAGACATGCCAGTTAAACCAGCCCAAACCTTCTTTTAGACAATGCATTCAGTTGCTGTAACATGACAAACCATCAATAATAAAAAGCTTTGCCTGGCTGTGTGTGGAAATTCTAATGTGGACCATTAAAAAAACAGAGCACATTATACAGCCTGCAGCACCATGTAGATACATGTCATTATCATTCTTCTTTACAATGAACCAGCCTGGGAAATTTTTTTTCCCCTCCGTCTCTTCGTACAGAGAAGACTCTGACCTCCCTTTTCCAATCTTGCACTGTGAATAGGATTAATTCCTTTTCTGCCACCTCACTGTGGAACTGAAATGGGTGTCCCTGCCTAGGAGGTGGGCGGGTGGGGTGGGTGGGGGTGTGTTGTGCCCATTTCCTTCAGTGCAGACAGTGAAGTCAAAAAAGAGATGTCAGTCAAAATCCTCAGTCGCAAACCTGACAATGAAACCAATAATTTAGCTGATGCACGCTGAGTTTTGGAGGAAATGGGTCCAAGCATCCTTTTAAAGACCAGATCCCCTTTTTCCGCTGACCTGAGTCATGAAGACTCTCGGACGCCTTTGGTGGAGAGAGGCAGCCTTGGGGCTTGTGGTCAGAAGTCCAGAAGAGGCAGCTTTATCCAGAAAGCCTGCTCCATCAAAAGAAAACAAGGACAAGGAGGAGGCTATGAAAGACAATCCAATACAATGCAGCTTAGAGGTTTATTTCTGTGCTCCACAATGTAATTGGTCACCTGCGGCTCAAACTTGTCATGAGAAGAGGCAAAATCTGGATTCCCACATCCCTCCAACCTAGGATTCATGAAACGAGGATATGTTTTCACTCAACGCTGAGCCACATGTGATCCCAGGCACAGGACTTGGTAAACCACTTGGTCCAAAGAGATGACTTTTCAGTTTTTTTCAGATAGAATCGAATCAGAAAATCTATTGGCTGAAGTCCAACTGCCTGCCATCTTCTTTCTCAAGACTGTCTTTTGCGACATCTCTTGCAGATGCCCAAAAGCAACCTATGGAAAGTTCCCTGGGCGCTCTCTCTCTCTCTCTCTCTCTCTCTCTCTCTCTCTCTCTCTCTCTCTCTCTCTCTCTCTCTCTCTCCCTCCCTCCCTCCCTCCCTCCCTCCCTCCTTCCCTCTTAAGATCTCTGGGACACAGTCTGGGCAGCTGAGCAGAAAAGATGGTTTGCAGTGGTTGTCTCCCATCCTTAGAAACTCTTCTATGAAGAGATCCCTTGGGCCTTAGAAGGTGTGAACCTGATCCTAAGATACATTTTAGAGTCCCAATTAAGAGGCTGATTTGCCACCAGCTGAAGAGAGACTTTGCCATCACCTCCTATGATTACAGCATCTGCTGATTCTGATTTCATCTGTGGGCCTTGGTCTCTGGTTCTTTGCCCTGAAGGCCCATAGAGAGAAAGGTGAAAACCACCCTCTGAGGTTATGGGCCTGTCAAGCAGACCGTGATGTCCTGCGTCTGAAGTTTTCTATTTTGCTTTATGTAGTTGATTACCAACCCAACTGCATTTTCACTCTTGAACAAGGAGTGAACAGACTTTCTCTTCTCTTCCCCAGTGCTACAAGAGGTTCAACCAAACCAATGACTTTAAGCATGAGTCCTGCAGGTTTTATTCACTCTGCAACACAAAGTGGAAATATAACATAAATTCAATATATACACCATATTAACACTCCTTGTTGGAATGGAGCCACACATAAGGAATACCTCCAGGGCTCTTCAGTCACCTCTAAATGTCACATTGAAAGAATGGCTTTTATTCAGTATGGAATTTACACAAAATAAATGCTGCAGGCACTGAAAGAGCTACCAGTTTTTAGACGTACTGTACGTGATGGGCTGCTTGGCTACAGGAGACCCAAAGAGCTTTCCCTGAAGCTCAGTGGCACTGAAATGGTGCAAAAAAGGAACACAGGGACTGTCCTCAGGGTGGAGGTCCCCTCTCCCTCCTGAGGGGGCCTCTCCCATTTGGATGCCCCGTTCGTGTGTGCGTCACTGGCACTTCCCTCCACAAACTTCCTCCAGGCCAGACAGAATGATGTGGGATGTTTATGTAAGACAAGAGAGGAAGTCACTCCAACCCTAGCTTGCAGATGACAACTGTGGAAAAGAGGGCAAGATTCTGGGGGAGCAGAGCCACCCAAGTTCAGGAAGAAGTGAGCTTGATGGTAGGGAGACACCCGGTGCTCAGGATTTAAGGAGAGACACCTGTTCAGCCAAAGTTCCTTCATCCAACTCACCTCCGGGACACCTCTATCTCTAGGCAAGAATATAGGAGGAGTTAGCAAGTCTTGTTCCACTTTCAATGTCATCTGTAGCTCTGAGTTTCCCTGGAGGTCTCCTATCCAAGTTCAAGCCAGGCCTAATTATGCTTAGCTTCTGACTCAGCCAAGGGCAACCAGGCGCTACCATCTGCTGAGCAGAGACCCAAACTTCACCTGGACATACCACCTCATTTACATTCAACTGAGTCTTACATTTATATAGAGAGAAAGATGTTTCAGAATTAGAAGAAACCCATGGCTACAAGCCACTTCTGATAAGCATAGGGAATGAACCAAAGGCATCAGATTAGCTTTGCCCTGGACAGTAAACAGCTTACTCTCATGTAAGACAGGTAATTCACACAACGTGAATGATCCAGCCCATCCCCTCTCTTCTTTCCCAATCTCCAATCAGATCCAAGAATAAAAATCTTGAGTTCCGATCTTTGTATTAAATTCCTTTTGTTTCCAGAGAGCAAATCACAGTGATTCAGAAGAAGGGGAATCAAGTCATAGACGAATGGTGGGGCTGGAGGACCACATAGCGATGCCCCTTGTATTCACCAATGTGTTTTCTTCATGGGTGAAGAGATTTGCATGGGAATTGCATGGTGAATGTGGAAAGGAGAGTTGGCTCCTTCAGTTGAAGGCCACAATTCCTCCGGGACTTTCTGTAGGCACATCTAACGTGGACCTGGGAATGGCTATTGGCTTCTACCTCTGTCTCTGGGGCACCTGTCTAATACACAGAATGGAGAAGAAGGTCAGGCCACCTGACATTTGAAGAATGTTGTCTGCTCCCTCACATCTGTTTGTTTGTCCTCGCTACACGTTACCCTGTGTGCAGCTTGACGTGCAACTAAACCCACCTATCCTACATTAAAACAGGCCATATGCGTAGATCTGGATGCTTTATTAAAGGAACAGGATGAGTGAAACTGGGAAAAATAGGAATACCTAAAATAAGAACCCAAATACAAAATAAGCTATGTTGGGATGCTGGTGAGCATAACAATTAACAAATACAGATAAAACTAAATCTCATCAGCGATGCTGAGTGTATGGGATGTGGATTTTAGTCCTCAGTTGAACGTGTGCCACAGATTAGGCTGAATTCTTCTTGGTGCTTCTGTTTCCTCCAAATGCTAAAGGAAATGGGAGTCTGGCTTCCCAGGATGCACTTGTTTTTCAGAGTGAGGGTTGATGGGTAGATGACCCTTAAAGGGCCAGATCAGCTTCCAAACAATACAGATTGGTATTTGGCCCTGAGGCCAGAGAACAACAACAGCATATACACAAATTATATGCTGGGACATGACACTGTTACCTGAGGTGACCATTTCAGGTGAGCTAACCCTGGGAAGCAGGACACATCACACATCACACTCCGAAACATCATTCTCTGAACCTGAGTTTCTAGCTGACATAGAAAATGAAAAAGTCAACCATTGCAATAGAATTATATATTTTTGATACAGAACATCTTAGCTCTGTGCATGAAGATGTAGACCTGGAGACAAAAGGATCATCAATCTAATTTTCATGCTTGTTCTACTAGACGTTGAGTTGTGCACTAAGGATTTTTTAACATCTCTGTTTTTCCTGCCCTGGATTATTTTCCAAAAACTCTCCACATTGGCTTGTATGTTCCACTGTGTGTCCATCATGGAGACACACATTAAATCTGTTGGAGTGATCTGCGTACCCGCACAACACTTGTTTGAAGTGATTCAGAAGACCCTATTGTATTCTTCAGAGTGCCTTTTTTTTCTCTCCAAGTGCACCTTTTTCAAAAACAACATTTACTTATCAGCAGGAGAAATCATGTGGTTAGGTATAGTTCTTAATTACAACAGTCCGAGCTACTAGTTTTATTCTTCACTTCAGGATACAATTCCACAGCAAGGAAGCCATGAAATATAATGTAACTATTAAAATTGACATTTTTTAAAATTCCCTACAATTGCTATAGGGGTTCTTTTTCCACTTGAGAGGAGCTGCTTGCTCAACTTTACAGCCATAATTTGCACTTAAGACAATCATTGCATTTAATGAGAAAAATATTTGTATTACCGTAATACATTTACAGAAACATATCCTTCTGGAGTTATAGGATTATATTGAATATTCCAGTACATAATAAATGGAACATCTCCCCATTGTCCGTCCTAAGCAATTCCTTCCACACACTCTATCTTACAACATTATCAGTTTCAGCAATATCCAGAAGCATAATTACCATTTTACCAATGATGTCTGAATGCAATTTTTGGCAGGAGATAAAATATTGTACAATAATTAACAATAATGTTAATCATGCCTTGGAAGCCGTATCTGAAATAATTAAAAAGCTACTTTGCTGCTTCCAAGTTTAGCTACACAATAAATCTGAATGCAAAGATCTCCTTGCTTTACATTTAGGAAATCTGCTTTATTGGCGTCCTTTATTGGTAGTATCCATGACCCCCTAATGGGGCTGTGGGATGTGCTCTTCCTTCTGACTCCAGCTGGAGTTGCATCTGCAGAAGTCAGCAGGGCGATAATTGGAGGGGAGGTCCAAGCAGGCTGGGGAAACCCCATCAGGAAGGAGCCAAAGACTAAGGAATAGGGAAGACCAGTGAATATTTGGTTCAGGAAACAGTTTGAAGGCAATTGGTTCAACTCTAAATCAATCTGAGTTTTTGACCTGAAACAAAGATTCAGTTCAGTTTATTGAACCAAACCAGGTGCCTCCAAGTCAATTCAATTCAGATTAATTCTGATACCCCTGTTATGGACCAATATAAATGTTTCCATCCAAACTGGACCAAATCACATTTGACTGATTTAATTCCTTCAAATTGAATCACTCCGGGCATCTGAGCAAACCAGATTGATCTTCTGAATTCAAGTAATTATTCTGATTGGATTAAATCCACAGTCCCAATGAACTGAATGATGTGAATGGACTTAAGCCTGACAATTTCCTTTAACCACAAAGGTATTTTGTTGTGGAAAATGTCAGTGCTCATTAAAAACAATTGGTCCTTTACAAAAAAATAAATAAAGCAAAATCGAAACCTAGACTGTGAAAGGAAAACGTTCAGTTGCTTCTTGCCTTTCTCTAGTCAAGGTAGTCCTATTTCAACTGCAGATACAAAGCATGGGTGAGTCACAAAAAACTGGAACTGAAGAAGCCTCTGCGAGACCTGGAGGATCCAACTGTACTTGCGTTCACATTGGGAGCTTTCCATTCTGAAAGACCAGGGCTTTTTTTCTCATAGAACGCTCAGAACGGAGTTCCAGCACCTTTTTTGGAAGGGACCTTCTAGGGTAGGCAAGGCAGGTTGTATAACATGTGTGAGTTCCGGCATCTTTTTCTTTTACAAAAAAAGCACTGTGAAAGACAAAATATGTTTCCAAAGCACATGTGAATGTCTTTTTAACTGTTCACGAGATCAAACGGTCCTGAAACTCACTCCAAGTGCCAGATCTGTCTTCACTGAGTGAGGTCTTCTCCTCCATGCCTTCATTCCCAGGACACCCTCCCTTCCCCACCTCACTCTTGTCGCAGGAAGAAGGCAAATTCCCACGCCTTCTCTGGGCCTGACTGAGAGGAACTGACCCCAGAGCCTTTCTCGTGGTGGCCCCTGCCACCTGCAAATTCTCCCCTCTCCTTTGTGAGGTGAGTTTCTCTGGCGCTCAGAAGCCCATCGCCTTTTATGCTGCAAAGCTTTAGGTTCAGAGTCATTGCGCTGAAAACCAATTTTATTTGGACTATGCACTTTTTGAACACTTTAATGGAATCTTGCTAGGAAACACAAAATAGATAGGCGCAATACTTTTTAAAGTACACAACATTTATTTTTACAGGTTCTATATAATGTTTTGGAACAGATTTACAGCAGTGCAGCTGACCTAAGTTCTGGGTGTCGCTATATTTTCCTGTGTTGTTGTTAATCGGGATGATAAAGTGCCGGTAGAAAAATCGAGGCGCATTATATATTCAGTTGGAAATTATATTGCAGTGAAGTTGGTGACAGATCCAGAATCTGTTAAAAAAAAACCTACAAAAAGAGGTAATTGGCAAGAAAAATGAATACTCAGCATTTGGTTGTTCTTCAAAAAGCAAGCACATAGTTCTTCAGAGGTTTAGATGGGCATAAATATTTCACTTTAATTCTTCAGAATTCATTGACTTTTGAATTGCATTTATGATTCACAATGATGGATGCTTCTTATAGCTGGGGCAGTATTATTTTTAATGATGGTGGCTGCAATGCTGCAGATAGTCAGACATAAAAAAAGCCACTCAAATCAATTGCAATTTGCAATTTGTTAGCTTTATTAGGTTACTGTACAATGCTTAATGCAACACATTATTTCAGGACAGAGATCTTTAAATAACAGTTTTAATATCTCGCCTCATTTGTACGAAACACTCTTTGTAATTAAACCCTATTTTTTCCCCCTATTTTTGCATAGTCTCTCATTTCCTTGTTTTAAATATCCTGCAATTGCAACAAGCGTGATTTTTAAGTGTCTTCTCAGGAATTGTTTTGGATTCAGTCACATAATTGTGATGGGAGGGGTGGGTTGGATTAATTCTGTAATGACTTGGATTCAGCTGATTCCAAAAAACACAGGATGATTAATATCTGCAAACCACTTCGCAACATACACAGATTGCCAATCATTATTATTCCTGTTTTATACACTGGAAAAGGAAGCTGAGGACTCCCTCCCTCCCTCCCTGCCTCCTCCCTGTCTTTCTATCCTTCCTTCCTCCCTCCCTCCCTCCTCCCTGTCTCCTTTCTATCCTTCCTTCCTCCCTCCGTCCCTTCCTGATTGAATTTTCAGGATGGAGTCACACCTATTTCTTAATTTAAAGTATTCTTATCCTGTTTTTCTAAAAATATTTCTTTTTAATCCCAAATTTATTTATTTATTAAAAAGACTTATATGGCTGCCCATCTTAAGCGACTCCAGATGGCTCTCAACAGCAACCTAAGGTTTGCACTAAAGTTCACGCTAATGATCTTTAAAAGTCCTCCTCAGGTTAAACAAGACAGCAGAAGCCAACTAAAACCCATAAAGATTTTAGCAATTGTGCAAGGTGAGTTGGGTTAATTTTCCAGCGATTGTCCTGGATTTGCAATGTTGATGAAATCTCCATTATTCTTCCCAAACTCAGCTTCTGCCCAGATCTGAGTTGGAGAGCTGGGGAAGCAAACCTTGTCCCTTGGCTATCTTCCTTCCCAGTTCTCCTTCAAGTCACAGAGAGTTTCCATGAAATTCCCCTGGGTGGCACGAAGCAGGTCCTGAGGACATCGCCCTTCTTCCTCTACCACCCTCCTTCAAGTGGTTCTACAAGGCCTTGGCTTATGGAACGCTTCCATTGGGGTCTTTTCTAATTGTAAAGGGGGAGAAGGAGGACAAGCAGGAGATGGCCACTGCAGCAATGGCGGCCAGCACCAAATGCCACCAAGTTGTATATATATATATAACCTCAGAAAACATATATATATTATATATATATATATATATATATATATATATATATATATATATATATATATATATATATATATATATATATGTATATAATATATAATATTATATGTATGTATGTATGTATGTATGTTAAATGTTTGTTAAGCATTCAGATTACACTTGCTTGGTCCCAGACACGTGACAAATCTTATTTCCTGTTTCAGACCTAGCCCAAGGCCATCTACAGGCAGTAGCCACAGTAGTGGCTGCTCATATTTGTATATATGTATATATGTATATATATATATATGTATATATGTATATGTATATATAAACACATATACATATGCATATGCATATACATACATACATACATATATATATAATTGATTTTTTAATATAAACTCCTTGATATTTGGTAAACAGTGTGTTGTCTGGGTTTATGTTTACAAAGTAATCACTAACAAGTCAGTTTCTGTATTCCAAAGTCCACATAATAGCTTTGCTTGATTTTCTCTTCTTCCAATAATATTCTCTTCGCAACCTTAAATTAATACAGTTCTTATTAATTTGACAGGTAACAATTAAATATAAAGATTTTTCTAGAATTTCTACCAATAATAATCACATCAATATCATGCTTCTTTTCTATCTGTTCAACTTGCCACCAAGGATGTTCTAAGGCAGGGCTTTTCAACCAGTGGTACGGGTACCACCCGTGGTACATTGCCACCTGGCAGGTGGTACGCAACCATCCTAGAAACGTGGTATCGGGGGAGGGGAATGAGCTGAACCGGTGGCAGCACCGCACAAGCCTGAGTGAGAGATGGCTGGAGCTGCAGGGCTGTCAGAGCTCAGCTGGAGCTCGGCGCTGATCCTGGCACGTCTGCTAAGCCCAGAAGAAGCGCCGATCAGCTGGAATGTTGCAGCATCTCCAGGGTCTTGTGATTTACATTCAGATGCTTGGCAACTGATTCATATTTATGACGGTCACAGTGTCCCGGGGTCATGTCAAATGACCAAAACCTGCTGCAACCACCCAGCAGATGGGGAGGGAATAAAAACCAAACACCCCCCACCCCACCCCCGCTGCCAATCCTCAACAGAAATGCTCACAACAATGAAAACCTCAGTCAGGAGGAAGAGCGCCGCCGGGCGGGCAGGCAGGTGTCTTGCTCGGCTGTGGCTTGGAGGGGGACTTTTTTCAGTGCCATTGTAACTTTGAACAGTCACTAAGCGAACTGTTGTAAGTCGAGGACTACCTGTACTTCATCACTTTTTTCCTTTTTCCTTTTTTGTTTTTGGTCATCAAGTTTTCGACACCTTGCTAGGCGACTGGTGGTACCCGGATGTTGCCATATCCTAAAAGTGGTACAGTGGGTGAAAAGGTTGAAAAGCCCTGAGAATCCAGCAGAAAAACAAAAGCCTTCCCAGGCTCTTTGTCTCTGCAGTTCTGCCCTCCTCCCCAAGGAGGCGCATAAATATCTACTACAGGCTTGCTTGGTAACATAAGAGAAAATTGGTGAATCCGCTTCACCAATTCCCTGGCTAAAATGCAAAAGGACGGGATGGATCAGCACGGCAGAGGAAGGAGGGGAACTTAACCTGCTATGCAAGAAGCTCCTACTAATATTTGAATCATTCACAGTGTGAAGCTCGAATCATATTATTGATCTGAGAAAGTTGCCTCTTTTTCATGGTTGCTATTAAAAACCCATTAGAATGATGCCACATAGATCCAGTGAGAATCAACACATCTAGCTGTAAAACTAATGATATATTCCATTATAGGAGATAGGCTACAAAATGCTGGTATTGAATTACACTCACAAAATAGAAAATGAGCTAGAAAAATATCCCTCTAGGAAATAACCCGTCATGACTGAGCAGTTTCCTGTTTATATTTTAGATCAATCATTTCACCCGGGGTCTGATGTAGAAGGCTGCATGGGAAAACCAAGGAATTTCTCATTCTCAACTGAGACAGCAGAAGAATCTTTTTTAAAATGACTAACACTCTCAAGAAATGGGTAGGTTTGCATTACGCTGCCTAATGGCCTGGAAAGATTACAATAGCAGAGATACTTTCCTGTAGATGAGTCCAGTTGTGGTACTATTGCTGTGGTATTAGGTTTGCTAGAATCCCATCCGATCAGTTTCAGCTACAGGTTTCTCTCAACAGCTTTGAAGAAAAAACAGGAAACGATGCATTTGGGGGCCTGAGCTGAAAAATGGCTGGGTCCTACGATGGTTGTTGTCAAGGCAGAGATAGCAAAGGAAAGTGTCTCTTTCTCAGTTTGATCTCTGGTTTTGGAGCCAGGTCAGACATCTAATTAAGAACTGTTTTTGAAGAAAGTCCTTAATGTCAGCCAATTTCATGTTAATGTTAAGAAAATTCCTCTGAGTGGGACCCTACAAAGCTCCTGAAAGATGGAAATGGTGAGCAGTGGAAACAGACATCAGCCTTAATAGAAGATGAGCCACAAGAAAAAAGATGTTGTGTCTTCTGTGGCTGAAACTCATAAGACTTGGTCAATCCATTTACATATATTGGGATCTCCGATCCGATTCCTTCTATGCAAACATTACGCTGACAATATTTACAAATTTTTCCACACAACCCTTCCTCACAAAGCTTTAAGTATTTTTGTCACATACAAGCAGCAAAGCAATGCATTCAAAAATATCTATGGAATATCTCAATTAGACTGTCTTCTTGGCCTGGAGATGAATTGGATCTCATGGCAAGAATGCACTAAATCAGATCCCAGCCAGACAGGTGTCTGTTTCAAAAGGAGGAACCCGTGTTTGTACAAGTGATTTCAATCAACACCTGATCAGAATGATTGCTTCCAGCTTTACAATGACGCCCATTTTTTTTCTTAAGACAAATCCGTTGTGCTCCTTTACGAACTGTATGCACCATTTACAATCCATCACAAGATATTTTAATAACAGCATGACAGCACTTTCAATCAGGCAAATGGGGCTGTTTTCCCAGTAATTGCATTTTTGCAACCTAGTTGTTTGCTTGCTTTTCATTTATTTTATTTTATTTCAATCAGTTTTGTGGATTCCTTGAACTGAGAACTGATTCTAAAATTGAACTTCCCAATGAATTCAATTTATTCTTTGGGTGGTGTTTTTTTTAAAAAAACTCCATATTTAATGCCTTGGAAGGTTTTGTGCTTTGCAAAGCAGGATGTCTCCTGCTCCTAAACCCACCACCAGCTTTGGCACCAGTCAAAACTCCTGATTCTCTCCAATATCTCATTCCTTGGCCGGCTTCTTCCAGCTGCTGGGGTCCCAGGAAGCTTCTGCAAACCTGAAAAGAGGCTTCTGTCTTGTACTGCGATATGCTCCTGCCCAAGATCTGTCTGGCTGCAGGGAAGCTACCAAGCCACAGAAATTAAGTTCTCTACATCAGCTCAAATCAAAGCTGCCTCACTTCTCAGAGCTCATCTGCTCGCTTCCTCAAGAGATGCGTAGAGACCTTGCTTGTTTCCTACCAAACGGTACATTCTGGCCCTTTATTTTTCAAATCTTCCTCTTTATAGTCTTTGTAAAAGGATCAGGAGGACCCTAGCAGGGCCTGTCCCAACCCAAAGAGTCTATGAAAAGGCAACCATTTCCCTGGGCTGAGACTTCCTAAATTTTCTTCCCTTTGGCCCTCCTGTCCCATCTTTTGTGTTAAACCCAATGCTCAACTTTTATCATTGTAGGCTGGGGGTCTCCTCTTCCTCTGCAAGGCTCAAGCTTCTCAGACCCACTCCCAGCTCCTCCAAAGGCCCAATTCCAACCCCCCCCCCCACTTTGCTACCTGGGAGCTGCGGGATCCTCTGGAGCCTCGCAGAATCAGTTGCGGCATTCTGCTCAATTGTTCGGTGGTGCAGCCCAAACCTTGCCAATTTCTACAAATATATGAATTTCCTGCAACACTTTACAGCGGATGGCGGCATCGTGGCTGTTATTTCCTCCTCTGCTAAACAATAAATCTATTATTGTCAATTAAAGGTGCTATTTTAAGCTAGAGACACAGTCCGCTGTGAGACAGAAGAAAAATGGGGAGAATTAAAATGGGATTGCTGGGGAGTTTTCTAACATATTCAGCATTCCTTCTGTAGGTTCCTGAAGACGGTCTGTTCTTCTGGGAGGCTTTCGGCAAGGCCATTATTGGTTTATTTATTGCCCTTTGACTTGATTCCTAGGCCTCATCTGCGTGGTTAACCATCAACAATACCACTGAGCAAAAGTCCCCTCCCTCAAAGTCATAGAGAATTTACTCACCCATCAATTAAATCTAACTTTTCTTTTTGAACAAGCTGGCCTGGTCTGATGGGTTGGAGCTGGGTTTTATAATCGGTTTTAACTTTTAATATGTATTAATTTATTACGGGCATTGTAGTTTAATTACTTTTTAATTTTTGTACCCTGGTTTTTATTATGTATTGCCCTATTCACCGCCCTGAGTCCTTCGGGAGAAGGGCGCTATACAAATTAAATTATTAAATTATTAAATTAAATTAAATTAAATTAATGCACTACCAAAATTGTACAAAAAAGAACACACAGACAAGGTGTCTTCCAGATGCCCAGCCTGCTATCACTACCTGCCTTCCTTCTGGGTAAAAGATTGGAGAGCCATGATCTACCTGTTCTCCTGAGCGTTGAGCAGCTCACTTCACAGTCCCACCAGGTCTATAAATGGGATCTGGAGTTCTTCCTCCAGACCTTGAATTGGGGAGAAGATGGCCCTTCAGATAATCTGCTCTGGACCCAGGAAGGACCTTAAAGGGGGGGGCAACAGCACCTTGAATCTCACCTGGAAGCCAACCATCAACCCCCGCAGCTCTGGGACCTCTTGAGGGCATCAAGAAGGCAGAGCTGGCCCGGCTTTTGCCCTCCACCCCGCTCGCCAGAGGCACTAGAGAGCCCCGGGCATCCCTCGCAGGATCCCCACGCTCAGCCCCGTCGCTCGCTCGGGCCTCGTCCGCCTGGCCGGGCTGCAGGGAGGCGGCGAGCCGGGAGGCTGCGCTGAGGACCCAGCGGCGGCGCGAGGGCGGCTCTCCCGCGGCGGCTGCGTGGCCCGGCTGCCCGGCAACCGAGCGGCTGCGGCGGCGGCGACATGGCGACCAGGCCGGCGGCGGCGTCCGCGGAGCGAGAGCGGGGCAGCGGCCCGGCAGTGCTGCCGGTACGAGTCCCGCTTCCCGGGCAGCCTCCGGGGTCAGGGGAGGCTTGAAGGCAGTCGGGCAGAGCCGCCGCTCTCCTCGCCCGGGCTGGGATTGGGGGGAGTGCTGGCGGGGTCGCCGTTCGGGCCCCGAGCGGACTTTGGGTCGTCGCCTCGCGGGACGCGCTGCTCTTTCCCGCGCGAAGATTCTGCCCCTTCAGGGCCTTCGCGTGGGACAGAGACGCTTCGCCCTCCAACCTTGGCTTCCTATCCTTGCCCAGTTGGGCTACCCACGCCTGTTAGCAGATTTGGGTGGGAGAGGATATAAACCAGGGGTCTTCAAACTTGGCCCTTTTATGACTTGTGGACTTCAACTCCCAGAATTCCTCAGCCAGCGTGCCTGGCTGAGGAATTCTGGGAGTTGAAGTCCACAAGTCATAAAAGGGCCAAGTTTGAAGACCCCTGATATAAACAAACCAACAGCTTCAAAACTACATTCCCTGTTTTTCATTCTGATATGGTTGAGAGGCGTGGATAGAATTCTCCTAAAAGTGACCAAAAATGATACCAAAAACTACCGTGAAGGAAAAAAAAGGCTTGCCTCTTTGTAATTTCTCACGTTTTCCATCCCCATTTTGCTAATTGCAGGAGGGACAACAGCTGTTGCCAAAAGTCTGGCCGAGGCCTGCAGGGTGTGTCTGAAATTTGCTCAAGGGCCAGTGGTGACCTAGCAAAAATAAGAATTTCTTTCTTTGCTGCATTGAATTGTATTTTTTTAAAAAAAATCATTTGCAAATGCAAAGCCACTTATTCTTCCCTTATCTGTCTGCTCCTGGTCTAAATCAAGCAAATTGGTGTTGACAGTTGCCATTGTTTTTCTTTATGCCCTAATTTTTTTTAAAAAAAAAATCCTTGCAATTGAATGTATTGCTGGTGCGTGGATGCTATTGTACTCTAATTCATTGTTTCGCTGTAGGAGGAAGACAAAATTAATAAAGACGAAGAAGCCATGGCTTGGAGATTTCTCTCACTTGCTGAGGTTAGCATTATGTTGGAACAAGACATAGCAGGAATTGAGAAGTAAGTTTGATGGGACATCGACAGATCTTGCCCTGGCCATCATCTGCTGACGGAGCAGCGAGTTGGTTTGCACATGGAGTGTGTCTGTGCGTGAGGGGAACTGGCCTGGGCTCTTTTGATGTGTGTGTTCTTCCCTTTTAAAGAGAGATGGAGCTTCTGTGGGTAGTCGCAGTGTCATTCTTCACTACTTGATCCAGGGACAAAGTTACATTCCTTGACGTGCCACAGACTGTGGACTTGCTCCTTGGTTCCCAAGTCAGTCTCAGAGGCCCAGATTGTGGCTGGGGGGGGGGTGGTCTTGAGAGGAGACCATCTTGTGATCCCATCTAAGTGATGCTCAGGAGGAGTAATGCAAACAAGGCCTGTTTTACTGGAACACTGTCTGATGTTCCAAAATATTTTCTCTGTGCTGGTCAGAGTAAACAGCTGTCCCCTTAAGGGATAGCCCTTCGGGTAATGTAGTTTTAAGTTATTTGGTCATATCTGTGTTTCGGGATTGGCCATTGGGAGGGACTTCTGATTGGCTACTTGGGATGACTAGCTACGTGCAGGCCAGCGGGGTTGTTATGAATTCCAGCCACGGGAGCTGTTTGCTCCTTCAATATGGGAAATACTACTTCTTTTCACCTACATGTTGGGTCCACATTATGAAATGTGCTTCAGAAGAATCTCCCAGTAACTATGAGTTAATGTTTAGATAATGCCTGATGAATTAAAGTAATCTGCATGAAACCCTTTCCGTGGAGTTTATCTGCCTGTATCGAGCAACAGTAGCCCCCTTTGGTTGAGACAGAACATTCTTGGACAGGTCAGCTCATAATAAAATGTGAATCAGTTTTAATTTTAAATCCAATGGGGGGGAAATTACATTTTAAAGACCTACAATCATTATCAGATGTCCCAGTTTCTAAACCAGGGGTCTTCAAACTAGGCAAATTTAAGACTTGCGGACTTCAACTCCCAGAATACCTCAGCCAGCCCTTGCTGGCTGAGGAATTCTAGGAGTTGAAGTCCCCAAATCTTAAAGTTGCTGAGTTTGAAGACTCCTGGTCTAGACTATAAACTGTGAATGTCATTACTACTGTTTTTGAAAATATCATTTAATATTTAGTACAACTACAATGTAGATTTAGTTTTGGACATTGACACTGCCTAACTGTGGTATTAAAATATTTTCAAAAATTCGACATTCTGCAGTCAGAAAAATCCATGTGGGGAAAACTCGTCCTCCAAAAGCAGCTTAAATTTAAATGGTTAAGTTTCTGGCACCGGTTTTTATTCAAGGTTTGAAGAGCCATCCGATTTCTGCTCATTCCTGGATTTGCAAAAATTTGTCCCGTTGAAAGTAAATTGACACAATTACAGGGAGGGGTCTGCTTTTGTGTTCTGATGTTCTGATATTTTTCAACTACAGGAGTTTGGAAGAGTTTTTGAATCTGAAGCACCGACTGACTAATTTGAAAGAAGCTGCATTGCTGGATTATTATGTCTCTGGATTTTGGTGGGCCAAAGGATTAGACTTCTCATCTGTGCAAATTGGAGGGTTCATGACTCTCCAGAATTTGCTGTTGGATAATCTGGAGAGTAAGTTCAGCTACACCCTATGAATGTACCCATTCTCCTTGGGATTATTGTATGCAAGAATATTAGGGGCATAGGTATTTGGGAATGTCTCTGGCCCCCCAAAATTGTAATTTTACCCTGGATTCACTAGCTGCTCTTATTGAAAGGACAATATGCTTATTTATTCCTTGTATTTGTATGCCATTTTCTATGCCAAGACATTTCAAAACTGTTTATGACAACAAAGTCTAGAAATAGATTAGGACCGTTGGGCTCCGTATGACTTTTCCCTGTAATGGGTAGGGTATGGTGGAAGTTCCACCCACCCCTTTTGTATTTGTAACAATGGGAGTGGTCTACAACCACACTAAATAAGTAATAGTCCTGTCCTCAAAGCACGCCTCCACCAGTGCCCCTCCCCCAGGAAGTGGGGAGTTTAAATAGCCTTTTGAATCCTCAGAAGTTGCTCACATCTATGCCAAATAATGGCTTAACATCTGAACCTGGCCACAAACATGGTTCAATTACAGCTGGCATTCCAGCACATGTACCCAATTAACATGGATTTGGAAACCACCGTTTGCACTGGCCTTAATTTGCTCTTGTATCTTAAATTATCTTGTCACAAAAATGCCAGAAAAAGAGAGGTGGATCTAACCAGATTGCTTCTGAGATATTTCACAGCTCAAAGAGGCACAGGCTCTTATCAGAGGTTAGTTCAGCCCATGGGGCCATGCAGCTTCTGAAGCCACAGAGTGCCTTGCCTTGCTCAGGAGAGCAGTACCTACCCATCAGCAAGCACTCTGTTTGCACTCATGCTTGGCAAATGCCAGGCATGTTGATTTCTCTCCTGGGATTTGAGCAAAAGCAAAGCCAGAATTGCATGACAGGAATCAACCAGCCTTTGACAAAGGCAGCTTGGCATTGCATTATAATAAAAAACAGTATTTCTCGTAGAAGAGAGAGTTGTCTAGCCTATGGAGAAATTTGTGACAAGGCACTTTGGCACTTGAACTGAAAAACTCTCTAGCATTTTAGGATTTCTCTGGAGTGTTTATCTTTTGCAGAAAAGCCCATCTGGAGCTACGGATAGAAAATCAAAATCGCTCTGGTGAATGTTTTCCAAAAAGGGGTTATTACAATCTGTATAAAATTAGCTGTATTTTAAAAGTGACATCTGTATAACTTTGTTAATAAATGAATCTCAGCCTTATCTGTAATGTAATGGAAAGTATTAGAGCATCTGCACCAGCTATAAGGGCAAGGGTGTTGTGGCTGTATCATGTTCCATCTTCCAATTTATCTAACGAACCGGGAGGGATTAAAACATCTTTCAGCAGATGCTGAACGCTTAAGATTCAAGGAAGATCACTGTGTGCCCATTAGGGTAAAAAACTTGGACATCTCTGGTTGTGCACATCTGCTTTATATCCTGAGAATTTACTTTACATCGCCATTGTGTGTGTGTGTGTGTGTGTGTGTGTGTATGTGTGTATGTGTGTATATAGATAGATAGATAGATAGATAGATAGATAGATAGATAGATAGATAGATAGATATAGATATAGATATAGATATAGATATAGATATATATCCATTTAAACTGAATGAACAAATCCAAGCAATTGGCTTCTCATCTCTTGGCTGAGGTCAGGCTGCTGCTGCATTAGGTCTAACATCTCCCAACCTACTTGGAGATGGGCCAGGGCAAGCCCCCTTTGCCCCACAGCCCGTGCAGAGGATAAACTTTCTGATGAGCAGGTGAAAAAGGCCCCTTTCAGCTCCTTTGCCACCCAAGCCTCCCTGACTGAACCTCCACTGTGCCACCACAGCTGTTTGACTATCCTATGAGAACATCTGACGCCCAGAGCATCTCACCCATGGAGATGAATAAGGACTGAGAAGTTCTGTGAAACCTGGAAGGAGGTCCAGTCACAGGTTAAATGTCCCCATCATAGAATCTTAGGGCTGGAAGAGATTTTGGAAGTTCTTCAGTCCATCGCTCGGCCTAGTGCAGGAACCCTCAGATTGGCCCAGGCCCCAGACAAATGGTGGTTCAATCTTTTCTCGAAAACTATTTCGAGTCCAGTGACATTTTTACTTTGAAGGGGTTTGCTTCTGAGTTGCTTTCAGCTGAACTCTCATGCTGAGTCCACCACCACGATCTTCACCAGTGAGGAACTGCAGAGCTTAAATCTTGAGTCCCTGTCCACTAACTGGGACAGTTGGGAGGCAGGGCAATTCATACAGCTCCTAGCCTAGCCAGCCTGCTGAAAATAACCCTCCTCTGGTTCCAGCTTTGCCGAGGTCTGCTCCTTCTTTTTCCCAGGAGCCTCAAAACACAAACTTGGGGGTAACCCTAAGAATGTCCCAGCATGTTTGGGAGCATTTTCCTGATAAGCCACACCCTCCGCTGTCACTTTATGTTTACGTTATGTATGCAAAGCCTTTGTCAACGCTGCAAACATTGAATGTTTTTGCTTTGACAATATAAGAGGCAGCCTTTTTCCTTTAAACTGTTTTGCTTTTGAATTAAATGAAACTGGGGGGAGGAGAATGCTACCCCGATTGTTTTTAATAAGATAAGGAACAGGCGCTATAGAACGGAAGCGAAGCTTTGCATGTTAAACTAATTGGAGAATGTGATTTATGACGTTTCAATTAAGGGAGGGAATTGCGTTTGATGTGATGAGGAGAATTCAGATTCTGGCATCTATCCCTGCCGCGCCGATGTCTTGTTCTCATTATTATAGACTTTTTAGAATAAACAATGCCTGAAGGTCATTTGAAGTGTTTCATTAGTCGGAACCATGACAGCCTTTTCTTTAATGTGCACATTAGTTTTCACCTGATCCATACTAGGAAAACCAGTGCATGTGTGGAGGCTTTTCCTCTGCGTGGGTTTGCTGGAGTCAGGAGAACTCTTTGAATACTGCAGCCCCCATGGAACCGCAGGTGCTCACTTCTTCCCCTTGCATTGCAGCCTATCACATGACCCTGGAAGAGAACATCCAGGAACTTGCGAGCACCATGGCTGGCATTGGGCTGAGCAATCCAGAGATAAGCAGCGGGTTCGAGTTCTTCACCATAGATCAAGCCAAAGCCATAATCAGTTACGTGAAGAGCAGGTAGGGCTTCCTCATCCTTCAGCACTGCTAGGAGGAGGTGCTGGTTGGGCATTAAAGAGTTGGGGGAGGGATCCCTTGTGTTGTTTTTTCATGAACAAATCAGGTCTGGGTTTTGATTGTGGGTGGCACTTTAAAAAAACCCAGTAATTACACTAACAAAATAAATTGATTATCAGTTGCTACGTGGATGGCATTAATTCTCATAATATGAAACTAAACAGCCTTCAGTGGATAACGGATTAATTAGTCAATTAATCATTAGGGTTTTAATAAATGGAATAAGTGATTAAATGTTTATACACGGCTTACCCTAACATTTCTCATGCAAACATGACACTTTCTAAAAAAAGGTATTTTGAGGGAGCACATTTGGGTTTATACTGTGAAACCAGCGCCTTTAATGTTTGCCTAGATTACAGGGGTAGGCAACCTTGGCCCTTTTATTTATTTATTTATTTATTTAGTTAGTTAGTTACATTTATATACCGCCCTTTCCCTGAGGACTCAGGGCGGTTTACAGGGAATTAAAAAATCCAACATATAAAAGTTAAAACCGAATTAAAAAATATTAAATTGACCCTGTACACAATTAAAACCCCAATTAAAAATTTCTCCTCAGCCTGGGCCCGAGAGCTCAAAGAGCCAGGTCTTCAGGCCCCGGCGGAATGATCGGAGGTCGGGGGCAGTTCTCAGCTCCACCGGCAGCTGGTTCCAGAGGGCAGGCGCTCCCACTGAGAAGGCCCTATCCCTGGGTGTCACCCGCCGGCAATCTCTCACCGGCGGAACCCTGAGCAGACCCTCCCTGTGGGAGCGCACTGGGCGAAGGGCATTTGATGCCAGCAGCAGGTGTTCCCTCAAATAACCCGGACCCAGGCCATGTAGGGCTTTATAGGTAATAACCAGCACCTTGAATTTCACCCGGAGGGCAACCGGAAGCCAATGCAGCTCGCGGAGTAGAGGTGTTACATGGGAGTATCGGGAGACCCCCATTACAACTCGCGCGGCCGCATTCTGCACCAGTTGAAGCCTCCGTGTGGTCTTCAAAGGCAGCCCCATGTAGAGAGCGTTACAGTAGTCCAAACGGGAGGTCACAAGCGCATGAGTAACTGTGCGTAGGGCGTCTCGGTCCAGATAGGGACGCAACTGGTGCACCAGGCGAACCTGTGCAAAAGCCCCCCTGGTCACGGCTCCTATATGGTCTTCAAAATTGAGCCGTGAATCCAGGAGGACGCCCAAGTTGTGAGCCCTATCAACGGGGGGTAACACCTCACCCCCCATCATTAAGGATGGAATAACTTGGTTAACCCGAGATGCCGATATGCACAGCCACTCAGTCTTGGCGGGATTGAGACGAAGCCTGTTTCTCCCCATCCAGACCTGAACCACCTCCAGGCACCGGGACATCACGGAGAGGGCATCACTGGGTTGGTTCGGGGTGGAAAGAAAAAGTTGGGTATCATCAGCGTACTGGTGATACCCCACCCCAAAACCATGAATGATCTCGCCCAGCGGCTTCATATAGATGTTGAACAGGAGGGGCGAGAGAACCGACCCCTGAGGAACTCCACAAATGAGAGACCTCGGGGCGGATCTCTGCCCTCCTGTCAACACCGACTGCGAGCGGCCCTGGAGGTAGGAGGAGAACCACCGTAAAATGGTGCCTCCCACTCCCAGCCCCCTGAGACGCCGCAGCAAGATACCATGGTCGATGGTATCGAACGCCGCTGAGAGATCTAATAGGACCAGGACAGAGGAACAACCCCTGTCCCTGGCCCTCCAGAGATCATTCACCAGCGCGACCAATGCCGTCTCCGTGCTGTGTCCGGGCCTGAAGCCCGATTGGTACGGGTCCAGATAATCAGTTTCCTCCAGGAACAGAGGGAGCTGGTGCGCCACCACACTCTCAACAACCTTCGCCAGAAAGCGAAGGATGGAGACTGGACGATAGTTGTTTAAAACAGCCGGGTCCAAAGCAGGCTTCTTGAGAAGGGGTCTCACCACCGCCTCCTTCAAGGCGGCAGGAAAGACACCCTCCTTCAAGGAAGCAGTTATTACTGCATGGAACCAGCCTCGTGTTCCCTCCCGAGCCGCATAAGCTAGCCAGGAGGGGCACGGATCCAACAAACAGGTGGTGGTGCTCAGTCTCCCCATGATCCTGTCCACATCATCAGGGGAAACAGGGTCGAACTCAGTCCAGATAACGTGCTCAAGACCGCCTGATTCCTCCACCTCAGACTCTGCCCAGTCAGAGTCCAAGCCGGTCCAGATCCGAGCGATTTTGTCCGCCAGATGATGACTAAACTCCTCGGCTCGTCCCTGCAAGGGATCCTCTCTCACCTCCTGGTTAAGGAGGGAGCGAGTCACCCTAAACAGGGCGGCCGGGCGATTATCGGCGGACGCGATAAGGGCGGCAAAGTAGTTAGACTTCGCCGTCCTTATCGCCGCAAGATAAGACCTTATAAAGGTTCTTAACTGCAATCGGTCGGATTCGGACCGGCTGGACCTCCAACCGCTCTCTAGACCTCGTCTCCGACGCTTCATCTCCCGGAGCTCCACAGAGAACCATGGGGCCCAGCGGGATCTGCGACGGGTCAGAGGTCGCATGACTCGTGAACTTCAACTCCCAGAATTCCTGAGCCAGCCATGCTGAGGGGAAAGGGAGAGGTTTCCATACTGAGCCATGCTGGCTCAGGAATTCTGGGAGTTGAAGTCCACGAGTCATGAAGGGGCCATAGTTCCCCCATGCTGGCTCAGGAATTCTGGGAGTTGAAGTCCACGAGTCATAAGCTAAGGTTGCCTACCCCTGAAGGAAGCCCTTTTTGTTTCTCCTCCTCGAAGGTGGAGGGGGTGTCAGCTAGATGGCCTGAGTTGGACCCCCAACAGAAGCGAAGACCCTTCCCTTCCCTGCCCTTTGCCTTTGATAAATGGAAATGTTTATTGGCTTTTAAATAGTAGAAGGGACGCAGTGGCTTAGTGGGTTAGGGCGCTGAGCTTGTCGATCAGAAGATCGGCGGTTTGGCGGGTCGAATCCCAAGTGCCACGTAACAGAGTGAGCGCCTGTTACTTGTCCCAGCTTCTGCCAACCTAGCAGTTCGAAAGCACGTAAAAATGCAAGTAGAAAAATAGGGACCACTCCAGTGGGAAGGTAACAGCGCTCCGCGCGCCTTTGGCGTCTAGTCATGCCGGCCACATGACCACAGAGACGTCCTCGGACAAACGTTGGCTCTTCAGCTTTGAAACAGAGATGAGCACCGGCCCCTAGAGTCGGAAACGACTAGCACGCATGTGCGGGGGAACCTTTATCTTTACCTTTTTAAATAGTAGAAGAAGTCTGGATCTGTGGAATTTCCAAGCCTATTTCAGAAAATGAAATGAAGAATTTGCTTCCCATCTTCTAGGAGCTTTGAAAATGGAGAGGATATTTCAGGTTCTTCCACTCTCAGTGGGGGTCTTTGCTAGCGCAGAAACCGCAGGATTCCTCAACAGGAAGGTTGCTCGATCTGTTTCCGGTGATGGAGTTTGGGTTTTTCTTTTCCCAAGAATATTCAGAATTTCTTCCTCCCTGTTGCTTTGGTGATTTTTTTTTGAAAGGAGAAAAGAGAGAAAGGCCCACTTTCCAGGATAGGTGAGGCCAGGGCAGGTGATTGGTAACTGTCTCTCCCCACCACCTCCACCACCCTAGTTCCCTTTGTTATCAGCTGCAGTAACTCCAACATCAGCCTCTTCGATGACATTTTCTTCCAGAAAACAGTCAAATGAGGAATGTCCGTCCGCATTAATCACTTTCAGAAAAGGCCTATCTTGTTGTTTTGCTCACATCTGTAATCCTTTGTCATGTTATGCCAAACGTTTCTCTCTCGACAGCAGCCCAAATGCACGTCAAGGTAAATCTGTTCATATCAGGTTACCCAAGCTGCCTCGTTTCTTAGCTGGAATGATCAGCCTGGATTCAGCGGGGAGAAGGGCAGTCATCAGTTGGCAGATACGTTCTTTTCCCCGGGCAGAAAGCCCAGATCCCAAGGCCATCCTGACGGGATCAACTCAGATCCACCCGGGCCAGCAATATCCGACTGACAAAGGGAGGCCAAGTTCCTTCTGATGTCTTGGTCGCTTTGCAGATGGTGCTGCTCCATCCCAAGGATCTCACCATTTCTCACTACAATGCATTTATTCTTATGGCTTCCTTCCAAGGTGACGGGGCCTCTGGCTTTCCGCCATCACAACAACTCTGTGGATCAGATCCGAAATCACAGCTATTACAATTTTGTTGCAAATTTAGTTCTTCATTTAGTGGGGATTACTAACTCACGGCAGGATTTTATAACAGTGAACGAGAGAGGGGAAAACAGGTTTTGGATTATGAAATTTAGCTAGAGCTTTAGGGTATTAGGTTCTGTGGTCAAAGGATCTCTTTTAAGAAGCAACATGAACCCTGAATGCTCCTAGAAATTTATTGCTTTCAGAGTCCACTTTCTTGTCTTTCAGTTTATTCCAACATTATACATTGTACGAGTATCTTTTCCACAGTCCCAGGGAAGAACTTGTGATTGGAGATGAGGTAAGTAATTCGTAGGACTGGAAATGATTAAGTCTGATATTTTAATGCATATTCTCTGGCATCTGTTTTCTATAGCTCAAAGCAACATTATGTCAAAAATGCTCAAGGTTTTAAAGTTTAGAATAGCGCATAAAAGAATAAAGGGGAATATAGTAATGCCGGTCTCCTTTGGAATTTGAAATTAACAAGAATAAATGATGCCATTGTTGCTTTGGCTGCTGGCTGAAGCGTTAAGCATGTATTTGCTGACAGTGTTTGTAAGAGTAACACATCCCGTTGCTAGGTCTAGTTACGTTGGGTAAGGAAGAATGGGACTAAGCAGTGCCCTTCGCGTTGACTGAGGGGGGGGGGCAGCCCAAGGGACAAGGAAGTGGGTGCTCAGAGCAGTGGATTGTGCCTTGCCGGAGTGGGGGCGGGACACTGATGGCCATGGCAAAAGGCCATTCCTCTAGAAGGGAACCTCCTGCTGAGACCCAACTAGATAACCATCAGTGTTCTTCCGAGCTTCTCGGGAGGAGAATACAGCAGGGATTTTGCAAACCTTTGCTGAACTTCTGCTTCTCTCCAACCATCTGCTTTTACTGAAATTTTAGTGTAGGATCTGATTTTTTATTTTGATCTTTGTAGGAAATCTGTTGTATGTATTAGCCCGGTGGATTGTTCACTTGGGCTGTGATTCTGACCATAACGTGGGTCTTATTTCTATGTAACTGTACACAAAAATTGTACTGCATTAAGGCAATATAACAGAAGTGTCCTTAACTCAGGCGGTGTGAAACTTTGCAATCAGCGATCAACTGATTTAATTTATTTATCATTTTAATGGTGTTGCAGTTTATGTCTCCGGGGAGCTGAAGTGGAATTCGAGAATTCAGCAGAACTGAATTCAACAACTGTATGAACTGGGGGGAACATTTAGAAATGCAACTTTGTGGTTGATGTGGCCCCGCAGTTCTTTGAGGAAACAAGGCGAAAGTGTTTTGGACTGATTCTTGTTTCGAAACATGTCTTAATAACATGGCATGGTTGGCAAATCTAGTTTCATCCCTCTGGGCTTCCATCAGCATGATGGAATAATCTGTGTTTTATGACCCAGCTAACTGGATGTGTGTTCGGTGACCCAGCTGCGAGACCCCTGGTTCAGCCCCTGCCGGAGGAATTTATGGGCCTCGCAAAGCTTGCCAGAGCGTTATACTCTGTGTTTAGACATGGTGTAGATTTTGCTCTTTGTGCGCTCTCTCTCTCTCTCTCTATCCCCATCACACACACATGTATTATTAAATGTGTTCTGCCATAAAATGTATAGTCATCTAATATCATCTGCTGGAGTTCGGTTTGCAAAACAGAAACTATTTACATTAACTTAATGCTCTCCTCGGTGTTCGCATACTTGGGCTGCTTCCAAACTGGGCTTCATTTCCTTTGGACAAGAGTGACTTACTTGTGATGGGGCTTTCTCCCCTCTCTTTCTAGCAGCACCGAAGGGGGCAGAATTATTAAAGGAAAAGCTCATTTTAAAATTATGGAATTTGGCTCCATGTGAGAATTTTGCTGCTAGTATCACCACCACCACCACCAAATGTTGCTTTCAGCCAGCTTCCTTCCTTCCTGGCTCATGGACAATTTTAATTCAGTTTTTCAGATGTCTGTTACTAGAGTCACATTTTGCTGAATTAAATGATCTCATTTTTAGAGCCAATTTTTAGAGTTTTGAAGGATTATCTGCTTACAAAACTGTTCATTTTGCTTTTCTTTCTTTTTCCTTTTTTTAGAGAAACATATTATTAATATAAACTAAAAAACAGAAATATAAATGCTGAATTCTTTTTTCCAATGCCTTATGAATGCTAATTCAAGCAATATGGTTTCAGTTAACAGAGTTAAAAGTTCATCTATAGTTTAACATTAAAGAAAAATGAAATAAAAAAGAAACTTCCTTGGGATTTCGCTCCTTAGGGGAAACATCTCCAGAAAACTTCACAGGATTGCTCAAAAGTCCTTTTCTTGAACCCTCCGTTGAAAAAAGAATTATTCAGATGTTGATAAACGGCCAAGTTTCTCTTTTCTTGTTGTATCATAATTATTTGAGCTCACTTTGATTATGATACCATGATAGATGCCAAACGTTGGGGATGTAACCCAGAAAAAAAGAGTTGTTTTTCTGCATCAGTTGCTGTCTTCACCATGATCCATAAGCAGAAGGGAACCAGCCAACCCAGGTCGTCACTACTTCATCCAGAGATGCAACAGGCAACCTCTCCCAAAGGCAGATGAATTGGCTTCATCAAACGTGACTGACTCTAGGTTCAAGCACTAGTGGCTAGCCAAGAAGGAAGGTCCGCTCAGCGAGGAGACAAAGATGAAGGGATCCTGGGGCTGCAGGCCTGAGGGCCTTGTGGATACTTGGCCAGAAGAGGGACTGAAACAGTTGTGATGGAGGGCAGGTGAAGGAGATATCAAGGATCTGGTCAGGTTGTTCTGACCCCCTGAGTCCAAAAAGATCATTCAAATGCTGCTCTTCTTCCTGAAGATGGAATACAATGTAATAACAAATATTTCCCTGTTACTTTATGGTGCCTCTGAGTAGTAATGGAATCAGTATGGCATCATCTAAAGAAACCCTCTGATTGGCCACCTGGCCCAGTCTCTGAGATGAAACAAGAGGAAGAATTTTAAAACAGAAAACTTCAAGAAGTGATTGCATCACCGCAGAGTACAGAAAGCAAAAAGTGGGCACCAATTTTGGCATCCCCAAGAGAAACCAGTCGATATTAGGGCAATCTGAATCTTGGCTCCAATCACAGAGGAAGGAGAAGTTGGACTCTTCTGAAGTGGCTTCAAGAGCCAGTTGACAGAGTACCGAGCTTATGAGAGGAGCCCAGAAGGAAAACTGCTTCTGGTATTATGGGAAAATGAAACTGCTGACCCATTAAGAGCGTTCGGCCAAGAAAATCCAATGTTGATGGTAAATATCATGACCGCCCAGTTGCCTAAGTGGTGGTCCTGTGCATAGGTAGCCAGTGGACAGATCACGCTGAAATCAGGCTGATGTTTTGCTCTGCAAGCAATGATATAAAAAGGTAAAGGTTCCCCCGCACATGTGTGCTAGTCGTTTCCGACTCTAGGGGCCGGTGTTCATCTCCGTTTCAAAGCCGAAGAGCCAGCGCTTGTCCGAGGATATCTCCGTGGTCATGTGGCCGGCATGACTAGATGCCAAAGGCACACGGAACGCTGTTACCTTCCCACCGTTGTGGTCCCTATTTTTCTACTTGCATTTTTACGTGCTTTCGAACTGCTAGGTTGGCAGAAGCTGGGACGAGTAACAGGCGCTCACTCTGTTACGCGGCACTCAGGATTTGACCCGCCAAACTGCCAACCTTCTGATCAACAAGCTCAGCGTCCTAACCCACTGAGCCACCGCAAGCAATGATAGAGACCCTCTATTTAGTCAAGCAATAGCCATCTGAAGGCTGCTTTTGGCTCAGATCACAAACACCTTCGGGTAAAAATATACTGGAACAAAGAAAAGGAAGTCACTCGATCAGCAAGTTCTGACCTTTACAGAATGCACAATGATAATGCGGAGGTGAAAGGTTGATTTAATGGGTTATATCTGTTAAATGGGATCCCTGAAGAACTGCAGGCTGCAACCTCACAATCTCAGTCAAGAGGAAGCAAAGAGCAGCATCGCCAGATGCAGAGGGGTAAAAGGCACCAAGCAGAAGGCAAACTTCCTGAGTAAAGCTGAGTTCCCCAGAATTAGAAGGGAGCAGGAGTCTTTCCTAAACCAGTCGTGCAAAGAAACAGTGGTGAACAATCAAATGGGAAGGACAAGAGAGAGAGAAATCTAATGGTCTACCATCTTCATGGGCGTCTGAGCACAACGAAATACAAAGAAAGCAAACATCTGAAGATTTAAGGAAAAGAAGGTGTGAACACATGGAAGGTCCAAAGCGATCATATCTACAAATATTCCATCACTGGTCTAGAACCAGACATTCTGGAAAGGGAAGGTTTCTAGGAAATATTGCTGAAAACGTCACTACAACAGCTGTGCTAGTTAGAAGGTTGCCAGTGCCGGTGCATTTAAAGTGGTAAATGAAGTTGATAAGCCACTACATATAAACAGTGGCTAACAGACTGCAGGAGATCAATTTGTATTGATTGGCTTATAAGCATCAAAGGGCCCGGCTAAAGAAGGCTCCAGCTGCAACAGTTGCTCATATCAGACCTGCTAAAAGGGTGGGATTCTGCAGCGCCAGTCCATGCATGGATGGAGAACTTGCCAGATGTGCAAGCTGGACTGGGAGCTCACAGGAGCTTCACCTGTGATCCCTCTGGCAGAAAATGGGAGAGACAAGAGTGCTCCCCTAAAACGGCTGGTCCTGCTTTATTAAAGGCAGGGATGTTTAATGGGCTAGTCATCTTCCTCTTGAAGAATTTGTGGGGAGGCCAGAAAGGAAGAGTTTGCACAGAAAATGAAGAAACCAAAGTAGTTCAAAACTGGGAAAAGAGTGATCCAAGGTCATACACTGGCCCTTTATTTGTTTACTCTTTTTTCCAGAATATGTTGAGAAAAGTTGTGTTGGAAGGTCACGCTGGGCTTCAGTTCTGGGTCTTCCGTTCGCTTCCGGGATCCTGGGCTGCTCTCTCTTGTGAAGACATCTGGTTGTCTTGGGCCAGGAGTCCCTCGGTCCCATCTTGCCAACTTCATCCCCTTCTAATGCCCCCAGAGTTTAGGATTTCCCCTAATGAAATTGCATTGTGTGTAAGAGAATGCAAACCTAAGCTAGGTGAAATTGTGTTCATGCAGGCCGTTTGCTGTCTGCTGACTATTTACCTGCAAGAACATGCATTAAATTTGGAGGGAGCTTGCTAAACAGAGGGGTGCTGCTGCTGCTGCTTGTGGGTATCCATTTTATAACTCTTATCAAAGATTTTCATGCCACTATAAGATAAGCATAAAATGTTATCGAGTGAAATTAAAGAAAGGTGAAAGAAGTAGAAAAAAACTGAAGGAAAGAAAAAAAAAACCTCTGCAGCAGTTGCCAACAAATTCATTATCTTTCCTCCCACTTTAAAGTGGCAGCATGTCCCCATATTCAACCTTTTTAAATCAACAAATCCATAAATCAATTCATTTTTTCCCCATTTTCAGCAAAAAAAAAAAAAAAGTCCGTAAGAGATTTCTGTGGGTCATGTGTGAAATTGCACTTCACCACCATTGATGACTGTAGTGGAGGTGACATCGTAAGTGTGACCCAGCCATCTGACATTTCCCTGAACAGTTGCGTCACTTAACAATGAAGTTGCCGGTCTGAAATGCAGTCGTTAAGTGAGGACTTTAGTCAATTGAAATGATTGTACAGCCAACAGTGCACCGAACGTGAAAAAACCTATCAAATAACTTTTAGATCTATATTTCTCTGAAACTTTTATCGAAATATGTTTTTTTATATTTCAGTAAAAGATCCATAGCAACATACATGATGTGAACACTAACTGCTCAGAGGAACCCTTAAAAGAAACACTTGCTCAGAGTTAAATATTTGTGGTTTGCTAATCCTGGGTGGTTTTTGACGGGCTGGATTGTCAAAACATAAGTCAATGGAAATGCTTAGGAATGGGAGGAGGAGGAGGAGGAGGAAGAGGAGGAGGAGGAGGAGGAGGAGGAGGGACTTGTAGAAGTCTGAGGAGTTTTCAGCTTTCATTAAGTGTGTTTTGACTTTTAAAGCAGCAAATCTCTGCTCCCTTCTCTAATTAAGGAAATGGGATTCACAAAAGGCCAGCAGTGCAAAATTCAGCCTGATGCTCTTTTGTCTGCAGCTGCCCTAGGATGGGAGAGGTCTTGGCGGGGAGGGGCTCCCCTTGAGTTTGAAACTGCCCTGTCCATCCTCAGATGAGAAAGAGACTTCCTGATGTCTCATAATACTGAATTTAGAAGACCATGAGATGAATTTGATAGACTGTGAAGAAGATGGACCCATCGGGACTGCAAGACTGTCTTCTTCAGGAAGGCAAACGTGCCTTCTCTTCAAAACACATCTGAGGTGCCTGATCACTTGGTAATATTCTCTCCCTAATCTTCTTAGGTCAGTGGTGGCGAACCTATGGCACGCGTGCCAGAGGTGGCACTCAGAGCCCTCTCTGTTGGCACGCACGCCACCGCCCCCAGCAGCAGGTCCATCAGGCCACCACCGCTGCCTGGAGCAGGAGCCCCACCCAGCCTTGTAGCTGCACCCCGCAGCACGGTAGCAGCCATTTTTGTGCCTTGCAGCACGGTGGCCCATTTTTGCGCCCCCGGGTTTTGCGTGCCAGAGGTGGGACTCAGAAGCGCCTCCCTGCCCCCCCCCCTCCTGAGGGCACCACAATGCTGATGTGGCCCTGGCACTTTCTGATAAATAAGTGGGTTTTGGGTTGCGGTTTGGGCACTCGGTCTCTAAAAGTTTTGCCATCACTGTCTTAGGTTGTTTCTCTCTCTGGATTATTTATGGCGCCCTTTATCAAGTCCTTTCCTGCAGTGGCGTAGCGTGGGTTGTCAGCACCCGGGGCAATTTGCGCCCCCTAACCCGGTGACGTCATGGCACCGCCGAAAAGACGTGCCCCGCAGCGGTGTAGACTTTCCAAGAAGAGTCGCGCGCATGCGGGATGCTTCCGGGTCCCTCTCGAGGGCGGCTGGGCGGGGCTCCGACCTGCAAGAGCCGCTGCATTCAAGCTCGCACGTGAGCCCCGCTAAATAAAGCCACGCATGCGCACGAAGCTAGGCCAGCCGGCCGGCGGGTCCGTCTTCGCTCGGCCAAGCCTGCCGGGGCGCCTGCGGGGCGCTTGCGGTTGGCCTGAGCCTGGGCGGAGAGTTAGGCGCTTCTATTTATTTTATTCAGTTTATGTGGCCGCCCATCTCACCTGCTGGACTCGTTTCACTTTGCAAGAAAGAGCAGCTCGAGAGCGGAGCCAAGCCGACTCTGTGCAGCCCTTGGGGCTCCCTGAGCAGCTCAGTGCGAGCGCGCCCCCCCCAGATGTTGCGCCCGGTGCGACCGGCCCCCCCTGCACCCCCCACGCTACGCCACTGCTTTCCTGGCTGTGATGCTTCCTATCTTGAGGGCATCTTAACTCATAATTGTCTTTCATTGTTCCAGGAGTAATGGCCTGTTGGCTGCTGGACCTGGGCAGAGGTTTTGGATCCCCTTGCAAAGGGTTTTCAGAGAGGGGAGACTAAATTAACCCACCCTAATCCCTCTTCAAAGAGAGCATTTCACAGGATCATTCTTTCACCTGCATCTGTTGTTAGAGATCTGCAGAGGTGTGAGCTTCCTCCTTGTTTTTTTTTAAATTAAATATTTAGAAAACAAGAAAATAAAGTGTAGAGACTACATTGTTCTGCAAAAATTGCCTAACCAGAAGACCCTCGAGTGCCCTCTTGTGGGGGTCTCAGGACATTCTGTATGTCCCTTCTCCTCCGAAGGTTTCCTGCTAGTTCGCCAGTCCTCAAGACCCGTGCTGTGCCTGTGGGGTGCATCTCAGTGTGGTGAGGGGTTGCGTGGATAATATTTAGAAATCTGTCTTTTGGACTAAAAGGAGACCAAGATACAACTTTTTCTTGAAAAGCCATTTCTTCAAGCAGTTTTGTCTTGTGTGTCCTTCTTGCTTCCAAATCTAAAATTAGACAATCTGCTTGCTTTAAAAAAAAGCCCAGAATAAATTTAATTGCGCAGTGGGAATAGTAAGGGCACAATTTGGCCTTATCTCTGCATTTCCTACTAGCTATAGGGAATCTAACTCCAGGCATTAAAATGCCACAGAGAACACATTTGAATAGTATGATTATTATTATTTCAAATTAGGATAGGATAGGATAGGATAGGATAGGATAGGATAGGATAGGATAGGATAGGATAGGATAGGATAGGATAGGATAGGATAGGATAGGATAGGATTCTTTATTGGCCAAGTGTGACTGGATACACAAGGAATTTGTCTCCGGTCCATAAGCTCTCAGTGTACATGCAATCAACAAGTGATAAATCATGATCATAATCATAAAATGCAATCATCATAAATAATAGGATACAACACCAAATGGTAGTCATAGGATACTAAATAAAAGCACTCAACATAAATCATAATAGGATACTAAATAAAAGCAAAATAAGTCATTAGATACAAACAGGAAAATTATAGTCATCTCTATTGTTTGGGAAGAATATTTAAAGAGATGCATAATACAGTAGGTAAATATATCTTTTAAAATTAATAAAATGAAACTCTGGAATATTACAGAGTGGGGCAATAGTGGCAAAATGACCATGGGCATACAGACAGCTGAAGCATTTGTGAGTTTGATCGGCTGTGCTTGTTTCATTGGCTTTTCACAGGCGGTAAGAGATTGCCTCTTCTCAACCACCTTGGCAGTGAATCCTCTCCTGTAGAGTCCTTGGGAGTTTCTCTCTGACCTTCAGAAGCAGGTAGGGCTAAATAACACAGAGGTTCAGGTCAAGGAAGGAAATGGGGTTCTCTTTTTCCTCTTTGTCAATGTCATGCTTTAATCCAAAGCATGAACTAAATTGTGGCAGTATATGTCATTTATTTAAGCTCTCCAATAAAACTTTCAAATGAATCATCACTCTTATTTATTTGTTTCCCATTATTATGTGCCATGAAAATTACAAAATCTCTCAGGAATTCATAGAACCAAGTCATTAAAAAAACCCCAATAAAGGCCCCCAAAAAAGCATTGCGAAAGTAAGCAAGACATTTTCAAATCATTAAAGCAGCTATAACTCAAAATACGTTCCTAGGTGTCTCTGCCTGTTTCTGCTGTACAGAGAGTTGGCAGGAAGGAGAAGACTCTCCATATCATAAAGTCAAGCTTTCTTCAGAAACTGCCTGTCTTTTTTCTGTCTGTGCTGCTGCGGCCATGATCTCTGTGGACATCTCTCTCTGAGCTGGTAACTGGCCGGTTCAACTGGAATCACACACTCAGATCCCAAAGTTTCTGCTCATCTCATTGTACGTCACAAAGTACAGAATTATTCCATCGAAGAGGATATAATCTGTCCTTTTCTGTAAAGATAGTGAGAGGAAAGAGATGGAGGATACATAAAGATAGACATGATCCATACACATCCAACTTTATTTATTTATTATTTATTTATTAATGGGACTTATATCCCGCCCTATCTCCCAAGCGACTCAGGGCGGCTAACAACAATAAAAATTAAAGGTCTATGTACAGTAAATTAAAATTAAAAATTGAAATAAATTAAAGATTAGGGTTAAAATTGTAAACATAATTAAAATCCCTGTCAGTCCAGGTCGGCCAGGTGGAAAAGGAGTGTTTGGAGGCCGCGGCGAAAGGACTGGAGATCTTGGGCCATCCGAAGCTCAGGGGGGAGCTGGTTCCACAGGGCTGGTGCTCCCACAGAGAAGGCTCTTCCCCTGGGGGTCGCCAGCCGTCATTGTCTAGCCGACGGTACCCTGAGGAGGCCTTCTCTGTGTGAGCGTACTGGGTGATGGGAATTTGTTCCCGGCAGCAGATGGTCCTGCAAGTATCCCGGGCCTAAGCCATGTAGGGCTTTAAAGGTAAGTACCAGCACCTTAAATCTCACCCGGAGGGCAACCGGTAGCCAATGCAGCTCACGCAGGAGGGGTGTAATATGGGAGTATCGGGGTGTTCCCATCACTACCCGTGCAGCTGCACTCTGCACCAGTTGAAGCTTCCGGGTGGTCTTCAAGGGCAGCCCCATGTAGAGAGCATTGCAGTAGTCTATACGGGAGGTAACAAGTGCGTGGGTGACTGTACGTAGGGCATCTCGGTTCAGAAAGGGGCGCAACTGTTGTATCAGGTGAATCTAGGCAAATGCCCCCCTAGCCACGACTCCAATATGATCTTCAAAACTGAGTCGTGACTTGTCTCCGTTTTGTAAGACTAATCGCGTTTGCCTTCGTGACCTGCTTTACTTTCAAAATCTTCCTTGCAAACCAGTTCTTTTGACCAGATGCTCCCTTCGTTCCACAGAAGATGTCTGTCAATTTTATGTCAATTTCACCCAGCTTGATCACTAGATGGAGACAAAGCAACCTCCCTTTATGCATTAGATTAGAAGATTTTAGAGGTGGCGATCAGGCCCACAGCCGCTCTGCTATCTCCTGCCCTCAAGGCCATTTGTCATAATTATTGGTAGTGTTTTCACTTGGGACATTTTGATGAAGATTGTGTGTGACTAGGGTGATTTTATTTTGCATAGTGGCAAAGTTATGGGGCCGGGGATTTTTAAGGCAAGGAGATCCAAAGAACCTATCATAATAAATACTGCTTGCCTGCCTCTCATTTAAATACCCACATGAGGGTCTCAAAGAGGGCAGTGTAGAAAGTGGAGGCAACTGTCACTTGTGCTATTTTTATGAAACCCCATCAAGCTGAAAGGTGGGAGAATGTCGGACCCAAATAACCAGGAACAAGAGTCAAGGTCAAAGCACAGAAGAGTTTATTATTGATACCTGTACACAAGAATCTAGCCGATTAAGGATAAAATCTAAATTGGCACTAGATAAGGGTCAACAGAAATCGGGGGGTGGGGGGGGCGGGGGGCTGGACTTGGGTCTCTTATGGCAATGCATGGGCAGCAGACTGACCCTAACGCCTTCCAGCTCAGCCTCCCCTTCTGTGACAGAGAAGGAAACAAAATGTATGCTTCTTAAAATTATCCATGTTTAATTGGTAACCTTTTGTTGGAGGTTCAGACATAGGTTGAAATCCACCTGCCACCTTCCCCTGGAAGCCAAGGATGGTTCTTCGAGCTGAGTTGCAGGTCAAGAGTTGTCGCTTTCCATAGTTCAGAGGTCTGCAGGTATCCCAGACTCAGGCCTAAAAGCCCTGCTTCTCCACCCAGGGCTACGTGCAGGATGGGAATTAGCTGCAGGAAAGACACACAAGTTGAATAATATAATTGCTGTCTGATTGCCATGATGCATCAAAGAAAATAAACCTCCAGGTTAGTCAGCTATTGCAGCTTTGTCATCTTGCTCATTCTGAATAAATAAATTCTAAAACTTATCTTGCGTGGGGAGATAATTTGTCTCATCTGCCACCATCAGAGCTTCTGATTCCTGGAGAAAGCCATTCAGGGCATTAATTTCAGGTCTGATGTGGCTATAAGGCTTCCAAGCACCTTGCTGAACAACATGTAAGATGAAAGAAAATCCTTCCCCCTTTTCAAGAATGTAAAAAATAATGTAAATGTAAATGTAAAAAATGTAAATGTAAATGTAAAAATAAATAAATAAATAAATAAATAAATAAATAACCATTGTGTTATTTATCCCCCCTGTAATAACCTCATAGCTCCGTGTTTGGCTGGAAGGGATGTACTTACTTGATGCAACCATCTGTTTATCAGAGGTGTGGAATTACGGCAGAATAGCAAATTACATGGTGGGTTGTGGCACCGCCATAGCTGTTGTGCAAATAGCTGCAGCAAGAAGGTCGTTTTCTGGCTTCACTTTTCTTGCACGCTTTTTATTTCTTGTGCTGAAGTGGACTGCAGGGAGAACATCCAGGAGCTGTGGAAGGAACAACAGGAGAAAGTGAAAGCGGCCACATTTCCTGGCCTGGCAGTAAAGCTGGAGAATAGGATGGAGTTTTCCAGATGTAGCTCCAAACAGATACACCTCACATGGGATTTCCTGACCCTGCCTGTCACCTGGGATAGTCTTATTTGTGCCTTGGGAGGAGCCCAGAAGAGCAGAAGTCTGGAGATACTTGAAAGTAAAGCGGAAGACTCCTCTGAACTGGAGGGTTATGACATCAGTTGCCCAATTTTAGGAAGCTTCATGGTCTCCACCTTGATCAGAAACAAAGCCAGGCATGGTCTCTCCAGGAAAGTCCCGAGTTCCTCTTTTCCCTCACAATTGTCCACAGGACTCATTAACTGAGAGATATGATGGAAGCTGTACTTGTTTTCTAGATACGAGCTTCAGTCATACTGTCTGGTTCCATCTTGACATTTTTTACCCTATCCCGTGAACATCCTTGATTGTTCTTCTCCATGACTTCATATGAACTAAGTTGGCACATGATGTCTTTTGGATTTTAAAGAACAGAGCGAAGGGCAATGAAATACTTATCGGGGGGCGGGGGGGGGGCTTCTCGTGACTGGATGTGTTCAGTAATTTTTCAAGGGAAGGAGAATCAGAGTTGCAAGGTACAAAAATGTCCTTGAAAATCCAGGGATAAAGTCTGGAAAAAGCTAAAATTTCAAGACTCTTCCCCATTGGTTGCAGGAGAGGGAAGTGCATATTAATAATTTTATTTTAGCAATTCAGACGTGAAAAATGGATGTCTCTCAAATCACTGCTAGTCAGTTTTTTGACAAAATGAATTTTGTATTTCCCCATTTTGATTAAAGTGGTCTATGGCATGACTTTTATTTTTAACTTGGTGTTAATTAGAAATATGGAAATAGGTTGAAATGCATTGCTCTTCACAGGCAAGGAATATTCACAACCAATGTCTTCACACAATCACATCTATTTTGGAATGTTTAAAAAAAAACCCACCCAGAATTGCATAGTCCTGCATTTGCTGGTTTACGTAGCTGGGCTGGATTGTTGTATAATCAGTAATTGAATTTGCAGCCTGAAGAAGGATGGGTTGTTTTAACAGAAAGTGAGATGCTGTGCAGAAAAGGCCGAAGCACTTTGCCTGCCATATCTGCTGTCACACAGCATCTTATTACAACCTTTATATCTTTTTATTAAACACACATTTAGCTAAAAGCATAATATTTATAAAATAAACTCTAAGGTGCAGTTTCTGTAATTCTGAAGAATTTATGTCCTGCTACTTCTGGTTTTAAGATTCTTAGGTTTATTTTCACATACCGGTTTCTTTGAACTAAAGAGCTAGAACTGCTTCATGATTATGCTTGGAAAGGAACTGCCATTGGGCACCTTGGATGGTGCTGGTGAGGAGTCAGAAGAAGTTCAGAACAAACTTTGGAAGAATTTCCCATTCTGGGCCCCTTCCAGATGTGTGAGCTGCATCTTCCAGGATCCCCATCAGAGGCCAGACTGACTGGGGCAGGAATGATGGCAGCTGACCAAGGCTGTCAGACATCTTTAGCACTGGTCCAGTCATGGTCCTTGGAGGATCCAGTTGCAGAATATGCCTTTGGAAAAGTGGGTGATCAATCTGTCATGGACAGTATCAGAGCAAAGTTGGGGCTTTTAGTATGACCCAGTCTGGATCGAGCACCAAGGGTGGAAACTGAGAACATCCTTCTAGGGGGAAGGATAAATCTTGAGGGTAAAGGAAGATTCTTTATGTAATGTAGTGGGTCCGACGCAAGGAAGAGACGCCAGCCGGAGTACGAGTTCAGCTCTTTATTGTGGGGGGAGGGTTTCGTACTGAAGAACAAGGGCTACCTGGCCTCCTTATATACCTGGCCAGGTAGGCGGCTAGCCAATGGGATTGGCCCTAGGTTTCCCGCCGAAACTGGGTTTCCCACCAAAACCGTCCAGGCCAAACGCCCCCTGGTGGCTGCTGCTATGCAGAGGCTGTACCTGGATAAAGGTAAAGGTAAAGGTTCCCCCGCACATGCGTGCTAGTCGTTTCCGACTCTAGGGGCCGGTGCTCATCTCCGTTTCAAAGCCGAAGAGCCAGCGCTTGTCCGAGGACGTCTCCGTGGTCATGTGGCCGGCATGACTAGACGCCAAAGGCGCACGGAACGCTGTTACCTTCCCACCGGAGCGGTCCCTATTTTTCTACTTGCATTTTTACGTGCTTTCGAACTGCTAGGTTGGCAGAAGCTGGGACGAGTAACAGGCGCTCACTCTGCTACGCGGCACTCGGGATTCGACCCGCCAAACTGCCGACCTTCTGATCGACAAGCTCAGCGTCCTAACCCACTGAGCCACCGCGTCCCTACCTGGATACATAACACTAGTTGGACAGTGGAGGAGAAGAAGACACAGTGCAGAAAGGAAGCAGCCATTTAGGCAGAGGAGGAACATTTCAAAGCTACTGAATATCTTAAATCTCAGAGAAAGTACTGTCACAGTGATGATATTTTTATGGTAGTAATTAATGGGTTAAATATGGAAGAGAGGAAATATAAGCCATAGATGATTGAGCTGATGGTGAACATCTCTTAAAATTGTATACTGATACTCACTAATAGAGAAGTTTTCACTTTCAATGATTCATTGAATCTTTGGAAAAAGATGCTACCAGCAGACACATTTTTTGGGGGATTGTGAATAAAATTCCATAACTAAAATACATGCGATGAATTATTTTGTTGCAGGGAGATTCTTTTGTGCTGATCATGGTCTTTAGGAGACCAGGAAAAAAAATCAGTAGTACTTTATGTATCTGTAATTTTAAAAATGGAGGAGCAATAGAAGCTGTGTACATAGAATAATTCCTAAGCATATCTCTGTGGTCACAAGCTATTTTTAAGCTCTATTTCATTTTGAAAAAGTTTGTAACCCTCATTGTTTTGAAAGAAAGCTTCAGAACACAATGGCGTCTATCTAGAAGGCTGAGAATTGGCCAAGATATTCCATCTGGACTTTGTGGGTGGGAGGCAAACATGGAACTGAATTGAAGAGAGAATAAAACGCTTGCTATCTGCAGATTGGGAGCAGATTTTAATATTACATAAACATCTCCTTGATAACTCATGAGTCACAACACTTTACTGTACTCATCCTTTGAACGAGCCCAGACGTGTCTGGATACTATTTTACTCTCCCCAAACAAAAATGTGTAGCTAGCATGGAGCTTGCAAATAATTGAGCAAGCTTGGCAAAAACTATCCTTATCCAGACTAAATGATTTGGTTTATGTTCTCACTTCTTAGAAATCAATGACTTTTTAAATAATCATTTTAAGCTTTTAACAGATTTTTCAGAAAATAAAAGGCACAAAGCGCAAGTAAGAAAAATAACAAGTGTATAAAAAAATAGCAAAAAGACTTTTTAGTGATGCTTTCTCTTTCCTTCCTTTCCAATCGTTTCCAAACCACTAACCTAAATATTTGTACTTTGGTCTGAACATGGAGAATTACTGTGCATATTTATTTGACTCATTTCATCTGTTGCTTTTGATTCATCTCAAGAGCTCTTTTTTCTAGAAATCACATTCTGGGCATCCCAGTTTGTTCAGCTCCAGAGGATGGCCACCATCCTCTGCAAATAGCCTAGCTTCCATGGAAGATGGGAGATGTTGCAATTTCATTACAGTTGTGAGATTATGAGGGGATTCTAAATAAAATTAATGCATAAAAGACTGAAGCACAGAAGGAATTCTAAATTGCACAGAGAGTTAAAAGCCAAGTAGAGTTAATTTAGCACAAAGAAAGAAAGAGAAACTTAATAAGAATACATGGCTAGGCTGGTTTCCTATTTCTGCCCAAAGCATCAGATTTCCAAACCTTAAGGTTCTCTGCCTCATTCATCTGGATTTCCTCCAGATTTTAAAGGGAGCTTCTACTATGATTAGATGCTGCTGAAATGCTCACCTTGACTTACAGACTTCTGCTGGAGTGACGCCTCCAGTTTCCAAAGGATCCGATCTTTCTGCATCTTTGCTTGATTGACATTGAAAGGCTTTCCTTTTTACCCTGTAGGCAATCTTGGCTCTTTTATGACTCGTGGACTTCAACTCCCAGAATTCCTGAGCCAGCCATGCTGAGGGGAAAGGGAGAGGTTTCCAAGCTGAGCCATGCTGGCTGAGGAATTCTGGGAGTTGAAGTCCACGAGTCGTAAAAGAGCCAAGGTTGCCTACCCCTGCTGTAGGCTGATCACAGATCCTCTCTTGGGTCCTTGCAAGTGTGGTTGAATGCAAGGCAAGACAAAGGCCAAAACAGGCAAAGGCCAATATGTAGCTTTTGAGGGTGAAGAGGAACCAAGAAACCCCCTGATTCCACCAGGAAGCTATGCCAAAATCCCTGGGATGTGCTTCCACCCCTGAGGGATGGGAAACTCATGGCTGTCCACAAAGCTCCTGGAGTGTAAAATTTGGAACTCAGGGCAGCCAGTGACTAAAGGATTCTCAAACCGAGGAAGCAACGTGATGGATGAAATTGCTTTGCTAATATTGAGATGTGTCAATTGGGGGAGGGGGGACTTCAACTCCCAGGATTCCCCAACCAGCCATGCCCTAATCCCGTGGTGGTGAACCTATGGCACGCATGCCACAGGTGGCACGCAGAGCCCTCTCGTTGGCCACGCGTGCCATCGCCCCAGTGGGCCATGCCAGCCCGATGCCAGCCCGATGGGCCACACCCACCTTTGGGCCGTGCCAGCCCAATGGGCCACGCCCACCCGGCACCCGACGATAGGTAAGTGGGTTTTGGGTTGCAGTTTGGGCACTCGGTCTCTCAAAGGTTCGCCATCACTGCCCTAATCTGTTGGTGTAAATCAGTGTTCTTCAAACAGGGCAACTGGGTGAGCTGAAGTCCACCCATCTTAAACTTGCTGAGATTGAGAAAAGTGGTCTCGGCTAATATCTGCAGTGGAAATTGCTAGAAGGGCTCTTTCTGGAGGTAGCTTCTTTGTTGTTTTTGAAACGCAGAGGTCGCCCTGGGCAGGAGAAGGAGATCTGCCGAATCAACCGATCCAGCATCAGTTCTCTTCTGTTTGAAATGTGACGGGTGACAAATGGCCAAGTGAGAGGAAAAGCATTTAGCAAATGTGGTGGGGTGGGTGCCTGTGTCTCAGCCATTAAATAAATTAGCAGGATGGATTTTCTTAGAATGTTATTATATGTGAGCTTCGGTTCTCTCACAGCCCCTCCTGTGCTGAACAAACAATACATTTCTCTTTGGAGTGGGGGGGGGGAAAGAGTAACTTTAACATAAAAGCAGGATTGTAAGGCTGACCTTGTCTCCTCAGTTTTAAATAGTTTTCACGATATAATCAATGGTAATGGTATACATGAGGTTTTGTTTAAAGGAAATACAACGCCTTAATTGTACTGCTTAAAGAAGAGTATTGCATCAGAAAGATTCATTTAAATATGTTTGGCTCAAGGCTCTCTTCACAATTCATTCATGCTGATTTTTCTCTTGGACTTGTTAGGAATGCAGAATATAAAAAGAAATCAGTCTTGCTGGATCACAACATTCTGTCCCCAAAGCTTACTTTTATTCAGAAATCTCAGCTGCCAACAAACTGCTTCCTTTTTATTGTAAGTTGCATTTAAAACCTGGCCCAGTGTTGCAGAGATTAACAAAACATGTTCGTTTCTGTGATTAAATAGTTGTTTTGTTTGAACTGAGGAGCTGATGGAGGAGACTGACTGAGGAAAAGTCTGTGCACAGAATCGTTGGAAGCCACCAATCCTTGTAAAGGCACATGTGGACGGCACATACAAACCGTGTTTGGGACCAAATTGTTGGACTTTCTCAGTGGCAACTGAATTCAGCTGCCAAGCCAAAAGAATTGAGAAGCTGTTGGGAACAAGCAAAAATTGGGGGACAGCACTTGGGAAACCCCAACAAGGGAAAAGAAAGGGACGGGACCTCTTGTGCTTAAAGAAGGATGGAGGCTGCTGGGGGATTTATGGCTCAGCTGTATCCTGTCTCCCAGCATCACCCACGTTCAGTCATTTGCCCTTCCAACAAAAGTCTCCACTTTACCATAAGTATGAACATTGCGCTTGTTTTCATATTTTGAGATACACACAGTTGAACCTGAGTGCTCTTTGCTTATTTAAGGCCCCACAGACTGGGTTTTGCTAGATCACCCAGAGAGAAGAGTGGATCCCTCTGACGTCTCCCACTCTCCTTTTTACCACCTGTTGTGCCCTGGTGGTTGAACGAATCCGGCTTCCCCCTCCGACAAAAAAGTTGTCACCCAACCTGGGGAGCAGATCTGAGAAGGATCTTGGGCAGTGCTTTTTTTGTAAAAGAAAAAGGTGCCGGAACTCACACGTCATACAACCCGCCTTGCCTACCCTACAAGCTTCCATCCAAAAAGGTGCCGGAACTCCGTTCGGAGCATTCTATGACAAAAAAAGCCCTGATTTCTTGGGAGAATAACAGAGAAGAGGCCACGTGGTCTGCCAGCAGCCTGAGCGTTTGACTTCCTTTCTGGAAAAAGCCATTAGCAAATTACGAGCACTGCTGTTCTATAACCTCACTTGCTTTTTCCCCTGTTTTATTTCTTCTTAACAGAAAGTGGTAGAACTAGTCAATCCTGCAAAGACCCCTTTTCCTGCCCCCTTGGAAGAAGGCTTACCCAGTGACATCTATTCCAAGTACGTAGCGCTGACTCCAGGGGAGGAGGAGCAAGAGGAGGCGACCAAGGTAAGTGGAGTCTCTGGGGAAGGAAGCAAAATGCCATCTTGCCATTTTCCAAGCACCTTTATTCCTTGGCTTGTGTTCCCAGCAGACAGGTTTGGCGGCCTTAACTGAGAGGTTGTTCCCCATGAAACTTGAAGGCCTCTGAGCATCCAAAAGAGGACCTTGCCCCAGCCTTGGGTTCCTTGCATCCCTTCACTCACAGTCACACATGCATTCCCTCCCTCCCTCCCTCCCTCTCTCTCTCTCTCTCTCTCTCTCTCTCTCTCTCTCTCTCTCTCTCTCTCTCTCACACACACACACACACACACACACACACAAACATATACACAGAGCCCTCATTTTTCCTGCTTCTGCCAAAGACTGGACTAAGGCAGGGAATTTGAGAAAGTTTCCTACCATGAGAGACAGCAGGAACCCTATCAGGCGTTCCCTCTTGTCCTGCTAAGAAGGCTGAGCATCTCAGTGGGAAAAAGTTGGGGGGGTCTTCAGCTTCCCCTTTCTGTGGCTGGGGGAGGGAGGGGGCATGAGTGGCTCCATCTGCTCTAGCCGGCCATTCACCCTTGTGACGAGACGGCTCGCTTGGCGAGCATTTGCCTGCCCTCTTTTAGGAACCAGAAGGCGTCCTTGCAGAAGAGCCAGCTGAAGAACAAGTAACCGTGGACCCTTTGATGGGCTACACCATCGAGGACATTCGCTCGGTTCTGGGTCCGCTCACCAACGACCTCATCAGCAACATCCAGGTAGTGTTACAAGACTTTGTTCTGCTTTCATGCTGTGCCCCACAATGGGACCCCTTCGCTAGGACGAACTGGACGTTGTCGACCTCAGCAGAGCTGGTGTGCTGCTCTTCCCAGACATGAGTTTCGTTACCCCAGACCGCATGGGGAAATGCCTGTAAAATGGCTTCAGCATGGAAGCTCTCTCCGATGCAGCTTCGTATGCAGTCAAGGCAGCAAAGGCGCCTTGTGCGGATCATTCCTTCGTCTGAGCCAGCGTGTCCCTTTAGGGGACAGCCCCAATGGGGAAGCACAGAAAGTGGGGTGAAGGAGAGGGTCTCCCCTGCCTTCCCGCTGCACGTGCAGTGCCTCTTAAGCCAGGGTCCTTGCCTAGGGACTCCCCACAAGTAAGTGGCCTGAGCAAAGGTCATTTCCATTCGATTAACGTTTCATATTTGCAGATTTTGGCTGTTCTGATACCTCTTGTGGATTATATCTGGAATTCCATGTGGAATGACCTGTTAACAACCCCATGAAAATACCACTTCCGGCAGGGAAGGAATGCCAGTTTAGTTCCCTTTCACTGTGCCTTTTGTTGCAAATTGAACTGTTTAACAATAAAAAAAATGAAAAGAAAGATGAAACAAGAAAAACTCAGTGCTGAAAGCCTTTCCCACTTGGGAGAGCTGAAATATTTAAGAGTGATTAAATGGGGGCATGAAAGAATCCTGGGAAAGTTTACATTTTTGCGCAAGGGTCGCCGTTGTCTTTGCTAACCTGCCACTACGGACGGGCAAATGCCTTCCTTGCAGTTTCTCATATTTTCCATTTGTAAATTCCATTTAACCTATTCCCACAGAAGTTCAAGAATATTTGTTAAGCTTTACAGTACAATTTGTGGGTTTGTGCACATTCCTCCAAAGAGAAACATGAAGTTGTTCATAATTTTCCTTAATGGACATGCTGTTTGCAGTTTTCCTCCGCCGCCTTTGAATTAGGCAGCTGTGTAACTCCTTGCAGGGAAGAATGGATTCCACAGGGCAGCCAGGTGTCCAGATAGTTTGCAAGGGGAGTTGGAGAGCCCCCTTTCCACCCCAGATGCCCTCTCGGCCTGCTCAGCCCTAGGCTAGGAAGCCCAGTCTATTAGCTTGGTTGACCCTTATTGTGAACATCACAGCGAAATTTTGCATTCCGATTCTTCTTTCTAGGATGTTTACTAGCAATTGAGTTTTAGTTAAAAGAGACCGGCACTTAAACTCACTTTTTCCCCTGGACTTTCATTCAACTTCCAGTCAGGTCTTCAGAATGCAATAGTTTCCCCCCACACACAAAATGAAACTCCACAGCAAACGAAAGAGAACACAGTTAACCTGTAGTATATTGAACGATATCAGCCTTCCCAGCTTGGTGACTTCAGATCTATTGGAGCGAGGCTCTGGCAACTGTGCTGGGAAAGGAAGGCAGGAATTTTACCCAACGTATCTGTACAATCTCCATTTCAGGAAGGTCAGGCCATCTGCCTCAACTCCCCACCACCACCACCCTCACCCTCCCAGGAAGATGACCCATGTTCCACAAGCACAGGTTGAGTGGTTCAAACACCGGGAAGCCAGGAGGCCTTTGCGGTCCTGCAGTTCAAAGAGAGCTGAGCTACTCAGGGTTGGGACAAAGGGAGCTTGGATGGCTGCAGAAGAAAAGAGTTTATGGGGTCATGTACTGCCCCACTGGAAGCTGCAGGGTTTTTATAGCCTTGCCCTTTTTCCAAAGAGGGAGAGCAACGTGCGGACTAACCAGTGTCAGCCTAACACCATACAGTCTGTAGTATCTTTTGGATGTAATGCAAGCAAGATAAAAAGAGGCAGAGGATTACAGAGTTGCTAAATGCTCTTCTTCACAGTCTGAGATCTACGAGAGGCTCCAAATGCAGGAAGACACGTATTCAGCAAGAATAGAGAAGCTGAAGAAAGCCTGAAGCCATCAGTACAGCGGAGCCAAGGTAGGATTTTACACAAGAGCAATTCTTTGGGTTTTGTTGGTAAGGGAAGCAGTGGTGGGATTCAGCCAGGTTCGCACCACTTCGGCAGAACCGGTAGCTAATTTTTTTGTTGCCCAGGCCCACAATGGACGTCCGGAAGCGGCATCCACATGGAGAACCGGTTGTTCACCTATTTGAATCCCACCACTGGATGTGAAGCATAATTTAGGCAGGAAACACACACACACACCACCGACTGGGAATCGATCCATTTCTCTCTCTAGAGCTGGACTGGAATAGCCAAGATCTTGAAAGCTAGAGAGCAGCGAGCTCTCCTTTAAAACAATCCCTAATTTTCATACATCTTTTCTAAGCGAATCTATATCAGATCTGTGAAACTTCTCCTTCCGTGTAGGCTGGTGGAAAATATTGAAGGACTCAGGTATGTGTTTCCAGGGCTTTTTTGGTTAAAAAAAAAAAAGGTGCCGGAACTCACACAGGTCATACAACCCGCCTTGCCTACCCTACAAGGTTTACCTTTGTAGTTGAAAAAAAAAACCCTTCAATTTTTATTGTATCTAAAAGACTAGGATTTTGTTCAAGGTAAGTTAATACTATTAATGTTACCATGCACAAATCTGTTGAAAAAAAGCTGCCGGAACTCCATTCTGGTGCGTTTTATGACAAAAAAGCCCTGTGTGTTTCTCTATTGTTGGGACAGTAAGCAAACTTGTCCTGGGTTGTTAAAGGATTATCTCCTTTCTGCTCTTCTCAAGCTACCCAAGCCCGAGGTGGCTGCAAGGAGAGAGGAACAGAAGACATGAGAGATTGTCTGGGGATCAGGGCGTGGGTGCCTCTGCTTGTTCCCTGTGCTGAATGATCAGAACGCTCGCCCTTTGGGACCGTGTCGGAGCGCTTGTTCCTGAGAGAGGGGTCTGCTCTTCCCCCTTAGGGCTTTCCCCACTCCTCTTTTGCAAGCCACCCAAAGGGAAAGAGCCACAAGTATAGCTTAGCTCTGCAGATGGGGTTGAAAGGGGTAGACTGAGTTTCCATGAGTTTGGCCTGACTTATTTGGTTGATGGAAAACTGGCCTGAGATGGGATCTACTTCACAAAGAGAAGGGAAACGGGTTTGGCAAAACATGGCCTTTGACCAAATTCTTTGGGGTGATGTATAGAAGGAAGTACAGTGGGAGCCCTGTTAAACCGGTCAATGAAAAATCTAATGAAAGTACATTGGCTCATAAATTTCATAGTCTTCCGTGTTTGGTATAGCAATCCAAATGATGGAGGAGGAGGAGGAGGAGGAGGAGGAGGAGGAGGAGGAGGAGGAGGAGGAGGAACCACCATCCTATACTTTGAAAGTGTCCATTCTGGCACAGAATTAATTTGATAGTGATCTGGAGAGTATTCAGATTAAAGTAAACATGGCAACAAATAAAAGCAATTCTGTTGCTGATGGCTGCTGTTGCTCATCAAACCAAGGAGAAGACACGCAATGTTCTTTATTTACAAAACAGAAATAAAATGCAGGGCCAAAGGATGGAAAAAATATGGTTTGGTACAGTATTTTGGAATAGGTCTTCATAAAGAATTTCCATAATCATTTGGATATTTCTTTTCCTCATTCCCAAGGGCATCCACACTTCTCATTACAATGCTCTTCCTGGAACGGGTGGAGCTTAGAGTGTTCTGTGTAGGGTTTGAGTGTCTGTATTTGAGCCTCAGAAATAATTGCATGTATGAAAATGATCGTTTGAATAAATTGGATCACAAAGAGGCAAAGGGCACACAAAGCAAAAGCTAATTTTCAAAGCGGCTAGAATAATTTAAAAATAATACGCAGCACATTTTGTCAATTCAGAAAAATAAAATGGTCATGTAAAGTACAATGAAGAGGCATACTGTCAATTTATTTTACATTATCATATCTAATCAATAATCCTTTCATTTCAACTGGTGCAGAATGCGGCCGCGCGAGTTGTAATGGGGGTTTCCCGATACTCCCATGTAACACCTCTACTCCGCGAGCTGCATTGGCTTCCGGTTGCCCTCCGGGTGAAATTCAAGGTGCTGGTTATTACCTATAAAGCCCTACATGGCCTGGGTCCGGGGTATTTGAGGGAACACCTGCTGCCGGCATCAAACGCCCTTCGCCCAGTGCGCTCCCACAGGGAGGGTCTGCTCAGGGTTCCGCCGGTAAGAGATTGCCGGCGGGTGACACCCAGGGATAGGGCCTTCTCAGTGGGAGCGCCTGCCCTCTGGAACCAGCTGCCGGTGGAGCTGAGGACTTCCCCCGACCTCCGATCATTCTGCCGGGGCCTGAAGACCTGGCTCTTTGAGCTCTCGGGCCCAGGCTGAGGAGAAAATTATTTTAATTGGGGTTTTTAATAGTACAGGGTTGATTTAATATTTTTTAACTTGGTTTTTAACTTTTGTATGTTTGATTTTTAACTCCCTGTAAACTGCCCTGAGTCCTCAGGGAAAGGGCGGTATATAAATGCAATAAAATAAATAAATAAATAAATAAATGTTCCTTGATTTTGCTGATTGTCTCAGCAAAATCTCAGAGGCTCAGAAAATGCCTTGAGCTTCTCTGGGTGATCCAAACACAGCTGACCTGGTACTTGGCTGGAGCAAAGCTTTTTCTGATGTCTCTCTTGCAGAAGGTCTCAAGAACCTGTCTAGCTGCAGAGATTGACCAGTTATAGGACATTTCTCAGCGTGTCCAATTGGATTCCAGAGCCCCTCCAACCTGCCCCAACCACACGTTCCGTGTTTGCAACCCCCAGGATGTTTTTCTCACAATTTCTTCTATTTCTTTCCTAGGGAAAGCATGTGCGAATAAGGGAAATTTATCAAGGCCTCCTGAAGGCCACCTGTTCATCGCCCTGCAAGTCAACAGAAGAGAAGAAACTTTTCAAAGCAAGTAGCAACCCTGCTTTTTTTTCCCCTTGCCCCATTTTGTCATTTGACTAAATACAATAAAGAATGTGTTGTTCCTGAAATACTACAAAGTTGGAAGTCGTGAATCTCACCTCTTTCACTGTGGTTCCTTTACTTGCTTTTCTCTTGCCTGCTTCAGCTTCTTCTAGAGAAATTGATACATTATTGTGGGTTCGGGAAGAAAGAGATTGAGAACATTGCAGAGTCGTTCTGGAATATAATCAAGCTGCATAAGGGTGAATGGAGTTGGGGCATATAGCTGAAAGTCCCAAGACCCTCAAGTTCTACTCCCAGCTGGCCTTCAGCTCTCACTGAAGACCCACACGTTGGTCTTCTTCATCCTGAGGGTATCTTGCGAGGCTTCCATGGTGGCAACCCCACCCCATTTTGGGATCGTTTCCCCAAGAACCTGGTGCGCTGAAGATCAGATCCATTCCCCCCCACCCCGAAACTCTTGCAAGAGTTTCAGTTGTCTGCACATTTTTAAAAAGTCTGCGTGTCCGTGCATATTTATTTCTCATGTAACTTTTTATGTTACCTGAGTAATGTATAATGCTTCTCTTACATTGGGAATATAATAATTGATTTGCTGAGCCAGGCCAAAGGACATCCTGGCCAACTGTCTCCAACGAGCAAATGGGGAGCTGAATTCCGAGTCCTCACAAACAGATTATTGAGAGGTGAGTTGAATTTATAGGTGGCGGCTCTGTTTAGCAATTATGATCCTTTACCTAGGCTAGTAAGACAAATAACACTGGTGATGGGCTGATATACAGTAACTGCTACAAGACAAGAATCTTTTATTTTATACTTCTAAAGGCTAATCTGTGTTTGTAGTTATACCCTAATCTTTCAGCCCTGCCTTGTAATCCTCTCTTTTGCTCTGGCTGTTAGATATCAGCTCCAAATGTTCCATTCTGTGTTATGGTTAGATTCATGATCTTCCCCTCTAGAGTGTAATATTTAAGTCAAGCATTATCAGGCTACTTATAGAGAATAATTTGGTCCCTTGATTGTGTTCCAGGGAAATGTTTTCAATTCCTTCTGCTGCCAGACACATGATGTGGATCATACTAACCATTTTTCCCAAGCCTCCTTGACCCCCTCCCCCCTCGCCATAATAAACTAATTTGCACGAGGGTGGTGGGGAATTTGGCAGTTGTCTGCAGAGGGAGGGTCTCTCCGCAATGGACCAAATACCAGGCAGAACATTCCTCCATGTAATCCAATCCAAGCAGGGCTGTTTGCAATACCTCCTTGCACCGCTGCCGTTTTGATAGTTCAGCTGAACATTTGTTTTTTTTAAAAAGAGACCCAAGGGAGAGCCTGAAAATGATGAGCTGGTCAGCTGAATGCCTGTTCCAGGCAGATTGATGGAAATGGTGATCAAGGGGAAAGGAAGCCATGCCAGAGAATTAGCCTGGCTTCCTCAAAAGAAAATCCTGCCCTGCCTAATATCCAGGGTTTCTTTGAGGGTGCCAACGGGCACGTGTTGGAGGTGCCCACTTGACTCTGAATGCCTGAGTTTTTGAAAAGCCTTGCTTAAAGTTTGCCACCAAGTCTTAACAGTGGTGGGGAAAGGAGCCTATTGTTTTAATGGTTGCTAATTGGTTAAAAAGGGACGCGGTGGCTCAGTGGGTTGGGACGCTGAGCTTGTCGATCAGAAGATCAGCAGTTTGGCGGGTCAAATCCCAAGTAACAGAGTGAGCGCCTGTTACTCGTCCCAGCTTCTGCCCACCTAGCAGTTCGAAAGCACGTAAAAATGCAAGTAGAAAAATAGGGACCACTACGGTGGGAAGGTAACAGCGTTCCGTGCGCCTTTGGCGTCTAGTCATGCCGGCCACATGACCACGGAGACGTCCTCGGACAAACGCTGGCTCTTCGGCTTTGAAACGGAGATGAGCACCGGCCCCTAGAGTCGGAAACGACTAGCACGCATGTGCGGGGGAACCTTTACCTTTACCTTTAATTGGTTAAAAAAAAAACAAGAGAAAACAGTGGGAATAAATGTGCAATTTTCCACTTGGAGGGACTGCTGCCTTTTCACTTGTTCATCGTGATTTTGACTTGGGGTTAAGAAATGAGCTCACCAAAACTGGAAATGACGCAAACTGTTCAGTGAACAGCCATGAAGAAGCATCTCTTAAGCTGAGTCAGTGCTCAGCCAAATAGCAGATGTGCTTCAGTAGATGTAAAATGATGGGCTTTGGGTCAGAAAACCCTAGCGTCCCATGTAGCCTGATGGGTGTAGCCTGTAATTCGCCTCGTGCGCCAGTTGCGGCCCTATCTAAGCCGGGATGATTTATGCACGGTCACTCACGCGCTCGTGACCTCTCGTCTGGACTACTGCAACGCTCTCTACATGGGGCTGCCCTTGAGGACCACCCGGAGGATCCAACTGGTACAGAATGCAGCCGCGAGAGTTGTGTTGGGAGTCTCCCGATACTCCCACGTTACACCTCTGCTCCGTGAGCTGCATTGGTTACCAGTTGTCTTCCGGGTGAGATTCAAGGTACTAGTAATGGTGTTTAAAGCCCTACATGGCAGGGGTCCGGAGTACCTTAGGGAACACCTGCTGCCGGCATCAACTTCCCTCCGCCCTGTGCGTTCCCACAGAGAGGGCCTCCTCAGGGTGCCACCGGTCAGAGAATGTCGATTGGTGGCCCCCAGGGGGAGATCTTTCTCTGTGGGCGCCCCGGAGCTATGGAACCAATTACCGGTTGAGCTCCGGACAGCGCCCGATCTTCGCTCCTTTCGCCGCAATCTGAAAACATACCTGTTCGAACAAGCCGGCCTGGCCTGAGGGGGGATTGGTGAGGTATTTTATTATTATTATTGGGGTTTTATTATGTATCAACTGTTTTTATGGGCATGTATTTAATTACTTTTTAATTTTTGTAACTCTGTGTTTTATTCTTGCCCTGTACACCGCCCTGAGTCCTTCGGGAGAAGGGCGGTATAGAAATATTAATAAATTAAATTAAATTAAATTAATTAACCAAATACTGTTCGCTCCTGTTAGGAAGCTCAGTGGTGCTATCAGGCTATTTCCTTTCCCAGCTGTGACAAATTCTATGCTAAAGAACATTTGGGAAAGTATTGAAAATAAAGCTTCCTGTTCTCTAGTGCCACATCCTTCTGTGAATGTGGTATATGGTGTTCACATGATCATCACATGTGAAAACAGATAATGACAATGCAGGGGAAAATGCAGAAGAAGACAGTCAAAATGGCCATCAAGTTAAAACTTCTTCCATACCAGAAACATTGAGAATGGTGGGATCTGTAGCTTGGAAGGGTGGAGACTGGGGAGGAGGGTCTCCAAGCTCTGTAAAATCACGGAGACAGTTTTCTCCTGTTCTCCACAGAGGATCAGGGTTCATTTGCTTGGTCTCCCTCAAGGAGAATCTTGGGTTCTTAGGCTATCATCTCAGCCTTTGAAAGTTGGCTGTGATATTGGATAGCTGAGGTGAATCAGCCCAGATGTTAACTAGCTCTTCCTGGTTTTCAGTTGGTACTGAAAGGTTAAACCTGTATAATATTTACATCAGGTACAGAAATCTTGGATAAGTCCATAGCCTATTTAGAGCCAGGAGGTCCCTCCTATGTGCCAGTGGTGGGAAGAGGGGACAGCTCATTTCCTGACATGAACATCTAGACTTGCCAATTTTAAGAGAATGCACTTGTTTTTCCTTGCAAGAAGCTGCAAGGGCCTGGCTTTGGCAGGCCCCAAGACAGAGGGAGAGAATGCTTTTTGTGACTTCATGGAGTGGCCTGAAACAGGAAGGAAGAACTTCTTTAGAAGGCCCATCCCTCTTCTCCTCCTTGCTCCTCCTTGCACATGTCTGCTGTGTTGGGGAGAAGGGAGTCACCCCAGGGCTGTCCTCTGGAGCAAAACAGGTTCTGGAACACTCACTTCTTGAGTACTGATGAAGTGTAGACACTGAGCTTGATTGCTCATTGTTCATTCAGGGCTTTTGAAGAATCCTGAAAAGGCTTCATTTGGTGTAAATATCTCCTGGATTACTCCATTGATATCTTCTCCCTTGGGGATCCAACTGGAAACTGTACACCTCCACCACCTATTTACCAGCATCCGGCTTCTTGAAACACATTCGATCAATTTTTTTCCCCTGAATATGAGAGGCATTCGAAAGACTGTATTAATAATTGGCCTTTGAGCCTGGACTGATATACATAGAATGAAGGCTACTGCTAAGCTTGTAAGTGCCCTGAGTCTTTGGAGAAGGGCTCCAAAGGGATATAAGGGATATAAATGGAATTAAAAATAAAATTAAAATAAATTTATGCTTAAGAGTGTGTGTGTTTCTCTGTGTGGGCTTCAGTTCAAGTTGTTCTTTCAAGACGGAATTAGGAACAGTACCTTTCGATGCCCGCGTGGTGGTTATCTTAGCCAAAGTTTTCTCACCAAGACAAAATGCAAGACAACTTCTCCAGCAACTGCAGAGCAGTCATTAAAGAGTGAAATGGGGGTGGTGGGGGTGGTGGTTATACATCTATTGATATGATCCCAGTGTTTCTGCAATACTGTCAAGGATTGTCATGGGAGAACTCTCACACAGAGTGTAGATAGTTAACCAGGACCTGTTACTTATCTCAGATGCTTCTGGTTAGACTTTTACTGCGTAACCCCCTACCTACTTTCTGTGTGGCCTTTTAAACTCCGCACATTGTATTCTTCTACCTGCAGTTCCCCACTGTGTTAGCCCTATATCTCAGCTCTTGCCAGAGGGAAAAGGGTTAAAGTCAGAGGGAAACATTTGGAGTGAAGGGTTAAGAATATTGTCCTGGGTCCTGCCTAAGCTTACCTGTCCCCCATCCCAGGCTCTCCCAGACAAAAAATGGTGGTCCAGCTTAGGGGGTCCTGCAGCAGATTCCCAGTGCTAGAGCTACACCCTCAGAGACCCAGGCACGCTCTGCATTTCCCCCGGAACTATCCAGGCCTGACCGTGTATCTTCAGGTGTCCTTCAGGCTCCAGAGTCAGAAGGGGAACCCTTCGCTTCAGGGTGTTCCTGGGTCGAGCTGCGCAGCCAAACGTCCACCTGCTTCTAGGCCTACCAGACAAAACAGCAAGATCTTCCTTGGGTTGAGCTTGCTAGACTAGAAGAGCCCACTTTGAAGGAGGGGAGATTCAGCCTGTATTTGATGGTGCGGATCTTTGTCTTTTATTTCTATTGACAAGAGCGTACTTTGAGCTTGTTTTCAGATGCTGTGCCAAGGAGGCTTTGTCATGTTTAAAGCGTAGTTCAGTTCTGGCAGTTCATGTTTTGTGCAGACCCAGCCTCTCATTGGCTCCCCGCTAGCTATTGTTACGGACCTTTCTTTCGTTTGAATGCTGGAACCTTGCAAAGGAACCGTTGCACAGGTGAGAATTCGAGGAGAGCTTTATCCCAAATCTTTTAACAAAGATCAGACTCCTCTTTTGAAACCTTGCCAGTTGAATTGAGAGAAGGAACCGCCAAGATGGATACGGTGAAAGGCTCGCTTTTCTGCCTTTCTTGCCAAGAATATCCATCCTCCAGCCTTCTCCAAGCCCTGGGTATTGAGGACTCTCACAAAAGGGACTGAGGTGAGAAAAGGCAGCTTAGTTTTAATGAGGAGAACAAGGGTTTTTTTATTATTGTTATATTTTATTGTATTTTTCTAGTGTGCAGCATTTATTTTCTGTTTTCTTACAGTAACTAATTTAGATGCTCAGTTCTTGTGAAACACTGGGGTGGTGGCTCTTCAAGCAGACACAGGCTCACAAGATCTTCTTGGCCTTCCCTTCCCCTCCCTTGACCAGCTCAATAATAACTTGGGTAGGGGAGCTACCCAAGTCTACAAGGTCTACCAAGGTGTGAACTGATATGGGCTGATTCACAGATATGATTACAAAACTACAGTTTGATGCAGTTGAGGAGCCTTAACCCAGAGGCCTGTTTCCTGGGTTCAGCAAGGCCTGTACAAATTGTGGTTCATCTGAAAACAAAATGAAAGCTGGCCAGTGTTAGCCCTTTGGCCAAGATGAAGAGGGCAGAGGAAGAATGGAAGGTCAGCTCAAGCTCCAATTCTATTCACCAGATTTATTGATAGAAGCTGCTGGATTGTTTTTACTCCAGAATCCCAGTTTAGCTCTTGTAATGGACCAGCTTTTCATCTCCACCCCGAACCAACCCAGTGATACCCTCGATGTGATGTCCCGTTGCCTGGAAGCGGTACAGATTTGGATGGGGAAGAACAGGCTCCGGCTCAACCTGGCCAAGACTGAGTGGCTTTACGTACCGGCATCTCGTTTAGTCCAAGAGGTTCCATCTTTGGTTATGGGAGGAGAGGTGTTACCTCCCGTTGATAGAGCACGCAATCTAGGCGTTCTCCTGGATTCACGACTCAGTTTTGAAGATCACATTGGAGTCGTGGCTAGGGGGGCATTTGCCCAGGTTCACCTGGTACGCCAGTTGCACCCCTTTCTGGACCGAGATGCCCTACGTACAGTCACCCACGCACTCGTTACCTCCCGTATAGTTTACTGCAATGCTCTCTACATGGGGCTGCCTTTGAAGACCACCCGGAGGCTTCAGCTGGTGCAGAGTGCGGCTGCGCGGGTAGTGATGGGAGCACCCCGATACTCCCATATTACACCCCTCCTGCGTGAGCTGCATTGGTTACCGGTTGTCCTCCGGGTGAGATTTAAGGTGCTGGTACTTACCTTTAAAGCCCTACATGGCTTTGGCCCGGGATACTTGCAGGACCATCTGCTGCCGGGAACGACTTCCCATTGCCCAGTGCGCTCACACAGAAAAGGCCTCAGGGTACCGTCGGCTAGACAATGTCGGCTGCCGACCCCCAGGGGGAGGGCCTTCTCTGTGGGAGCGCCAGCCCTATGGAACCAGCTCCCTCCTGAGCTTCGGATGGCCCCGGAACTCCGGTCCTTTCGCCGCGGCTTCAAAACACTCCTTTTCCACCTGGCTGACCTGGACTGACAGGGATTTTAATTATGTTTTTAATTTTTAACTCTAATTTTTAACTTATTTTAATTTTAATTTTAATTTATTCTACAGGGGCCATTAATTTAATTTTCTTTTAACTTCTGTATTATTGTATGTTATTGTTGTTAGCCGCCCTGAGTCCTTCGGGAGATAGGGCGGCATATAAGTCCCAATAATAAATAAATAAATAAATAAATAAATAAATAAATAAATAAATAAATAAATAAATAAATAAATAAATAAATAAATTTTTTCTTTGGGAGGGGGGCACTATTTGAAATGACAGGCGGCTGTTTTCTTACCTGCTCAGTGAGGAATGTCCGGGGCAGAGATGTGTCTGTCTCAGACACATTTGACACACCATGACACACCCTCTGACTCAATTGGCATTGAGCCCAAGATATCCCAGATTGAGGGGTGGAGGGCTTGCAGACCCCATCAAATTTCAGAATCACCAGAAGGTACCTGAACTGATCTGAATTCTCCGTGGCTCCTTTTCTTTAAAAAAAAGAAATAGAACCAGAATGCTTACTGTTCTTCAGAACAGTAAGAAACTATGCAAGACCCCAGCAATGTTACATGTGTAAACAGGATTAGAATAACTTTGTCTCTAAATAGTCCAGTGTAATTTGTTTCAGATGTTTAATTAAATATCCGCAAAAATGCTGGATTGGAATAAATCTTTTCCTAAAAAGAGGCAGATTTATTTAGCTAAGTGAGGATGGATGGGTCCTTTTTTATTGCGGAGTTATTTTTATTATTATTTTAACAAACAAAAAAAGAGCAAGTAATAACATTATGTACCAGATGTTTAGATCTTGGTGAAGATATTGCTGGGAATTATTGTTGGCTAGTATTCCCTTAGTCTACGCCGACATCCTTTGTTTTTCAGCCCTGAGAATGAAGATGGTTTGGCATGAAAAGAGCCTGAGATGATGTTGGTGGCGATTGGGGTGGGGTATGTAGATGTGGCTGGGGTGGGGGTGGGGTTTGCCTGGGTGGGTTTGTCTGCAGATGTGTTTGCAAATCCTGTGTTCTCAAGGAGAGCCACTTGGGTGCCCCTCTCTTTTCAGTTCTTGCTCGGCTGGTTCAGAAAAAGACAGGCTTTCAAGCTCTCGAGTCCTTTTCTGATTCCATCAAATCTTTAGTCCTAATTTATGATGCACGGAGAATTGGGCAGGGAATGATTGAAATCTCCCCTTTTTTCACCCATTTTAAATGGCAAAGGTCCTCAGGAAAAGGGAAACCAGCTGATCAATGGATTCAGAGAGAAAATGATCAACTATCCCCGCAAAAGGTTAATTGTGAACCAGTAGACCCTCAAGGCCCTCCAAATAGCAGGGATCACACATGGATCAAGAGTTTGCCCTTCGGGGGCCACAGAGGGCCCGTGTTCTGCCTTCACTCTTTATACGTGTCACCTGGCTGGCTGCACTGAGCTCCACAACCGCATCCTGGACGAGCACAGTGGCCCATTCCCTCGAGGGGTGGGGCAGATCCCAGGGCACGTGAAACCCCCTTCAGCCGTAGGGAGAGTCAGGGAGGGGGAGCCGAGGGTTTGGCTGGCCATCTTGGACCAGGCCCCCTCCCTTTACAAGGGCTAATGCCAGAGAAGGTCAACTGGCTCTGCTGAACCACCTGCTCTGTCTCCTGGTTCCACATCTCTCACCCAGGCTTTCTGCCTCCCTTCTGAGAGAAAACTGTCCAAAAACTTATGTGGACAAGGTCTTGCTCCCACATTCTGTTCCCTATTAGACCGGGACTTCTATTTTCTTGCGAATGTTTCAGTGAGCCTTGATTAGCAGGCTAACTTTGCACAAGGTGTATTGTGTAGTGGGTCAGACACAAGGAAGAGACGCCAGCCGGAGTACGTGTTCAGCTCTTTATTGGAAGGGGGGGTAGCGTACTGGGGAATAAGGGTTACCTGGCCTCCTTAAATACCTAGCCAGGTAAGCGGACAGCCAATGGGGTTGGCCCTAGGTTTCCCACCGAAACTGGGTTTCCCGCCAAAACCGTTCAGGGCAACGCCCCCTGGTGGCTGTTGCTATGCAGGTGCCTGCATACATAACAAGGTGAATGGGTGTGCACACACCGCCTGGTCACTAGAAAAGAAACCCCTTTGGTTGCTTTCAGGGGTGGGTGGGAGGGGAAGGGCAAAGTGCTTAGGACTCCAGCCTGCCTTGCCAGCCCTTTCATGAACTCCCAGTAGAGGCCTGGTTTCTTGGTCCTCCAGGAGCCTGAAGACCATCGTAGGAATGGCCGTGTCCACTAGGAGTTCTGGGGTCTGCATTCCCACTTGTCGGAGAGGGCCATAATTAGGGAAAGCAGAAATGCTCAGAGGTGCAACAGAAAATCAAAAACCTCCGGGTTACAAAAGTTCCATTTAAAATATTGTCTAAGAACATGACTGTACCACAAAAGGCTGCTCTAGAAGAGCTAACAGGATTTGAAATAGTTAAAAAGATTAAATATTTGGGGATATATCTGTCAGCCTCAAATGTGAAGTTATATAAAAATAATTATGAAATGTTATGGGGAAAAATACAAAAAGAATTAGATAGTTGGAAAAAATTACAATTGTCTTTATTGGGAAGAATTGCAGCAGTGAAGATGAATGTTTTGCCAAAATTTTTGTTTTTGTTTCAAATGATACCTATACTTAAAAAGGATTTAAATTTGGAGGAATGGCAAAAAGGAATTAATAAATTTGTATGGGCAGGGAAAAAGCCACGAGTTAAATTTAAGATAATGCAAGATACGCGTGAAAGAGGTGGTCTTAAAATGTCTAATTTTAAATTATATTATGAGGCTGCTGCCTTGTCATCAATAAGTGACTGGTTTAATTTAACACAAGGGAGATTATTAAATCTTGAGGGTCATGATTTGTTATTTGGTTGGCATGCATATTTATTGTATGATAAGAAGGTGGATAATGTGTTTAAGGTACATATTTTAAGGTATGCTCTGTTGCGAGTTTGGAAAAAGTATAGACATAAGTTAAATTATAAGATACCAATTTGGGCAATACCTAAACATGCAATAGAGGGGGGAGGGGGAGTTCATTGTATTTAAAAATTGTAAAACTTTTCAATAAAAAAAAGTTCCATTTCAGACAAATACATATTATTACAAATCTCCAAGTTATTGTAACCAATACTTCCTCTCTCTTTTTTTCCTTTAATACATATTATCTCTTATCTAAATTAACATACTTCTCATTGCTACCCATCAGTCATTTAATAGTGTATGTATGTATGTATATATATATATATATATATATATATATATATATATATATATATATATATATATATATATGTATATGTATATTTTATATTTTAACATTCCATCTTTAAAACATCAAACACCTTATATATTTTTCTAGCTTTAATTTTACATTGATATTGAAATTAAATGTTTAAGATTTCTCATTTGCATATTGCTAAATAACCTCCTTTCCCTTTACACAATTTTCTCCAATACCTAATAATGTAATCCAGTTCTTATTTATCTCATTTCCATATCCATATCAATCATACAATATTTAGAATAGTAGTCATTAAAATACCAATTGCAAGGAGGAGAACTTTTGTAACCCAGACACCACGTTGCTTTTTAAAGATATTATTGTAATATTGGAAAACTAATTTTAAAAAAATTAGAAGTTCTTAAAATAAAAATAAAAAATCGAAAACCTGCAGCATCTGTAGGTCCACGTGCTCTACTCCCGGGGCCTGCACGATCCTGACATCCCAGGGAATCTCTGCTCTGAGAACTCAGTCTACATGGCCTGCCTGCACAACCTTCCTTTGGCTGAACCCCACAAAGATCCAAGGTAAGAAATTCAGGCATGCGTTAAAGGGCTGCATTTGGTGTCATTATGCAACATAATCAGCAAAACAAGGGTTCAGCCACATTTGGCATTTCATACTTATATTAATTCACAGAGGAGTCAGAACTTTAAAAAACAGACCACTGCTTTCTAAAATGTAGCCTGATCATTCAGATTAATTAACTAAATCAATTAAAATTAAAACAGTGTCATCTTTGGGAACCTGGAGTGGCACCTGCCCTCTGGAATGAGATCACCGCAAGATCTATGCGGGCCTCACCTTGATGACAGTCCAGAAAGACCTGGCTATTTACCCCAGACCATGGTTTAGGGTAGAAGGAACTCTCTCTTTGCGATATTTATGTTTCTATTGTTGTTAGATTGCCATCTGGTGATTGTTCTGTGGCTATTTTTTGTATTATGGTTAATTGTATTTTCTGGGTTGGTTTTTTTTTGTTATTTATGGTTGTGAGCCACCTAGAAACAGTTAGAGTCAGGTGGCATCCAAATTGAAAAAAAATTTAAAACTTAATACGCAAACACAAGCTAATTAACTTCACCTTGATTAATCTGTTGATCATCAGTGAAAGGAACTGACTTTGTGGGCTACCAAATTTGAACTGTAAAACTCCAAGCAGCCACCAGATGGCAGCAATGACTTAGAGTTTTCTGATTAACTTTGCTGCCCTCCAGTGAGGATGTGGTTGCTGCGGCCCTGATGTAGGGTTTTGTGGATTATTCACTGATAATTGTGCTGTAATCCTATATACACTTTGGACTGAACAGTGTTTACTTCTAGACCAGCTGAACTTGCTACCTTCTGTGAATAGTGCCAGAGAATGAAAAGCAAAACCCTTTCTTCGTTTGATCAGGTGTAAATTCAGAATGCTGTTTGATGTGATGACTTTTGTAATACTTAATAAGTAGCTTGTGTAACTGTTCTGAAGGGGGAGGGGAGTTTATATAAGGTCAAAAGAATATTAAAGTTTCATTTTGGAAGAAAATATGGCAACTGCCAAGGCTGATTAGTCATAAAATCCACCGCATTATCAAGAGCCATCAATAACTTTTCTTTTAATGACTAATCTAACAAGAAAGACATCAAAGATCTCTTCTAAACATGCACACACACACAGACACACACACACACAGAGAGAGAGAGAGAGAGAGAGAGAGAGAGAGAGAGAGAGAGAGAGAGAGAGAGAGAGAGAGAGAGAGAGAGAGAGAGACTGAGTAAACAGAAATATTTGGCTAAGCCAGTAAGCATTTAATAAAACAAGTTTTTGAAATTGCACTTTTTGTTTTGTTCTAAAGTTCACAAAGGTTAGGACTACACTTTATTATATTAGCTGCTTAGTTTTTAATGCATTCCTAAATTGCCATGTAATCCAAAACCTTGTTGTCAGTTGCTTGCTATTGGAAAGTCCCTTGAAACAGGCAGGATGATTATAGAGCAGGCTCCAGAACAAAACATGTTTGTATGATTACAAAAATATAGTTCTAATCTACTCTATCTCCTGTATCCTTGCCAAAAAAAAGAAAAAGAAAGAACTCGGGATCCAAGTTCTTTTTCGTTTAATCCTTTCCTCCCTACCCCCCAAGCCTCCTCCTCCTCCTCCTCCTCCTCCTCCTCCTCCTCAGATACTCCTGACAAAGGGTTTCATTGCAGCCCTTTTAAAAATGCTCGAGACACAAGACAGCTTGGTGTAAAATTTTGTTATGTTCCTTCCTGTGGGGACTTGGCTGTAAATTGCTAAGCCAAAGTTAGCTACAGAGATTTCATTGTCGTATGTACTTACATCATCTTAATGAGATTTTATTTTACTTTGTCAAAGTCCTATTAATGGAAATGTGTTCTTGATTTCAAACAGGCCACTTTTTTATGCAAAACAGGATTCAGCTGACTCTAATAAAAACAGCCTGCACTTCTCTAAGGCAAACCCTTGCAGTAATGGATTGATTATGAGTGTGTGTGTGTGTGTGTGTTGGTGTGTTGTGTGTTTTACTTCCCAAGACAAGACTGTATCAAATAACACTATAAGCAGATTTCTCTTTTTCTTTGCAGAATAATTGCTTGGGTTGGGTTACATTATGCTTTCTAAATGAATAGTATCACTTAGAACAAACACTTCTATCTTTTATCTTCCCCTCTCATATAGGGCTAAGCTTTTCTTTTGAAAAACACCAAAGCTACTTTTCCAGATAAGTCATTAAAATGTTTCCAAAGTATTTTAACTGCCAGATTAACTAAATCTGGAAAACAAAGAAAGATTGCTTACATTCTTGCAGCGGAAAGCTTGCCAATGTGTAATAACAAGCAACAAATTAATTTCTTTTGCAACTGAAGCCCAACAGTACAAAATCTGGAGAGATCCTTCCCAAAGGACTTGAGAATGAAGAGAGGGGATATTTATTAGCCACGCTGCTCTCTCAGCCCATAATTTTCCTGGGATTCCTTTAAAAAGGACACCTGGGAACCCCAAACCCCACCCCTCTAACCACCCCGGAGCTTTTCCATGCCAGGTGCACTATGCCAGGTGGGGGGTGGCTTTGGTGACCCTCTCCGGACAGGGAGGTCCACAAGGAGGTCCTGCAGGATTTCCCAGAATGCTTTGCACCGAACCAGGGCTCCTGGCCCAAACAAAGCAAGCTTGAAGTGTACCAGCCTGGGCAGTAACAAACACAGGATTGCGTCTACATCTCCCCGAAAAATTTCCGCTCCACTGCAGTCAGTTAAGGGTCATTGTGACCTTCTGGCATTTTCCCCCCCTTAAATCTAGGAAACCTAAGTCTTCCCCTCCTCTCTGCCCCTCCCCACAGTGTCTAATATAATCTGCTTCGGGTCAAAGATTGTTTATGTCAGCAGTGTTCGAGCTACATAATTCTAAAATGCTTTAATAAATTTATCAACTGGAAAATATTGCAAACATTTCATTTCCTTTGATACAGACTGAGGGCCTCCCCTCCCTTGCCCTCCCCCCCCCCGCCTGTATTTCATTGCAAATTCCTGCTTGAATGAATCACCCGTCATATTTGCTTTAACTTTCCTGTGGTTCTACAAACAGACTTTATATGGCTGGACTTCAAAGATGGTTGAAATAAAGGTTGGAAATGTGATAGCTATCATCTATTATTAGGCACTAAATGCTAAACCACTTTGCATTTGAAGCCTTAAAACATGAATAATCTTTTTAAAAATGTACGTTCGGTGCGTTTTCACCCCCATCGGCATTTATCACAGAGGACTGTTTAGAACACTAATACTTTCCATAAACCACAATTGGCTCTGATTCCCCCTCCCCAGCCCTAGTATTTTGAAAAACTTGTAGCATTATAACAGGCTTCTCACATGCCAAACCAAAATACTCTACATGATGCTTCTCACAACCTAAAATTAATGTGTTACCGAGATGCTGACCCAGAGGCGTTTCTGGGAGGGGGGGGCAGATAAGATCTAAATTTTGAGAAGGAAGTCGAAGAGCGACCCTGGGGGATGTTACAGTCCACAATCGACATTAAATGATTAGAAAAAAAATAAGCTGCATGCGAGCTTGAAAGAATTTATTAGCTTCATCCCAGACTTGCATACATGGCAGGAATGTTAATTGTAAAAATCTGCAAAGTAGCATTTCTGGTAAACAGAGGAGCTGTATGAAACAAAAGACTATGTTTGCCCCACCCCGCCCCCCACTCGCTATTCTATTGGATTCTGAATTTCTTGTGCATTTAGAAGCCTTTGAGAGGCTTTCGGGGTCATCGAAGTGGTTGGCTACTAGCAGCAGCTGTTTAAAAAATTAGGAACGTAATTTAACACTGCTAACATTTTGTTCTTAGGTTTGATAAAAAAATTCCTGAAAACGTATTAGAATCAGACAATTTTTTTAAAAAAAAAAACCACAACAAGGGTTTCAAAACCCTGAAGTCCTGAAGTCCTGACTGTGCTTGGGGAAAGAGACTCGTCTTTTGCCTGCAAGGATGTCTGCCAGGAGTCGTGTTGCCCTTCCCCTTCCAACTCAAAAGCTTGCTTCCTTGTAAGTTTCTCTTGGTTGGGGTTGGTAGAAGCGAAGTCCTAGTTGGTGCGAAAAATGGATTACTCAGAAGCATAACTGATCAATGAAAAGATAGATGAGATAACCTTTATTGTCACTTTTTTTTAATGTGGGCACAACGGCACACATCAAAAATGAAATTTAGTTGCCCGCTCTCAAAGTGAAACACATACATGACACAGACCTAAAACATACTATATACACGTATGTATAGACCCACACCCCTACATATACATAATAAATGAATATTAAATACTGTCCATCTTGAATATATAATGGAAGGAGGAAGCCTGAGAGTTCACGAGGTTAATGCTGTATGGAATGAAACTGTGGCTGCATCTGGATGTTCTGCTACGGATACCACGAAGCCCCCTCCTCCCAGAAGGTAACAAGGAAAGCAGGTCGTGAACAGAATGAGTAGTGTCCCAGATAATCTCACAGACCCTGCTCAAAGAAAGCTTCTGTGCTATGTCGTGGATGGGAGGAAGGGAACTACCAATGATCTTTTCGGCCATCCTCACCACTCTCTGCACCGCCTTCCTGTCTGAAGCAGGGATGCTTCCAAACCAGACTGTGATGTTGTATGACAGGATGCATTCAATCATCCCCCTTAGAAAGTGGTCAGGACAGGGGAAGGAAAATGAGCTTTTCTCATGTGACGCAGAAAGTGCAGGCGCTGCTGTGTCCGCTTCACCAGTGTCTCATTGTTGAGTGACCAAGCCAGTCTACTCGTTAGCTGCACACCCAGGAATTTGATGCTGGTAACCATCTCCACAGGTGAATCATTTATGGAGGACTATCACTGATCTCCTCCTCATAATGTGGTTTGTGTTTCTGCAGATTCTCCCTTCAACCCTTCCTTGGTGGAAATCACCCCAGCCATGCCAAAGCTCCTTCCCCCTCGTGCTCTTGGGGGGAGGGGTCTTGTTTGCAGGTCTCACCCTGGCCCGGTGAGTCACCCAGGGCCTTCCCCTGCTGAGTTGGCAGCTCCCATTTGGGCAGAAGGTGAAGAGACCCACCTGGTCACCTCTGAATTTGGGTACTTGGGTGGGGCCCAGGCTCCTCCTCCAGCGCTGCCACCACTGACTTGGGAGGTTTAAACAGGGATTGGGGTGGTTAGCCTTAAGGGGCAGAGGCACATGGGCAGCAGCGTCAGAGGGTGCAGCCCTCAGCATTTGCACATTTGAGGGACAGTAGCAGCTGCTGTGGATCTGAGTTCCGGCTTCACCAAGCTCTTTGTTCATTTCCAGCTCTGCTTCCAACCTTTCGTGCTATGGCACAGAAATACCATTAAACAATAATAATGATTCAGTATATGCAGTGGTCATGATACATTATTATTTAGCATGAACTGAAGCCAAATATTCTCTTATTTCAAAATGGGGCTTCCTCTAGGAATCACTTTGGCCTCTTCTACTTCCCGAGCAGAGCGACCTGGGTAGCCCCCCCCCCCACATTTCACAGGGTTGCAGGATCATTTCTTCTCCACCTAGATTTCTGCCCAGGAGAGGCCACTTAACTGCTCCCTGGTTGAAGGGTGGCCTTTTCTCGGTGCACAGGGACCCAGGTGCCTGCATGGACCCTCTCCCATCCCCCATTTTTGCCCAAGGTGTAACAGGCACCATTCAGAGAATCACTTGCAGACGCAGATTGGAAGGACATTAACGCTTCTGGGGCAGAGAGCAGAGCTTGGAATTGAAATTGTTCATTCAGAGGCATGCTGTGTTGAAGAACATAATAGTTTCTGGGCAAGAAATACTAGTAACTAATTTGCCAAGCCAGGGTCTTATATAACCTTAATTCACTCTATAAATTAGGTTAGTCAAAGGATATGTAAACATCAAATAACATTCCTGGGTGAGCCATTAAACATTAACTTTTTGCACATTTTTCTTTTAAAAAAAACCCCAGCCTTACTGTCTTGCACAATGTCACGTGAGGAACAGAATACTGTTAGAGTAATTGATGCAACAAGAATGGTGAAAAGAAAAGAAAAAAAGAAAAAAGCTGTGTGCCATTCAGACTTGGCTTATTCACAAAGATAATAGCAATAGATAATAGCAATATATATTTCTATGCTATTCCATAACTTCCTAGCAGGAGGAATTATATTAATGCTGTAAATGGAATCACTTAAAACTTTAAAAAGAGAAACTGTTGAATCTCCTCTCTGTATGAACACACAGATGTTTTCAGAGAGATGACATGAGAGATTATTAAGCCCTAATGACAGAACAACCACAACAACACCTGACGTCTGGACTGGGCAGTTTAGGAGCAGCTCTACCCATTATCCTAACTTCTGACTGGCATTTCTTTCTTGGGTTGATCTGAACATGCGTGCCCAAAGTGTGACTTGCTGAAGAGACCGAGTGCTCCCCTTTCCATCTCCATTATACCCCAGATCCTCCCAGCAATTAAAAGCAGCTTGCTCTAACCATTAACCAGCTGCTCTTCTTTCATACTGGCTGCATGAAAAAGCATGAGCACCCCAGACACAGCCAGGCCTTGAGGGACTTCTGGAACATCAAGAGAGATGGAGCTAACCTATGTTGGGGATGGAGGAGGGGGAGGATAAATGTAGTGCAACTAGTATTGAGAACATCTAACTTCAGCTGGTGCTTCTTCTCTTGATGCTACGCCAATCATGAAGTCTTACCTCAATCGCTGAAAATATGGAGGTCAGGGGTTGCCATATCTGGGCTGCAGTATGCAGAACAGCCAGCAGCTGGCAGCAAAGAGGCACAGAAAACTGGGCATCTCATCATCAGAACATTCCTGAAACAGACATGGCAGCCCTGGCACAGGCCCTCTTTGCTGGGAGAGTTTGTCTTGCCAACTGGCTTATAGAAAGCAACAGCCACCACAACAAAAGGTTGCATCCCACACACTTTGCAATCTTGTTTCTTCCTGAACCCAGCTCCTCTGGCTGAACAACCATTGTACTCACCTTTGTGTTTCAGGTAATTGAACTTTCAACATCAATTAGCTGAGATGTAAATAACGTATCTGCAGAACGAAGCAGTAATTATATACATGCAAACATGAAAGCTACTGTTTCCCCGGGAACAGCTGTGAGCCTTATTTTTTAAAATTAATTCTGCTGGCCCAGAGCTAAAGGCAAAATCCCCTGCACTTTTCAGACCTTTTAATGGCATCCTCAGATGCGTTGCTGAGAAGCTCTTTCAAGCGTTGTAAGGATTCCAGTTAAAGTTCATAATTCAATTCAGTAGAAGGCTTTGTTGTTGTTGTTGTTGTTGTTGTTGTTGTTGTTGTTGTTTTCCAATTCCCAGCCACCCCAAGAATTCTGGGAGCTTTAAGCGGTCGTCCTTCAAGATCCAGCCAAGGCTGACCCTGCTTAGTTTCTGAAATATGCCAAGACTGCCCAAGGGGTTCCCAGCAGCCAAGGCTCTATTCTCCAATATGGAGAAATACTTTTTTTTTAAGCAGATCATAGTTTGGGCTATACCTCCCCATTGATTTTACAAGCCTAATTCTTTACCAGTTTAAGTGGCTAACACCCACCCACCCACACATACACTCTGAAAAATGGATAGAATTGCATAAAATGTGCACGTACCGGTTTATTCATAAACATGCAAAATTAGACATGATTTCAATAATATCAGTGGAAATTGTAGACATTGTACCCTGGTGGGGATAACTGTAGCTAAGTTTGGGCTCCGCTCCTCCTTTTTTATCTTTGCACTAGACTTGGCCAGCCCAGCCCCTTAAATTATGTCAAATATTCTTTTCTGAATCCAGATCCAGCACAGAGAAACTCAGCCACTGCATAAAGGAAGGCGGAAGGTTGTGATTCCTGCCAATTATGCAAGTGTGTTCTTTCTCCTTTTCCTTGTTTGCAGAGCAAGTCTGCACACGTTAATGCAGAAATTGAGTTCATGGGATTTATTCCAAGTATGCAAAACTGTAGGACGAGGCTATTCAGCTCCATTAGGGCAGCGTCTTTTTCTTGGAAAATGAACCTTTTCTAATACATCCAGGTATGGTCCATTAAAGAGGGAGAGAGGTGTTTAACAGCTGTGGTGCAGTTGTTGGGCTTCCGGGATTAATTAACTTGGCAGAAAGAGGCCATAATCCTGCTGAATGTCAGATTCTGATAGGAATCGCACTGATTAAATTTAAGTGAGGTATCCGCTCATTAAAAATGAAAATATCAAAGAAATTTAATAGTAAGATGAGACTTCTAAAGTTAATGAAAATGGTCTCCTCAATTCATAGTTTATCTTGCTCTAAATATAAGAGATTATTAGAATCCTTCCCTACTCTGATACGTTTATTTTATTTACTTCTAGTTCGTCATCTAAGGGCCTCTTAAGGGAACACAAATATTTAGAAGCAGGTTTATGAATTTATTAGAAGCCGCAGAATCTGTTAAAGTGTGTGCTCTGAAGTAAGATGAAGAAAACAAAAGAACTCTCTGAATTTCTCATTTTCTCCTTTGGCATCTGGATAAAAAAAAACTTACATCACAAGGGAGTCTGGGCAATTTTGCAACGGAGGGCAAGAACTGTCTGTCTTGGTTTATTGGTCAGAACTGTCCAGTATCAGAGTCCCAAGTAGAAAATGGCTAATTATTAATAAAGGAACCCAAAGCAAGATTCAGTTTGGACCAGAGGGCTGAAGAAATGGAGCAGCTCATTTTGGTTCTTCAGGAGCTGTCTGGAACGTGGGGAACACTCTACCCACTGAGAAGCACAGCCACTCAGGATGCAGGAACAGACTAGATGACCACAAGTCCCCAAAAATAACCACAAACTTTCTACAGGGGTCGAGCTGAAAGGTCTTGATCTAGTTTTTCCTCGATTTCCTAGTATCTGGGAGACTGGAATGATTTCCATGAGGCAACCAACCAATTGTCCTTCTTGATCTCTGAAATCCCAAGAAAGCTTGTTCACAAGATCGTCCAGAGCATGTTTTCATTTGAAATATTGCTTTATTTTGATTCCTGTTGTCAGCTTTTTTGTAGTTTCCGTTATGAACTCTTTTATTTCATATTTTACTGATTTGCACTATCATCTTTGCCCTGCGTTCTGTGTCCACATAAGTGGGATCTTAGTGGATGGCCAAAGAAATCAAAATAATAAATCCACGCATCTGAGAACCCCACCTGAATCAGTCTTTGATTTTTTTAAAAAAAATTTTTTTATTGCTTTTATATAAACATATATTTAAACAAAAAAATACATATAAAAAACAAGACATGACATAAACAATCCAATCAACAACAAAAATACAAAAAGAATACTTAACTTCCATTATTCCTAATCTTTCTAATCATTTTCGGGTGACTTCCTCGAATCCCCCCCTATCTGCGTTTCTTCGTTAATCCTCATTAGCAATTTCTATTTCATAATTTTAAATCGTATTTAATATCTACCTATATTTAATTTCTTATCATTTAACAATTATTATTTCATATTATCCTTAATACTAAACATTAAATTCTAAAACTACAACCTATAAACACCTCCAAGTCCATTTCAAACTAGTTGGTATAGCAATATTTCTTCAAATAATCCTTGAATCTTCTTCCACCAACTCTTCTCCCTGGTCACGGATTTTCCCTGTCAGTTCGGCGAGTTCCATATAGTCCATCATTTTCATCTGCCATTCTTGTGTCTTCCAATTCTTAGCTATCAAAATTCTCACTGCTGTTGTGGCATACAGAAAAAAAGTAACATCTTTTTTGGGAATTTCTTTTCCGACTATACCCAATAAGAAGGCTTCTGGTTTCTTAATAAATGTATTTTTCAAAACTTTCTTTAATTCATTATAAATCTTTTCCCAGAAGTCTTTTACTATGGGGCAAGTCCACCACATGTGGTAAAAGGTTCCTTCTACAGCTTTACATTTCCAGCATTTGTTATCATATGTATGATAAATTTTTGCAAGCTTAACCGGTGTTAAATATCATCTATACATCATCTTCATCATATTTTCTTTCAAAACAAAACTGAATCAGTCTTTGAGGCTGAGAGGTCCACCCACATGAACTGAAGAGAACTAGAAGAAAGAGATCAACCTTTGAGGTGCTCTACAGTGTGTTAGATATTTTTCTTGGAACCAGTTTGACTTTGGTTGATCTAGGAAGCCACGGGAGGACAATTTGGGAAGCCCAGGGCCAGAGCTAAGAGAGAAATCCCCTCCTGCCAGATAAGGTCATAGCAAACAACCTTGTTTGGATGAAAACATCAGGAGATAAGTGGGAACTGGCAGGATGGAATATATTTAATATTTTTCATAGAAGAATGCTGCCTGAATAGATCTTAGTAATCTACCACAGTCTGTTTATTAAGCATGGATGCATTACATCTAGCCTTCAGCCTGATAAGCAGGGAAGTTCTTCTGTCCATTAGCATGTTCAAGCATAATCTTACTTAATTAAATGAAACTTTAATAGTTTTGATGAAGAAGAATATGAGAAAATCAAATTTACCAAATAAATTCATAGATAGCACTTAGGGAAAACTTACCATGTAGGATGCTCGTTATATTTGCATATTTCAAGATAGCAGATTGGAATTTAAAAAGCCAACGTTTATTCCTTTAAAAGTTGGAGAAACAACAACTGAGATTTTGCAGATGTTTTCAGATCCATTCAGAAAGAACAGAGATTTGAGGTTTGTGATATCCACTGTCCAAAAAAGAAAAATCAATTATAGTTTGGAAAGCAAATCCTTTCTATATCCAACAGACAGTGCCAATAAAATAATTGAGCCATTAACAGTAACAGAACGGGCTAAAAATGATCCAGAATGTCAAAATTAGGTTAGGCAGTAGTTTTTTCTTCATAAACTAACCTAACGATGGACGTATTATGGATCAAATTATTTCCAACAAATATTGGTAGACTGAATAGTCAAAATTCTAATATTTTGAAATTTTAAAAAACACATTTATATGTCTTTCAGAGGCCCTTTGTTTAAAAAAAACTAGAACATAAATGTCTCAAACAAAAATATAGATTGTGGATAAATGAAAAAAGATGAGGAATCATATTATATACTACTATGGAATTTGGTAAAACCAATTCAAGATGGAAAAGAATATTTAATTTATTAATACTGAGATCATACTATTAGAATTTCAAACCGCGCGTCACCATTGTGTAGAATGGGAGTGGGAACACTTCCTAGGTTATGGTGCTAATGAAAATGCCCTTGTAGATGGATACACACAAACCTGCTGACCAGTCATGATATATAGAGAGTAAAATCAGATTGACTTTGGGTAGGAGCCTTGGTGGAGCAGTGGGCTGATGCCTCCTTAAGTAACACCAGCTGCCTGCAATTAGTGCAGGTTCGCATCCCACCAGGCTCAAGGTTGACTCAGCCTTCCATCCTTCCGAGGTAGGTAAAATGAGGACCCAGATTGTTGGGGGCAATTAAGCTGACTTTGTAATAATGCCACTTGGGTGTGTGTGTGTGAAAGCCCTAATAAGCAGGCATATACATAGAATGAAGGCTATTGCTAAGCGCATTGGTTTGTGCTTAAATTGTAAGCCGCCCTGAGTCTTCGGAAAAGGGCGGGATATAAATGGGATTAAAATAAAATAAATAAAATAAATATTTTCATGGATGCATCCAGGTTGTTTTCTTGGCAGCAAGGCAAACCATAGTTCTGCTATCTTGGGGAAGCGGGGGTGGGGGGGGGAGAGTTGACTTTCCCATCTAGCCTACATCCTTCAGTTTTCCTTGGTGTCTCTTATCCAGTTCTAATTAGGATCCGCCCAGCTTAGTTTTTTTAATATCAGCCCCCAGTCATCTGGGTGTGTCAAACGTTTGCCCTAATATCACACCTTTATTTTATTTTTTTTGTCTTAGTATGAGCTTTTTTTTTTACATAAAAATGAAATATTCTTCTGGCTTGCATAAGCCTTGCCACCTTCCTTGCAGTTGAATTCTTGGCCCACCTGTGCAATTAAGGTGACTTGTGTCCTCTGCTCAGTGGTGGGATTCAAAGAGGTGAACAACCGGTTCTCTGTGTGGATGCCACTTCTGGAAGTCCATTCTGGGCCTGGGCAACAAAAAAATTAGCTACGGGTTCTGCCGAAGTGGTGCGAACCAGCTGAATCCCACCACTGCCTCTGCTGAAAGTACCAGAACTTCCTTGCCTCTTCCTTCTCTCCCCCTCCCTCCCATTTTCCTATTGCCCAAGTCAGCATGTTTATCATGAGGAACCATTGGAAGCGAGTTGCTTGATACGAAATAAACGTAAAACAGGCTTCAGTGCTTATTTCCTGCAGATTATTTGGGAAAAAAATGAAGTGACCTTTGGATGTTGCTAAGAGGTGTCCGTCCTTCCTCCCAGCTCTGAATAAAAGCTTTATGTTCCCTCGTGTTGCAGTTTCCGCAAAATGGATTTCTTTAGCCTGCCATTATTGGGTCTTTTGAAGAAAATCATAAAACAAAAGGAATATTTTTTTTCACCAAAGGAAGTTAAACATATTTTTTCCCCAAAGACAAGCAAGACAGAAAACAGACAGCTTCAAGCACTGGTGGAGTTCCAGCTGTGAAATAATTATTTGGAGGCAAAAAGTCCCTCCATTGTTCTTCATTCCAATTATTCTTTCTCAACCATACTTCCAATTTTTTTAAAAAAAAACATCATCAAGCATCATTTTACTACAACCGGCCTCTTCCCCCTCTTTTTTTGTCCTGGCACCTTGGAAGCCTGGGTGCTTTTGAGGACCAGCTTTGCACCACTATCGCCACCATCCCCATTGCTTAGCTAAAGGGTGTCTGCCCAGGGGAAAGCTGAAAGAACATGGGTCGAGGTTCCAGGCTGTCTGCAGGTTTGGTTCAACAAACTGTCTCTCTGCAAAGTGAAAAGTGCAAACATTGAAATCCTAAAAACAGGTTGGAGGGAAACAGTTTGTGCTTAGAACCTGAATCAGAAACCAGACCTGGAGCCGAGTCTTGCTACAAGCAAGGGTCTGCAATGTTTGGGACGATGCAAGGATGCCTGGCTGCACTAAGAAATTTCATCTGGCCACCTCTGAAAACCGTTGAGGGCTCCTATCTGAGACTCATCTGACGGGTCCCAGAGCTGGGGGGAGCCCCGAGGGCAGAGGCCTTAAGCAAGTCCAGTTTTCCAAATGTTGGCACTGGCAGAGAGATGCCATTGGCAGGTCCATCAAGCCAAGAGAACTTGAGAGCAATTGAGCACCTCGTGCCAGGACTGAAAGCTGGCAAAGCGAATGTGTCGCTCTGGACACCTTCTTGGATTTGAAGCTTTTCTGACATTTGCCACGTGCCAGCTGCTGCTCCCTTCCGTTTAACTGGTCTCCTCTCTCCTAAATGTGTTTAACTGTAGATGTTCTTCAGCCTAAGCCGTGAAGCTTATTTGACTTAATAAATTAACACTGCTTGGGGAACAGCAGGAGATTCTGAGCTTTCAAAAAAGGCCCAATTGCTTTATAGGTTTATTAAGCTGCCACAGTTTCTCTTTCTCGTCTGAAAATAGCATTTTATTAGAAGCTTAACTCTGAAATGTTTGAAGAGGAAAACACAGAAGCATTACAACATTATCTAAATTTCTTTCACCCTACCTCCTCCCCCACCCCAGGTATTCATACCCAGAACCACAAGCAGGCTCCGCAGGATAAAAGCCAACTTATGATTAAATTGGAATTTAAATCCCTGTGTTGTTGTTGTTTTCCCAGGTAGCACGGAGAGGAGAGGACGTGATGTTGCCAGAGGAACCGTGAATCATATTTTCTTGCAAATTGCCCATTATGTGCAATAATGTCTCTGCATTTTGAGATGGAGATACATCCCCAGCTGGACAGGAGAGACACAGCAGGGCGCAAAGATCCTCTTGATGAGCCCTAATTCAGGGCCAAGGCACTTCTCAACCTTAAAAATGAGGTGCTGCTATTGACTGCAAAAGGAAATCTTACTGACCTCTTAGGACCCCAACCAGATTGGTCCAGTGGCGAGGCGCAGAATACTTGGGCTGCAGAGGGGTCAGCCAAAGGGAGAGAGGATTAAAAAGCTTGTAAGCCGCCCTGAGTCTTCGGAGAAGGGCAGGATACAAATGGAATTAAAATAAAATAAAAATAAAATAAATAAAAGCAGGATTCAAAGGGAAACCTCCAAGGGGTTTCCTAGAGAAACTGGGGTATCCATTTGTATAAAAGATCTGGCATGGAGGTGGTGTGTTTGCCGATGATCCCGCTCCAATTAGGGTAGGGAAAGAAAAGGGCTGCAAACGGTTCTCTCCAAGGCTCAAAATGGCAAATGTCAATCCAGACAAATAAGGCCAAAGTGGTGCCCACTGGCCCAAAGCGCCCCCTCCCCTTCATTGAGATGGCAATGATCACTGGGGAAGAGGTCTTGGGAGGCCAGACTGGGGGCTGAGGGACTGCCTGCTGCCAGAAGCTTTCAAGCTTGGGATTCGAAGCAAAGGGCCAGTCCTGAGATCGAGGGTGCAATGACTGCCATTGGGATGCTTTGAGTGAGGGTCTTCTCAATGTCCCCAGAGAAGGAGGCCTTAGGGATGGAAAACCTGCTGCTAGAGCTTGGCCAACCCAGCTGGTTTTAAAGGGTCTGAATATCCTGGCGATGAATCTGACTGGAGATTTGCCCTTGAGAGACAGACAGGTATGACCCTCCGGTGCTTGTAGGTGGGCTCTCCTGATGCTCCTCTTTAGCTGAGGCGTAAGCCAAGATCCTAAACCTGAGGGCCCCTGCTGGCCTTATCTGAGAGGTGCTGCCTTGCATTCTTGGTGTCAGGACCCACCCCAATCCACCTCTTAGGAAAGAGGAACTCTTGAAGACAGGATTGCCCAAGCAGAAACTTTTACTAAAACATGATTGTCAGTGGATAATCTAGACAGGATCTGGAAAACTGTGTTGCAGATTGATACTTTTAAAGTGTCCCCGAGTAAAAACCCCTCCCCTCAGTCCATTTGGTCAGTCCCGGATCAATTAAGGTTCAGGTGTCAAAACCTTCCATTGGAAAAGGGATCTTCCATGCCTTTACGACATTTACTTCCTTCCCTTCAGATTCCAATCGGAGATACAAACCAGGATCTCCCCCCCTCTTTCTTTGTTGTTCTCAGTTCAAAGGTTCTTTCCCTGGTCTTTGATGTTGGCCTCCAGGCAGGCTGAATAAACAACCTTGCATCTAATGGATAGGGATGGCCAATTAACATCTTCTCCTCCTTGGGAATGGCAGAATCCAGTGAGGGGTGAGATTTGGGGGTATACAGATAGGGATTTAGGAATGGAATATAAATGGATTCTGACACTTGGCTTGTGGATGCAGAAAAGCTGTTCTCAGGGTGAGTGACAGAAGCGTGCAGCTCCCAGGGTTGAGGGGCTGCTGCTGGCTGAGCCAGGCTCTGGCCTTCAATTTTAAGGGTTTTCTGGAAGTAGCTCTTCGATGTCTCTTCCCATCCTCCCAGCTCTCTGGCAGCCTCTTGTGCAACCAAAAAGTGGAAAGTGAGAGGGAGAGTGAGCGTGGGATGTGCGCCCAGTCAGTGGGCGGGAAAGGTGGGGGGGGGAGGGCCACTGGATAGTTACTTTTCCAACCGGGCATTCAGAGGAGGGTCAGGTTGGGAAAAGGGGGAGGGATTTAGAGATTATATTCTGGGCATTCAGAGGAGGGTCAGGTTGGGAAAAGGGGGAGGGATTTAGGGATTATATTCTGGGCATTCAGATGAGGGTCAGGTTGGGAAAAGGGGGAGGGAATTAGGGATTATATTCTGGGCATTCAGATGAGGGTCAGGTTGGGAAAAGGGGAGGGATTTAGGGATTATATTCTGGGCATTCAGATGAGGGTCAGGTTGGGAAAAGGGGGAGGGATTTAGGGATTATATTCTGGGCATTCAGAGGAGGGTCAGGTTGGGAAAAGGGGGAGGGGCTTAGGGATTATATTCTGGGCATTCAGATGAGGGTCAGGTTGGGAAAAGGGGGAGGGACTTAGGGATTATATTCTGGGCATTCAGATGAGGGACAGGTTGGGAAAAGGGGAGGGATTTAGGGATTATATTCTGGGCATTCAGATGAGGGTCAGGTTGGGAAAAGGGGGAGGGACTTAGGGATTATATTCTGGGCATTCAGATGAGGGTCAGGTTGGGAAAAGGGGGAGGGAATTAGGGATTATATTCTGGGCATTCAGATGAGGGTCAGGTTGGGAAAAGGGGAGGGATTTAGGGATTATATTCTGGGCATTCAGATGAGGGTCAGGTTGGGAAAAGGGGGAGGGATTTAGGGATTATATTCTGGGCATTCAGAGGAGGGTCAGGTTGGGAAAAGGGGGAGGGGCTTAGGGATTATATTCTGGGCATTCAGATGAGGGTCAGGTTGGGAAAAGGGGGAGGGACTTAGGGATTATATTCTGGGCATTCAGATGAGGGTCAGGTTGGGAAAAGGGGGAGGTACTTAGGGATTATATTCTGGGCATTCAGATGAGGGTCAGGTTGGGAAAAGGGGGAGGGACTTAGGGATTATATTCTGGGCATTCAGATGAGGGTCAGGTTGGGAAAAGGGGGAAGGACTTAGGGATTATATTCTGGGCATTCAGATGAGGGTCAGGTTGGGAAAAGGGGGAGGGATTTAGGGATTATATTCTGGGCATTCAGATGAGGGTCAGGTTGGGAAAAGGGGGAGGGATTTAGGGATTATATTCTGGGCATTCAGATGAGGGTCAGGTTGGGAAAAGGGGGAGTGACAGGGATTATATTCTGGGCATTCAGATGAGGGTCAGGTTGGGAAAAGGGGGAGGGATTTAGGGATTATATTCTGGGCATTCAGATGAGAGTCAGGTTGGGAAAAGGGGGAGGGACTTAGGGATTATATTCTGGGCATTCAGATGAGGGTCAGGTTGGGAAAAGGGGGAGGGACTTAGGGATTATATTCTGGGCATTCAGAGGAGGGTCAGGTTGGGAAAAGGGGGAGGGACTTAGGGATTATATTCTGGGCATTCAGATGAGAGTCAGGTTGGGAAAAGGGGGAGGGACTTAGGGATTATATTCTGGGCATTCAGATGAGAGTCAGGTTGGGAAAAGGGGGAGGGATTTAGGGATTATATTCTGGGCATTCAGATGAGGGTCAGGTTGGGAAAAGGGGGAGGGACTTAGGGATTATATTCTGGGGCTCAACAATCCACTTTAGGATACGGATATGGTTAGAAGAAATATCAGGACGGAGAGTAGATTATAGACCAGAATTTCTCCTACTAGGTATAACAACAGAGAAGCATATCAAAGAAGAGTTATATATAACGATACACACCATCAGAGCAGCAAGAATGACATTCACCCAGAAATGGAAAAATAGTGAAATACCAGACGAGAGTGAAGTGATAAATTAAATTTGGGCATGCACAGAAATGGACAAGTTAACTTTGGAAATTAAAAATAATCAGTCAGATTATTACAAAATTTGGAGTAAGTTTTACCTATGGTGGGAACGGAAAGGCAGGTCTCAATAGAAATATACAGGATGCTGATTTCACATATTACTAGAATAAGGTGGTTGATAAGATTGAATATGGTATAACTGTATCTAAGTGATATGTACATAAAGCGTATATGTGTATAAAAAACACACAAAAATGATGTAAGACAAGAAGGAATGTCAGACCGTTAACACCTTGTCCAAAGTTTTAAATAATAAAATTTGCAATTAAAAATAAAACAAAAAACAATCCACTTTACTAGGTGGCAGCAAAGGAATTAATTAATTTACTAAGTTGCCCATCTTGCCAGTAAAGCGACTCTGAGTTCTTTGATCCCACCTGAGGTTTTGCAGCCTTGAATGGCTTCCTTGGCAAGAGGAGACGTGAGTGAGGGGCGGGGAAAGGCCAGAAACCTTCAATCTTTTGCACTTTCCATAGACGAGTCCCTGTGCTGAAATTCTTGAAAAGTGAAGTGCAAGTTTCCCATCATTTAAAGTGCTTGCAGGTTTTTTTTAAAAAAAACACGGATGTCACCTTCATTCCCTCCTGTGGCAGTCACTACTCTGAAGGCATCATAAATGCCACCCCTACATCGTGGACACGGGAGAAATGACAACAGAGCATCTGCAGGGAGTCTTTTTGATACAACAGGCAGCTACAACTCCCCTCCCTTTCCCATTTGGGATTTAACTGAAAGCCAGACTTGGGAGTTCACTTTAAAAAAAAAGGAATACAATGCTACATGCTTATCTATGATTATTTTGCAGCCACAGAGATTCAGGAGTTCACTGTAATTGGATTTCCTTGGTTTGAAGAAAATTTTATTTTTGCAAAAAGGAAAACAAAGCAGTGAAGAAAATACTCAATAACAACAAAAAATGGGGGTGGGGGGAGAAAGGGAGAGCATGAAGCCTATGGTCCTTCAGATGTTCCAGAAACCATCTTCTCCAGACGAGTAACAATGGAGAATGCAAGACAAGAAACAACGGGTGGAAACTAATCAAGGAGAGAAGCAATCTGGAATTAAGTAGAAACTTCCTAACAGTGAGGGCAATTATTCAGTGGAACAGCTTGCCACCAGAAATCGTGGGCGCTCCATCACTGGAGGCTTTTAAGAAGAGATTGGACAGTCACTTGTCTGAAATGATATAGGTTCTCCTGCTTGAGCAGGGGGCTGGACTAGAACAGGGTTTCAACCTTTTCACCCATTGTACCACTTTTAGGATATGGCAACATCCGAGTACCACCAGTCGCCTAGCAAGGTGTCAAAAACTTGATGCCCCCCCCCCAAAATAGGAAAAAAGTGATGAAGTACAGGTAGTCCTCGACTTACAACAGTTCGCTTAGGGACTGTTCGAATTTACAATGGCACTGAAAAAAGTGCCCCCCAAGCCACAGCCGAGCAAGACACCTGCCTGCCCGGCGGTGCTCTTCCTCCTGTCCGAGGTTTTCATTGTTGTGAGCATTTCTGTTCAGGATTGGCAGCAGGTGGGGGGTGTTTGGTTTTTATTCCCCCCATCTGCTGGGTGGTTGCAGCAGGTTTTGGTCACTTCACATGACCCTGGGACACTGTAACCGTCATAAATATGTTGCCAAGCATCTGAATGTAAATCACAAGACCCTGGAGATGCTGCCACATTCCAAGTGGAGCCTGGCGCTGATCCTGGCTCTTCCGCTGAGCTCTGACAACCCTGAAGAAGCGCCGATCAGCTGGAAAGCGGCACTGATCCTGGCGCTTCTGCTGAGCCCTGACAGCCTTGAAGCTCCAGCCCTCTCTCGCTCAGGCTTGTGCGGTGCTGCCACCGGATCAGCTCATTCCCCTCCCCCACTACCACTTTTCTAGAATGGTTGCGTACCACCTGCCAGGTGCCAATGTACCACTGGTGGTACTCCTACCACTGGTTGAAAAGCCCTGGACTAGATGACCTCAAGGTCCCTTCTAGTTCAGTTCTGATAGATAGACAGACAGATGGACAGACAGACAGACAAGATCCTCAGCCCCTCTGGCCAAGGGTGAGGACAGTGGGAATTGGAAGACCAAACCGCCCAGCTCAGAGAGCCTCCACTGAGATTCTTTTACTGAGAGAGATATAGCTCATTGCCCCATCAGGTGGGACAGATATTTTCCATCCCAACCAACTATAAAACTCATCACGAGTCACAGTCTGGCTGAAACTATCCAGAGATGATGTTTCAAGTCAAGAAGGGGGGGGGGACTCAGGGTGCAGGACGGGTGTCCAAGAGCCCCTGGTCACAGCACAGCCAAGCAGGGATGAGGCAGACGCCAGGGGCTTCCCGACAGAGACAGCAAGGAGGGGCGGGCCTCCCCAAATATACATCGAGGCCCTCCCACCGGTCTCCAGAAGCCGTCTGCCCTAGTTCTCTTCGCCCCTTGACCGCAGCACAGGAGTCTCCCTGGCCAGCTCCAGCCCTTCCCATCTGCCACGGCCGAACGGCCCAGAGGGACCCATCTCCTGGGCCGAGGCAGCCGGGAAGCTACCCCTCGCCAGGGACTCAGCGCTCCTGCCTCGGGACCGCCGGGCAAGGCGGAGCTCGCCGACCTGCTTCTCCTGGCTCCGAGGAGCCTCGGAGGGACCGAGGGATTTTTCACAGCCGCAGCTCGAGGTTGCTGACAGTCGGCTTGGCTTCGGGGCACCGCGACCAGACCTAGAGAGCTCCCCCATTCATTCCCACCCTCCCATCTTCCATTCGTGCCGTCTAGATCTCGGTGGAGGCGACGCTCAGCAGTGCTGCAGGGGGCACAGAGGGGGGTTGCGCGAGCTCCCCTTCCCCAAACGCTCCTGGTGCCCGGTAGGCCCTCCGCCCCCAGGCAAACGCCTGTGCCAAACAGGGACGCGGGGACCACCGATCCCATCAGCTCGACAAATTGGGCGCTCGCTCGCTAAGCGAGCCCAGGAGCCTTGGGGAGCCTCCCTCTCAGCCCCGGCTTGCCGGTAGCCTGTCGCCCCCAGCGCCGCCTTGGCAAGAAGGGGCAACAGCGGCCACCAGGCGCGCACTTGAAAAGGTGCCCCGGTCCGCAGGCAAGAAAGAATCAATCGGCAGCCAGAAAGCCCCGTATCCGATGGGCCGCCCGCCGAAGCTTCTTCCTTATTCAGATGCTCTCGGGTCCCGGAGGCAGAGGAGGCTCCCGCCGGTCCTTGCTCTGCTCGAGCCCCGGGCGTCCTCGGGCAGCGCGGGAGGGCGAGAGGGCGCACGGAGCGACAGAGGCGCAAAAAGACGCTCCCGGCGCCGCGCCGCTTCTGCCAGACTCCCGGCCCCACGGCGGGGAAGGCAGGAAGGGGCGCGAGGAGAGGCGGGACGTTCCTCGGTACTATAGACGCTCTTGGTCCGTTCTCCAGACCGGCTGCCCCGGGGAAGACTTCCGCGCGGGGTCCTCTGCGGTTCCCGGGCGGTCGCAGCGCTCTGCAACCTCGCGCGACGGAGCAAGGCGGCTGGGGGGACGGGGTGGGGAGCGCAGCCCGAGCCGAGTCCGTCCCGAGGGGGCTTGCTTCTCCATAGGGAGGGCGAGCTTGCTTGCCTCATCGCTGGTCACGTCCGCGGCAGTAGTCACGTCCACCCGAGTTCTTGCTCAGAGGGTCCCTACCGGCGATGAGCGCAGGCGGTCAGCCCCGTCCCTCCTCTTCCTCTCGCTCCGCTCTCGCTCCTTTTCTAGTCCAGCCGGACTCTGCAGTGAAGCTGGGCTGCACTGCTGGCTGCGTCGTCCGGCGGTTCTCGTAGGCGCAACTCTGCGATAGTTATCCCGCAGCCCTGCGTAGGGGGCTGCCAGCCCCAAATCTCACCCCCCCCCCAGCGCCACAGCCGAGAGAGGCTTGCACGTCCCCCGCCCCGTCCGCCCCGAAACGGAGGGAACGAGGCGTCTGTCTGGCACCCATGCCTGGCACTCTCTTCGCTGGACCACGAGCAGTGCTGAAATCCGGCCGGGTCAGCGACAAACTGGACACCTTAAGCCTCGCCAAAGCTACGGCGATACCCTGGATCGAATGCGAAGCAAAGAGCGGGACAGCCGCCTTCCGCCACGTGGGAATCACCAAATACCAACCTCTTCTTAGCTTCCCTAGCGCGAGAGATGAAGCTCCCGTCTAACACCGTCTAATTGAACCCGGGGCCGTTTTGGGAAAGGGGTCGAGGAGCGCAGACCCTTAAACACTCCCCAGCTCCCAAGTCCCACTGGCGGAAAGAGGCCCGATCTCAGGGGCGCCTCCCCCCCCCCCCCGCTTTCCCGTCAGTGTCTGGAGCCTCCCAGCTGGCGGGGTGATGGATGGGCCTTGAGTGGACCTTATTACTCTCTCGCAGGCCGAAATCAAGCAGGCTATTAACTACCTGACTTCAAAAAAAAAAAAAAAAGGCCGTCCGCAGGGCAATCTGCTTATCTTAATTGGAACTTTCTCTGCGCGGTTTTTTTTTTTTTGAAAGGCAGATAATTTATAGGTGCGCGCAGTGGCGACTTCAACGGGGGCGGAGCGAGCGGGGAGGGGCTCTCTTCTTTTGAAAATTGGAGGGGTCGGATTCCGAATTTTCCCGTGCAGTTGCCGGTATCCGAGCCAACAAGAGGGCGGAGGATGCCCCTCCCGCGCGACCCCCTCGCAGCGGTTCCCGAACAAACGCACCTGAGGGAGGGTTGCCGCGAGCCCAGCCGCTCAGGGCCCCGGGATCTCGCCGGGGAAACGGCAGCGCCCCTCTGCCTTCGGAGCGTCCCGGTGGTGGTGGTGGTGTCGGGGGGGGGGGGGGCGCGGAGCGAAGCATCTTTAAACGAAGGGTTTAGCTCCCGCTCCATTGCTAGGGGCGCGGGAAGACCCGCTGAGAAAAATGATCCATTCGAGACCCTGGATCTTCTAGAAATCGGCCCAAAGACGGAGGAGACCCCGGATGAGTCAAGGAAGGGGAGGGGGCTTCGGGAACTTTTGCACTGCACCCGGCTAACTCCCCGCGTAGGCATCAAGAAATCAATAGAGCCACTCTTGAATAAATTAATTACAGCCGAGTGTGGAGATGCTAGTAAATTCCAGAACCCTTTTTCTAAGAAAGCTGGCCTAAAGCTGGCCTTTACTCTCGAGGAGGCCAAGCTTGGACTCCCTTTCGAAGAGCGGGATTTTAGCCGTCCAGGGGCCAGAAACGAGGACCTCCAAGGGGCTCCCCATGGGCGCAGCGGATTAAGCATCCGGCCGATGATCCGGAGTCGAAGGCCGCGACCGGGGAGGAGGACGGAGGGCGGCTGAGCGCCCTCTTCGCCTTGCCTGCCGCGGCGGAACCGGCTGGCCCGCGAAATTAGCGGAAGAGTTTTCGGCAGTCTCGCACCCCGGGCGAAGCCTCCCGCTAGCTTTTCTCCGCCGCGCCCCGGGTGAACGGCGCCGGTGCGGCGGCGGGTGGGGGGCGGGAACCGGGAGGGAGGGGGCCGAACCCCCTTCTCGCCGCGGAGAGCCGCCCCCCGCCCGCTCCCGGAGAGTAATTTCGGCAGTCACGTGGCTCCAGTTTTTATTCTACCATAATCCTGTTTCAGATGGATGCTGCGACTTCGAGGTGAAACGTTGCGAAAGCGTTAAAAATAGCTCTCCAGGCCTTTCGACATCCTGTAATTTTATCACGGCTCGGATTACAACTGTCATCTACTGTACAGACATTTATGTCCTTGCAGAAGTACATCGCGGTGATGTATTTCTTTTTCCACCCCCACCCCCACCAGCCCCTTGTACGGGGGCGGGGAAAGAGATCAACTACGGTAGCTTTGGGGCTACTAACACAACTGCACCATTTTCTAAAACAGCGAGCGCGGCGTCTTCCAGGGGCTGCGGGGGGGGGGGGGTTGGGGTGGGTGGGAGGATCGCAGCTCTTTAAGTTCATGCTTAATGCCCGGTGCCCGCAGCGGGTCCGCAAGGCCGAGAGCGGCCGCGAATGCAGCAGAAACCGCCGGTCGTCTGACGCTCCAGCCGCCGCCTCCCACCCCCCACCCTCCGCTCGGCATGAATTTCGGGGACCGCTGAGCGGCCTGCAAATAGATCCACCTCGCCCCCACCCCTCTGCGCTTTCCGCACCGCTTAGATATATAAACATATTAACTGTGGCGGCGGCGTGCCGCTGCCGGAAATGCGCATTGTACACACGTAACTGTGTGTACGTGTGTGCCCGAGACTTCCAGAGGAAAGGAAGCGGGGGGGGGCACGGCGCTCTGCGGGCGAAGCCCCCAGGCGCCGCGCCGTGCCCCAATATTGATTTATTTGTTCGATACGCTCTTCCAGATCGCTGGCAAGATCCCGTGATCGCTGCGCTTCCGTGGGTGTTCGCTCACCACGCCTCTGTTCTTCTGGGCCGTGTGTGTGTGTGTGTGTGTGTGTGTGCGCGCGCGCGCGCGCGTGTGCGCAAAAGCAAACAAATGCATTAATATTTATATGTTTATATAATCGATCAAAAAAAAAACAACCCGTCTCCCTCCTCCCGTCTTTATATTGAAATATTAACGCCAGGCAGCTAATCTAACCGATCAAATTCCGCCGAGGGAGGGAGGGAGGGAGGGAGGGGGGGCCGCGGAATATGGCACCAAGGAAACGTAATTTAACTATCAAACCAATCTACATGTCTAATAAAAGCAAATCTGCTACAGAGAATTAGAAAGAAGAACAGCGCCTCCGACTCCCGGCAGGAAATGTTCTTTATATTAGAGATATACAAGCAGGTCCTGTCAGATGAAGACTTCACGAGACCGCCTTTCGGCTCGGCAAAATGGAGCGGCGGTCGGGTTCGGCACTCGGGGGGCCGGCAGGCAGCTCGGGGGAGTCGGCAGCTCGGGGGATTCGGGCAGCGTAAGATTTTAAGGAGCCGCCCCGAGCCCCAGCCCGCTTCGATCCGCTCGCCTCCCCGCAGTGCTGGGCTGGCGCCTTGAACCGCATCGGCCGGGCAGGCGGACGGCAGCCGGCGAAGGAGGGCCCGGGTTGCGCCCCGGCTGGGAAATGGGGAGGCGGCGGGGCGTTTCTGGCTCTCCGAGGCGGGCCCGGGCCGGGGGGTTCGGCTTTTCGAGCGAGGCTGGCCGGCGGCGGCGGGGAGAGAGCGCTTTTCCCTGCCAGGACCTGATGCGATCCATTCAAGCCAACAAGTTTGGAGAATGTTGAGTTCAATCAATTCAGAGCGTCGAGATGGAGCCCAATTCAGTCCAGGTATTCGGTTCTCCTCTGTCCCTCCTGGCTGCGCCCCGCGCCCGGACCCCCCCCGCGCCCTCCCCCCGCCCCCCAAACTTTCCGGGAACTTTCCCCGGGAACTGCCACCCCCCCCCCCGGCTGGTCTGCCCGAACGGGGAGAGGATGGGGGTGTCTCGATCGGGTCCCTGCCCGCCGGACAGAGGGCAGCCGGCCAGCCCGCGCCCGCAGCCCCCTCCCCGCCTGGCCCCGAGTCGCCTCTCCCGAGACACGACCCGACCCGATCCGATCCGGCGGCCGGGGGAGGGAGGGAGGGAGGGAGGGAAGGAGGGGGAGGGAGCGCGTTTTGGAGATGGCTCTGCGGGGGCTGATGCTTCTCTCTCTCTCTCTCTCTCTCTCTCCCCCTTCCGCCTCCCCCTCCCCCCGCAGTGGGTCGGCTCGCCGTGCGGGCTGCACGGACCGTACATTTTCTACAAGGCGTTTCAGCTCCACCTGGACGGCCGAGCGCGGATCCTCTCCCTCGGCGATTTTTTCTTTGTGCGGTGCCGGCCCGAAGACCCCGTTTGCATAGCCGAGCTGCAGCTGCTCTGGGAAGAACGGAGCTCCCGGCAACTTTTATCCAGCTCCAAACTTTATTTCCTCCCGGAGGACACCCCCCAGGGCCGAAGGAGCGACCATGGCGAGGTGGGAACCGCCGCGTCTTCCCGGAGGGAGCGGAGCGGACGGAGGGGGGGGGGTTTGCGGGGGAAGTGTGTCTGCCGGCCGGCCGGCAGGGCCCCGGAGAGAGTGGGCTTCGCCCGGGACGGTGTGCATGCCCGCCTCCCGGCGTGCCGCGTTCAGGAAAGCAGGGGCGTGAGACGCGGGTCCCTGCGGCCGGGGTCCCGGGAAGGCTGCATCAGGTTGGACAGCCCAACCAGCCCGCCTGTCAGCCGGGAAGGCGAGAGGCCGGCGGCGGCTCTCGGCTCAAGCCGGTCTCGGCTCTGCCTGCCTGAAGGTGATCTTTACTTACACCAACCTTCCTCCCGCCCCCGCCCCGCTTCGGTCTCCTCGTCACAGGCGCGCCGCTTCCCTTCATCTCGGGGGGGGGGGGAAGCATCGGGGGCCCGCCCCGCTTTCCGTCAGCGGAGTTCCGTGTTCACCTGGGGCGCCTTGAACGTGTGGAGAGGCTTTGGCAGTGTCGTCGGCCTTCGGCTCTGGGTCTTTCGCATCCGCGGCGGGACGGGAGGCGGAAATTACGAAATGCAGGCCGGGCAGCGCGAACGAAAGCGCCTGGGCTGGGGTCGGCCGGCAGGATCGAGCGCGGGATGACAGGTACGGGGACGGAGCTCTCTCCACGCTCCCGGCCCGCTGCCAGGCCCGGGGGGGGGCCCGGCCGGCACGGGCACGAACGCGGCGCGAAGCGGTGGCAGCAGCCCTTCTTCCCGCCACGCGACCGGCGCCCCTTCCCGCCTGCCAGGCCGGTGGGGGGGGCGACCTCGCCGGCCCGTCTTCCCGGGCACCGTTGCCAAAAAAAGGGGGGCCGCGGAGGCGGGCGCACGTGAGAATGCTCCCGCTGCAGCCCGAGTAGCCCCTCCTCGCTCGGCGGCAGGTTGCGACTTTACCTGGCAGCTAGATCCGAGCAAAGGGGGCCGGGCTCGCTGGAGCTCCGGGCGAAATGCGAGGCTTCCTTGGCAGACAGCGGTGGGGCCGGGGCTGGGCTTGGCAGATAGGCATCGTCTCCTTCGGCATCTCCGCGCTGGAGCTCCGGCCGCTGGAGAGCGGACGGCAGGGAGAGGCCGCTCGGTCCCTTGTCGGGCAAGCCAAGCCGAGGACCGGTGCTTCGAGTCCACTTCTCCGCCCCGCGGTGCTTCCTCTGAGCGGCGTGTGGAAGTGGGGGGGCGCGTAGGGCCCTCCGGACAGCTCTCCGCCACCCCTCTGTTTTCGCAGCCTGGGAGTCACGCGGGGCCCTCTGCAGCGCTCATCCGGCCTCTCCCCAGGGACTCACCGGCTTTAGGAAGTTATTCCTTCCACTTGGTGGGTGATAAGGAAGAGGGGGGGGGGAGAGAAGGGGTCACCCTTTTGCCTCCCTCAAGTAGCCCTGGAGGAAGATGCTCCGGAACCAGTGCAACTCTGCCTGAATCGCTTAGTGTTTAATCTGTGGACTCACCTGCATGTAGGAAGGTGTGTCAGATTCTAGGTATCCGGCCTCTCCCCACCTCTTGAGAAAGGACAGCCTCCCAAGCCAGGCCCCTGGTCTTGCACTTCTGGGTGTGCTATTCATTTAGCTGTCTCAGAAGGACGAACCCCACCCACCCCACCCCCACCCTCCTCTTCAGGGGCTGGTCTGCAAGGGGGTGCAGAGGGAGGACCCTTCCCAGAGAAGACGTCTGTGGCCGAGAAAGCCTTCTTCTCCCCCTGAGGGGGTCAGATAGGTAATGGAGCCCTGCCAGTGATGAGCCGAAATTTTAAATAGATAGATAAAGATGAAATTCCTTGTAATGAATATTTATAACCCAGTCGAGCCTTGTTTTAATGAAAGGATGGGAAGTAGGCCACAAATCATTTTAATAGGCCTTAATGATCATCTCGCGTTATACGGTAGGAACATGGCTGGAAATTAATCCAGCATTATGGGCAGGGATGTTCTGCACACGGGACGTCTCCTCTGTGTTCCCAACAGACCCAGAGGGAAAGCAGTCGGCTTGCTTTGCTTCTAGAGAATCCGCTGGCATCTTTGGCTGGGAACTTTAACTGAGGTGTCTGAAATATTGACTGTTACGAACACGTTTTCCTCGCTTGCCTGCTTTTACTCTGGAGAGGTCGCCACAACTTTGCCCCAGCACCAAGCGGGCAGAGGGTGCCCATGCTACCCCTTCATTCCCTGGCTGCCCTCTGCGGTCAGGAGAAGGTGCCAGAGAGAGCAAAGGGGCTGGGCAGAGGCCTGCAGGGGCAAGAGGCTTCAGGAGGCTTCTTCTAACCACCCTTGAAGAAGCCTCCTTGCTCCCTCTGTCATCTTGTTTATGGAAGCCAAAATGATTTTATCAACTTTAGTTTTTATATTGTTTGGGAGGAAACATCCCATTCAGAAAAAGTGTGTGGCCAAAGCAAAGCTTCTTTCTCAGTACGCAAGGCAGTTATTTTCAAGTAAGCTAACCACAGTGATAATTCTTTCATGTAAATGACATTGACAGCTATTTCCCAAGCAGAGAGATGGGGCCATTTCAAGTGGAGAAGCCCCCTGCAACACTTTCTAAGTCGGTGGGCATGGAAATTACTCTGGAGATAATTCATAGAGGGGAAAAAAATAACAGACCAGGCTTGGAACAGGAGTAGTGTAACAAAAAGTAATTATATACTGAGCTCAGTGTATAAAGCATGGCTGAAGTCCCTACCCACCTTCCATTTCCTACGGTGGATGATAAATCTGTAAAGTCAGGGCCTTCCTGGAGGGGGGGGGGTCAAAGGTCAGCAGGGCGCTTATGCTGAGCACACCAACGTTTGGTGCATGGCTGTGGTTGTGTGTGGGGGGGTCCTTATCGCAGAGATTTAATGGGGGCTTCTTGTAGGCACCTCTGTGGGTCTGGAAATGGCTGGAAAGGGACATTGAATTGATTTCTTGGGACTTCAGTCTGGGATTTCTTCCAAGCCAAAGAAGCTGTGCAGCTGTATTAGGTAAGGCAACCCAGGCCTCCAATTTTTGAATGGTGGTGACCGTCATTGGTGGCCAGTGAAGGACTGATGCAGCAGGCCTTCCTCCCACAGGAAGGGCCCTGCGGGAATTGTCAAGGGAAGCTCAGTGGACATGAAGCAGCCCAAGCCGTCAATTGCTTAAAACAGCTCTTCACTTTCAAAACATACCAGGGGACAGGATCCCTCCTAGTGCTTCTCCCCTGATTACTCTGGTGCAGCTTCAGTGCTTGGTGCAATTGGTTTCCAGGTGACTATGCAGAGACCTGCAGAGGAGGATCCTTTGGCTGCATTTCCTGGCTGTTGGAATGGCGTCCCGGGAGGGTGGCTCCTTCTGGGGCCATTCTCCTGTCTGTTTGCATGGATGCCTGGGCTGAGCACGAGAGGCCCTGTCAAAAGGCCGCAGCGTAACTAACTTACATTTGAGCACGGAAGCCAAGTGGCAGCAATAAATGTTGCATGCAGGCAACGAGCTTCTGAGAGGTGTTTTTCGGCAGAAATGTTTGGAGCTCCATGGAGAAACCTGGAGTTGGAAAAAGCCTGGGAGCAGTAGCTTTCAGCAAAAAAAGCAAGAAATGGAAAAATACGGTATTCAAAATGTTTAAACTCTGCATCTTGGGGGCCTCTGGCTCTACAATGAAGTTAGGACTTCTTGGGGTCATAAAAAGGGGCCTGAAACTACAGGTTGCAAAAGTGACTGGGAGGTGGACAGCTCCACCAGTAGTTTGCAGCTGCAAAGGATACATTTCATAGCAGAAGCAGGATCATAATTTGTAGCTGAAAGATCTAGCCAAGGTTGCTTGAGGCTGCTGCTATCATTAGTCCAAACTTTTGGTCTTTGCCCTGATAGGGCCATGTGGCGCCTCTCTGGCCATAGTTTGTCAGTTTGAGATTCTAGGTGGGCAGTACGGTGGCCATAAGTCAACCACATAACCATGGGGGAGGCCTGAATGGTTATGGCCTTTGGTGGCATCTCCAGAGATTGGTGAGATAACCCCTAAAGAGTAGAAGAAGAATGTGACCGCGTGCCTTGAGCCCAGAGGTCCAGCCAGTCTCTGCAAGTGAAGTGGTAGCCACGTGGCCTGTGCGGAAAGGGACATATAGAGGGCATCTGATCCAGGAAGCAAGCAGCGATTGGCCTCCCAATGCAGTGAAAGAAGTTCCTGCTATTTTATCTTTGTGAATTGTGTGCCATGAGTTGTGGAGAACTCCACAGAGCTCAGAACTTTCTCGGAGCCTAGCTTGTGGCAGGTGTGCCACGTTTTCATTATGCTATTTTGGCCTGTTAATCTTCAGCTAGTTTTGTCCTTTTGGAGTTGTTCTACAGTACGTGTCTATCCAGCAGATTGTGCAAATCTTTAAGCAGGCGACTGTTGCCCTAAATTTCCTGCGTACCTTCCAGAGCTGGTCTGGCCCAGGCCAGGCTGTGTGGCAGAGACTGAATTCCATGAATCTGGAATTCCTGGACTGAAGCTTGTCCTGTGCTGTGGGCATTCTGGCTGGCAGTCCCAGCCACCTTCAATCTTCATACCAGCAACCATGGGCCGTTCTATGGGGAGAAAGATTGGGATTTATCAAACACTCAAAAACACAGATATACAGGTAGTCCTCTACTTGCAAAAGTTCATTTAGCGACCGTTCAAAGCTACAACGGCACTGGAAAAAGTGACATGACCATTTTTCCCAGTTACAACCTTTGTAGCATCCCCCTGATCACGTGATCAAAATTCAGGTGTTTAGCAACTGGTTCATACTTATGACCGTTGCAGTGTCCCAAGGTCATGTGATCACTTTCTGCAAACATTTGACAAGCAAAGCCAATGGAGAAGTCAGATTCACCTAACAACCATGTTACTAAATGAACAACTCTCTACATGGGGCTGCCCTTGAGATCCACTCGGAAGCTTCAACTGGTGCAAAGTGCAGCGGCACGGACACTCTTGGGAGCCTCCCGATACTCCCATATCACACCTCTCCTCCGTGCGCTGCACTGGCTTCCAGTTGCCTTCCGTGTGAAGTTCAAGGTGCTAACAATGACATACAAAGCCCTACATGGCATGGGTCCGGACTACCTACGGGAGCACCTTCTGCCAATGTCAGCACCCCACCGTCCTGTGCGCTCCCACAGAGAGGGCCTCCTCAGGGTGCCACCGCTCAAGGAATGTCGGCTGGTGGCCCCCAGGGGGAGGGCATTCTCAGTGGGTGCGCCAGCCCTCTGGAACAGCTTACCAACCGAAATCCGGATGGCCCCCGACCTCCGCACCTTCCGGCGCGACTTAAAAACTTACCTGTTCCAGCAGTCCGGCCTGGCCTGATAGCTCTAATTGGGGTCCCAGTTTGTTTTTTACTATTGTTTTATTTTCACTATTGTTCATTCTGTATACCTACCTTATTCTGTACACCGCCCCGAGTCCCTCGGGAGAAGGGTGGTTTATAAAAACAAATAAATAAATAAATAAATAAATAAATAAACTCCAGTAATTCACTTAACAACTGTGGTGAAAGGTCATAAAATGGGGCAAAACTCACTTAACGAATGTCTCAAATTTGGGGCTCAATTGTGGTCATAAGGCAAGGACTACCTGTATATCCCACCAGTATTCTTGTAATTTAGTTTATAATAAAGCTGGGACCAGATCTACTGAATTGTTCTGATTGAGATGAAGAGGTGCAGGGTGTGTGTGTGATCCCTCTACACCAGGGGTCTTCAAAGTTCCCCTTTTATGATTTATGGACTTCAACTCCAGGAATTCCTCAGCCTGTTTCCCCTGTTGGCTGAGGAATTCTGGGAGTTGAAGTCCACAAGTCATAAAAGGGCCAAGTTTGAAGACCCCTGCTCTACACCTTATCTCCAAGAGAAATTCCCACTGAGCTTCTGAGAACGTATTCCCTGCTACGTACGGTGTGGAAGCATAACAACAGAACATGATATGCATAGTGACCGAGGAAGCCGGCCTTATAAAATCAACAAGATTCAGAATCATGCTGGATTCTTGGTGCTTTCATGGACACATCGGTATAGTTTTCCTGCAGTTCAGTGGCAGAGAAATTAGTTTGAAGCTTTAAAAAAAATGCTCAGCTCCTTAACTTTTGATCTGAGTCATTCTCTGCATTTTGAAACTTAACACTTAAATATTGTCCCATTCCTCCAGAGTGATAGTCAGTGCTTTTTTTCTAAAAGAAAAAGGTGCCGGAACTCACACATGTCATACAACCCACCTTGCCTACCCTACAAGGTTCCATCCAAAAAAGGTGCCGGAACTCCGTTCTGAGCGTTCTATGAGAAAAAAAAGCCCTGGTGATAGTCATTTTAGAAAGCCAAGTTCCTGTCACTCCCAGGTATTCTTGGTGCTGAGACCAAGTGTGGTAAGATGTGGCTTGCTTCCCTCCCAGATGCCCTTCCTTTGAAACACCGAGATGGGCTCCCGAATGCCTCACCAGATAGACCGTGGAACTGCTGCTGAGTGTACTTGAGATGCTGGTGCATACAAATGACAGACTTTCATGCTAAGCTTTGTCGCTTATGGGGCTCTAACAGCGGGAAGCTCTGGCTGGCCTGCTGCCCACTATAAGCCATCTAAGCCATGGCTTTCATTTACCCCTTTAAAACCATAGTTTCGTAATGAAAGTTGAGAAGCTGTGGCGTGGTTTCCATAAATCTCGCTGGAGTGCTCTGCATCTTGATCTCCCACGTTCTTTTGTGAGAGAAAGGCCGTTGTTCCCATCATGCCTAACAGCCAGACTATGGTAGGTGATGGTCCCCCTCCCCCATACTGACACCTTCCTGATTTGGAGCTGGAGGTCAGCAACTCTGAGCATTAAATCCTGGTCTTGGTGAATAAAAGCCTCTGCACACTCCACCTCAGACAGAACAAGATCCTGAGCAAGATGGAAAGTGTTGTGTGGTTTTTTTTAAAAAAAATGTTTTAATTGAATGTTTTAAATAAGCATAGTGGTAAATTAATTTAGGGTATTACTTTATTTTTAGTTGCTTAGTTACGCTGTAGCATATTCCTAAGCACAAGTGAAATAAATTGGCTCTCCTTTTTGGGCTCTTAATCATACTTACTGAATTGCCTTTGGGGCAAAAGTTGAGGTCTTCCCATGGGGGTGGGCCAAATGCTGAGGAAGAAGAGATCATGGGCTTGCTGGCACTTGGGGGCTTCTACGCAGGATACTCTTTGAAAGGGAGCTACCAGCAGGACTTAAAGATGGTTCTCCAAGGCGTGCAACTTCTCAAACTCCATCCCAGACGCCCAAAAGAGCTACGCACACACCTTTCCTTCACTTTCAGGGTGGTTTTATGGCACTTTTATGGCAGCCCCGCCCAGCTTGAACCCCACAAAAGCTGGCCTGGGTCCAACTGGGCATTTCTGGTCTCTAATTCAGGACTTCTCAGACTGGGTTCTGTGAGAACCTGATGGTGATCCACGAAAGCTGAAAGGCAAAAAATTAAAAAGTTCAAACAAATGGAGCCAATTTTCTACCTTTGCCTCCTGATCAGGGGTTCTGGGAATTAAAAAAAAAAGAAAAGAAAAAGAATAGCCTGGCCTGAAAAGGTTTGAAACCCCCTGCTCTAGTCCATGACTACATTGCAAGAAATTCCAGGTGAGATCAGCTTTTGGTGGCCTTAATCTACTGGCAGGGATGTTGGATTTGCAGAATTATATGGAAAGCGGGGTGCTGATGTTGCATGGTAGCATGTGTGCAGGTGTGTACATGCAACCCAGTGTTACATACAGAGCTGGCTGGGGAATTCTGAGACTTGACGTCCACACATCTTAAAGTACCCGAGGTTGAGAGATACTGCAGTAAATAGTACAGGCTTCCTATAAATATTCCTAAGATTATATGCATGTGATTCTGTACAAAAATATCAGTAGCTGTTGGACTTGTTAGCTTAATCCATTAACACTTCCACTGAATAATTGCTGGGGATAGTTTTATTTTCCAAAGACAAATCTAAATTAGCGATCTAATTATTTGGGGGTATTTTGGTTTCTTTGGTTTCAAAGTTATTTAGATATTACTGTGCCTTTTTCACAAAACCATATCATTTCTTCTGCCTGGGGGCTGTTAGTGTGACAGAGTTGGGTTCCTTCTGCACATGTTAATGTTGATGGTGAATAATGTCCCGATTGATCGTGATATCAGACAATGAAAGATTATGGCAAAGGCCCAGCCGCACATGCTCAGTCGAATTATGTGAAAACTGCCCCATTGTTCTGTTGTACCCAGAAACAAGTAAATTATTTACAGATATTTGCTAATTAAAGCACATATTGTTTTTTCCCAGCACAATGGGACACAATGCAAACAAAAGCCAAAAAAGAAATCATGCATAATTCCACTGGGCAAATGCAAAGGGCAATGCTTCTTGCTAAGAAAAATATGTCTGTCCGCCCAGAAAGGACTCATCTCAGGGTAATGAGAGCAGGCAGGAAGAGTGGCCCACTGGGTGTCCAAAGGCCTGGACTTCCATGATTCCCATAGTTCAGTGGCACCTTGTTGTTCGTCTCAGTCACCAGTATACGTCGGCCTGTTGGTGAAATGGTGTCGAAACATTTTGAGATTAGATCTCACCCTCTTGAAAGGCAGATGCCCTTACAGCCACTTGAAGGCAATCGTCCTGTTTGCGACCAGCAGCATGGAGAGCTCAAGCGGCCCATCCCAGAAGCCTTCCTAGGTGAAGCTGGGCTGGACCACTGCTGACTGAAGGGGGTCCAGGATGGATCCTCCCCCACTCTCAGACTGCCCACGGGGATGGGAGACAGCTCTGGGTCTGGTGGGGGAAGGGGAAGGGAGCGAAGGCCCGTCACTTCCCACCAAGCACGAGAAGGTTGCCCTGTAGCAGACCAATGCATCCAAAACTCTTGAACAGCCTTGCTTGGTCCACCACTCCATTCCCCTCTCCCCTCTCAAACTGAGTTTGTGTTGATTTGAGGTAACTCAGGAGCCCCAGATTCTCTCCCGGGTTCTCTCCCTGAGGGGTAGCATTGTCCAAGTTTGCTAAGTCCTTTGGTTTTAGATTCACGTCGTCGTGAGGCAGGATGGATCATTGGGAAGTGGATTTTAAGAGTGTGCAGGGCTCTTTCAGTACAATCAGAGATGAGACACTGGGCAGAAATCCACCTGTGTTGGTGCTAAACTGTCTGTGCCTGTTGATAGTATCATGTTGTTGAATGCCTGGATCGAGCCCATTAAGCCAGGCTTCATAGTCCAGCATAGAATGAAACCAGACTTAGAGCAATAGTGTGGGGTGTGTTGAACAGTGAAAGGTGCTGTACAAATAAATGCTGATGACAATTATCTGAAACTGTGTAATTTGCACAGTCATATTCCACAGATGGGGAAACCTGCTGTCTGTCTTCCAGAATGCCATATGTGCCATTTCTGTGCAAAACTACAAATGACAATTCTTTATATCTCAGAAACAATTGTCAGTTAATTAAAGCCTCCAATTTGCATGTGTGCAGGTTCTGTAATTGTAGCGTTCTGGTGTGTCTGTGTGGATTTGAATGCCAAACTTCTGTTGGTTGAATCTGAGACCGTCCCTCCTGCTAGAAAAGCTGCTGCTCATCTGGGATGAGAGATGGGCCTTTGAGGAAGAATCCGAATGTTCAGCCAAAATGCGCTCTTCAAAATGGGAACGTTGGCTGAGCTCGGCAACTGAAAGATTTGGAAACTCAGCATTGCACATGATCTCTTCCTGGGATTCGCCTTCTGGATGCCCTCGGAGGTGACCAAGGAACCCATCTGAAGACGGGAAGCGGTTTGCTTTCCATTGGTTATAGTAGATCTGAGAAAGGGAATAATTTTTCTCTGGAGATGGTAAAAGCCTTCTCCTAATGGGTCCTCAGGGACACTGAGCTTGTCGATCAGAAGGTTGGCAGTTTGGCGGGTCGAATCCTGAGTGCTGCGTAACAGAGTGAGCGCCTGTTACTCGTCCCAGCTTCTGCCAACCTAGCAGTTCGAAAGCATGTAAAAATGCAAGTAGAAAAATAGGGACCACTACGGTGGGAAGGTAACAGCGTTCCGTGTGCCTTTGGCATCTAGTCATGCCGGCCACATGACCACGGAGACGTCCTCAGACAAGCACTGGCTCTTCGGCTTTGAAACGGAGATGAGCTCCGGCCCCTAGAGTCAGAAACGACTAGCACGCATGTGCGGGGGAACCTTTACCTTTACCTTTTAATGGGTCCTCCCTAGAAAAAGAAAGCATTGAGGGTTACCACCAGCTCCCTTGAAGGAATCCTCCAGCTGGGTCAAATGGACAAATAGTTGCAGTCAAGAAAGTCTCCCATGAGTTAGGAGCTTTCCATGGAGGTGAACTTTGTTTTGGAGAAGTTGTCAAGAAGGTTGCACCTCTTCTCTTCTCCTGAAGAATACTGCCTCACTACTCCTCTTGAATATGGCCAACTGATAGTCTTCTGGCATGTAATTTGGGCAATGCTGTGCCACAATTTTGGTGAAAGATTAGGAGCAAGGAGGAAATGAGGAGCTGACATGAGATCCTGATGTTACCTGATCCTGAAGGATCCAGGAATGTGATCAAGAGATGAGTTTTGAGCGTGGGGGATCAACGTCCAAGCCACTGACCTACAATTTGTTTGACATGACTGGTTGCATGGCACAAAAAGCTGAGCATGTGTAAATAACCTAAATATTTAATCTGAGCTCAGTGTTGTATACAGCAAAGAGTGCAGCCTGGGTGGTTTATGAATGCATCAAGAAATAACAGGTGACATCAGTTGGAGTGTAGCATGTTCTTTTAATTTCCTAAAGAGCTGGGTAAATAATTTGTAGCCAAATCACAAGTTCCTGTTCTTGTTTTCCTCATTCTTTTAATCTTGCTCCTGCTTTGTTTGTTTGTGTGTTTAAAGGGAGCTGTGGCAGAGACAGAGTTGCCAGCTTTCCTTCCAAATGGATTGCTGTTCTGAGAGCATTAACTCTAGGGGTAGAAGCAGATAAAATGTAGAGGACCCCAGGGAGAATTAGGGAAAAATCTGGAGTCATAGAGGTGGGGTCCTGATCCAGTATACTTCAGGATGGAGCATGGGCAGCGCTGGATAGCAAATGGTGGCCATCTTTGAACACCTAGCCTAGCCTTTATGGTCAATAAAATGTTGATCCTGGGGGTCTGCACATTAGGACTGCCAGCTCTTCTCTACTCCTTGGTGAACATAAATGTCTGCAGGTTATTTAAAGGTGGAGAAGACCATCAGTGGCTGCTATGATCTGAACGTAAGTTAAGAACGTGCAGGTCTTAGCAGGGCACCATGCCTGCTTCTTTCTTTCTCCAGGGCATTTGGATTCCCACAAAGGAAGCTCTGAGGCCTTTAAATCATGTTGGTTCATCATTACACCTTCTGGAGAGGCCCTTCTCTCTGGCCATAGGTGTGGTTGAGCTGAGAGCTAACCGTTGTCCACAGACTAGGGGCTTTCTCAGAAAAGCAGCTATTCTGGCAGGGTCCCTCACAGCCATCCATTTATGCTTGAAGATGAAGAGTGCTCTTCACTAGCTTTTCTACACCCCCTCCCCATATAAACACCTTTGATTTTTTGAGGCGTTGGGGATGAGAAAGTGGAGAGCATCCTTCTAGCAAAGGCCTCAGCTTCAGCTGACCCTCATTTTTATTTTCTCAAAAAGCCTGGGGGGGGGGGGTTCCTGTTTAGGGCTGGAGCTATTTCAGCCATAGAACTGCTGTCAGCTATCCATTTAATTCTACTTTAATCAAAGAATCTAGACTAATTGCAGCTTAGTCAGCGCCAAACCCATCAGCTGCCAAGAGAACCATGTTGAAGTTGTGAGACCAAAAGTTTGAAGGGTTTGATCTCTCCCAAATCAGTTTTGCTGATTCCATTTGTGTCTTTAGCTCTATCAATCTAGGTAAATCCCAGCGTTCTCTTGATGCTTCTGGGGCATCTTAGGTGGACCCAGGATGACAGTGGGACCACTTGGACAAATAAGAAGGAGACCTTAAACTACCCAAATTTCAATCCACTTTACCTATAATTTCAGGGTGGTTACATTTTTTTAATAAGACCTCATTTTCTGTAGTCTTCAGCTTCACCAGATTATATGGAGCACTGACACTTTGCCAAAAATAAATAATATACAGGTAGTCCTTGACTTGTTTAGTGACCATTTGAAGTTACAACGATATTGGAAAAGTGACTTAATGACTATTTTTCACACTTATGCATTGCAGCATCCCTATGGTGATGTGATTTAAACTTGGATGCTTGACAACGGATTCATATTTATGACGGTCGTGGTGTCCCAAGGCCACACAATCACCTGTTGCAACCTTTTGACAAGTAAATTCCACAGATTTACTTAATAATTGTGTTCAGTATTTAACAACTTCAGTGATTCACTTAACAAATGTGGAAGAAAATGGTTGTAAAATGGGGCAAACCCTTACTTAACAAATTTCTCAGTTAACAACATAAATGTTCGGCTCAACTTGAGGATTACTTGTACAGCATTTCAGACTGATGGGTCTTATACGTAAAGTAAAAATGGAGATGACCTCCGGGGCTGTGTCACTGAAAAGCCGTGGCTGAGAGGGAAGAGAGGCTGGACAGGAGGGCTAAAGAGGGCAGAGTTGTCATCCCCCCTCCCCCCCCCCCGCCGCTTGCTCATGCGAGGGCCTAGAAAGGCATCAAAGCAGCTGGGCTATGAGGAAGGATGTGAAGGGAAATGAGGGAAACAACTTTCAGTGCTTCCAATTTCACTTACAAATCATTATAAGTAGGAAGCATGTTTGTGCATTTGTACATAGTTTGTTTAAAGTCACATGTAGACGTAAAATAATTTGGGGCGGAGAAAATGAACCAGCGCAGCCTCGTCTTGGACCTGTTTGAAAGTTGCGGCTGACTTTAATCCCACACCTCCCAAGACCTACAATGGGGCTGACGGTCACCAAGGCTTGTCTAAACCAGGGCTTTTCAACCAGTGGTATGGGTACCACCTGTGGTACATTGGCACCAGGCAGGTGGTACACGACCATCCTAGAAAAGTGGTAGCGGGGGAGGGGAATGAGCTGAAATGGTGGTAGCACCACACAAGCCTGAACGAGAGACGGCAGGAGCTGCCGGGCTGTCAGGGCTCAGTGGAAGTGCCAGGATCAGTGCCAGGCTCCAGCTGGAGCTTGGTGCTGATCCTGGTGCTTCTGCTGAGCCCAGAAGAAGCACCGATCAGCTGGAATGTTGCAGCATCTCCAGCATCTTGTGATTTACATTCAGATGCTTGGCAACTGATTCATATTTATGACGGTCACAGTGTTCCAGGGTCATGTGAAGTGACCAAAACCTGTTGCAACCACCCAACAAATGGGGGGGGGATAAAAACCAAACACCCCCCACCCCCACTGCCAATCCTCAACAGAAATGCTCACAACAATGAAAACCTCAGACAAGAAGGTGGTACTCGGATGTTGCCATATCCTAAAAGTGGTACAATGGGTGAAAAGGTTGGAAAGCCCCCTGGTCTACACAAATCAGCTGTACAACTTATGGTGTGGAATTGGCTTGTTCAAAGCAAGCCAGAGTTTATTGTCTATGCTCAAGAGGTTCTCCTCAAGTAAAGATTACACAACAAGCTGTGCTGAAGGGAAAACTGATAGGCAAACTTGCAATCAGAACTCCCCAAGTGCCAAACTAGCACTTTGCTTTAGATGGCTGAGATGAAATCTGAATTCTTACTTTAACTTTCAGAGTGGGACAACCCAGCAGCAGTTTTGACAAACATGGCTTTACACTTAACTGGTATTCCCCCCCCACCCCCCCTGCCACCCTCTGCACAAATTTAAATGTAAAATGTTGCCATTGCTTGAATGGTACATCAGTTTTCAAAACAGAAGCTGTCTGAAACAAAAAAAAACATTATTCTATGCAAAAATTCATTTTTACAATGGGAATTCTCCCTAACGGCAACCATTTTACTTTCTCCCATCTTAAGACACGCTTCTTAATTCCGTGCCCCATCTTAATAGCTTTAAATGACATGCAGTTCATATGTCTTAATGATACTCAAGCATTTTACGTTTCTCTCAATCTTAAAACAAGCTTTCTCTGTCAGATGGGGAGTAGGATATCTCCTTTTGGGGGTGTGAGATCAAGGGTCCTTTAATCGCTTGTCCCAGCTGTGAACCTCTAAAGGTGTAGGCGTTCTTGCCACTCTGTACTACGCAACCAAGGCAAAGTGTGGCCTCAGAACAGTAATCTTCTGGGCTCTTCCTGATAAGCAGCAGGGATTCCACCCCCCACCCCCCAAAAAAAAGTTTTGATTCCAAGCCCAAGATAAGCTGAATAGCAATCAGCAAGAGGATGGGACGCTTTTAAAGAGGAGACCTGGAAAAGGTTTCATGTCTTTCCCCTAAGCGAGAGACCAGGCCACAGGAGATCCAGTTTAATGCCGTCTGAGTCAAAAAATTCACCACCATGCAGGATGTCCATTTTATACTTGCTCATTGTGTCTAATATAAGAGATGGCTTGCTTGTTCTTCATTTGCAACAAAGTGTAATCTCTCTCAACTTTCAATACAAGATCAGTAGCTGTCCAGCAAACAGCTCAGTGTGTTTTCCTTGGACCACTGTTATATGAGGGATTGCCTGCTTTGTTTTTTCCCTCCTTTTTCGACACAGGAGCCCTTTCCTCCTTTACACTGACTTTCTGAAGCTGAAACTAAATTACCTTGAGCTGCCTCTTTATGTTTTTTTTTAATGACCCATGTGGACATTTTATGGTTTTTAAAATAATAATAATAATAATAATAATAATAATAATAATAGTAATAATAATAATAATAATAATAATAATAATAATAATAATAATAATAATAATAATAATAAAAAATAAAAAAAAATTGGTCTGCCCAACTCCTCAATGACTCTGGATGGATTACAATAAAAAATAGGGGGGCGGGGAAGCCCCAACAAATATCAAAGCCATCCAGAAGGCTAACTCAGCATAACAAAAAGCCAAACCAAAACCGTAAGGGCTTCTCAGCCATCCTAAACTGAGGGAAATTAATCAGATTTTTAATAGTTTTTGGAAAGCCATTAAAGCGGCAGCCATGTGGACCTCTGGGAGATGATGTGCCAGTTGGCACAGACCGTTCCTGGAAAGGCACGCTTCCTGGGTTCTGCAAAATGACACTGTTTTATTGCTGAGACCCCAAATGTCCCCATTCTGCCTGGGCAGTTGTCATGATCTCCCCACCCTGTCCACACCGATTAAAAGTGGCCACAGAAAAAGAAGGAGAACTGCACAAGAGAGTGCCTTCCTCTCGCAGACCAAAGCTGGTGCAAAAGGATACCATGGTTAATGGTGCTGAAGACCAGAGGGAGATCAAGGATCCCCAGGATGGATTCACCAACCCATAGCTGCCTGGGTGATTGACAGGCACAGCTAAGGCTGCCTCTCGACTGATCCCTGGCCTGAAATTTGACTGAAGGTCTAGACCAGGGGTAGGCAACCTTGGCTCTTTTATGACTTGTGGACTCCAACTCCCAGAATTCCTGAGCCAGCATGGCTCAGCTTGGAAACCTCTCCCTTTCCCCTCAGCATGGCTGGCTCAGGAATTCTGGGAGTTGAAGTCCACGAGTCATAAAAGAGCCAAGGTTGCCTACCCCTGGTCTAGACCAGGGCTTTTCAACCTTTTCACCCACTGTACCACTTTTAGGATATGGCAACATCCAAGTACCACCAGTCACCTAGGCTTGTGTGGTGCTACCACCGGTTCAGCTCATTCCCCTCCCTCGCTACTTTTCTAGGATGGTCGCATACCACCTGCCAGGTGCCAATGTACCACAGGTGGTACCCGTACCACTGGTTGAAAAGCCCTGGTCTAGTTGATCTATTTTCTCCAGCCTGATCAGCTCTCCAGCCCACTTCTTCACAAAGGTTGAAGACTAGATGGAAATAGAACGATTGGATTTAGAGGAATTTTATTTCCCAACATTCAAACAGAGACACATGGTTTCACTCGGTATAAAATTAAATGTGGAGGGGAGGGATCGCTCTCTTTGAGAGTCCCAGCTGATCAGTTTGTAAATCTGCAGAACCCAAATAAAAATCCTTCAGACAGGACTGTTACTGTTCTCCTGCCTTACTTGCAATTGTCCCTCTGAGGTTTGGGGCCTGTGCTAAAACAGTCCTGTGCTTCTTCCTAAAAGCTCAGATTCTCAGAACCCAACAGATGATGTGAATCAGGAATCCCAGCATGTACAATACACCTGAAAAAATTCAATGGCAAAATCTCGGGGTTTGTGTGACTTTGGGAATATTTGTAATGGGACGAAGGATGAATTTGTCCCAATAGGAAGGGCAGATATTAAAGCCGGCCTTTTTAATATACCTCTGGTTCCTCTCTTGTGGCTGCGCTATCAAATCCAAGAAAAAGCGTGTTCCGTTATAAATGTGTAAATGTTACAAATGTAACTCTGGTTCAGGGAATGACTCCTCATGTCCTCCAGCGATGGGGTAGACCTGCGTCTCATGAGCATCTGCGGAGGATGGCGTTGTTTTAATTGCTTCAGATTTAGATTGGAGGTTTGCTTTGATGCCTCAATTAATGCATTGTGATTGTTTTCATACTGGTGTTCTTATGCATTCAGGGGGGTTGACTGTTAGCCTCCAGGCTGCATAGATTTTCGAAGGAAATCAATGGCCTTTTCCCTTTTCAGGATGGTCGGCTCCTACCTGGGTGGCAGAGGAACTGAGGGTGTGTGAGAGGGATTGGCACAGGGCACTTGACTTACTCCAACAGGAGCTGCTGTGTGAGGATGAAGTGGAATCAGATTGGGGATGCTCCTATCAGCTCCCTGGAGGGGGGAAAGTGTGGGGGTGAAATGGGCCCTCTGGATAGAAGTACTGGCCCAGCAACAGGAAAGTAGCCGGACAGTGGTATTCTTGTGAGACAGAAACTTCACCTGAAAATGTGCTTCTGGGTTCCCCAAACCTTACGGCTGGCGGTTGTGTTGCTTTACCAGTCTCCTCTGTTTTGTCACATGGTTGATTCCCTTATAGGGTGGAGATTAGATTGTCAAAATGGGGAGGGAGGAAAACAGATGTGTATTAGCAAGTCCATATTGCAGGTAAACCCATCGGCACACATTTAGCAAAATATAAATTATTGGCGTTTGAGAGAAGTGGCGTGCCTCTCACCACAAGTAGGAGAAAAATTAGTTGCTGTGGCCATCTGCTTAATGGGGAGGGGTGACTAATAGCTCCCGCTTTCCCATCTTCACACAGAGGTTGTTGAACCAGGCTGGGCAGCAAACAGAGATTATCTCTGAGGGGTGGGGGATCAGAGTTGTGTCCCTTAAATGTCCCTGCCTGCTCCTCTGGTCTCTCCTGGGGCAGCTCTGGGTCCCCTTTGGAATAGGAGCTTTGCAGGGTATATGGAAGAAAAAAGGGGGGAGAGTGAGAGATGTTACATTATCAGCGGGAAAGTATATTTCTCATAACGGATGATAATTAGCACCATAATCTTCAGTCCAAATAGTCAATTAGACAAAATAATTATGTCTCTACAAGATGTCTGTATAATGTTAGTAACTTGGTATGTTTTAGCAACCTAAATTATTCTGTTCTTCTGTTATGATGGGTTGGCTATGTTTTTTCCCCTAGAATTTAATTAATCTCCCCATTCTAAGAATCGATTAAAACTTGGGAAGCTTCAATACTCATAATTTTTCACATGTATAGACAAGACAGAGAGGTTGTGATTTCGTCACGCATGAGCAGGTCTGATACTCATAAACAATTATGGCTATTATTTTCTCACACAAAACAGCCACCCAGTTCCCAGCTCCTTTCAGTGTAGTCACAATGCACTTTTCAGAAAGAGGTAAACCCCCCCCCCATCAAAATTCCTGTTTACTCTCTGCCACTTCTGCAGCTTCTCACTACTCATTGGGACCTGCCTCCCAGAATTGTGTGCAGACTTTGCCCTTGATCCCATGGGTGCTTTTCTGCCACCTCTGGTTCAAGATTATGCAAGTGGAAGAGTTAGCCTGTCTGGAGGGCATCAGCCCATCAAAGGCAATGATACCCATGCAGCCCAATACTTACCATCTTAGCACTGCTTTCAGAAATATATATTTTTCTAGTTTACATGCCAACTGTCATGTATTTATCAAAATAAGTTCACAATCTTAAGCCCGGAGATGGCAAAGGCTCTTTATGGTGGTCTCGAGTGGGCAGAAATTAGGAATAGAGAATTATAATTGGAACTGAAGGAACATAATTTGTTCAAAAGGAAGTGAAGCGGTAAAAATGGGGAGGAAGCTGCACTGTGAGTTAAAAGTACCCGCTTCTGCTCAGAAATCTAGGAATAAAATCTGCTAGTGCAGAAAAGAGCATTTGAATTAGAAAATTGGGGGGGGGGGGACCTATCAAATCGATGCAATTGTTACGGCCTATAATTGCCTGCCCATCGCAATAGATGTGGGCAGTGTTTCCTACAAGCAAGTTGCAGCTCTTTCAAAGTTGTAGTGATGGGAACATTCATTAGAGAGATATTGGACCAACGAAGAGTGCAGAGAAGAGCAACAAAGATGATTAGGGGACTGGAGGCTAAAACATATGAAGAACAGTTGCAGGAATTGGATATGTCTAGTTTAATGAAAAGAAGGACTAGAAGTGACACAATAGCAGTGTTCCAATAGTTAAGAGGCTGCCACAAAGAAGAGGGAATCAAGCTATTCTCCAAAGCACCTGAAGGCAGGACAAGAAGCAGTGGATGGAAACTAAAGGAGAGAAGCAATCTAGAATTAAGGAGAAATTTCCTGACATAACAATTAATGAGTGGAACAACCTGCCTCCAGACGTTGTGAGTGCTACAATACTGGAAGTTTTTAAGAAGAGATTGGACAGCTGTTTGTCTGGAAGGATATAAGGTTTCCTATCTCAGCAGGGGGTTGGACTAGAAGACCTCCAAGATCCCTTCCAACTCCGTTATTCTATTATGCTGTTAAAAACTCTGTTGCGATTGTCCTAGTTGACTCCTTTCTCTAGGAAAGGTGGAAGAGTTAACTCAGTGGAGAAGACTGAAGAATGAGAATATCTGGGACTTTGGAGAAGGCCAAAGTATAGTTGGACTTCAAAAAGGGGTTTTTAAAGTCAGGGCAACAAAAGGAGGTCTCCCTGACAGAAAAAAACGCAAACTGGAGCAAGTTAATATGGCCATGCAACCATATACTTTGCCTTAGGGAAAACATGAAAAGCATTCATGTAGGATATGAAAAGAAGGATGGTAGAAAGCTTGGAAATGTATACCGTGGAAGAGTATAGGCAGGTAGTCTGGAGCCTCCGAGATGGTTTCAGAAAATAAAAGCTCAGAATGAGAAAGGTTGGCAAAACGTACTTCAACAGGTTTATTCAGACTGGAAAGGCCACGGCCTTAAAACATTCCTTTTCCATCAGGCTGACCTGGACTGACGACAGGGATTTTTTTAAATGTTTTTAATTTTATTATTGGGGCTGCTAGTTTAATCCTTTTTTAACTTTTGTATTATTGTATTTTTTTATTGTTGTTAGCCGCCCTGAGTCCTTCGGGAGATAGGGCGGCATATAAGTCCCAAAAAATAAATAAATAAATAAATAAATAAATAAATAAATAAATAAATAAATAAATAAATAAATAAATAAATAAATAAATAAATACATAAAAGAGTCTGCATGGCAGCCATTAAAGGAACATGGCAGCCACCAGAATTATGAAGAAGATAAAAAAGAGCAAATGAACCAAGAAGCGGAGGCTCTTTTAGAAGAAGGTCAAAACCAGGAGACAGAAGCCCCCAATTAAGAGACAAGAAGGCCAGTTCTAACAACAAGAAAGATGAAACCGGTGATTGGGGGAGGCATCCAAGCAGAGCCAGACCATCATCTGCCCGGATGCTTTCATTTAGACTGGGTGATCTCCAGGGCCCCTTCCGGTTCTAGGATGGTCGTTGCTAAGAACAGGCCCATCATTTCAGGGTCTCAGAGGTGCCAACCCAAGAAAGCATTGCACCATGGTTCCTGCTTATGTTAGGTAAAGATAAAGGTTCCCCCGCACATGCGTGCTAGTCATTTCCGACTCTAGGGGCCGGTGCTCATCTCCGTTTTAAAGCCGAAGAGCCAGCGCTTGTCCGAGGACATCTCTGTGGTCTTGTGGCCGGCATGACTAGACGCCAAAGGCGCACGGAATGCTGTTACCTTCCCACCGTAGTGGTCCCTATTTTTCTACTTGCATTTTTAGGTGCTTTCGAACTGCTAGGTTGGCAGAAGCTGGGACAAGTAACAGGCACTCACTCTGTTACGCGGCACTTGGGATTCGACCTGCCAAACTGCCGACCATCTGATCGACAAGCTCAGTGTCCTAACCCACTGAGCCATCGCGTCCCTTCTGCTTATGTTACCTGCATCTAAAATGGGAGGGGTCTGCACATTCAGGCTCTTCTGTGCACCAAATTATGTCATTAGCAGACACAGGCCTAGTGCAATTGGGGCTGGATTCAGCCAGAATGTAAGGCTTTCCCAGCCCTGTGGAGGCCAGCAATGCAATACCAGGAAATGCTAAGCATACGTTTCAATTCTCCAATCAAAGGTGTTTTAGTTGAATTGTATGTATTAATATTAGTAATATTGTCACATGTCATTTTGCTGCAGAGACCCTTTGTTCTGGTCCTGTATATTGATTGAAATGATGATAATTATAATAAGGTTGGATTATGGTGATTACCGTTGTGTTACCAGTGTGCTGCTGTAACCTGTGGTATTTTATAGTTATTGTTTAATAATAGCATCATAGCAAGTTCCTCCAGGTGTCATATAACTAAACACTCCATTTGTAAACGGAATTAAAATCCACACTACAAGCAGTTGCATGAAAGAGTCAAGGCTGCAGTTTTGGCAACCTGAAAAATTCCACAGCTCCCTCTTTTGGGCTAAACCAGGGGTAGGCAACCTTGGCTCTTTTATGGCTCGTGGAGTTCAATTCCCAGAATTCCTGAGCCAGCATGGTTGGCTCAGGAATTCTGGGAGTTGAAGTCCACAAGTCATAAAAGAGCCAAGGTTGCCTACCCCTGGACTAAACCAAGTCACAAAACGCAAAGCAAAGTTCATGGTAACTTTCCATCAATGGAACAAGAGATTCCATTCCAACAAGGAGTTTCCACTTGGGGACAGGGATGGCAGAGTCAAAGGAGAATGGGATAAGATCTGTTTTCAGATGACTCAGATTTTTGTGGCCAAATAGATCTGATGGTCCATGAGTCCTGAGTTGAGCTTCATTTGCTTGTGAGATGGACTTGTTAATTTCTGGCAGTGCGGAATGTATAGTCTTTCTGCAGTTACCTTGCGTGTCTGTGTCTTCAATAACAGGATTATCTGTTGCTGATGGAGTTGTGACTGTGCTCATCCTTTAGTTGTTAGATGGCCAACATTGATCATGCCAACCAAAGGTTAGCCATGGCAGGCCCTGAAAAGGAGGAGGTGAGCACCTGGCAATGGAGGTGCTAATCCTTTGCTCCTTTAGAAGCAGACCTGAAACGCCTGGTCTGGCGCCCAGATTCTTCTGAAAACATGAACCTTGGCCTCGCTGAGCCTTGGGGGGGAAGGATCGGGCTAAGAGTCCCTGGTCCCTGGTAAGATCACGTTTGCGTAAGGCTCTTTAAAAGTGCCAGCCAAGATTTATGGAGTGTTGGCACATTAATACACGGCTTTCAAGCATTTTCCCTGCTGGGATCTGTTGGACACCAAGTCCCATGATCCCCGGCCAAAATGGCCATATAAAATCAAGTTGTAATTGCTTGTATGATGTGTGAAGCCATGCATCTTGGCCTTTGGTGTCCATAATGTCCAGCAGAGTGGGCATATTGGTTAAGAATACGGGAGTTGATGTCTAAGGCACCTGGAAGAGATTGAATGGGGTCTTTAAAAATCGCTGAAAACTTCTGAAATTGCCTAACTTGGCAATATTTGGCATTCTCGCTTGGTATCCCATAAAATGTTGGTGTTTGTTATAGTTTCCTTAAAAGTAACAGCAATTTCAGTTTCAATTATCTGGAAGGGTCCTTTCTGCAAGGATGCCAGCTGGCCCTGTGACGCTGCCACGGTGTGTCCTCTGGCAATGAAGTAGAGCAAAGTTCAGTCAACCGATTTTGATTAAATAGGCGTTCCGTAGAGGTCAGTTCGCTAAAATAATACAGGAAGTCCTTGACGTAGGACTCCAATTGAGCCCAAAATTTTTGTTGTTAAATGAGACATCCGTTAAGTGAGTTTTGCCCCGTTTTATGACTTTTCTGGCCACTGTTGTTAAGTGAATCATTACATTTGTTAAATTAGTAACACGGTTGTTAAGAGGATCTGCCTTCCCTATTGACTTGGCTTGTCAGAAGGTCGCAAAAGGGGGATCACGTGACACACACACACACACACACACACACCTGGAACGCTGTGACTGCCATAAATGCAAACTGGTTGCCAAGCATCCCAATTTTGATCACTTGATGCTGCAACAGGCCAAGTGTGAAAAACGGTCATAAGCCACTTTTTCAGTGATGTTGTAACTTTGAACAGTCACTAAGCGAACCGTTGTAAGTCGAGGACTTCCTGTAATTTAAGGACACTTGGGCGGGGGGGGGGGGAAGAGGAATTAAAACTAACTGCCTGAAAACATGTGCAGGAAATCAGAGCATTGCCAATTATCCTGTTTGCAGGAGACTTGCAAAGAGTTTTTACAATATTTCTTGGGTGATTATGTCAAATGTTTCGTGTAACTTTTGTAACAAAGGTTTATTTCAATATTTGTGTATTAGACAAGGAAACTGTATCATAAACAGGAATTTTCTAGTGACTCAGAGTTCCAGGAACCCCATTTATAATTAGATCATTTGTGCAAATAAGAACAAGTTCGAACCGTTACTCATCATGCTATGCATTTTTGCCTCTGCAGATTAATTACATTTTCAAATAGGGGCCCTTGCTTAATCTCTGGCAATACAGAGGATGGAACACATACACACATCTCTGGTTTCCAATTATTTAGAAGTGAATCCTTTTTCAACTGGTATTCTTGAAATATGTATAAAAAGTTGATTTAAATAACATTAACAATCATAACATGTGCGATGTGATCTGAACAAGAAAGACTAGCCTAGTCAAGGATGTCCCTTTACACTTCCCCAAAATGGGCATCTGCTCACGTGAAATCTCCATGGGTTATTTATTTCTGTGAAGGCTACAAAGGCAAAGATTCCTTCAAGTCAAGCTCAATTCCTGGAGACTTGTGGGCTTGCCCTCTTTGGGGATGAGATATAGCCATGGTGGCGAACCTATGGCACGGGTGCCACAAGTGGCACGCAGAGCCCCCTCTGTGGGCACGGGCACCATCACCCCAGTCCTAGGCCTTCCAATGGGTTTTATAAAACCTTTTCGCTTTAGGCCTCCACCGCCGTGTGCAAAAAAAAAAAAGGTTCAATCAATCAATTTCAACTTCTCGCAGGAAAAAAAAAGATCTCGTAAAGTTGGAATTGATGATTGAACTTTTTAGTCCCACCCAGTCTGCCGTTACCACCGCAGCCACGCCCACCCAATGGGCCACACACACACCCAATGGGCCATGCCCACCCGGCACCGGACGATACATAAGTGGGTTTTGGGTTGCAGTTTGGGCACTCGGTCTCTAAAAGGTTCGCCATCACTGAGATATAGACTTCTCAGTGTAACCTACTGAAAATCCTGGCCTTTTCTGTTGGTCTCCCACCCAAAGACCTAACCAGGTCTGAGCCCGCTTAGTGTATTTGAACATCTACTGCAATGGTTTAAGTGCAAAGTGCTGCAGCCAAGTCACCCGTTTACAAAGAAGTGCTTTCTTTCCATAGGTCTGTGGTGGCGAACCTATGGCCCGAGTGCCACAGGTGGCACGCAGAGCCCTCTCTGTGGGCATGGGCGCCATCACCCCAGTCCTAGGCCTTCAGCTGGGTTTTATAAAACTTTTTCGCTTTAGGCCTCCGCTGCCGTGTGCAAAAAAAAAGGTCCAATCAATCAATCATTTTCAACTTCTCGCTGGAAAAAAAAAGATCTCGCAAAGTTGGAATCAATTGATTGAACTTTTTAGTCCCACCCAGTCTGCCGTTACCACGGCAGCCACGCCCACCCAATGGGCCACGCCCACCCAATGGGCCACGCCCACCCGGCACACGATGATACATAAGTGGGTTTTGGGTTGCAGTTTGGGCACTTGGTCTCTAAAAGGTTCTCCATCACTGCCATAGGGGTTTGGCTCCCTCTTGTGCTGATGCCCTGGGGGGAGGCAGAGTAGCCTGCCCTGAGTCCTGGCTGGAGACCCAGAAACGGCTCCTGCTCAAGACTCAAAAGGTCTCCTGATTTGTCCTCCGGGAAGTGAGTTCCATGGATATTGGTGGAGCAGAGCAAAAGATCAACACTTTTGGATCTACTGCCATGAGGCTTCTTCTTAAAATTTTAGAACCAATTCAAACATTTGAACGGCCAATATGCCCTACTTTGGAATTGCTTTTAATGAAAGTAGGATTTTTTTAAAAAAAAAATGGGAAGGGTTAGGGAAAAGGCAAAAGTGTGGGAAGACGCAATGTTTTGGGTGGATGGAAATTAGGGGAGACCGAGTCGTGCTGCGTGCCACCTGGAGAGGAGAGGAGAGGAGAGTCACAAAAAGGGAGCCACCTCAGCCCATGTCCCTGCTAGCTCCTCCTTTTAGAAACTGAAAGGAAAGAAGCCCCTCCTCAAAGGACCCCCTCGCAAAGCCTGTGGAGCCTCTGTAAAGAGGGGCATCTGTCTTCCAGGCTGGCCCAGAATCCTCAGGCTGCTTTTCAGGCGGCGCTCTGCTGAGAGAAGATCTTCTCCGCATTGTTTGGTGAGAAAAGCCTGTTGTAATTTGGTGACGATACAAGTCAGGGGCCAACGTGACCTTTCCCCCCTTTGGCTCTTCCAGGATGAAGTCATTGCTGCTTCCGAAAAAGTAACCGTGAAGCTCGAGGACTTGGCCCAATGGGCCCAGACAGATATCTCCAAGTGGAAACGTGGCGTCCGGGATGAAGCCTTCACACCTCCAGAACTGAGCAAAGATGGCCAGAGGGAAGCCCTAGGAAGGTTCCGGCAATCCACACACAACAGTGGCCTCAATTTCAAGGATATTTTAAAGGAAAAGGCCGACTTGGGTGAGTGCTCCTTTGGTTCTTGTGTAAGATGGCTTCTGTGATTACTGAGAGGATCAGTTTTCTTGGGCTTTCCTTGACTGAAGGGAGAACGGATGTGGTGGCAGAGATTCAGGGAATCTGGTAAGGACTTCTAAGGTGATGGTAAAATGAAGGAACATTCAAGTGTCTGCTGGGCTACAGAAGGTGAAGCATATTGAAAGTTCCCCAGAGGCAAGGATAATGTGTGAATGATATTTGAGTAGAATAAATGCATAGGAATCAATGCAAACTGCCAGAATTTAGAAGGAGGGCCACTGTTTACTCTAGGCCATTGTAGGGACCTCTGCTGCCTTCCCTATAGGTCTTGTGTAAGGCGGTCAAGAAAGGGTTTTTTTTCTTGTGTGTGACTTTCATTGGGCCCTCTTACAAATTTCAGTGGAGCTTTCTGATGGACTAAGCATTTTGCTTCTGTCTTTGTAAAGTCTGAAGCTTAATAGGGTTGCTTGCTCCTTGGTCATTTTGTTTCCCATTGGCTGAACCCATGAAAGATTCCCTTTCTGGGTTTGGAAGTCCTGAGGCTGGCTCAGCCTCTCTCTCTCTCTGGCATCTGCACCAATCCTGCCACCATCTAAGCTGGTGAGCCTCACTCAGATCAAAACACTCTTAGAGGCCTGGATGTTAAACATTGTCCACCTTCGTGTTAGTTAGAAGGTTACAGGGATCACATCCCCAGCTGTCCTGTTAATGCTTTCCATGTTTTAGTTATTTTTCTAGCTGTTGGGCTTCTCAGAGACAGAGCCTTTTTAAAGACAGTCTTCTGTTTTGTAATCTTCTGATAGCAGGTACCTAAACAGAAACTAGCAAGTTTACCCAGAAATCAAAATAATTAAAACAGATCTTCAGAGACTTCTTTACAAAATCTCCTCTTTGTATATTTTGCCCAACAATTCAAGTGACACAATCAATACATAATCCAAAGGGTTTGATTCATCATTAAGGAAATCATGTTGTCTGGCAGGGCCATGTAATCCTGTATCCTGCCAGATTGTATAAGTTGAAGTTTTTCCAATAGAGACACAGACATGTCTTCCTTTCAGGAAATGTAATTTTATGCTCTGTTCTGGGATGTGAAACCCCCAAATGCCCAGAACTCTGCAAGTTTCCAAGCTCCATGCAGAAGCCCTATGAAAGTTCTGACCAGGGCTGGTGGCCTTGGCTTATCATGGTTTCTTCATTTAAAGCTTCAGGGGGGAAAGGTTGACCTCCTTATTTTCTGGAGGTATGTATGGACATAATCTTTTACCTTTGTTGCACGGCTGGTGGGTCTTGTGACCCTTTGGACTTTCTATCTCACCCTTAAGTGAACAGAAGTAGACTTTTTCCTTCTGGGAAAGCCTCTCTGCTGGCAAAGTTGGGTTTTTATTTCAATCAGAAGACGGGGGTTCCGAAGGTGGTGGAAGATTGGGGAAGATTTCTGATGTCTGGCAGGGCAGACATTTTACTTTTTTATCACATTTATCTTTCTTTTTAAAAAAAACAACACCATTTTCTTTGATTTACAAGTATGGTTTAGATATTAGTCTTTTTAAAAGATCCTGATGATATTTTGGTACTAGTAACTAGAGTATTTAAAAAGTTTCTGATCTGATTGTGGATAAAATGTTAGACTACATTAGCAGAGATTGTTTATTCAGATTTTTCACAACCATTATTTGTGAAAGACTCGTGTAATCCTCAATTTTTCCCTGGTAAAACAGACCAGTAGTCTTTGAGAAGGAATCCAAATTGACACAATGCCAGTGTGCAAGCAGAGTCCAACTTGGCTCGCCTCGTGCAGGCGGGTCAGTGGGCCAGATGTGTAGCTTGTAGTTATTGCTAAGCCCAGGATGACTGTGAGTTATTCTTTACACATCTCGTTGTGTCACATGATGCGAGTGTAATTCTTGCTTGTTTGGGATTGGGAGGTTTATGGGTCAGTGTGTCAATTTTGTGTGTTAGCCTAGGAAACAACTTTATTTTGTTATCCCAGGATTAAGGTATAATGTAGTGTGTGAGCCAGCAATAGTGTCTGAGGCCAAAATGACAGGGAAAAGCTTTCCCCAGAATCCCCATAATAAAACTATCTCTTCCACAATATTTGACAACATGAAGCTGACTAAATAGATCAGCCCTGCTCGGAAGCCAGGCTATAAAAATGATCCCTGTAACAAACCACTAGAGAAAATGAGGGCCTGCTTCACATCTCCCCTCTGTTGCTGTGCAACTCGTGCTGGACTCATCCTGGCCAAGGAAAACAATATCTTTTGAGGGATGCTGGGATCAGGGAATTGGGCTGGCCCTGGAAAGAGAAAGGAACCGGATGGGTCAACTTCTGGTTAGGTTCCAGGCCATGGACCTCCATCTGGTTCTGCCAGGTTCAGTTCAGCTGAGAAGGATTTTACGGAAGTAACATTACAGAAGTAAATCCCAAAGCTGCAAAGGCAGCTGAAGGTAAATGCTCTGTTGAGACGGTTGGGTGCAAATGGCAAGCTGATGTGATAAAGTCGGTCAAGTCCCCGGGAATGCTAATGTTATTCTTGATGATCTGCCCACTGGTTAAGACTGATGGGCTGCCGAAGCCACTGGCAGCCCTTTGCTCTCTGCAGTCCTCAGAGGAGCTCGGCAGAAGAAGAGCCCAGGACGGTTGAGGACCATGGGACTCCGTTCCTCTCCAGGAGGAAAGTCCAAGGTGGGGCTAGTCAGCAGGAGAGCAGCGGTTGCAGCCATCGCTTGATTTATATCAGGAATACTGTTTCTTTTAGATGCTTATCAAAATAACAGAAGTTCAGCCTTACCGTTTAGATAATAATAGAACTGGTTGTGGAATGTGTTATTCACATTAAGCATGTAAACCTGTTTTTCAAGACAAATTCATTTGATTAGATCATTTATTTGCAGGACCTCTGGTGGTTTTATATTTCTTGATCCTCCTCTACCACCTCCTCTTCCTCCTTCAGAATTGTGATATTTTTAGCGTAGGTTGACTTGCATACCCATCTCTGGTAAATCAGAATAGCTGAATGAAGGTTTATTTATTTTACAGATTTTGAGCATCTGTGTGATATATAAGCAAGCCCACTGAACGTAGGAGAATGCATATCTTCATTCACGTATTCATTCATTGGTCTACCTATTCTTCAAGAAAAGAAATCAAATTATTTTATAAAACTTCTTACGGAGTTCCTTTAAATGAAGTATGAAAGCTGTTTTTAGGTTTTATTGCCCCATAAAGATGTCATTATAGTGGCACTCTGGTTATATGCATTGAGTTGGTGTTTAAGCAAGAAAATATGTTTCTACAGGTTGATTTTTTTATTGAAACCCTTTGAGACATACAGTAGAAAGTGTCATAGGATAAGGTTATTAAAACAGAATTCCCAAGTTTGCAGTGAGTTTATTGTCAGTTACACAGCCACAAACTCTCTTGAGGACCTGCAGTTATAAATGGCTTCATCTCCAAATGTGCCATTGGAAAAAGATAAAAAAGACTGAACAAACAGAGCTGGGCTTGCATGGAAATAAGCAGAAGGAAGGATTTACAATTAGTAGAGGGCACTCCATTTATTGGGGCTGCTGCCCCTCTTCTTTGTTTCTTATCAAGGTGCTCTGGCTTTATTGCATGAATCATCTGGAAATTGTGGCGACTTTACACATCACACTCACTCTTGCATAAAAACAGAATGAGTTTATGCAGTGTGTAAGACGCGGTGGCTCAGTGGGTTAGGACGCTGAGCTTGTCGATCAAATGGTCGGCAGTTTGGCAGGTTGCATTCCGAGTGCCGTGTAGCAGAGTGAGCATCTGTTACTTGTCCCAGCTTCTGCCAACCTAGCAGTTCAAAAGCATGTAAAAATGCAAGTAGAAAAATAGGGACCACTCCGGTGGGAAGGTAACAGTGTTCCGTGCGCCTTTGGCGTCTAGTCATGCCGGCCACATGACCATGGAGACGTCCTCAGACAAGCGCTGGCTCTTCAGCTTTGAAACGGAGATGAGCACCGGCCCCTAGAGTCGGAAACAACTAGCATGCATGTGCGGGGGAACCTTTACCTTTACCTTTAAGACATAAACAGTTGTTTATAAACTACTCACAATTCCAAATCTTGCTTGTTTCCCCCCGGGTTATAATGTTGCATGAATCTAGCAACACTGCATCTTTTGGGCTGAGATTTAGGCCAGGTCAGGGGCTAAACTGATGGCTGAGTCTGGTTTTAGGCAATGAATGCATGAAGTTTTCTGTGGAAGCTGCAACTTCTTTTTCCTGAGGTTTTCCTGGACTCTTTGCATAAACAACCACCAGCGCTGACTGGCCAGCCCATCTGTGGTTTGCAGAGTGGAAAGAAATGAGGAAATTGATATAGTGACAGAGCAGGCAACCTGTGCCTCCTCAAACAGGGTGAAATTCCAGTCCATGCCAACCAGTCCCATCAATGGTGAGGGCAGGGGACATCTGCCCACCAACAACCTTTGAAGGGCATATCTTGCTTAGTGTCCTGTGACACTAACCAGCTTTGCTCCCACCCTTGCTTTTTGGGGTCTTCCATAATTTGCTTGCCAATTTGTGCTTGCTGGATTTGACGTGGGAAAATCAATTAAATGGGGGAAGAGATTACTCAAGTTGCCATACTGAATTATGGTTTGTTTCTCCTGTTCAATAAGCCCACGAGATTATCGAGGTGGTTAGGAACACTTCACTCAGTTAGAATCTCTCTCTCTCTCTCTTTCTCTTCTCTCTCTCTCTCTCTCTCTCTCTCTCTCTCTCTCTCTCTCTCTCTCTCTCTCTCTCTCTCTCTGTGTGTGTGTGTGTGTGTGTGTGTGTGTGTGAAGGATGGAGAAGTTGGAGAGGGGGGTGTCATGCCTTGAACTGCACGCAAAACATTAGAAAGTAGAAAGTTGTCTTTTATTTAGCATGATAAGAACAAGACACATTTTTTTGTGGATGATGAATGTCTGCAATGAGTATGACCATCACAAATTACAACACACATGGTCTGTCTTTCATCCTGTGAGCATAAATGATTACTTTGTGGCATAGATTGTTTCATAGTTTCTTTCATTAAAATGTGAAATATGAATTAAATATGAATGCTTGGAGCATACTATCTTTGGTGAAGTCATCTGAAAAAGGTTGGCTGTGCTGGTGGTGTTATCCCCCTCCCCCTTGAGTAACAAATTTAAGCTGATTTTCTAGGTATATCTTGTATGTGATCCCAAAGGTGCTTTTTCACGAGGCAACTAGACTTCCCCCCACATCCAGTCAGAGCTGAAGAAGCTTCTTGGATGAGAAGTGAAACATCTTCAAACAAAAACAAGGAAGTCTAGTTGCACCTTTGGGATAACTGTGACCTGGATGACTGAGAATCTCCATAGACATTTTATATGTGAATTGAGAATTCCTAGGTAATCTAAACTCAACAGAGACAAAAGGAACATAGCCAAGAACATGTTGCTGAGAGTCTAACAAATCTGTTGCATGTTGGTCTTCCATAGCCAGGGTAAAAATCTCAAGCTAGTAGTTTTGTTAGTTTTTTAACTTTTATTAATGTGTACGCTGAGATGTTGCACTTGTTTAATTGCTTAATTGGTTAGAAGCAGAGCTGCTAAATATATCTAATAGTTTAACAAGCTGACTGCCCTTTATTTGGTAAATCAGAGGCCACTTCTTTAATTGCATTTTTCACATTCCAGGTAAATGATGCTTGTACATGTTTGTTTTATTTGTCACATATTTGGTGGCCAATGCATGGATCTGCATTAATACAGTCATTATTTTGAGCCAAGTATGTGCCGGTATTGTTGTGGGTGGAGGTGATCTGTATAGGGCCATGAAGGGTCTCCAATAAAGATGTCCAAATTGACCCTTTCTTCTGGTTGGATGGTGTTTCTTCAGCCAAGAACCAATTGATTCACCTCCATTTGAGTTTGAGTATAGGTTTGCTACAATCTGAGACTCTAGCAAAGTCCTGGATTGTGTGAAGAGCCGTACTCGTATTCAAGAAAATGCAAGTCAGGTTTCCCTTCAAATCTTAAAAATTGTGGACTTGTAAAATCCTCCTGTTATCTGGGCAGGCACTGGCTCAGGGACTCCATCCAGCCCAACTCTCAGTGTTTCCCTTTCCCAGCAGGTCCGTGAGCATATTTGGAGCCAGAAATACTGGCATTTATTTTTCCTCCTGTTGTCTCTAGGACTTATCACTGATTATTTTATTTCTACTTTATCACATTCCTTTGTCAGCCTAAATGTTGTGGTTTAATTCAATACACTGATTTTCTGCTCAGCTGAATGTCTCCCATGGAGCCCAGCAATTCGTCTGAATGAGTCAATGGCAACTCATCCATTTTAAAATCACTTTTTCTCCTCCTCCCATTTAGCACCAACCCCCAAAGCCTTTTTTGTTGTTACTCTTATTAAAGTCCACCTAGGTCTTAGGGAGTCTTTCATCTGCTGTTTTGGAAAGTGCCAAGTAAAAGAGAGGACTAATTATAATAGTAATAATAATTATTGCTTTCATTTGTAAGCTGCATACATTCATTGTTTTTGGCTGAAGTGGCATAAAACTATTGGTAATAAAATAAATGAATGCATGTTTCTGTTGCGCCTGGCATCTTATCTAGGTTTTTGGGGTTCCAGTTTAAACGTTTTCCTGTTTCTCCAGTATTATTTCTTTTTGTCTCATTCTGGTGCTAAAGAGCTAAGAGCTGCAAGCCCATTCAGGTGTGGATGGGTCATTCAGCACAACTGTACAGCATAGGAAAGAGTCAGCATCAGCATCAGAATCAGAATAAGAATAACAGAGTTGGAAGGGACCTTTTAGGTCATCTAGTCCAACCCCCCACCCAAGCAGGAGACCCTACATCATTTCTGACAGATGACAGTCCAGTCTCTTCTTGAAAGCTTCCAGTAATGGAGCTCCCACAACATCTGAAGGCAAACTGTTCCATTGGTTGATTGTTCTCACTGTTAGAAAAATTCTCCTTATTTCTAGGCTGAATCTCTCCAGTGGTGGGATTCAAACATGTGAACAACCAGTTCTCTGTGTGGATGCCGCTTCCAGAAGTCCATTCTGAGCCTGGTCCACAAAAGATTAGCTACCAGTTCTGCGAAGTGGTGCAAACCAGCTGTATCCCACCACTGAATCTCTCTTTGGTCAATTTCCATCCATTATTCCTTATCTGGCCTTCGGGTGCTTTGGAAAATAGGTTGACCCATTCCTCTCTGTGACAGCCCTTCAAATATTGGAACACTGCTATCAGGTCTCTCCTGGTCCTTCTCTTCATTAGCCATGCCCAGTTCCTGTAGCCGTTCCTCATATGTTTTTTGTATCCAGTCCCCTAATCATCTATGTTGCTCTTCTCTGCACTTTTTCTAGCATCTCAACACCTTTTTTATAGCGTGGAGACCAAAACTGGTTGCAATATTCTAGGTGTGGTCTTACTAAGGCTTTATAGAGTAGTATTAGTACCTCACATGATCTTGATTGAATCACTGTGTTAATGCAGTTTAGGATTGCATTGGCTTTTTTGGCTGCCACTGCACACTGTTGGCTCATATTTAATTGCTTGTCCACTAAGACTTCAAGATCCCTGTCACGGTGACTGCAATATATGTGTACTATGTGTGTACTTTTAGTTTTTCTTGCCTAAGTGTAAGACTTTACTTTTCTCCACATTGAATTTAATTTTGTTAGATAGGGCCCAGTGTTCATGTCTGTCAAGATCCATCTGTATCTTGAGCCTATTATCTAGGTCCGTGGTGGCGAACCTATGGCACGCATGCCACAGGTGGCATGCAGAGCCCTCTCTGTGGGCACACGTGCCATCGCCCCAGTCCTAGGCCTTCAGCTGGGTTTTATAAAACCTTTTCGCGTTAGGCCCCCACCGCCGTGTGCAAAAAAAAAGGTTCAATCAATCAATAAATTTCAACTTCTTGTGGGGGAAAAAAAAGATCTCGCAAAGTTGGAATTGGTTAATTGAACTTTTCAGTCCCACCCAATCTGCGTTACCACAGCAGCCACACCCACCCCAATGGGCCATGCCCACCCAATTGGACATGCCCACCCAATGGGCCACACCCACCCGGCACCCAACGATACATAAGTGGGTTTTGGGTTGCAGTTTGGGCACTCTTTCTCTAAAAGGTTTGCCATCACTGATCTAGGTTGTTGGCTATTCCTGCCAGCTTAGTATCATCTGCAAATTTGATCCCTTCTATTCCTTCATCTAAGTCGTTTATGAAGATGTTGAAGAGTACTGGGCCTAGAACAGAACCTTGTGGTACCCCACTGCTTCCTTCCTTCCATCCATGTAGATGTGGTACCATTAAGGACTACTCACTGAGTACAATTTGTCAGCCAGTTAAAAATCCATCTAATGGTGATACTGTCTATCCCATTTTTTTTAGTTTTCCAAGAAATAGGTTGTGGTCTACTTTGTCAAATCCCCTGCTGAAATCTAGGTATACTATGTCCACAGCATTTCTCTGATCTACAATTTAATCACCTGGTCAAAGAAAGAAATACGATTGGTTTGGCATGATCTGTTTTTAACAAACCCGTGCTGGCTTCTAGTTATTATTTTGTTTCTAGATGTTCGCAGATCTGTTTTTAATGACCTTTTCCAGTATCTTTCCATGTTCTGATTGGTCTGTAGTTTCCTGGGTCTGTTTTTTCTTTCCTCCTTTTTTGAAGATGGGAACCACATCAGCTCTTTTCCAATCCTCTGGTAGTTCCCCAGTGCTCCAAGATATTTTTTTCCCAAACACGCTTGGGATCCAGGATTCCCCTTGTCCAGATGTCTCAGAATGTCCTCCAAGGAATTGTCCAGAGCACTCCCAGACATCTGAATAAGGCAAAATCCACTTCTTTATACTTTGGGGTCCAAGGAAAAAAATTGGGAATAACAATTGTGTTAAGTTGCCACATCAGTAGTTGTGGAACCCCTTAGAAGTTTTGTGAATTGTTGTTTTTTCTCTTTTGGTCATTGTCTTTGCAAAATTGGGTATAAGATTATTACGCTGCATCTTGCTGAGTCTCTGCTGTTGGGCCATTTTTTCTTTGTATGCTTTCTGCCCCGTGAAATGTTGAGAAGTTCTAGATCCTGTCACAACAGGACTGGTTTGTATTAATCTCTGTAAGGGGGAAAGACCTTGGGAGTTGGGGCAAAGAGATACTGACTAGGGAACAATCAGCAATCAAGAGAAAATCCAGACCACAGCTATATAATGGACAAAGCAAGAGGCTCAGAAGGACTCCTCTTCAAGTTCTCAGGCTGTAAAGATGACAGAGGGAGAATTATATTTTCAGACTTGCAAGATTTTGTTAATGGAGATTTACAGTAAACTAGAATTAATTTATCTGGTCATTTTTCCTGTCTGGGCTACTGGTAAGAGTGACAATATCTTCCAGAGAGATTTAACTTTAAAAGATATATGCATGCATAAACGCACATATGTGAGTGCATGTACACACAAAAGCACACTAAACCTCTGCTGATTCCAGAAATGTAAAAAGAAATCTGAACAAGTTATTTTGACTTCTAGTCAACTGGGATTCTGCTTTCAGTCCTAGTAGCTGCTGACCCAAGCAGGCTGGTGTACAACAGCCACCTTTTCCTCATAATTCTGGGTTGCAGCTCTTGAAATGGACCCACTTGCCAGAAAGAATTTCCTTTTCTCTTGTAATATATTGCATATCATGATTAGTTTCTCATTTCTCACATTTGGGCTTCTGTCAAGTTTTTTTTTTAATCTTGATAAATTCACAAGACATATCTATTTTGGAGCATGTATATATTTTTCAGTGTTAAGTATAGTTTAAAGAAGCACTTTTCTCTGCTCTAATGTGTTTCTGTGCATTATTTTCATATATACATTTTTGTACCCATATTCTTCGAATTGCACTGAAAAATTCATAAAAATGTGCATTTTAATTTTGATTCACAGATGCAAATTTAAAATGGAGATTTAGATTCATTTGCATTTTACATGTGAAATGAAATAATTTCTCTGCCTCTTTATGGTGAGTCTCCAGAATCTGCTCTAGATCAAAGAGATGTGAGTTGAATAGGTACCTTGGAGAAAAGAAAGTTCCGGCTAGAACAATCACTATAATCCCTTCCTCCCTCCCTCCCTCCCTCCCTCCCTCCCTCCCTCCCTCCCTCCCTTCCTTCCTTCCTTCCTTCCTTCCTCCTTTCCTTCTTTCCTTCCTCCCTCCCTTCCTTCTGCTACCCACTCCTGCAATTCTTGTAATGAGCAGAGAGGCAATATTTGCAATACATGCCTTGCCTTACTTCCTTTTCTGGCTTCTTCTATCCTGCAAGTTGGCCCATATCCTAACCTATCAGAGTGCTGGATTAACCCAGGCTGATGTACAGGGATCCTCCCCAGAATGTGATGTCCTAGTCGGCACAGGTTCCTACACATCTGTATATTTTGATTTATCAGTGAATTTCATTTATGTCATTGTGTAAACCTTGCCTTATGGAGATTTCCAGTAGTAAATAGTCTTACTGTGATTTCTGACACTGATAAATTGTTACATCCAAGAATGGAATTTTCAGATTCTTATCTGAGCCATCAGCAATATCATTTTGGCTGCAGTCTTATTCTCCTGTTCTTGGAAGCAAGGCCTTTTGGAGTGAAACAGAAACTAACATGGGAAAGAATGTAGTTCCCTACATTTGATGAATATCAGTTTCTCCTCTTAAACATCTATCTATATTTCATTATTGTCTGATGTTTGCCAGCCTGGAAGCAGCTGAGAGGCAGAGTGTTAGATGGGGCTTGAGGAACATCTCTGCACCTGCTGGGAAAGGATTCTGATGGCCACCTTCATGGGACTGTCCTCAACTTCCCAATGAGGAGATAGAGACAGATGATTGAAACAGTGCACTGTGCAGTTAGCTGGGAGCCTGTACACAAATGGATCGTTAACAGGAGGGCAGCATGAAATCTCCAATGAAGGATCACCAGTAAAATAGCCTACATTGGAACCAATGGCCAGTTTCTCGGCAGTATCACAATCTCTGGGAAAGTTTAAAATGTGAAGATGTGGGAGAGAAAAAATGGATTGGCCACATGTATAAATGGTAGAAGTTGATTTTTAGCCACAACGTGGAAAAGTATTGAAAAATATTGATCTGTATCCCAAAGGTGCTTTTCAAAAGGCAATTGGACTTTCTTTTTCCTTGAAGATGTTTCACTTCTCATCCAAGAAGCTTCTTCAGTTCTTGGATGAAAAGTGAAATGTCTTCAGGGAAAAACAAAGTCTGGTTGCCTTTTGAAAAAGCACCTTTGGGACAACCATGATCTGGATGACTATGGAGAATCTCCATAAACATTTATCTCTATCTAGAAATACAGTTGTCACTTTATTGTAAAGTGTATGAACTTGGAAGGATAGTGTATATTTTTTTTATTAAATTTATATGCTCACCTATCTCAAGTACATGACTCTGGGCTGTTAGCAATAACTGAAAAGAGAATAACAACAGCATAACAAAAATTATAAATAACATAACTAGCAGTAGAGAAAAACAATCCACAACAATACTAATAATCAATCATAACAGTTAACACAATCAAGAAACAGCCTCACCCACACCGTCAGGGCCCACGAGTGCAAGGATGAAGCCTTTGGGGCATTGAGATAATTCTTGACATATCCTTAATGTTACTTAACTGGAAAGGCAGTGAGGGTCTAGCAATGCCAATGCTAGAAAACCATCCAAATGATCAGCAAGAGGATGGAGTGTCATTTTCCATGTGTCCTCTGATGTCCTCCTTTGAATGTTGCTGGTGAAAGCAACAGAAAGGTGGCTTGGGCTGTGCATTGGTTGATTTCCTTCAGCATTTAATTTAGTGCTGCACTATCTTTTCACACTCTATTAGCCTTGGTGGCACAGTGGTTAGAATGCGGTACTGCAGGCTACTTCTGCTGATTGCCGGCTGCCAGCAGTTCGATCCTCACTGACTCAAGGTTGACTCAGCCTTCCATCCTTCCGAGGTGGGTAAAATGAGGAACCCAACTGTTGGGAGACAATATGCTAAAGAGGGCAGTAAAGCACTGTGAAGTGGTATATAAATCTAAGTGCTATTGCTATTACCATTACTGAAAAAGAGAACAGGAAAAACCTGAATTTTTCAGTCATTATTTTCCTTCAAATACCAATTAACATGTTTGAAATAAAAACATGTTTTGGAATTTTTACAGAAACCCTTGTAGGAGGAGAGCTGTATTAGTCTATGGAAGCCAAAATCGGGGGAGTCTTGAACACTAACAGATTTTATTCAAAGGCATCTGTTTTCGTGAATGACAGCTCATTTCACCAGAAGCGTGCATTTATAGAAAAGCAGTAGGCTTTTTCAATTACTAGGGTTTTTTGTAGAACTCTTTGTCAAGAACAGATTGAAGCACATAGGAGAAGAGGGGTTAGCGATATACTGAAGTCTTGAGCAAGATTTGAGTTGTGCATTGTTCTGTCTCAAGCAAAGGGGGCTACTATTGCTTGATACAGGCAGATAAACTCCACGGAAAGGGTTTCATGCAGATTACTTTAATTCATCAGGCATCCTCTAAACATTAACTCACAGTTACTGGAGAGATTCTTCTGAAGCACATTTCATAATCTGATCCCAACATGTACGTGAAAAGAGGTAGTATTTCCCATATTGAAGGAGCAAACAGCTCCCATGGCTGGAATTCATAAAAACCCCGTTGGCCTGCACGTAGCCAGTAATCCCAGGTAGCCAATCAGAAGTCCCTCCCAATGGCCAATCCCGGAACACAGATGTGACCAAGCAACTTAAAACTACATTACTCAAAAGGCTATCCCTTAAGGGGACAGTTCTTAATTCTTAAAATAGCTATTTACTCTGACCAGCACATGCATGATACGGATGAAATGAATACAGTTGTGCGCAGGAAAAGAAAGATCTTGGGAGGTAGAAGAGAATAGGAAGTAATGTTGACTGAGCCTCACCCTCAAGTGGTCAAGCTCGAGAGTGGAACAGCAGAAATGATAATTCCTCAAAGCAAGCGCACCAGCCGTAAAACAATGCCTCATGTTCCAAGATGCTCAGCCTCTCTACAGTAACTTCAGTCTGCCTGGGCCATGAGGTTCAGGCTCTGCAGCAGAAGAAACACAGAACGTGGAGAGATGGGCTTCTGGGGGGGGAGACCCCCTCTTCTGTGCAAGACTGCAGGCTCATCTTGGATAAGGACCTTACAGGGGACTGCAGATGGTGAGATGGTGTTAGAGACCTCTGGCTCTTATCTGAGCACACTTTTCTGCTGACATCCAAAGAGCTGCTGTGGCTTAACTGAAGGACTTGTGCTTGGCTAGGGGAAGCGGTTGATTTTAACCCCTTCCTTTTAACAGCAGACCATTGGCATATCAAGAACTGCTTTTTCCATCCCATTAAGACTTGCATAAGGGTTGTGTGGAAAGACCTGCATGGTGTCCCTAGCACATTTCCATTATCCTGTGTTGCATGTGTTGGTTCCAATGCCTCTAGGAGCCCGAGTAGGTGTTTAAACTCCCCATGACCTCTTGGGGATCTCAAATGGCATTATTCCTGGCACTAAAGGCACATTAAAGTGATGGTTTGTCCCATTCCTGCTGATAGGCCAGCAACTCTAGGGCAGATGGACATCGGGGGGGACCACATGTCTGGAAAAGTGCCAAGACCCTCTTAAATCTGGAACATTAATTTGCCAAATACCTTTCCTTGTGTAGAATTGATTCAGCTTTTAAAAGGGGGGGATTTAGAGTGGGGGCAAATCTTGGTCTGGTTCCCTGCAGAGCATCAGTTGTCTGGTTTTATTAGAAGGACTGTAGTCATTTGTTTGTTAAACACAGGCACTATAAATACTTTATTCTGCAGTGTGAGCATAGTTTCATATTTATACTAGCATCTGGCCTAGGGAACCGAATCCTCCATTCTTTAAATAGCTTCGCTCAAATGCTTAAATACTTTCGGAGCAGAACATTGCCCTGCAGCCATATACCTTGTTTACATATTTGGAGAACAAGGCGGGAAGAAAACTGGATCTTTCTCCAGAATGGCGATGCAGAATGTGGCAAGGAGGGCAGAGGTTTTTAAATTAAAAAAAGAACACTCGTTAAGCTGAGAGGGATGCTTTGAACTTTCCTTTTATTTATTCCATTTATGACTTTCAGGGTAGGTATTTCATCGCCATAAATACTTTGTTTCAGGGAAGGAAGAAGGAAATTCTTGCAATAAACAAAGAGCAGAAATGCAAACCATCAGGTGCTTTCCCTCGGCCAATGGGGGAAGAGGAGGAGGAGGAGGAGGAGAAAGGTCCACTTTGCCATTCATTCAGAGGAAGAAGCAGCAGGGCTGCATGAAAGAAGCCTTAACATAATACAGTAAATGGATAAACAGGAGAAACGGGCAGTGGCTAATGATTAGTTGTTTCGGTCCCGAAGAACATTCTTTCTTTTCTTTTCTTTTTTAAATGCACCTTTTCTGATACTCACAGCTTTCAGGTAATGTTTTGGCATCCCCAACCTGTTCAGAAACTCTAGTCTACGTCAAGACTTTTCCCAGCTGAATCAGCCTCTTTCCATCAGCCCCTTGAAGCTGTGATCCAGTGCTGATGCATGCCATGTTGCAGAAGGTTAAACTAAACTGTTAACAGCCTCAGTTGTTTTGCGATTTTTTTAGTTAAACGGTTAACTCATTAACTTAGCGATGAGGGTATCTTTTAAACTGAACTGTTTAAATTTTAATTTTAAATTACAATCAAATTTTAATCAGGATTGACCTTGATCTAAAAGATGTTTGTTGGCAGCATAAGCTCTAGGACAGGCATGTCAAGCTCACGACGTCACGGGACATTCCGCAACGTATCGCGACTTTTCCCCCATTGGTTGGCAATGGGGTGGGCGTGGTTTTTGCATGACGCATCCAGCCCACAGGCCAGCAGTTTGACATGCCTGCTCTAGGAGGCCCCAGGTGGTGGGCAAGGAGTTGTGGTTGAAGATCAAGGGTCTGTACAAACAGGCGGTCCAGGGGCAAGGCACAGAGAGCTGAATTAGCGCAAGGACCACACCAATGATGGGCCTACCCAAAAACATGGTAAGAAAGATTCAAAGCTAAAGTAAATGTGCCCAGTTGGGAACATGGCCAAACAGTAGAGTAGTAAATTGCAGTTATTTTTTTTTATTAAAAAGTTTTACAAAAACAAGATTTTACAATATATCCCCAAATCCCCCCCACCCCAAACCCGCCCACTTTCCCCCCCCCCACTTCCCAGAGCTAAATACAGGATTATAGTTATAATAATCATATTCTAAATAAAAATTATGCATAATATACAATTAACCAAATTCATAATGTGCTTTAACTCCCCTTTAACATAACTACATACAAAGTACCAATAACAATATCCCTCTAAAATCTACTCAAATACAGGCATGACATCGCTCAAGTTGGTATTTTTCTATTTTACAGCTCCTGTTGTCTATATCTGCTATTCTGTAGACATTTAGATCTGAGATGTCTCTTGCCTGATTCTGCTTCGTGACCCTCATCTTGTGTTGTCAGCTGAGCTAATAGTTTCCCTTTCAACATGCTATCATTTTAATTTGTCTAAACAATTTAAATTAATAAAATATGAAAGGTTTTTTAATGGAAACATTTTCCAAAGAGAGGAAGGCCCTTCTTCACATTATCATTTTCCCATCTGGGGATATTTTCATTGTTGGTTGCGTTGTTAGTTCAGTTCAGTAAGGACTTCTGAAATTAAACAGGGGACAGCCTCAACCATTCAACAGGTGGAGGGAGGCCATTCAATAAGAGAGGCAAACCTTGTTATTTCACGATTGCAGCATTCCCTATGCAGGGGCAGTAGTGGAGGAACAAAAGGCCATCTAGAGCAGGGCTTTTCAACTTTTTCACCCATTGTACCACTTTTAGGATATGGCAACATCCGAGTACCACCAGTTGCCTAGCAAGGTGTCAAAAACTTGATGACCAAAAAAAAAGGAAAAAAGTGATGAAGTACAGGTACTCCTCAACTTACAACAGTCCGCTTAGTGACTGTTCGAAGTTACAATGGCACTGGAAAAAGTGCCCCCCCCAAGCCACAGCTGAGCAAGACACCTCCCTGCCCGCCTAGCGGCGCTCTTCCTCCTGTCCGAGGTTTTCATTGTTGTGAGCATTTCTGTTGAGGATTGGCAGAGGGGGTGGGGTGGGGAGGTGTTTGGTTTTTAATCTTTCTGTATGCTGGGTGGTTGCAGCAGGTTTTGGTCACTTCACATGACCCTGGGACACTGTGACCATCATAAATATGAATCAGTTGCCAAGCATCTGAATGTAAATCACAAGGCCCTGGAGATGCTGCAACATTCCAGCTGATCGGCGCTTCTTCTGGGCTCAGCAGAAGCACCAGGATCAGTGCCGAGCTCCAGCTGGAGCTTGGCACTGATCCCAGCGCTTCCCTGAGCCCTGACAGCCCTGAAGAAGCGCTGATCTTGGTGCTTCTGCTGAGCCTTGACAGCCTTGCAGCTCCAGCCACCTTTTGCTCAGGCTTGTGCGGTGCTGCCACCGGTTCAGCTCATTCCCCTCCCCCACTACTACTTTTCTAGGATGGTCGCGTACCACCTGCCAGGTGCCAATGTACCACAGGTGGTACCCGTACCACTGGTTGAAAAGCCCTGATCTAGTCCACCTCTCTGCATTAAAACCAATCAAGCCATCCTTGAGTGGGGGTTGCCCTACCTCTTCTTAACATCCCCCTGAGCTACAACTTCCATAAGCTGGACGCTCCACTGCTGTACCAATCGTTCTGCCACTGCGGGTGTTTGGATACTTTTCCAATATAAAAGGGAGAAATTTCTACAAATCAAATCTGGGAACGGCTGGAGCGAAAGTAGCTGGTCTTTCAATCACCGACTCCGGCTGCATCCTGCCTTCTTCGAACTGCAGATCTCAAGCTTAAGTAGAGTCAAGCCAAGAACCAAAGAAAGGTCTCAAGCAGAGGTCTTCGAACTTGGCCCTTTTATGACTCGTGGACTTCAACTCCCAGAATTCCTCAGCCAGCTTGTCTGGCTGAGGAATTCTGGGAGTTGAAGTCCACGAGTCATAAAAGGGCCAAGTTTGAAGAGCCCCAGTCTGAAGCATTAAATGGGAATAGAGAGTCAGTACTGGTGATGTTTGTCTTTGCTGCCAGGGCTCCATAAGTTTCCCTGAGCTAGTTGAAGCTTTTGGACAGCCCCGAAATGTTCAGGAGATCAATGCATGTCTGTCATAACGCACTTTATCTTCCTGGGCCAAGACTTTCTGTTTCATGTTATCTGAACAGTCCTGGCTCATTTCAGTGCCCTTTCCCAAAGCAGTTCTGTTTTCTTCTAATGGAGGGAAGGAGAAGCAATTTCTGCAAACAAATCCACCCTGCCTTCTTTCTAGGAAAAGAGGACAGTTAATTTGCCTTAGAAAAATGGCTGATATAAAAACAGCTACAATCCCAGAACTCTCTTGTGACTCCCGAGAATGCCGTGTTCTGAGCAGGCATGTCTGCATACTTGATCTGGCAGCAGATAGAGTAATCGTGCCAAATATTTAAAAGTAATCTAGGCAGCTGGAGTTTGGGGGGGTGGGGTTGGGCACATACAGTGCATTGTTCCAAGTATCTGGCTGGGGAAGAAATTATTTAGAAAGCATTTTTTGTCCTTTATATCATTTAGCCTGATAAGACTCTTCACTTGGAGGAGTTGGCTGTTCACAGCCTGTATTTTCATAAATAATATTCACTATGGAGCCCATGCTACAAAGAGCCAGATTCCTCATCTTTGGCATGTGGTACCTTTGTAAGAAGCCCTTGGAAGAATTTCATAGAGCAGAATAATAATAATAATAATAATAATAATAATAATAATAATAATAATAATAATAATAATAATAATAATAATAATAATAATAATAATAATAATAATAATAATAATAATGCTGGAAGGGACCTTGGAGGTCATCTAGTCCAATCCCCTGCTCAAGCAGGAAGCCCTATTCTATTTCAGACAAATGGCTGGCCAGTCTCTTCTTAAAAACTTCCAGTGTTGGAGCATTCACTGTGTCTGGAGGCAGGTTGTTCTCCTTAGTTCTAGGTTGCTTCTCTCCTTGGTTAGTTTCCATCTGTTGTTTCTTGTCCTGCTTTCAGGCACTTTGGAGAATAGCTTGACTCCCTCTTCTTTGGGGCAACCCCTGAGATGTCGAGTTACAAGGCATCATCCTTCCTGTATAACTTAGGATTTCTTGAAAGGAAGCATTTCCTGACATTGAGGGAATTATGATCCTTGCCTACTTATCACCTTGAGAATTATCAGCTCCAAGGGTCTCCTCCATCGCAGGGCACAGCTTTATGCCAGGTCAGCGAGTAGCATTTCTTGGATTGGGGACCCCCACAGCCTCCTGGCAAGAGTTCCTGTCAAGTCGAGGGGGAAGGCATAGAATTTATTTACTTGTTTGTTTTTATTTATTTATTCATCACATTTCTACACTGCCCTTCCCACCTAAGTGACTCTTAACATTTCTGCCCTCAGCTTTCAAGGGCTCCGTTAGAGAGTTTTGGGATGAAGCAATCAGAGCCAAGTTGTTGCAGACCCAAGAGGTCATTGTCCTTCACTTGTCAAGCGTGAGAACTAATTCTGTCAGGGTCAAGGCCAAGGTCAGTTTTTTAGCTTTATAAGTAATATTTAGTGAGAAGTGAATAACAGGATCAGAGTTCGTTTTGTGAATCCATCCACTGAATTGGCTCCTCTAACAGGTTGAATAATCACCATGGTTCAATCTGTCTAGGAGGGAGATTTTCCTGCAAGTAGGGTCCCCGTGGGCTTGGCTAGACAGGTAGAGAGCCTAGCGAATTGCCCAGCAGGGGACGCCATTCTGCAGGGAAGCAAAGGTGTTTTGGGCAATCACCTGGAAGGATGGGACATCCATGGAGGTAGAATGACCTTCCACTTATTCCTATTGCTACTGCTTCCATGAAGGGAGGGGGAAAAAAGACTTGGTTGGGTCATTTTAAATGCCCTGGTTCCCCAAACTTTACGTATTTCAGGAAACAAGGAAAAAAAGTTGAACTAGTCCAGGGGTAGGCAACATTGGCTCTTTTATGACTCGTGAGCTGGCTCAGGAATTCTGGGAGTTGAAGTCCACGAAAGAGCCAACGTTGCCTACCCCTGAACTAGTCCAATCTAGACAAAGGAAACGTTATTTTAGTGTAGATTAAATTTATGTCTGAGAAATAGAGAGATTATTGTGTCTGCTTCAGATGTAATTTCATGCCTAAGAATTTACATTGTAGGAAAACAGGTCTGGATTACATTAGGCAAGGCCTGTTTTACTGTCAGTTTAATTAAATGGAAAATCTGGCAAGGAGAGGGGATATGGCTTTATGGAAGCCCTGCTATTCTGCAGGTGGGAGTAGCGAAAATAGGAGAGCTCTTCCACAGAGTGCCTCATTCAGATGTTTTCCAGAAACAAAAGCGGTCATTCACCCTTGTTTACATGGTCTTGGGGATTTTAACCTGAGGTTGCTCATTTAATCTACAGAATGGTTTGACTCCCAAGTTTTATAAGTCTTGACCCCTGAAAAGGAGATTATTATGAAACAAAGATCCCCCCCCCAAAAAAGAACATTGCTCCTCCCAAGAATGCTCTTTTCCTTCATGGTGCAGGGTGAATGTAAACTGACAGCCACCTTTTCTCATTGCAAATTTTGTGGTCAGGCTCATGAAAATGAACCCTGTCCTGTAATCAAGAACGGTGATTTATCTGTTAGGTGAATTTGGCAACCCTTCCTTTGGCTGTGGTAATTGAGAGAAGCTCTTTGAGTTACTTCAATGAAGACAAGCAGAGGAGGGAAGAGAGGAAAGCCTCCATTTTTTTGTCTCCCCTCCCTTTTGCTTTTCTTCACTGTTAACAATATCTTGTGCTTTTATGTTCCGCAGCATTTCTCCACCCGAGTGAAGGATGGGGATCAGCCGCACTTTCAGATCTTGCTCTTTGCTGCCTCTGACTCAGAAGAGGGACAGAAAGTGAATGCTTCTGTCTTTTAATAGCAGCCATTTTTTTATATAACACTAAATTACATCAAGCAATTTTAGTCTTGTTTACAGAAAGTGTGTGTGTGTGTGTGTGTATGTGTGTGTGAGAGAGAGAGAGAGAATTTTCAGCAAAACTTAAGAACTTGGAGATGACCCAAAAAACAAGCATTTGGGCTGCTGCAGTTCCATTTCCTTAAATTGAAACAAATTGATTCTACCCATATATACCACTTATTGTTCATTATATGGATATCTTTCTGTGTATTAGCTAGTGAATGCAATATTGTGAACATGGAAGTCAAGTTACTGAGAGCGAAAGCAGTGTGTGCCTAGCAAAAATGGAACACACACTTTTATTTTATTGTTTTAAAAACCCCAGTTCCCTCCATCCAGGACTCTCTTGTCAAAATTGCATTGGAAGCTGGGTCACTGAGGTGAAGCAGTTGGTTACCCCTTCCCGCTCTGTCATCAGGTGCTTTCCTTTCACACTGCGTGGAACGAGATCCTTATGCGCTGATCGATTGATTTTACTTCTTATTTCTCCACATGATTTTAATAGTTTTTTCCTTTTCTGTCCTCTTAAAAATTGAACAAGCTCTGAGTCTGAGGTGGAATTGAGCTGTACAAGGCTGCGTACAGGTTTATCAGGGAACAGGACCGGCTGAATTAAATAGAAGTTCCCTTGGAGTGCTAAACAGCAAGCTGTGTGTCTATTACTTGTTTATATTCGCTCCAGTCCTAGAGAACTCTGAGTAGCTTATACAACAATAAAATAGAGAGAACCATAAAACCCCAGAATGAAATACTGAAGAACTCTTCCCCCCTCCATGGCGAACCACTTGGGGCCAAAGGCTCACCCCCTTGATAGACAGAGACTCAAGGCCCAAGGGGGAAGGGGTGAGACTTGTCTTTGCATATTGTGGAATAATTGGGGTGCACACAAGCAGTTGGGCAGAGTGACCATTTGCATTGAGTTTGGGGGTTGACTTCCTCTCTGTAGGCCAACTCCTCCAGAGGCAGCTGGACTCTTGTCACTTTTCTCTTTTAGCCCTTCTTTGTGGGTAGGACCAAGGCTTTAAAACAAAGGTCTGCCATCTTTTAAACTGCAAAAGCCAGGGGTGTTTCTGATCTCCCACATTTTTGCTGCTTCTCATCTTGGCCCGAAGAAAGTGGCCTTCATCCCATTTCCTCCTTTCGTGGTCTCCAACAGCCCTTGCACAAAAGAGATATAGTGTATATATACCTGAACAAAAATCTGAAAATGCCACATATCAAAGTAAATATATTTTTGGGAGGGAGGGGGGGAATGAAATTCTGGCTTGTGAAGATGATTTTCTCCATCCACGGGGCTCTATTGTCCAAGTATTCTCAAAGGTATATATGTGTGTGTGTGGTGGGTGTGACTCCCAAACAACATAGCCCAAAATCCTTCTGAGTTTTGTTTTTTTAAATTGCAGAACTTTGCCAAGGCTGGTCAGAGGAGAACATGGTTGGTCATGTTTGGACACCAGGCAGTAGGAAATAGGCTAAGATGCTGGAGAACTTTCAGGATTGTGTTTCCCCCAGAATTTTTCTTGTATGACATAACAATCTTTTTATAGTGAAAAAGTTCTTTCAAACCACCTTTGAGCAGATTCCAAACTTTTGTTCTGAAAGTACCTTGGAGATGAGAGAGAAACCCACACACAGTGTGGTTATCTATCTTTTTCTTGAACAGCAGGATTTTTTATATATTCATGGCCTTGAAGTATTTTTTCCCCCAAGTATTAAATGCTTTACCAAGAAAGGAGAAACAAGTTCTTAGCTAATGAAATGATTTAGTTTCTGGACAGGGAGGTGAGGTACTTTGTTCAGCTAGCTTATTTTAATTGTTGTATTATTGTTTCCCACTTCACAACAGCAGCATTTTAGATACCTCAAACTTCAAAGCCAAGGAACACGAAAACAGGACATGATCAATATATTTTTTCTGACTTGGTCCATTAATTTTAAAGAAGCTGAATTAATAAAGATCCTTTCTGCCACCATATTGTCCCCAAGTTGGTTCACTTCTGCTCAAAATAAGATTCAGACTTGAATGAATAATTGAATAGAAAAAGATACATATGATAAGAATATAATGAATCAAGAGAAATCTGTCAAAACAGCCGTTCCATATCATGAAATACAGTACAGTAAATATACAGTAAATTTAAATATTTCATTTTAAATGAGGAGCTCTTGGGTGGATCATTTGTGGAATAATTATTTTCACCAAAGATTCCCCAAATATTTGTACCATTTTAATACTTTGACTGGATCTGTTCTTGAAATTGTATCACAATTACCAATTAAGATAGAATTTTAAAGTATAAAATATTTTTGCATGGATTTACTGACCTCAGTAGAGAACCACTGAGAAGGAACTAAGATTTTATTCCAAAGCATACCCTGACGGTTCCCATTTATTAAGCCTTATAATTTTTGAAATTGCTGTTCTGGTGTATCACCTAATAAAACGATTTTCAGCCTCAACACAAGGTAGACTAAACCATTAGCAACTGTGCATACATTAGACCCCCCCTCCCTCTTACAGTTTATTATGCCTACGGAATAAACCTATGACAAGCGCTGGATTGTTGCTAGGCTGTCTATATCATGAACATTCATTTTGATGGTTATCTGTTTATTAAATGTTTCTGATGTATTTCTGGAAAAGAAACAGGAGCACTATTGCTCTGCTTACATAAGCCCTGACCTTCTTTGGAAAAAATTGCTTCTTTCTGATAACATGCTATAAAACATTTCTTTGTGCCTGTGTGTGTGTGTGTTTCAATTTCATGAGCCAGCCACTTCAGTGTTTCACATAAGCATGATGAGGAGTGACTGCTAAAAATAGGAACTCTGACGCCAGTTGGCTATTGTGATCTTAACGCATTGTTTGGAAAAGAGTTTATTTAGGATAAATTTTGACCAGTCTTCCATCTTCCAGGACATTTTTTTTTAAAAAAACCTCTTCTTTCTTTCTCTTTCTTTCTTTCTTTCTTTCTTTCTTTCTTTCTTTCTTTCTTTCTTTCTTTCTTTCTTTCTTTCCTTTCTTTCTTTCCCCCTCTGGCTTGCTCAGATGAAAAGTGCAGCTTTCAGATTTTTCTCCTAAAATAAATTTCAGGCATCCTCATTTATAGTCAGACTGCCCTGATTACTTGCAGACCTACTGGAAATTTACATGCGCTTTTCTCCATTATAAAACACTGATCTGTTCATATCATTAGCTCCCTTGTGACTGCAGGCTGGGAGGGAGCCAAGGGCAGTTTAAATCTGTCGCTGTAAATTGTGAGTTGAAATAGCAGAAAGAGGGTTTGTAACTTTAAAAGTGTAAACAGTTTGGAAAACGGAGTAATTTTAGCCTGTGATTGATTGCCTTGTGCTGCTACTTTAAATTAGCCGAGGGGCTCCAATGAAAATATATGCTTATTATACATTTTTTTTCTTTCAATTTTATTTTCTGCCAGAATAATAGCCTAATAGCCAGGGAGAAACAGGCGTCTGAACAATGTATGCTTCTCCTAGGGCGACCTTTGGGGAAAAGAATAGTTTTATTGTGTGTCCGTTAACGTTGCCTGAAACAACATTCTGCAGTTATTAAATTGACTTGTTCTGTGTATAAATAAAAGGCTAGGAATTCAAAACAGATGCATTGAACTGCATCACGTTATTGACTCAAAGCACAGCATCCTTTCCTCCTGATCCACAGTGAAGCTGCCCAGTGCTGGGTTTGATATCCTGTAATGTCGATCTGGGGAGCAGAACGGCACCTTCACCCAATGGCACCCATTGTCCCCAGCCAAGGGAGTTTCTGTGACTTGACAGGAGGAGTGGGCAGTACCTAGAGTCCATCGGCTGAGCCCCCAGGATTTCTCCAGGCAATTCTAACTGTAATTTCACAGGGCAGTTTGCTCTTTCTAAAACGGAGTCTTGTGCAATGTCAAACTTTGTTACCTTTAATGTATCACAGTCAAATCCACACATGCATGTCTGGTGAAAGGAGTGTGTCTGTGTCTGTGTGTGTGTGTGTGTGTGTCTGTGTGTGTGTGTGTGTGTGTCTGTGTGTGTGTGTGTGTGTATGTGTGAATATGTGTGGAGAGAGGGGAAGAGAGCCACACTCACACAGAGACACAGAGCCATCTTGATGGGATGGGCAAAGGGAAAAAGAGAGGTGAAGTTAGAGTCAGAATTGTGTTCAGATGGCAGCCATGATCTGAAGAGGACATTCTTGATCTGAAGGGCTGGTTAACTTTGGAGTCAGTGCAGAATGCAGTTGCATGGATGGGAACTTAACCTCAAGGAGCTCTTTTTTATGTGATGTTGATCACCTTCATGATTATTATTTTTTTTACTGGGGAGATTCTAATGATTTGGACATTGATCTATGGGACACATACTCCATATCCATGGCATTCAGCCCCTTCTTGGTGGAGAGTTTCCTAGTGGGATACTTTGATCCTTCAGCCTCCTCCTTCATTTTCTGGGCTGCTCTGCTGAGAAGTAACATTCTGATTCACTCATTGGAGGAAAAGCTATGAGGTATCCGGTCCCTTAAAGTTCAGAGATCTCTCACTGCTACCCACCCCTTTCAAGGGCTTTTGGCTGCTTCTTCAGAGCTTTAGGATCAGGCCTTTTCAAAGTTGCTGGCAAACAGCAGAAAGCTGGTTACCTTATACATACCGGGAGTAGACCTGCTGGAGAGACCCATAGCCACCCTGGGCCAAAAGCTGTTCAGCAATCCTGCAGCGGGACATAGCCTTTCATGCCGCCCGAGGGTGCCATGAGGTTTGATGGTCACTGCTGTTGAGATTTCTGATCTTAAAAAGGTAAAGGTAAAGGTTCCCCCGCACATGCGTGCTAGTCATTTCCAACTCTAGGGGCCGGTGCTCGTCTCCGTTTCAAAGCCGAAGAGCCAGCGCTTGTCCGAGGACGTCTCCGTGGTCATGTGGCCAGCATGACTAGATGCCAAAGGCGCACAGAACGCTGTTACCTTCCCACCATAGTGGTCCCTATTTTTCTACTTGCATTTTTTTTTACGTGCTTTTGAGCTGCTAGGTTGGCAGAAGCTGGGACGACTAACAGGCGCTCGCTCTGCTATACGGCACTTGGGATTTGACCCTATAAATGCTTGGTAGCTTTTCCTTCTCCTTTTTTACACAGGCTGAAAAATAAAGATTCAGGTCAGTTGGGAAAATGCTCCTTTCAGAAGGTGTGAGACCAGGGCAATAATGAGAAGCAGTCAGAAAAGGGACCTGTCTTCCAGATGCAAATTTCTTTGGGCTGGCCAAGTTACTTTAGCACCCAAGAGAGAAGAACGCTGCCTTTTCCACCAATAAAAATACAAGCACAGTAAATTTAATAATCACTCACCTGCTGCATAGTATTTGTGACATGCAAAATCTAGTTTCAAAATTCACTGCTTTATTCTTTAATAATTACACAGAAAGCGATGGCGGGGGGGACACCTTAAACAACCATGGTGAATATTTTCTCTTTATTCTGGGAATAATTATTGCTGTTCCTACTCAGTATTTATGGAAAAGACACCAGCCTGGCCTAGTCTGAACGGTAAGTATTCAGTTTTTGCCTTGAATGTTTTAGGCTCTGAATCTTACTGGCATTATGGATTATAGTATTATGGTAGGGAAATTATGTCTTATTTCATAAACACATTAAAATTCATGGGTAAGGCATTCCAAGGCTAGGAAATTAAGCAGCGTCTCTTGAAGGAGTAATGAGCACCTATCAAAATAAACACAGCTCTGTACTTAATGCCAACCCAAAGAAGGAATGATAGCTACACTTTCAGGATAGATGGTTCTTCTCATACAGTCTCTGATCTAGAGTTCAGACTGGCTATGGAATTGTTCTTGCTCTTCCACTGCAAAGGAGACACCAGGAACATAGGTTTTACTCTTTCCACATTTCGCCATTGGGTTCTGGTCTTTGTGCAATCCCATCTCAGAAGACGCTGTCTCCAAGTTAATCAAGGCCTCTCATCAGGAAAAAGTGGCTTCTGTTCTAGCTACTTATTCGTACCTAAAGCTTCCAGGAATCCTTGGACAAGGCCATCCTCGTGTGACTCAGTGGCTCAGCACCAGCCTTCCCTCGTCTGGGCCTTCCACAAGTGTTGGGCTCATGATGGCCTTGAGCTCTTGAGGTGGCTTCCCAAGGTTCCTGCCGTTGCTCTTCTTGGAGGTTTGGTGTTCTAGTGAGGCCTGAGGTGGGTCGCAGGTACCTTCAGTTCAAAAAAGAAAGGCCATTAATGAACAGGGCTCTCCTGCTTTGGCTGCTGCTTTTGTCCCCATAGGAAATAACATGTAAAAGTATATTATTCTCCAGTGTGAGATTAAAGTACACTGAAATTAACAGGATTAAAAGCAAATTTAGAAGAATTTCTGATTCTGTTCTGAGCAGCTTTTCCTGTCTCCCAGCATGTGATTGAAAGATTCCACTGTGATGGGGAATGAGTTTAGCCCATCAACGTCCATCTGGGTCTGTTTGGTACTTGTTGCAATCTCAGTTGCTCTGTAGCCACTCTGGGGATCAGGGTTGTTTGGAGACTATGGAAGGGCTTCAGGGGCCCTTGGGAGCTCAGGGCTGTCCCCAAGAGGTCCCCAGAATGCCTCCAAATACCATTCATTTATATCCCTTATGACAGAAAGAAGGGAAGAGTGCATATTTTAATATTAATAATCACAGTTACATAAAATTAATAACTCACACTGATATTTTGTCAATTTTTTTTCCCATTCTGCTCTGCCCATTTTCAGAGAATGGCTTCTCTGAGTGCATCTCTTGAACTTAAAAATGAATGCACATTCCTTGATTACTGAGGCTGGACAGGACTGCCATTTATTTAAGCAGAATGTAGACTTTTGAAAAGTCTGTAAAGAAGAAGTGGGGAGTCTTTAGTCCAACCCAGCCTAGGTGCAAAATTGAAAAGGAAGAGACGTATTAGGAGGGCTATCCTGGCACGCTGCCACTTCTGAGATGCCAAGCCAAACAGTTGCCAGCCAGGAAGAGGGGGGGGAAAGGCCAATTAGAATAGGGAGGCAACCTTGGGGGCCAAACAGCACACCTTGGACTTGCTGTAGGGCTGTGGGGTCAGTGGCAGGAGGAAAACCAATTTCGGACCTTCAGCTGATGCGTGGGAACAAGATACCGCCAGCCTGTAATTATTCCTTTAAAAGAGAGTTATTTGATAAGTGAGTAGAGGAAGTTTATCTGTAAAAAGTGTTTTCAGCAGAGATTATCTTTTCCTTGCTGGCTTTCATCTCCTTCCCTTCTCTCCCTAATGATTCTTTTATAGGCCTCCAAAACAGTTATTAAAATGTTGCAGAACAAATAAGGTAATGTTGGAGCTTATTAAAAATTGGTTCTTTTGTTCCTATCTGGCAGCTGACAAATTGCCTTGTGCTGCATCTTACCTGCTCTATTGTGCGAGGTTAGCCCAGAAAATGGCTGCAAATAAATTGTTATTGAATGCTGTGGAAAATTAAGCCTAATACTTTTCTCTGTTAAGGCTCCCATTCAAGGCTTTCTTTGCCTGCCTCTCTCAATGTGTTGTTTTACACTTGTCTCTTGCATTATGTTGGGCACACAAGGAAATATTAACAAGAAAAGAAACGCCCGGGCAGCCTGTGCCCAGACTCTATTATCTGGCTGTCAAATGCCCACATGAGAGAGCTCTAATTTTGATTCATATTGATGGTGCTTTCCCTAACTATCACTACGGAGGGCTGCTGCTGGAATGTGCGGCCTCCGAAATAGTCTCTTTACAGCTTTCTCAAAATCGAGGGATGCCAAAGAGAACGGGAATATATATAAGACATGCAAACACACTCACATACCCCACTTCTTTAATATGTAAGCTATACAAGTTATACATTGCAAGAATTAACAAGGCCGTTATTTCATTAAGGTTTCAGAAAAGGCATAAAAGTCAAGAGCCAGTCTTAAATGCTTAAATCCTCACCAGGCACTGTTACGAAGGAACCCATGGCTTCTTCTTAAGAGCAGGGACCAAGTTCTGCTGAGTTTCTCAGCTGATAACGAAGAGGCCATAAGTTGAGTCATTGTGTGGTCATTAATTGAATTGTATGGTGGTTAAGCAAATAGAGCTTCTTCTAATGGTATTTTTTGCTGGTTTTTGCTGGGAAAAGATCATAAATGCAAGCCAGCTGCAAAGTGCCTGTATTGTGATCACGAGAGTTGTGGGGAATGCAACAGTTCTAAGCGCAAATGTAGGTTGTAACTTATTTTTTGGAAGGCCGTCATAGTTTTGAACTGTCATCAAATGAATGGTTGTAAGTTGAGAACTATATATAGACCTGTTGAGGATAAATATATTTTTCTTATTGAAATGTAATGCATGGGGTATTAAAAACAAGCCAGCAATCCCATAGATATAGAATTTTAGCAATTTTAAACATATTCTATCTGTTCAGTACTGATTCCCCTTCATAATCTTTTTTGTTTGTTGTGATGTTTTCTCTTTTCTTCTAATTTTTTATAGGAATCTATACTACATTGCTCTAAACATTATATTGGAACATATATAAAATTGCTCTAAGAACACTTACAAACTGTTAGACATATATATTATGTTTTTATTTCTACTTTCTGTTTTAAAACAAACTAGTATTTCAAAAGTATAAATCATTGAATTACAATTTAAAAGAATCGGTCTTTTGCTTACTTCCCTTATGTTCCTTAAATTTCTCTTAACTTTTTGATGGATAGATTGTATGCTTTACTTATGAAATAGATTCATTTTTCTGTATTTTTAATGAAAGGAATAAGGCTCTTCAAGTTTGGGGAATCCCAAATTATTTTCTGTATATAAAAAGGTAAAGGTTCCCCCGCACATGCGTGCTAGTCGTTTCCAACTCTAGGGGCCGGTGCTCATCTCCATTTCAAAGCCGAAGAGCCAGCGCTTGTCCGAGGACGTCTCCGTGGTCATGTGGCCGGCATGACTAGACGCCAAAGGCGCACGGAAGGCTGTTACCTTCCCACCGTAGTGGTCCCTATTTTTCTACTTGCATTTTTACGTGCTTTCGAACTGCTAGGTTGGCAGAAGCTGGGACGAGTAACAGGCGCTCACTCTGCTACGCGGCACTCGGGATTTGACCCGCCAAACTGCTGACCTTCTGATCGACAAGCTCAGCGTCCTAACCCACTGAGCCACCGCGTCCCTTTTCTGTATATATTTTATCATTAAAAAAATAATAATCCCAGAGTATGCGTGCAGCGTGAATGAATGCAAAATATTTTGGAGTTTTAAACAAGGTTCTGGAAAGTTAACACCTCCTTATCTCCTGCTTTGGACTAAAAGAACCATTGTGTGATCAAAGGTCTCACGTTTTCACTATGACCCATTTAGTGATGGTATTTTTCTGAGTCAGGGATTTCAAACCATCACCACCATCTCGTGGCATGGGGACTCACCTGGAATGTTCTCCTGCAAGGGAAGAAGAGACAAAGTCACCCTGGCCTTTCTAGATCCCAGCATATTGGGGGCTCTGGGGGAACCCCTTGTGTGGAGAGAGGTTTTGAAAACTCCTAAAAGTGGGGCTAGCCAGGACTGCATCAAGAAGGGAGTTTGTAAATTTTTAGCAGGTCTGGTTTGTTTTTTTCCACCAAGCCAGATTTTGAGGTTGTTAGCGCATCGAAACTGGTGGGTCAGAGTTTAAGACGAGGGTCTGACATGGAACCTTCCAGTGGCAAACAGGGACCAGCAACTGCCTCACCCAATCCTACCTGGAGAGGAGAACAAACATCTTCTCAGCAGAAGGGAGTCCTCTGGTCCAAGGTATCTGACCCAGATGCAGAAGCAAAATAAGCCTCTCTCTCTCTGATCAGCAGAAGCCATTTTTCCACGAGGGATATTTCTCTTTGACTACTGGGACTTTCAAACGTTGAGGTGCTCCATACAACACGAGAGATATTTTTTTCCTTTAAAGTTCCGTCAACAAAGCAGACTCCCATTGTGTGGATCATTCATAAAAATTTGTTCAAACCTCGACAAAACAAAAAAACTGGAGGTTCATCTATTGGGATTGGTTAATGATTTGATTTGCATTTCCTTAATGTGGTAAAGGTAAAGGTTCCCCCGCACATGTGTGCTAGTCGTTTCCAACTCTAGGGGCCAGTGCTCATCTCCGTTTCAAAGCCGAAGAGCCAGCACTTGTCCGAGGACGTCTCCGTGGTCATGTGGCCGGCATGACTAGATGCCAAAGGCGCACAGAAAGCTGTTACCTTCCCACCGGAGTGGTCCCTATTTTTCTACTTGCATTTTTACGTGCTTTCGAACTGCTAGGTTGGCAGAAGCTGGGACGAGTAACAGGCGCTCACTCTGTTACGCGGCACTCGGGATTCGACCCGCCAAACTGCCGACCTTCTGATCGACAAGCTCAGCATCCTAACCCACTGAGCCACCGTGTCCCTTAATGTGGTAAGGCAGCCATTAATATTTAAAAAGTGTTGCCGTTAATTAGATACTGAAACTGTGCAAGAAAAAGTGGAGGGAGCAGAAAAAGGAAATGGTTGGAGTCATCGATACGAAAGGCTCCCTGTCTGACCTGGAGACCACAAGGTGACCCTTTGCGGCCAGTTAACAACCTGGAGACACTTTCACTAGTGTGGAGAAGGAGAGGGAGCAGCACGTTTTTCCCTTTGGCCCATTCGGGGAGGAATCTGTGGTGTTTGGGGACAGTTGCATTTCTGTGTCCCCCTTCCTCCTCAGGGTCAAGCAAAATTGTTTGCTGAGAAACGTCAAGGAACATTTGGCTAATTGAACAACAACAACAACAACAATGGACATATGGCTTGGCCTTTTTTGTAACTTTTTAATGCAGAGTGAGTGTAAGGTGTCTCATTAAATCCACTTCCTCAAGATTTTTACATAAGGGGAGTGCTTGTAAACCATACTAGCTGCTAGAACTATTTTCACTGACAGCCAGATTTTGTGCACTCGTTGCCTTAACCGTACTCTATGAATTCACAGTTGATGCTTGAAATGCTGCTTCTCATTTGGCTTTTCTGGTTACTGGAAATTCAAGGGTCCTTAGGTATGCCTTGGGACATTTCTCTAAGCACATCTTGAACCCAGTTTCTCTAACCATCTTTACAAAGCAAATTCTGAACTGCTTACACTGCCAGATTCTTCAACCTTTTCAAAATTTCCCATAGAACTGCCTGGCACTTTGCTGTGGGAAGGGGGAACAAAAGGAGCCACGGACCACAAGGAAAACTGCCCCTTCACGGCCCATTCTAGCATATCCCCCAAGGCCCCCCTCCTTCCAAGGCAGAAGAAGGCTAACCTGTTGACCGCTGATGCCCCCAGCCAGCCCTAACACGGCAGCAGGCATCTGAGTTGCTCCTCCATCCTTCCTTTGCTGCCCAGCGTCATTAAGAGGTTTCTGATATTGGCCTCAGTTTCACAGCAATCAACTGGTGCTCACCCATCAGGCTTCGCTCCTAGCCAATTGGGCACAGGAGCCATAGAGAGCAGGAAAGGGAACAGGGATACACCCACGATCATTATGTTACCGCGGTCACCGTGGCATCATTGGCAAAATAGTGGTGCTAAAGCATCCACTACTTTGCCAAATTTCAGCCCTGCATGAGTAATGGGTTCTTCATTTCAGACCATTCTTAAATAAGTTCTTTTGAGGTAGGTTGATTCAGGAAGTGTTGCCCTGTAAGATACGGTTTCATGGAGGAGGAGGAGGAGGAGGAGGAGGAGGAGGAGGAGGAGCAGGAGCAGGGGGAGGAGGAGGAGGAGGAGGAGGAGGAGGAGGAGGAGGAGGAGGAGGAGATGGAGACCTTCCTGTATCTGCGAATCAGAATAAAACGCTCACCTAGCCTGGTTTAATCACAGTTCTGCTACTGCTGTGAGCAATGACTTGTAAACAGGCAGCATCAACCAGAGTCTAGGCAGTTCCAAATGGCATGCCTAAAAGAGGCTGGTGAGACAAGGAAAGAGTTGATGAAGGGAAGCTGAGGCTCATGAGGGATGAGAGGTTTTGGTATTGGAAGGAAAGGAAGACAGAGCTCCTTGTGAGTGATTGTGCATCAGACTGAGTAGATGATTGTCCAAGGACAAGGTATGGAAGAAGGAGGACTCTCCAGAGGAAAGCTGGTCATCTAAGGGAGTTTGACCTTGTTTTCTGCTATGAACAGAAACATCTTTGAGTGTTTTAATTAGCTTTATAGACTCACTTTCTCAATGTTTTGTTGGTCATTTACAATCCACTTCTGTTGCTTTCTGGGTATATAAATATCAGATCTTCAAGGGTGTGGTTTCAGGAGGTAATTTAAGAACCTGTGATTTTCAAAATAACCACAGCAGTGCAATAGCAACACAAAAGTGATAATGCTGTGTTTTGTTTTGCTTTGCTTTGCTGTTAGAAAACTGAAGAATTCATTCCTTTACATTTTACATAGTCTCTTTCTTTTTTCCTTCTTTTTTAGCCTGTCTTTCTCTCCTTTCCTCCCTTCATCTTTTCCTTGCCCCTTTCTTAAAAAAAGAAACAGGTGTTTTTCTTTTGAATATTTTCCATTTGTCTTGATTTGTTTAACCACCAACAATAGTTGGAGCAGAAGGGGGAAGATACAGCTATCTCTTGTCCAGGTGTTTAGTTGCATGTTTAGCTACGAGTATTTATTTCTCTCCTGAATGCATACATTTGTGCTAATTTAAGTGCCTTGGGAGAGAGTTCAGGTAGAATAAATATGCAAAGCTGAAATCAGTGGACTGATAAAGTTGATGTGCAATTTTAGAACGTTAAGCATTGGTAACCAATTCAGACACTTAGATTTAGACACATTTTCTTTCTACAAATGTCTTACTGTATAATGTCATATAATTAGAACAGGAAATCATTGAGTAAGTGAGGAATGAATAAGTGTACTTAGGCTGAAAGGAAAATTACCTTCTGAAAAATTATATTCACACACACACACCCATTCTTGCTTCACACGATAATGTTGGTAGTGATAAAAACAGATGTAAATTTTCTTATCTGTAGTACATTGTTCTGCTAGGTTCTTCAGAAGCTTACATGGCCCCCTTTTTTATAAAAAAAGAAGAAGTCATTTTCAAAAAAATGAATGCACAGAATTTCCGAAGTGCCTAATTAGAAGCTGGAATTGTGTCTTGCAGCAGCATAACAACGACATGGAGATATCAACGTAATTATTGGTATCTCTGAAAGCTGGAGCTCTGCCAAGTATTGGAAGCTGTTCTAGTTTGGTTGCTTGCATGTGATCAGGCCAGAGCAAAGTTTAGAGAAATACATAGTAAAACATCAAAAGATTATGCAAACCTCCTCTAAAATGGAGCTGCCTTAGATCAATCTTAGATTGGATGTCTTCAGATCTGCACTGCGCAGAACTAATTAATATTAAGCCTCTGACAAAGTAGCTAAGTAAACAACGTCTCTCTGTAAAAAGGGGGAGCTGAGGGGTGATGCCCCCCCAGCAGACAGAAGAGATTCCCAGAAGCACAAAAGTAGGGGAGATGCCCTCATGAGTTCACCCTTTCCATCAACTTCTTTCCAAGATGTCCCACAGGAGTTTCTTGCAGGCCCACCTGGAAATGTTTGAGAACTTCTATGTGCGACCTCAATGGGCAGCTGCCACCAGCCTTTCTCAGCCCTTCCGTGCAGTCATACGTGTGGTCCTCCTTAGCGAGAAGGAAATGCCATCAATGAAAACAACAAACACACACCCAGCCCCCCAAAAGCATGATAAGAAAGCAAGAACGTGGCTGTGTCTTTTCTTCTCAGAAAAGGGAGATGGTGATTCCAAAATAGTTCTTCTAATACTGATTTGGAATCAGTTAAACAAAAAAGTGTTTCTCCTTGGCGTTGGAATGAATGCATTTGGACTAATACGATTAAGAGAACTAAAGGGCAAAATTCTTGGCAGATTTCTGCAGCTGGGTAATTAGGTACAGGAAGGGACATGCATAGTTTTCCATCCAGCTCTACAAAGTCCCAGTGTGAAGATTGTTTTTTGCATGTGTTTTTGAAAAAGGGAAAAAGCTCATTGATGTTAAAACTGGATTTGATGGTTAGCAATCATCATTGGAGTGTGGTGTTTCTGAACCCCAGCAGGACAAGCCCTTTTATGTGTTCTCTATTTCAAAACCCATTTGATCTTGAAAGTCAGTTTGAGCCTTAATGGGGAGGGTTGGACTTTGACCTGAAAATTCACTTTCTGCTTCCAGAGGCGACTGGTGTAAACCATTGTTTTAACAAAATCGAGAAAAGGTGGTTGTCCATATAGCTAGGTTACCGAGCATCCGAGAGGGAGCCACAAAAAGCCTCTTTTCAGTTTTCTTTCAGGTTATTTGGACTAAATTCAGGGGTAGACAACCTTGGCTCTTTGATGACTCATGGACTTCAATTCCCAGAATTCCTGAGCCAGCCATGCTGAGGGGAAAGGGAGAGGTTTCCAAGCTGAGCCATGCTGACTCAGGAATTCTGGGAGTTGAAGTCCACGAGTCATAAAAGAGCCAAGGTTGCCTACCCCTGGCCTAGGCCTAGGCCGCTTTATGACTGGTGGACTTCAACTCCCAGAATTCCTGAGCCACCATGGCTCAGCTTGGAAACCTCTCCCTTTCCCCTCAGCATGGCTGACTCAGGAATTCTGGGAGTTGAAGTCCACCAGTCATAAAGCGGCCTAGGCCTAGGCCAGGGGTAGGCAGCCAAGGTTGCCTTCCCCTAGAAAGATAATACAAAGAGCTCGAAGCTCCTGCTCTTTATTTATTTATTTTATTGGATTTATATACCGCCCCTCTCCCAAAGGACTCGGGGCGGTGTACAGGGCAGTTAAAACATGGTATACAACGTTAAAAAATAAATTAAATTAAGTTAAGTTAGCCCCAACAAGACAAATTCTAAAGTTTAAAATCCCAATCCCTCAGTCCAGGCCAGCAAGCTCAAATAACCAGGTTTTCTGGTCGCGGCGGAAAGAGCGAAGGTCGGGAGCCATCCGGAGCTCAACAGGAAGCTGATTCCAGAGGGCGGGCGCACCCACAGAGAATGCTCTCCCCCTGGGGGCCGCCAGCCGGCACTCCCTGGCCGACGGCACCCTGAGGAGGCCCTCTCTGTGGGAGCGCACAGGACGATGGGAAGTTGACGCCGGCAGAAGGTGCTCCCGTAAATAATCCGGACCCATGTCATTTAGGGCTTTATAGGTCATCACCAGCACCTTGAATCTCACTTTAAAATGGTCCTATCAAAAGGTCCAGTTTGGTTACTTGCCAGCTCCAGTTCCAGGACTTATCCAGCATGGAGTGGATAAGTCCCAATGTCCTTCATGTTTCTAGGGTCATCTACTCCAGACATGTCAAACACAAGAAAATGAATGAACCTTTATTGTCAAAGTACAACCATGTATACACTGAGATTGGCTGAGCCTCCCTTCGTGCCCCCACCCCCAACTTATAGTGACACAAACCCTCCATCTTATTACACCATGTGAGCTAATTGCACAATGCACCGGCTTCGCAAGTCAATCATGCATAAAATTTATAAAATTATTTCCCGTTCAAAAGCCTAACAGCCCATGGATAAAAGCTGTTCATCAGCCTATTGGTATGGCTGGCTATACTCCTATATCTCCTACCCGATGGTAGGAAAGTAAAGAGATACCAACCAGGGTGTGAGTCATCCCTGAGAATTTTCCTCACTCTTCCAAGGCAGTGAGCCCTGGGGATGTCATCTAGTGTTTGGATCCGGCCCACGAAGTGGTTTCATGTGGCCTGTGAAGCCATCCTGGAAACCATGAGGGAACGGCCACCACTGCCTTGGCCCCGGCCCAGGCCGGCTGGGAGCCAATGTACAATTTCGTGGTGGCCATCTATACTGAAACACATTCCGTCTTAGCTCCACAAGGCTGTCTGGAAACAGCGAGGGACCAGCCCCCGCCGCATCGGCCCCGTCCCCTGGGCACGCGCTGGGGAGGTATCACCCTTCGTGAGGAATGAAGAAATGCACCATCACCTGGAAATGGCCAGCACATGGCTCTGCCTACGGGCAGGCTAGGGGCTGGGCAGCATTGCACTTTTTTCAGATTCATGCCACCCGTCTCAGCCTCTTGGCACTGTGAGGAGAGCGCCCCGCTGCCTGCTGAAACTGGGCAGGCTGGGGGCTGTGTGGCATCGCGCTTCTCTTTGGATTTGCTCTGCCTGGCTCAGCCTCTTGGCGATGTGAGAGAGTGCCCCCATTGCCTGCTGAAGCCAGGCAGGCTGGGGGGTGGGCACCATTGCGCAGGTAACGTCGATTCTCATGCTGCTCATCGCATCCCCTACCCCAGAGCCCACCAAGCCGGATATGTGAAGTAGGTAAGGGCCATGTGCTGGCCACTTCCAGGCGATGGTGCATTTCTTCATTCCTCATGAAGGATGACACTTCCCCAGCTGCGTTTCTTGCCTATTTTTCTCCCTTCCTCATCTCAAATATTTTCCCACCACTCTGTTGGAAGGAAGGAAGGAAAGAAGGAAGGAAGGAAGGAAGGAAGGAAGGAAGGAAGGAAGGAAGGAAGGAAGGAAGGAAGGAAGGAAAGAAAGAAGGAGAGGGAGGGTCTGAGGGAAGTCCTGCCTTAGTCCTTTCCTGCTGCCCTTTCACCATCCCCTTGCCCCCTCCTGGCCTATCCTGGGTGGGTCTCTCATCCTAGTGCTAAGGAAGCTTTGGATACAAAGCCAAGTCTCCTCACATGGAGAGGGAGTGGGCCTCCCTCTGACTTTGCCATCATACCCATCATGAGCAACCTGGCTAAGGAGAGCAAGCACAGCAGCAGCAGCCTTGAGGAGGAGGTAAGTGCAGCTGGGCACCCCTTGGGGAAGTGGGGCTGGGCTTAGTGTCGCGGGTGCTTGAGGGCTGGGCTGGGCATTTGACCTCTGTGCCACCATTGAGCGCCCCCCCCCACATGGCCTGAGAGGAACAGTGAGGCTCCTCCAGTGGACCATGCCTTGGCACTTGCCCAGGTCCCATCTCCTTCTGCCAGAGACCGTCAGATCTGTCCCACTCCTGCACCCTTGATGCGAATGATGTAGAGTTGGCCATGCCCACCCAGTAGGCCACACCTACCCCAGCCACGCCCACCGAGTAGGCCATGCCCACCCTAGCCACACCCACCCAGCCCTCCAAGGGCAACCACAATGCTGATACGGCCCTCAATGAAATTGAGTTTGACACCCCTGTTCTAGTCCACTGTGAAATGATCACACCTATTTTGGGCACTTAATAAATGACCATTTAAGAAAGTAAAGAAGGGGTTATGATGGGAACACCCCCCCCCCCAAAAAAAAGGCTTATTATGCCATTTAAAGAGAGCCAGTTTGGTGTAGTCCTGATGGTGTCAGGCTACAAAACCAGGAGACCGTGAGTTGTAGTTCTACTTTAGGAACAAAGCCAGCTAGGTGTCCCTGGACCAGGCACTCTCTCTCAACCCTGAAGAAGAAGAAAACAATGGCAACCCACTTCTGAGAAACCTTGCCAAGAGGTCCAGGCAACCTCAGACAATCAAAAATGGTTAAATGAGGGGGGGGGGAACACCATTTAAAACATCCCCAAAATGGATGATGGGATGACCCATGTTCCCTCACCAGATTTTAGCAGGAGCCCCCACCCCACCCAGCAAGGGGTCAGAGTTGCGTGGGTTGGCTGAAAGAGAGAACAAACCAATCCCAGGAATTGCCGGGGGCTGGTGGTGGGGGTGTCAGGGCTTCTGAGAAGACCTGGCAGGATGGCAGGGCAACTTTCTAAGCCCAACTGCCCAGCCAAATGAGGTGTGTGTGTGTGTGCACACACACACGCTAATCCAATGATTGCACCCCAGGGAGAAGGAGCTGAAAATGAGAATTGTGCTCATGCCCAATGCAGATTATCTCCAAATGTTTCATTTTGACACAGTGCTATAATTTTAACATATAACCATAGTAACATTTACTGAGTTCTATTGAAAGAAATCAAAGATTTTTCTCCTCCCGATTTCAATGGGGAGAGATAGAGAGAACTTGGGGTGGTGTTTTGTTTTGTTTTTTTTGCTCCTACTGGTGTGGTGGAAATAATATATTTGTTCCAAGAATCGTTTGTTTGTCTTTGCTTAAACAAATGGAAATGCTTTTTTCCCCCTCTTTGTCTTTTGGTTGGACTTTGTGCAAAAGGTATGCGGGCTGGGGAGGGCAGTTAATGCCATGCAGCACTCTTATTGAACTCATGTGGCTTTTTTATTTTTCTTTTGGTTATTGCTTTTGCAGCTTTGAGTTAAAATTTAGTAAATGTAAAGAGAGTAGAAGATCGGGGGTAAAAAATATAACCTTAGTGATGAGTTGGCTTAAAAAATATCCCTTTAAAATAATCCTGAATAGTAAGTATTACAGTCATTTTAGTAATGTGATTTAATGTGAATACACTGTTTATAAAATGGTTTACAAGGCAGAGAGAGGTGGGGAGGAGAGAGAGACAGACAGACAGACCTAGGCAAAAACAAACCAACAATTCTCAAGTAATACCAAAACACTGATAGGATTCATACCTCACACAGAGTCTACCTGGAATCAGTGTATAAATAGGACATAGCATCCTCCCCTCGGTATGACTATGGGGTCCAACATCAAACTGTAGATTACATCGTGACAGTCTGTAAGCTGAGGGCATGACTGGTGGACTTCGACTCCCAGAATTCCTGAGCCAGCCATGCTGAGGGGAAAGGGAGAGGTTTCCAAGCTGAGCCATGCTGGCTCAGGAATTCTGGGAGTTGAAGTCCACCAGTCATAAAAGAGCCAAGATTGCCTATCCCTGAACATAGATCTTTTTAACATTTATATTTTAGTATGCTTTACTAATCTAGATGAAATGTTAATATATATTGCTAGTCCATGTACAATATGCCATATGCTACATAAATAAACTGACACACATATGTAAAGAGCCTTGGTGGAGCAGTGGGCTAATGCCTCCTTAAGTAACACCAGCTGCCTGCAATTAGTGCAGGTTCGCATCCCACCAGGCTCAAGGTTGACTCAGCCTTCCATCCTTCCCAGGTAGGTAAAATGAGGACCCAGATTGTTGTGGGCAATTAAGCTGACTTTGTAATAATGCCGCTTGGGGTGTGTGTGTGAAAGCCCTAATAAGCAGGCATATGCATAGAATGAAGGCTACTGCTAAGCTTGTAAACCGCCCTGAGTCTTCGGAGAAGGGCGGGATATAAATGGAATAAAAAAAATGCAGCTTCAGTACATCCTGGTATATTGGGAAAATGTGGTCTTAAATCTATAATATTATGGTCTCGTTCGGGGTATAATGCACCAGCTTGTTATGAGGGCCAGCAATGCCCTTCCCTATATAAGCAGTTTCTGCTCACAGGATGGAGAAAATCTTCATACTCACAGTTCTGATCTCTGTCTTTAAAAATGATGGATGTCTTTTTCAGATTGGCTTAGCCACACATGAAGGTTTAATTTGCATACAAGAATTCTATAGAAATTCAGACTCAACTTTCTTTGGGGTTTTGCCAGTATGGCAAGTTCAGATTAATAATTAAATTACCATTATTATTAAAGTGTAATATTATAATTTCATATCCACATTCAAGGACCCTATTATTAAGAGGTTGCTTATGCATTATTTATCTATTCTATTTATCATTAAAGAGAGCAGTTTACAGCAATCCAAAAAAATTTAAACAATTAAAATGCTCTTAGTAAGCAGCGGAACATAACTGTTCAATCAAAATTTCAAAAATGGTAAAATGGATTAGTCACCAAATGCTTAAAGTGCTTCTTCATTTTCTGTATTCAAAACTGAAACTTTTATTCCAATTTTTACTGAGGAAGCAGCTGATGGTTGGTTGGTTGGTTGGATGGGTGGATGGATTGGTTTGTCTGGAGACTCAGTAACTCTCTGCTGCCTCGTTCTTTCTCAGGTGAGGAGGAGGAAGACGTCAATGTGCTGATCCTCAGCTACCCCCAGTATTGCCGCTATCGCTCCATGAGGAAACGGATCCAGGGCAAGCCGTCCTCGGTGCAAGCAGACCAGTTCGTCTTAGCCCTGGGAGGGGTTGCAGCCATCAGTCAACGGTCCCAAATCCTCTACTGTCGCGACACATTTGATCACCCCACACTTGTCGAAAATGAGAGCGTATGTGATGAATTTGGTAAGTCCCTTCACCTTTCCTTCTGTCTCAGGTTAAAAGGGTTTTCTGCAAGCGCTCCCCATTTTGCAAGTGTGATTTAGTCACAGTGGCTGTCAAAAAGATGTCAAAAGGCGTTACTTTACTAAGAAGGCAAGGAGGTGCCCAGAACTAATAGTCTTTATAGTTTAGTATCTGCATCACCGGCAAAAGGCTCTTAGAAAAGCAGCATGTTTGTTGAAGGATGTAGATGACCCTGAAGGGCGCTTTTGGAGGCATCACGGTGTATTTTGTTCTTAGGCACAACTGCACTGGGCCTCGTTCTTCCAGGTTTGCTTATACTTTGGGGTTTGCTGCACCTCCTTTACTCTTCAACTGCATGCCAGCAGAGAGACGCTGAGGTGTTTTCTCGCTCAAGATGGCTCTGGCTTATCATCAGAACATCAGTCCTGGGTTTTTTAGAGCTCTTGAGTAATATGCTGTGGCTGATAAGCTCTAAACCGCTTGCTCTGAAGGAGACTCACGAGCTCCAGGGCCAGAAGCGTTGATGGACATTGTAAAGTGAATGGCTCAGTTGAGGAGCTCAGTTCTAGCAGAGATCACATTGTTCCTACGGGATCAGTGTTAGCCTCATCAGGTTCTACAGTTTGCAGTCCCCAAATATAGAGTTCAGATGGGCTGCCCAAAGAGATGCTTGCAGAGCACATTGGTGAAAATAAAGCACCTCTCTACACAACATTAGAGTAGTGACATCCTTTACAAGATTCGCCTGGCTGCTTGGAAGGCTATCCTAGCAGTCTCCAGGTGTGGTCAGAAACAGGAGGCCAGCAGGCACTGTGCACCATGAACAAAGCACAGGTACAGCCCTTGAAGCACCTGGATGAGCTTTGCTAAGGATGCAGCTGCTTTCGCATTTCCAAGAGAGGCCCTTCACCTCCTTTGTAAAGGTCCTTTTTGGCACACTTTGCACAACCAAGCCCTTAAAGGTCTGTCCTTGCAAGTAGAAACCCTTTTTGGAGGTTGACAAAAATGGTGGAGAGTCTTCCATCCTTTGTCTTTCAGAGTTCTGCCTCTGGACCCTGCACAGGTTTAATTGTTGGAATAGGCTGTTTTTCTGAGTTCTTTTACCTGCGCTGTGTAAATCAGTATTTATTTACCATATCACTTTACAAATTAAATGACGTTCATAAATCTTTATAATGTGAAACCATTTTTATACGTCGGTGAAGACAAGGAGAAAATATATTTCTTATTCTGCTACCCGCTGCCCTGCTACTTATTTGAAAAGAAATATGGCTTTTGCATGGCTCGGGATAAGTGATGATTTTAAAAAGAGAATGTTTTAGAAGACAGTGAGAAAATAAAGATGAACATGTTCTGAAATCCCATAATATGATCACTTCAGATTCAGAAGGAAAACCGTTCAGTCAATTATGGGAGCTATAGATCTCAGTTGCCTTCGTGCAAGGAAGTTTATCTTGGCTTTGGAGAAAGGAACAGTTCAGGGTTGAACTGGGGGGTGGGTCCTTGGTGCTCTCTGAGCTGGGTAGTTTTCTTGCAAACATTTTATGATCCAACTAGAGAACCTCATCAGTAAATGTGGGGTTTGCTGTCTGTTTATCTTGAGTTAGATGATGCCCACAGTCCAAAAGTTGTAAGGCCAGCACAAAACGTGTGATTTAATTTAAAGATAAAGTAATTTTAATTAAAATGAAATATCATTTTGATAATTGCTCCTATGCATGCAGTAACTTCCCCATACAATTCCAGTTTGGTAATGACTTTTGGGTAGATTTCAGTTGAAATGGAGGTTATTTGAGGGAACCAGATTCCAGCAGAATCCACAGAGACAAGACAAAATGCCCTATTCAGTGGTGGGATTCAGCTGGTTCGCACCAGTTCGGCAGAACCAGTAGCTAATTTTTTGTTGCCCAGGCCCAGAACGGACTTCCAGAAGCAGCATCCACACAACCAAGTAGCATACATTATTCAATATTAATAGGATCACATTCATTCCTTCTACATCTGATAATCAACATTTATAATGGTTCCACAAAGCAGACCCCTATTCTGTCTTGCAGTGATGGTCACCAACTATTACTGAGTTAACTGCTTTATACAAAAATTATACCAAGGTGGGTCTGTAGGTCTCATGGTGTTCAGTATGTTGGTAAGTTTTCAGCTTGGGTTTTGCAAGTGCAGAGTTGTATCCAGAAAACTATTTCAGCCGTGGATTTTTCCGTGCTGTGTCAGGGGCTTTGCCTATCTCTTTCAAGGGAATAAAAATGCAATATATCCAACCTCAGGATTAGAGAGGGTAGATCCATGCATGCTTTGAAAAAACTCAGAGGAAGGGCTTCAGATCACAGACAGGCACAGACACACAGCTTTTCCCTGCCGCTCATTAAAGCAGCCTGACATTTTTCACATTTCTGGTGAGTTTGAAAAGAAGTTGCAGTGGCATTAAGGAGCCAATTTATAAAGTTCAGTGTGGCTTTTTTTCTTTTTGTAAAGTTTTTATTAATTTTTTTCATACAATCCAATAGTATTTTTTTTTAATTTTTTTTTTTATTGAAAAGTTTTAAAATACAGTTTTCCTTTAAAAAACCCTCCTTCCCCCTCCCTGCTCCCCCCCCTACCTCCCCCCAACCTCCCTCCCTCCTCCCCTCCCTCCTTCCCCCCCTCCCCCCCCCCCCGACTTCCCAGAGCTAAATACAAGGTATATATCTATAAAAAGGCAATCATAAACAACCATATACTACCCACTATAAAATCTAAAATCCATTACTCTCTAGCTTATATAGGATGAGACACACCTTAACAATATTAACTATATATAAAAAACTAGAATAAAAAAGAAAAAAAAACGAAAGAAGACTTATTCGAATGCTACATAAAACTTCTTAACCCTATACTTATTCTGGATAAACTCAATCCATTTTCTCCATTCCATAATATAGCGTTCTTGCGAATGATCTTTCAAATAGGCCGAAATCTTCGCCATCTCTGCCAGGTCGGAAACCTTTAAAGTCCACTCTTCTATGGTCGGCAATTCCTCTTTCTTCCAATATTGGCCTATCAAAAGTCTTGCTGCCGTAATTAAATTCAACATCAACTTGGTGTCCACAACTGTGGCATCTGTAATTATTCCCAACAAAAAAAATTGCGGACAAAACTTTAACCTCTGTTTAAAAATCTTCTGCATATTCCACCAGACTTTTATCCAAAAAGCCTTAACCTTTTTGCAAGTCCACCATATGTGAAAATATGTTGCATCTTCATCACCGCACCTCCAACATTTAGGCTGATAGTTCGGATACATACTTGCAAGCTTTTTAGGATCTAAATGCCATCTATAAAACATTTTGTAGAAGTTCTCTCTTAGATTTTGAGCTTGAGTAAATTTTACGTTCCTCACCCAAATCTTTTCCCACATGTCCATTGTGATAACTTCCTGGATGTTTTGGGCCCATTTTATCATACAATCCTTGACAAGCTCTGTCTCTGAGTCAATCTCTATCAATGCAAGATATATCCGTTTGATATGTGCTGGTCCCTGATTTCTAACTTGCTTTATCAAATTTTCATCAGTCATTGTAAAACCATTTTTCTGATCTTCTTTCCACCTGGCCCATAACTGAGTATATTGAAACCAATTTTGAACAACCTTCTCTTCTCGCAAGAGGCTATATGACTTCAAACACCAGACATTTCTTTCCAAAGTTAGGATCTCCTTGTACGTAATCACATCATGTTTGAAGCCAGCATGTATATTTTCTATTGCGTGTTTTGGAATTGCCCACAATGGTATCTTGCAACTCAACTTATGTCTATACTTCTTCCAAACTCTCAGCAATGCCTGTCTTAAAATATGCACCCTAAACACATTGTCTACCTTCTTATCATACAACAAATATGCATGCCAGCCAAACCACAAATCATGGCCCTCAAGATTTAATAACCTCCCTTGCGTCGAATTAATCCAATCACTTATTCCTACCAATGCAGCAGCTTCATAATATAATTTAAAATTAGGCAATTTAAGACCACCTCTCTCACGAGTATCCTGCATAATCTTAAGTTTAACTCGTGGTTTTTTCCCTGCCCACACAAATTTATTGATACCACACTGCCATTCCTCCAAATTAGAATCTTTCTTAAGAATCGGTATCATTTGAAACAAAAATAAAAATTTGGGCAGGACATTCATTTTCACTGCTGCAATCCGTCCCAACAAAGACAATTGCAATTTTTGCCAACTCTCCAATTCTTTTTGAATTTTCCCCCATAGTTTTTCATAATTATTTTTATATAGCTTTGTATTAGAGGGCGACAAAATCACCCCCAAATATTTAACCCTCTTAACAATCTCAAATCCAGTTAATCCTTCTAAGAGAGCCTTCTGTGAAACTGTCATATTTCTAGCCAAAATTTTAGTTTTCTGTGTATTTACCTTAAATCCAGAAACCTTCCCATATTGTGTTATTATCTCCATCAGGTCCACAACAGAGTTCTCTGGCTGGGTCACTCTAACAACCAGATCATCTGCAAATGCTCTCAATCTATAGTCCTGATCTCCAACTTGTATCCCCTTAATTTTTTCGAAGTCCGAATCTTAACCAATAGTATCTCTAATGTTAACACAAATAACAAGGGCGATAACGGACACCCTTGCCTTGTGCCCTTCTCAATGTTACATGCTGCTGTCAAGCTATTGTTAACTATGATTCGGGCAGTTTGTTTTTGATATAATGCCCTAATCGGCTGTAAAAAATTTTCCCCAAAATCCATTTTATCTAAAACTTTCAACAAAAATTGCCAATTCAATTGATCAAAGGCCTTTTCAGCATCTAAAAAGATTAGCGCTGCAGAGATCTGGTTGTGCCTTTCCAAAAACTCTAAAACATCAACTATATGTCTCACATTATTTTTCATTTGCCTACCACTAATAAACCCCGTTTGATCCCCATGAATCACCTGTTGCAGAACCCTCATCAATCTATTAGCCAACACCTTAGCAAATATCTTATAATCTGTGTTCAAAAGCGATATCGGTCTGTAATTTTTAACTTGAGTAGCATCCTGGTCTTCCTTCGGAATCAAAGAGATAAAAGCTGCTCTCCAAGACGGTGGCACCTTTCCCCCCCTCTGAATTGTCTGAAACAGTTCCTTTAATGGCTTTATCATCTCGAATTGTAAATTTTTATAATAGGCTGCAGTCAAGCCATCCGTACCTGGCGCTTTATCCAACTTCAATTCCTTAATTGCTGTAAGAATTTCTTCTTCTGTAATCAGTTGATTAATCCCCTCTTTTTGTACTTGCGTACAATCCAATAGTATTTATTCGACAAATGTGCTGTCTGAGTTTATCATTCACTAATACAAATTTAATTCCTAATTTTTTATTCTTTTCTCCAGCCATTGATAAAATAAGTCCCAAGTTTGAAAGTATTCTGTTTCTACTTTTTCTTTCAACCTCATAGGAAGTCTGTCCATTTCTGCACATTCTAGTATTTTTAAAATTATTTCTTCCTCTGGTGGTAATTCTTCATTTTTCCAATATTGTGCGAATATAATTCTTGCCACTGTTATCACATGTAAAATCAAGTATATGCTTTGTTTATCAATCTTTTCTGGCATTATACCTAGTAGAAAAAGTTCAGGTTTAAAATTTACATGCTTTCCCAACATCTTTTCTAGCCAAGTGTGTATTTTTGTCTAATATCTCTTTTCTTTAACATACGTCCACCATACATGATAAGAAGTACCTGATTTATCTTTACATTTCCAACATCTATCTGACATATTTTTAAACATTTCTGCTAACTTTGCTGGTGGCAAGTGCCATTTATAAAACATTTTATATAGGTTTTCTTTATAAGAAGTTGACATTGTCAATTTGTAATTTCTTTCCCACAAGTTTTGCCATTTTTCTAAATCTATGTTGTATCCAAAATTCTTTGCCCATGTTATCATTGTTTCTTTAACTTGTTCATTTTCCATTTTCAACTTCAATGAAAAGTTATAGATTTTTTAAATTAGTTTCTCATCAGAGGTTAATAATGTCTGATCAAAAAAGGTCTGCTCTTTATAAAATCCATACAGTTTAACATCTTTATAATATTTAACTTGCATTTGTAAGTATGCCCACCGTGATAGATCCATACTCTGATTCAGTGTGACTTTTAAAGTTAAGGAAACTTTCTTCTAGCTTCAACTGGAAGTCTAGAATGAAATGTGTGTTTGCACTCGTAGCTCTATTTAAGGGAGATGTGAAGGATATGTTCATTTGTGAAATCAGCACAGCCTTGGTATCTAGTTAGGGTGGCATCAAGGATTTTCTCTGAACCCAAAGACCACTTTGTGGGCAGAAATCACCCTTCATCTAAACCAGGGTAGGCAACCTTGGCTCTTTTATGACTCGTGGACTTCAACTCCCAGAATTCCTGAGCCAGCAGAGCTAGCTCAGGAATTCTGGGAAGTGAAGTCCACGAGTCATAAAAGAGCCAAGGTTGCCTAGCCCTAATCTAAATTATACTTCTCCTATCCTAGATTGCAAGGGCTGAAGAGCACATGAGAGATAGGTGCCAGGTCACCCCCTCCTCTATAATTCCATCTACTATGATATAGCCAGCACATATTGTGCTATTTTACATTAATTCCATATAGATAATGGTCACATGTACAAAATCATGGCAGCTAAATACAAACCTAAGAATTGTCGTACAACAGAGAAGTCATATGCTTTAAGGGTCCTGTTGCTTTTCAGTCCTATGTGCAAAGAAAAGATCAATTTACAAGGGTGCAAGTGAAGTTTCTGCCACATTTTTTTTAAAAAAGAGCTTCTGTTACTGCTCTTTTTCAGAGTAATAATACGGTAATGATAATAATAATAATAATAAATAATAATAATAACAACAACAACATACAGCATTAAACCTCTATGCCATCTCTAGGACTTTGGGCAGTCAGACAATATTCAGTAGACTCTTTTAGAGAAGCAAAAGCATATCAAGAAGAGATGTTCACAGAGAGATTGATTTGACAGGAAGGGAATGCAAGATCAGTCAAGATCCAGATTAAAAAAATTAAATCTAATATTATTAAACTATATTATAATATTTTGATTTAAAGCATCCTGCTCTGTGATGCAAGAATGTGCCAGCCTTAAAATACTACTAGGTAAAATGTCAACTTGGACCTCTAATTCCTGAAGACTGTATTTAATTATTAACATATGGCACCACTTTATCTACTGCAGACTCTGAATAGTAGATACTGCTCAGTAATTAATGTGGGAGCCAAACTGTTGTGACCAAGAATAAAAAAACTTTATAGGACATATCAACTTAATGTATTTATTAGAAAGTTTCAATCAAAACAAATGATTTTTCCATGAAGCCTTTGTTTTTGTTTTCCTTTTCCCTTTTTTAATTAGACATTTTAACAAGATCAGCGTTCTCTCTTCTAAACTGAGGAAGAGTAGTAGGGCCTTCTTAAATATGGCAGGGAATTCTGGTTGCTTACTTTTAAAAAGCAACACCTTTAAGCCATGCGTCTTAATTCTCCACAACATTATTATCATGAATCCAAAGTAATCATCAATCTTACCTGGGCAATATTGATATTGCAATGAGTGAAAAATCAACTTCTCTTTGCGGCTCTCCTTATCTCAGCCAAAGAGATAAATATTCAGGACATGCAAATATGTCAAGTCACAATTGGAAGGAGCAGGTCTGCTGTTTGAAGCACACTCACCAACTCAGTGATTGCCACCACACACCTTGTCTTCACATACTTTCTCCCCAGTAATGTGCCATGCAGGGCCTTGTCACCATCTCTCAGTGCAAACCCACCCAGCCATCTCCTGCGGTTGTGCCTGTGGGGAAGATATGGTGCCGTGCTTTTCTTCAACCGAGAAGGTCCAGGCTACTCACACAGAATCTGGCTTAAATTTACAATGACACCTTTTCCAGTGTGTGTTCCACTTCTATAGATCTTTGTGGCCTGGTTTGCTCATTATGCAAATGATTTGCTTATGCTAATTATGAGTCATTTCCTTCAAGTACACCTTCAGCCAGCATGTAAAATAAAGCCTCTGTTGAGCTGAGCAGGATTCCTGGTGAGCACACACTTATTTTTGGAAATGCACCAAATGGGTTGCTGCCTTTTTGGATTTTAACCTGCCTGATGTTTCCAGGGATCTTCTGCCAAGTACTGTACTTCTGCCATGGAGCTGACCCAGCATGGCCTTTTGAGGTTGGCCAAGGCACCCTTGGCCTAGTCCCACAAGAATACCTGTGCTCTTCCTACAATGACTTGCTGCTGAAAAAAATGAATGAAATGAGGAAACAAATATGAATTTTCTCCTTAAAGGTGTTTTGTAAAATTGCACATCCACCGTATGTTCCATAGTGCTTAGTAAGAACCACCTCCTTCCATCTGGACAGATCCATAAGTACCTAGCAGGGAAGTCTAGAGTCACCACTGAAGCATGGATGAACTTTCAACCTATCTACCTTTCTGCCCAAATCTTCACCGTGCAACGGGTCCACAGGTTTCAGTTGTAAGGCAGAAACACACACCTAAACTCTAGGACTGCAGTGCGGCTCCCCAAAATGTCCATAGAGGTCCCTGAGCCCCTGAAGACGTTGCTAGTATCCAAAGCTCACTAAAGCCAGTGCATTTTAACCTTTATTCCTGGTCTTTACAATATGGTTTCAATGTGGATGGATTCTGAGCCTCTTTAGATATACTGTACAGTAGTTCACTGCAGTGTCTTTCCAGTCTGAAAGAGATGGATTTCAGAAACCATGGTTAGAATGCCTTAACTAAATATATCAATTCCTACTTCTTCTTCTTCTTCTTCTTCTTCTTCTTTTTAGAAAAATAAATAAGCAAATGGCACTGAGATCTGTTGATAGTGAACAGTAACCATTATGCTATTTCCATTTAGGTACTTACATGTGTGAAATAAAAGTGCTTTCCCATCATTTAGCATAAATCTGAAATGTTTGAAAATGAGAAATCTGGAAATGTTTTGAATTCCTGATCAAACCTTTCTTATTTTTTTAAATAAAAATAATGAAATAAGCTATTAATGGTCTCCAGATGTTGCATGTAATGACTGATTTTCAGTTGTAAAATAATACCTACTTAAAACAACACCAACAGCCATATAACATTCAGTTCCTAGAACAAAGTTTTTTGGGGGAAAAACAGTTTGAACAGAGGAACATATACGGCTTGCAGAATGTCTTGTGTTAAATTATTTCTTCCTGCTAAATGTTTGGTTTTAATTGCTTGCCACTTTTCATAATCTCAGAATAAAAATTAGCACATTTTGTCTTTCCTTGCATGTGCAAAATAGTTGCATTCACTAAACATAAAATCCCAAATAATAATAGTCAAAGTCTGCTTGCCTCCTGCAATGCTGCTATAATTTAATACATATTCATGTTGTCCTAACTGACACCACTAGATTGATGGTTGGACAGATTCCCCCAGTAAGGTTTCTAGTGCAAATAAAAACTTGTAATAACTTCTTTTTGTCTTTATATGTTGCTGTTTTGGTCTGACTAAGAAGCTTTGAGAATTATGCAAAATATTCCTCCCAACCATACTATGTATACCATTTGCTGTTGTCCCAGGATATTCACATATAACTGAAGTTTTAGTGGCCAAGATGATTAGGGGACTGGAGGCTAAAACATATAAGGAACAGTTGCTGGAATTGGGTGGTCTAGTTTAATGAAGAGAAGGACTAGAGGTGACATGATAGCAGTCTTCCAATATCTCAGGGGCTGCCACAAAGAAGAGGAAGTCAAGCTATTCTCCAAAGTGCCTGAAAGCAGGACAAGAAGCAAGGGATGGAAACTAATCAAGGAGAGAAGCAACCTAGAACTAAGGAGAAACTTCCTGACAGTTAGAACAATTAACCAGTGGAACAACCTGCCTCCAGAAGCGGTGAATACTCCAACACTGGAAGTTTTTAAGAAGAGACTGGACAGCCATTTGTCTGAAATGGTATAGGGTTTCCTGCCTGAGCAGGGGATTGGACTAGATGACCTACAAGGTCCCTTCCAACTTCATTATTATTATTATAAAACTTTTATTCATAAAACTTGAAACTTAGTCAACTGAACACTCAAATTGACTGGCATTAATGGTTGACACAGGTTGCTGCCAGCATCCTAGGTATCAACCAGGTATCTCCTTAATTTTTTTTTTAATCCCATTTATATCCCGCCCTTCTCCGAAGACTCAGGGCGGCTTACAATTTAAGCACAAACCAATGTGCTTAGCAATAGCCTTCATTCTATGTATATGCCTGCTTTATTAGGGCTTTCGCCCCCCCCCCAGCGGCATTTTTACAAAGTCAGCTTATTGCCCCCAACAATCTGGGTCCTCATTTTACCTACCTTGGAAGGATGGAAGGCTGAGTCAACCTTGAGCCTGGTGGGACGCGAACCTGCACTAATTGCAGGCAGCTGGTGTTACTTAAGGAGGCATTAGCCCACTGCTCCACCAAGGCTGCTGTAAGATGTTCCAAGTAGCGCAGTTTTTTGTAGCTTTGCTGGAGTTATTGCAGGGAGCTGCAGTTTCTTGATGTATTTTGTAAAGTTTTTGGACATAGTTCCCAGTGCCCCGATGACAATGGGTATCACTGTTACATGTTTCATCCATAATCATGCAGTTTCGATGGCCAGGTCACGGTATTTTGTAATTTTTTCCAGTTCTTTTTTCTTCAACTCTGGCATTTCCTGGTACAGCGATATCAATCAGCTGTACGCTTCGGTTCTCTACAACTGTGATATCTGGTGTGTTGTGTTCCAAATGGCGATCTGTCTGTATTCGGAAGTCCCACAAGATCTTCACCCTCTCATTCTCGACAACTTTTTCCACCCTATGTTCCCACAACTTTTTGGACACAGGCAATGCCCAGTGGATTAGTTTAGCAACTCGGTCATGTCTAGTTTTGTAATCAGTTTGCACGATTTTGCTGCACTCACATATTAAATGTGAAACAGTTTCAGCTTTGTTCTTGCAAAGTCGGCAATTTGGATTATCAGTAGATTTTTGTATCTTCACTTTCATGGCATTAGTTTGTAGTGCTTGTTCTTGAGCAGCCAGTATTAAGCCTTTTGTTTCTTTCTTGATGGTTCCCATCTTAAGCCATGCCCATGTTAAGTTGTTATCACATTTTCCTTCAATGTTTTTCAAATGTTGTCCATGCAATGCTTTCATTTTCCATCTATTTAATCTATCATCAAGCTGTTTTTCTTTATATTCTGCCTTTGTTTCTGTTATTTTGATAATGCTCTCTGTTTTCACATAGTCATTCAAACTTCGTTTTTCTTCTTCTACAGTTTGGTGGATTTGCAGTAGCCCTCTGCCCCCTATTCTTCTTGGCAGGTTCAACCTGTCGATGTCACTTCGTGGATGAAAGCATGGTGCATATTCAAAAGTTTACGTGTTTTCCGATCTAGGTGTTCCAATTTGGCCAATGTCCAGTTGTTGTTGTTGTTGTTGATGATGATGATGATAATGATTATTACTATTACTACTACTACTAATCAGAAGATCGGCAGTTTGGCGGGTCGAATCCCGAGTGCCGTGTAGCAGAGTGAGCACCTGTTACTCGTCCCAGCTTCTGCCAACCTAGCAGTTCGAAAACATGTAAAAATGCAAGTAGAAAAATAGGGACCACTACGGTGGGAAGGTAACAGCGTTCTGTGTGCCTTTGGCATCTAGTCATGCCGGCCACATGACCACAGAGATGTCCTCGGACAAGCGCTGTCTCTTCGACTTTGAAACGGAGATGAGCACCAGCCCCTAGAGTCGGAAAAGACTAGCACGCATGTGCGGGGGAACCTTTATCTTTTACCCTTTACCTTTACTACTACTACTACTACTACTACTACTACTATGATGATGATGATGATGATGATGATGATGATGATGATGATGATGATGATGCGATGAGGCCAGGAGATGGAAGAGGCGGGCTCCATCCAACACATGACTCAGTCCAGGTTTGTGTCTGGCCAGGACCACTGGCACAAAATGGCAGCTGCTGCTCTCTGGCTGAGGCCTCCTGAGCACTGGGCTGGCAATACACAAAGATTCTTGCGGTCCCAGCTCCATCATCCAATGCCCTTTGGGAGCTGCAGGCTGGCCGTTTTGGCCCATGAGTCCAACCCTGTTTTTCAGGATGCTTCAAAAATCTGCTCCAACTCTTTTGCTGGTGTTGCACTCTCGTAAAGGTAACAGAAAGAGTTTCCTACCACAAGTCATTCGGTAGGGGAGGAAACCGAAGGTGATCATGCACCAGGCTTCTTCTCTGATGTTGAGGTTACCCTTCAAATGTAGATCAAGCCACCTGTAAGCCCTGAAGCTTCATCACTCAGACCCTCAAGGGCTCTATCCAGGAAGAGCTGGGGTGAGGGTGGGGGGACAAAAGGTTGCTGACCAGGGCCTGCTTGTCACCAGGAGTCTTCCCGTTTGCCCTGAGGCTGCACAGGGTCAGGCACCCACTGCAAGGGCAGCTGCAGCTGGAGCAATGTGGAACCCATGAGCCACTCCCAGGTTTACTGGACTGGGAGGGCGGAGCTCGTACACCAAGGGCCCCTCGATCCAATGCAAGACATTCACTTTTGCTTGTATGTGATCATAGTTAAGGAAATAATGGCTGAGGAGGAGATGGATGGAAATAGTGAGGATGCATTTCTGAAAGGTGGTTCTGTGTAAGTTTCCCACCAAGTGGTTGCTACAAATATTAAATATTCACCTTAACAATGTTAATGCTCCATTACTATAAAACCTGCTTCCCTGCACCACTGCATGTAATGAGCATTGATCAGAACTGACAAGGCTTAACTCTGTCTCTTGTGATAAGGCCCTTTCATGGCTTGAGTTCAGCATACAGTATAAGTGCAGCTTTTTCCCTCCCTGCCACCTAAATATACCACACAGGAAAAATGTGGCTGTCCAGCTCTCAGAGGCTGTTTTTTCACCCCACAAAAATGCTGGCTGTGGTTTCCTAGCTTCCAGCTGCATGGTCCAGGGACAGTTGGGGAGAGGGAACTGAACTGAACCTCAGTTTACCCAGAGTTACCATACCAGACAATACATAAGAGCAACATATAATTAAAACACTCTTTGAAAAAAACATCCTGCTGCTTCAATGGCATGATGAAATGAAGTTGCTTCAGGTCAGGAGGGTGGCCTCACCTGGATCTCAGAGAAGGGAGGCCTCCATGAGAGAGATGAACGGCTAAGACATTTTATAGTTATATGTAAATAAAAAGAGATTAGATAGATAGATAGATAGATAGATAGATAGATAGATAGATAGATAGATAGATGATAGATAGATAGATAGATAGATAGATAGATAGATAGATAGATAGATAGATAGATAGATAGATAGATAGATAGATGATAGACAGACAGACAGACAGACAGACAGTGGGTGGGTGGATGGATGGATAGACAGACAGACAGACAGACAGACAGACAGACAGACAGAAGGTGGGTGGGTGGATGGATAGATAGATAGATAGATGGATAGATAGATAGATAGATAGATAGATAGATAGATAGATAGATAGAGATGGATGGATGGATGGGTGGATGGATGGATGGATGGATGGATGGATGGATGGATGGATGGATGGGCAGACAGACTCTTTGGTCTGGTCTTTTGGAAGAAAAGAGGTCCCAGCAGTCTCAGAGATCCCACATCAAGGAATTCATGGATAATTCATGGAGTGCTAGAATTTGAATTTGGGCTTGTCAGTATGTAGCTCCTTCCCTTCTTGACAATAAGCCTAACAAATGAGACTTTTTGTGAATCCATTTTCTGGGCTGTACAGATAATTGTTGAGTTTTGATCACAATTGAACCCAAAATTTCTATTGTTAAGTGAGAGGTTTGTTAAATTTCTCTCCATTTTATGACCTTTCTTACCACAGTTGTAAGAAATGAATCACTGTAGTTGATAAGTTGTTGTTAAGTGAATCTGGCTTCCCCATTGACTTTGCTTGTCAGAAGGTCGCAAAAGGGGATCACATGACCTTGGGACATTGCGACCGTCATAAATATGAACCAGTTGCCAAGCATCTGAATTTTGATCATGTGACCATGGGTATTGAGTAGTGGGCTTCAGTAGGCAAGGAGCAGACCAGCATAGTTACAACATTATTTATTGACTCAAACTAGAACTGGAGAACTGCAGGCAATTGCCTGTAATTTATACTCTGAGCCCATAGGGCCTTAACCAATCACAATACTTGAAAAACCCACCCAAATATGAATGTTCACATTTTCTCTCCAAAACAGTTGGAGTTAACAGACAGGGTCATCTAAAGGTTACTTTCATTTTAGCTTCACAAGCAGTTGGAGTTCAAGTTAGTTTCACTTTAGCAGGGATTAACACAACTTTATATATATTCAATACATAGCACCCCTTTCCCCTAGGATAGTTATCATCCTCAGTCTGTTCAACATTCATAGTCTTTGAGATAGGCTGGGGGCCCACAGACCCTGGTGAACTGCCGCAATGTTATTGGAGAGTCCTGTTCAAGTTGAGTATTATCTCCAGTTGACCAGAGTTGTGATGGCCATTTAGGTCGCCCATGAGTGGCGGCAGGTCTATGACCTTTCGTACCTCTGTTTCCCTGGAGGCAGCCACGGGTGATGTAGGCAAACTCAGAGGAAAACAGTTCTCTTGTGTGTCTAATAAAACCTCGGGATCCTCACCTGGGACTGGACTGGCCTGCTGACACCGTAACTGATCAATGTGGCATCTTACCATACAATCATTTTCCAGAATAACCTCATATGACAAGGGCCCTGTTATCTTAATTGCCCTAGCTGCCGCCCAAGGTGCCTCACTTCCATAGTTCCTGGCCCAGACCAATTCACCCAGCTGTAAGTTCCTGGGGGCTTTGGTTGAGGCGTTTCTGCCGCTACTCTGTCTGGGTGAAGTCAGTCAAGCTTCGTTGTGAGCCGGTGGCCCCACCTCAGCTCCGCTGGGCTGCGACCTGTTGCTATACTGGGAGTTGTGTGTTGACACAGGAGGAAGTTCACCAGGCGGTGATTCCAGTCCCCAGTCATCATCCGCTTGAGCGCCTCCTTTGTGGTCCTGACCATTTGTTAGGCCTGACCATTGGTCATGGGTGGAATGGAGTGGATGTTACGTGCCGAATCATGTTGCTGTTGAGGAAAAATTGAAACGCTCCTGCCGTGAATTGTGCCCCATTGTCAGACATGATTACATCTGGCAGACCATGTGTGGCAAACAGCCGGCACAACTCTTGGATGAACCTAGTTGTTGTCATCGATGAGACCGGTGCCACTTCTAACAATTTGGAATAACTGTCTACTACAATTAGGAACACCTGCCCTTGGAAGGGGCCTGCAAAGTCAATGTGCACATGAGACCATGGGGGGGTGCGTGGTCTCCTAGCAGTGCACTGGTGCTTGTGGCATCTCTGGTTGGGTTTCTTGGCAGGCTTGGCAACTCCTTACTTGATTCAATGTCCTTGTCCAGGCCTGGCCACCACAAGTAGCTCCTGGCTAGAGCCTTCATTCAAACAATTCCTGGGTGCCCCTCGTGTAAGCACCCTGGAGCGAAGACTGGGTGGAATGATGAACCTGCTGCCCCACAGCACACATCCCTTGTGGGCTGACAGTTCATTTTTCTGAGAAACATAGTGATGGAACTCAGGGCCTGGCCAGGTCTCTGGCCATCCCCTTAACACCCAGTTGAGAACGCGGCTAAGCGTTCTGTCTGTGGTGGTTTCAGCTGCAACGTCCCCTGCATGTAGGGGTGCTTCAGGCAGGTCCTGGATCACCAGGATACAACAAGCTGGGTCTGGGTCCGGATAAGTCTGTAGTAGAGGCAGTCGGCTGAGAGCATCAGCGTGGCCCATTTCCTCACCCAGCTTGTGAACTAGCCGGTACGAGTATGCAGCCATCAAAATGGACCATCGTAGCATTCGCAGCAACAAGATCTGCGGTGTCTGTTTGTCTGCTGTAAAGAGACCAAGCAGTGGTTTGTGGTCTGTAAAGATGGTGAAGGTTCGTCCATATAAGAAGTCGTGGAACTTCTTAATGCCAGCCACTATGGCGACAGGCTTCCTTGTCTATCTGGGCATAGTTTCTTTCAGCCGATGATAACATTCTAGAATAGTATGCAATGGGGGCCTTTCTACCATCTGGCATCCTGTGGCTTAGTAGTGCCCCAATGCCGTATGGCAAAGTGTCACAGGCTAGTGTTACTGGTAAGTTTTTGTTGAAATGAGCTAGGATAACAATGATTTTACCGCCTTGAACACTTTGTCTTGGGTACGCAACCAGACCCAGGGTGTTTTTTGTCCAGTAGGCAGTGTAGTGGGCAGCCTTATGCAGTAAGAAGGAGTGGTAAAAATTGAGCAAGCCCAGGAATGCTTGTAGCTCCCCCTTGGATTTTGGTGTGGGGGCTTGCTGAATTGCCTTTAACTTTGCATCGGATGGGTGGATTCCGGCAGCATTGATGCAGAAACCCAGGAATTCTCTGGATTTCACGCCGATCTGGCACTTTTCCTTCTTGAGTTTTAGGCCTGCCTCGCGGAAACATTGGAGTACTGCACGGAGACATTCTGGCAGGACTGGCGCTGATTCCCCTGTGATCAGGATGTGATCAAAATACGGGCAGATGCCGGGAATGTTCTTCAGTGTTCGTTCCATAATACTTGGAACAACCCTGGTGCTACGCTTACCCCAAACTGCAAGTGGCACAATCAGAATGCATCTCTGTATGTGACAATTGTTTGTGCTTCTGCGGTAGTGTCATCTACCGGTAGCTGCTGGTAAGCCTGGGCGAGGTATAACTTAGTGAAGATTCGGCCTCCCCGGAGTGAAGTGAGGATGTGGCTCACTACTGGTACAGGGTAAGCATGCTGCTGTAGTGCCTTGTTTATGGTGCACGTAGTCTCCGCAGATGCGGATGTCCCCATTAGGCTTAACTGGGATCACTATTGGAGTCTCCCACTGGTTAAAGTCCACCAGTAGGAGCACTCCCTGCTGTACCAGCTTGTCTAGTTCCGCATCAATTTTAGGCTTCAATGCAAAGGGAACCCTGCACGGTTTTAATCAGATTGGAGTTACTGCTGGATCGAGGTTGAATGAAATGGGTGCCCCTTTGTATTGCCCCAACTCTGTGCTGAATACGTCAGCATATTGTTGGCATACTGCTGCTAGATCAGCTATTTGTGTTCGATGGATGCCTGTCACCCTGATGCCCAGGGCCTTGAACCAGTCCAGTCTAGTGCGTGGTCCCTCTATGACCACTACGCTGAGGGGACCCTCAAACTCTCTGAATTGTACTCCAATGGTAGCTTCCCCCCTTACGGGAACACAGCAATTCTGGAAGTCCATTAGCACTAAGCTGGATGATTTGAGCGGGACCCGCCATTAGCTACATTTGCAAATGTGGTTGAAAGTCCTGGAGGAGATAATGGACAGGGCTGATCCAGTATCTAGCTCCATGGAGCATGAGACCCCTTGTAGTCTTAGTTGGAGTCTTATCTTTTCTTTAATGGAACGTTGGGCCCCTATGCATTGGATGCTATGCTTTCCTGAGCAGTATTCAACTCTGTTCTGTCCTAAGGGCCATTTCCCCATGTGCTGCTGTGTTGCAGGTTTTATTTCCCACTAACAACCTCTGCAAACTCTGGCAAGGTGCCCTTGCTTTCCACAGGCACGGCATACTGTTGTGCGGAATCTGCACTCTGCTCTTTCATGCTGTCCCCTGCAGCTTGTGCAGCTCTGTAGGGAAGTTTCTTGCTCTGTGGACCATGGCTGTCTGGGTGGCTCTCTCCACCAACGATTGATTTCTTCACTCTTGCTGGCCTCCCGAGAGCCTTCTTCAGTCTCTTGGTGGATCGCTGTGGGGCTGGTGTGCGTTTTAGGTGGCTGGAGAGTCTTCATTTCCCATCTGGAAGCCTCTTCTGCCATGACTTCCTTCAATGCATCTTGGAAAGTCAGTTTCTCCATGGCGAATAGGTCCTGCTGTAATCCTCTATTATGCAGACCACAAACGAGCCTCTCTCTGAGACGGTCTTCCAGGTCAGGGAACTGGCACAAAGCTTGTTGAAGGGCTGCCACAAACTCTGCTGCAGATTCCCTGGATCTCTGCTCACGTTGCTCGAATGCATGGCGCCAGGCGATTACTGAGAGTTTCCGCTCAAAATGTTCCCTTAATTTTTCTTGAGGTCTGCGTAAGCCTCTGGTCTCTATACTTGCTATCAGGTTTTCAGCGATATCAAACATGGCTTGTCTGCAGACACATAGTAAGGTTGCCACCTTCAGGCCATCGTCTGTGATCGGGTTAGCCCAGAGATAGTTGTCTACTCGGGAGACGTATGAGCTCCACTGTTCCAGATGAGTAATATCGAACTTGTTGAGCCTTCCCAATTTAGCCATTTTGGAGAGGCCCCCGTGGTGCTTGTTAATGCCTGTACTGCTGTGGTTGGAGCTGTGCTGCACTTTGGGATCCTGTGGACAGATCCCTCAGGTATATCTGTGCCTCCAATGTGTCTTACTGGCAGGCAGGGTGGGGAGCGTGCTCCCACCAAGGCTCTTTACCTGGTCTGACACCCAGTGATTTCAGCGTGCCTCCAGTGTGGCTTAGTGGTAGGGGGGGTGAGATGTAGGCCTGCCGGGGCTCTTTACCCAGCCTATCACCCAGTGACTTCAATCTCTTGGCTAGCAGCAACTCTCTCCTCTGCAGCATCCCACATTTGTTGCCACTACTGAGTAGTGGGCTTCAGTAGGCAAGGAGAAGACCTGAAGAGTTGCAACATTATTTATTGACTCCAACTAGAACTGGAGGACTGCAAGTAATTGCCTGTAATTTATACTCTGAGCCCACAGGGCTTTAACCAATCACAATACTTGAAAAACCTGCCCAAATATGAATGTTCAAAGTTTCCCTCCCAAACAGTTGGGAGTTAACAGTCAAGGTCATCTAAAGGTTAGTTTCATTTTAGCTTCACAAGCAGTTGGAGTTAAGTTAGTTTCACTTTAGCAGGGATTAACACAACTTTCCATACATAACAATGGGGATGCTACAAAGGTTGTAACTGTGAAAAACGGTCACAAGTTGCTTTTTCCATTGTCGTTGTAACTTTGAATAGTCATTAAATGAACCATTGTAAGTCGAGGACTACCTGTACTTTACTCTTGGGGGCTTAGTGGTTCTCTTGGAAAAACGCAAGAAACATGGTTCGGGAAGGTTTGCTGGCTGGACAGATGGACAGACAAGTGCAAGACCTCTTCTGCAGGGGTGGGGGTGAGGGGGTCATTGATAGAAGTAGACTAAGCAGCGGGACGACCTTCAAGGTCTGTTTCCATGATGGTTTGATTCTGTGAATCCATTTCAACCAGAGCAATCTATAGCTGAAAAATGTGAATTAGCAAACTATATTTAGGATCTTCCAATGTTGCATTTTCAGTAATTGGGGCTCTAGTGAACCAAATCCCATACCGAGAGTGAGAGAGTGAGGGAGGAGTTATTTTAAGCCATTTAAACTATTAAGTAATTTATGTTCTCTTTAGACAACATCTTGGTTCACACATTATTATCCCCACATTCTGTCCTCTGCTTGGACCACCCTGGATGCCTTTTGTGTTTCCTGCTGGAAGCTTTTTTGCATTGTGTGTTCAGAAGACTTTTCATCAATCATACTATCAAATTTACATTGTTACATTCCCTGAGGTCTGGGAGATCAGTAATTATTATGAACAGAAGAGAACCTTTTAAAAAAAATCTATCATGTAAGTGCCAGCATTCCTGAAAGTAACACAATGAACAAAGGAATAAGTGATCTATGTCAGAATATGGACTCATTCTTCAGAATAAACCTGCTTTAAACAGCAGCGAGAGAGACAACAATGTAATATTTTCCAGTGACTGTTTATCATGAATTACGTCAGCTTTTTAAATGTGTTTATTCTCTTTAATGCTTCTTGGTGCATAATTTGCAGTGTGTGACAGCTGGGGGGCGATGAAATAACAACTCGCAGGCCCCCTGCAGGAATAAAGAACAGGGGACAGGGTTGGGTTTGCTCCCCCCCCCTCCTTGTTAATTATTGCACAACTCCTTCCTTTTTCTTTTTCTTTTTTTAAGATAAAGTGGCATAAAACATTGTGGAGCTACTTAAGGCTAAATCTACTTTTACATGGCTCTGTTTTACTCCTGGCTAGTTCTTAGCTAAAGCAGTCATTTGCGGTAATTTTACTTTGGGAGATATTATGTCAGGGCTGGTTTAAGAGAATGATTATGTTTCACGTGACCCGCGGTTACATGTCAGCACTTGAAGTTTCTCCCACTGAAATCCAGCACAATTTTAGCTAATGCTCCTTTGCAAAGAGACCATTGTGGGCATACCTGAAATCACTGGGGGCCAGAGAATTTTCCAACCAAAATTCAACCAGAAGAAAGGAAGGAAGGTGAACATCCCAAGGCTTAATGGGAGCAGGTCTGCAGACTCGCTTCCCTGTGCTTAGCAATCCTCTTTGAGCAGTGGGAGCTATTCTGTGCAGTCCTGAGGTGTCACATGTGAAATCCCTGGCTCCACAAATTCCCCTTGGCAGTGAACTTCTGAGCTGGCCATCAGCCATTCCACTCTTCCTCCTGCAATAGTTACAACTGCTCAGGTTGCTCCCTTCCTCTCTGGCTCCAGTGAATAATTCTCTGAGGATTTAAAAGGAAAGTGTCGCTGATGTTCCTGCCATCAAACAGAGGATGCAAAGGTTGGTCAACTACCCTTATGTTGTCTTGCACAACTTTCCACCATTTGGAGAACAAACCCCTATAATACCCCAAGTGTGCATCCAAACCTTATACATTAGTTAAGAAAGCTGTCATTGGAGGCGGAACATTCGGACTCTTAAAAAGTGGATTTACAGCTCTTGTGGATGCCTTTGCCATTTCAGTGCAAAGGCCTTGGTAAAATCTCTGGATTTGGGGGGGGGGGTTGCCAACAAGGTTAAAAAAAGGGTGAAAACGGTAGCGCAGGAGCGACTTAATCTGTGGAACAGGAGAAGTCGCTGGGCTTCTTCCTTGCCTTCTTCTGACCTGGGCAGAGAGGCAGAGGGACCGTTTCCTCCCAGGCTGGAGAGCAGATCCTCAGCCCTCACCTCCCAGAGCTGCTCAGCTTCAATACAGAGCAGGAGTAGCCACACGGGATCCGGGTACCGGCTCCTTCATTCCAAACGCTCAGCATATTTTCCAGTGCATGCAGTATTTCTTTGAAGAAGAAAGGAAACACGTAGGGTGTGCCAGAAAGTGGAACAAAGAACAAAAACACAGCTAGTGACTCACTAAGAACATTGTTTAATTTTTCTCAACACGCAATTAGTTAATTACTCTTAGCCAAATTAATTTGCATTTGTCTTTTTTAACCTTCTCTTTGTCAGAGCGACATAAAGGCAGCAAAGCTTTGATTTCTCACTTTCAAGGTAAATCTTATTTCCTTGCAACTGGCAGATCTAGGTGGGATCTGCTGCTAAGGGGCATTTTGATCTGGGCTGACAGAGGGAAGAAAATGGATCTCTTCCTAGGACAAATGGCCACAAATTCCAGCCTTACACTAAGATTCCTAATTTTAACACAAAGAGTCTCTGTGTGTTTATGCGCATGTGTGTGTAGTGCACATACAAATGTTATTTAGATAAAATGCAACAAGGCAAATGTGACTATTATGGAATGTGAATAAATATGCATGGATCTTGTAGATTTTTCAAAAGGAGATACTTTGCCCGAATGCCTCGGAAATGAGTCTGCAAACCACATTTAGAATTGTTCCAGATTTTTAATTAAAGGCATTTCACAAGCCATTGCAAGTGAAAAGATTATAGAATGTAGCAACACTTATTCTGGGTTAATGAGCAAATATTCAGTATTTGTAAAGCAGATAAAGGCGGATGAGGTTTTATAGAAGGATTTTTAATAATGGTTCCTGCTGGTTGTAGATTGGGCCAAAGTTCACTTTGGAAAAAGCCTCCATTTGGGCAGCCTTTGAAAAGCTTCCAGCCTTGATTGGGGCTGATGTGGGGCCACCTGAGATGTTCCTTTGGAGCCACCTGGACATCCCGGCCCAGCAAAGTTGTTTTATGGGGGAATCTCCAGCGGAATCCTCTCCGGGAAGCAGAGAAGCTCCGTGGAGCAATATTTCCACCCAACTGTGGGTGTAGAGATATCAACACCTTCATGGTCCCCCTTCCTCCTGCACTGGAAAGGTAGGGGAAAATTTCCATAGGCAGCAGGAAAGGGGAGATTGTGCAGCACTAACCATTGTGTTGTTCTGCTACCAACTGCAACTTTGAATGTTTCTTTTCAACAGCTTGGGAAAAATTACTACAAGATTAGAGGAGCTTTATCTTAACAGTTTTGATTCCTTATGCTAATATCAAACATTAGAGGTCCTGAATAATGAAAAGGGGGAAAAGGAAGAGCCACATTGCTTCCTTTAGTATAAAGCTGCAGGCAGATGGTAAGAAAGGTGTCATTTCAAAAAAAAGATGCCACAAAATGCAGTCTTGTTTCAAAACCCTGCAAATCTGCGGGACCAAAGAAACACTTATGTTAAAACACTTCCAACTTCCTTAATAACTTTTATCTGTCTTTTAAGTCCTGGATGTGGATGTAAACTGGGTTCAAACCTAATTGAACCCTGTAGATACTTAACATATAGTTATTTGAAATAGTTTTTCACTAGAGATGTTACGCCATTTTAGAACTTTAGACTAAATAATGTCAGTTCTTGTTTGCTTTCTTAGTATGTTATTCATTTATTGGGAAATTCAAAATGTAAAACATCTGGAAGGAGGCTTCAGGCTTGGGAAGCCGTCTTTGAAATGTGTACATTTCAGACTTTCTCTTTAATGGCTGTTTAGAAGGAGGGAACAGGCTTGTGGGCTGCAGTTTGTTATGTTCTGCAAATGTCCTCCAGCCAGGCTAAAAATGACAGAGCACCAAATTGGAAAAGATTGGGATGGCGTATAAGTTCATTAAGCCCTTTGCTCAACAGTCCAAGTAGATTTCAGAGTCAAAAACTGTGACCTTTGGGCCTCTCTGTAAACAACTCCACAGCAATTTTATTCAGTGGATGCCCTCCAGATGTGTGGAGCTTCCATCAGCTCAAACAGCCAACACATCTGGGAAGGGCCAGGAAAAAATGGCACACATGGTGAAGAAGATTTCTGAAGAAAAATAGTGGGTGTCTGTGGCAGTCCTCTGATAACATTTGCGTCAAAATAGAAGAATTAAGCTATTTTACCTCCAGTGTGTGAAGTTAGAGCCACAGACAACTAGTCCTCACAAAAGAATTGACAGCTATTGAAAGCACTGGTGCACTACAGTTTTAATGGCCACACAATTTTATTTCCACAATTATATGCATTTGATGACCATTCCTTTAAGGAACCAACACACTCAGCAGAAATTGGGGCAATTGGGAGATGACGCAATACAGGAAACAGAAGAGAAAAAATTGATTACAAACAGTTTTAATTTTCCTTTTTATGTTGCAATAATATTCCCTGAATGGTTATGCTTCCTTTCTTTCAATTATGCCTCTTAAACACACGCGCTAGAAAAGAGGATGTGCCTCAGAATGTGGCATGTGCCCCCCCCAGCCCGGTTTAGGGGATGCAGGCAAATTTAGTGCACAACTAAATTTAGTGCAGGGTAGGGCTGAGGAATTTGTACAGTATCTGCAGGACAAAATCGCTCAGATCCGGACTGGCTTGGACTCCTCCGACTGGGCGGAATCCGGCGGAGTGGAGAGGGCAGGTCTTGATCATACCATTTGGGATGAGTTTGACCCTGTGACTCTGGATGATGTGGACAGGATTATGCGTAAACTGAGTGCTACAACTTGTTTATTGGACCCATGTCCCTCCTGGCTGGTTTCGGCCGCCGGGGAGGTGACAGGGGGCTGGCTCCAGTCAATGCTTCATTGATAGAGAGTGTCTTCCCCTCCGCCTTAAAAGAGGTGGTGGTGAGGCCCCTCCTCAAGAAGCCTGCCCTGGACCCGGCCTCGTTGAATAACTATCGTCCTGTTTCCAATCTTCGCTTTGTAGCGAAGGTTGTTGAGAGTGTTGTGGCGTTTCAAACTTGGCAGAAATGGCAAAAAGTTCAGCATATTTGAAAGAACAATCGCAACAGAGATATATTTTGGAACGGAGAAGATGGATTGATTATATTCAGAATAAATATGGGACTAAAAAATTTCACTTAGCATATGAATATTAGAATTATAAGATGTATTATTATTTAGTTATGTTTAAGTGGAGTTAAAGTGTGATAGGATTTAAAGTGTATTTATAGATGGTTAGCATATTTTAGCTCAAGTTTGTTAGAGGCAATATACCCTGTATTCAGCTCTGGGAAGTTGGGGAGGAGGGGGAGGGAGGGGAAGCTGGGGGGGAGGGGGAGGGAAGGAGTTTATGCTTAAAATGTATTGTAAAACTTTTTAATTAAAAAAAAAAGAGAGTGTTGTGGCGCGTCAGTTCCCGCAATTCCTGGATGAAGCAGACTATCTGGACCCATACCAGTCCGATTTCAGGCCTGGCTACAGCACGGAAACGGCATTGGTTGCACTGGTAGATGATCTCTGGCGGGCCCGGGACAGGGGTTGCTCCTCTGTCCTGGTCCTACTTGACCTCTCAGTGGCTTTTGATACCATCGACCATGGTATCTTGCTGTGACGGCTCGAGGGGTTGGGAGTGGGAGGCACTGTTTTATGGTGGTTCTCCTCCTACCTCTCTGGCCATTCGCAGTTTGTATTTGCAGGGGGGCAGAGGTCTACCCCAAGGCCCCTTTCTTGTGGGATGCCTCAGGGGTCAGTTCTCTCCCCCCTCCTGTTTAACATCTATATGAAGCCGCTGGGTGAGATCATTCGTGGCTTTGGGGTGAGGTATCACCAATATGCAGATGATACCCAGCTCTTCATCTCCACCCCAAGCCAACCCAGTGATGCCCTTGACGTGATGTCCCGGTGCCTGGAGGCGGTGCGGGTCTGGATGGGAAGGAACAGGCTCAGGCTGAACCCCTCCAAGATCGAGTGGCTGTGGATACCGGCACCTTGTATTGTCCAACAAGTTCCATATCTTTTGATGGGGGGGAGGTACTGCCCCCCTCAGAAACGGCCCGCAACTTGGGTGTCCTCCTGGATTCACAGCTTAACTTGGAAGATCATCTAACGGCTGTGACCAGGGGGGCCTTTGCGCAGGTTCGCCTAGTGCGCCAGTTGCACCCCTTTTTGGACCAAGATGCCCTATGCACGGTTACCCACACCCTCGTCACTTCTCGCCTGGATTACTGCAATGCTCTCTACATGGGGCTGCCCTTGAAGTGCACCCGGAGGCTTCAACTGGTGCAAAATGCGGCCGCACGGGTGCTTATGAGAGTATCTCGATACTCCCATGTTACACCATTCCTGCGTGAGCTGCATTGGCTTCCGGTTACCCTCCGGGTGCGATTCAAGGTGCTGGTAATAATCTTTAAAGCCCTACACGGCTTAGGCCTGGGCTACTTGCGAGACCACCTGCTGCCATTGTCAACCTCCCATCGCCCGGTTCACTCCCACAGAGTCGGCCTCCTCAGGGTGCCATCGGCCAGGCAATGCCGGCTGGCAACCCCCAGGGGGAGAGCCTTCTCTGTGGGTGTGCTGACCCTATGGAATGAACTGCCCCCGGAGCTGCAGACGGCCCCTGACCTTCAGTCCTTCCGCCATGACCTGAAGACATGGATGTTCCAACAATCGGGCCTGGACTGATTATGGTTTAAATTTGGCTTTTATTGGGTTAAACTGTCATGTATTTATCATATTTATTGTTTAATTCTTTTTAAATTTTTGTATTTTATGTTTCTTAATTTTTTTATTGTTGCGAGCTGCCCTGAGTCCTTAGGGAAAAGGGCAGCATATAAATTTAATAAATCAAATCAAATCAAACTGCAGGGGATTGTTTGAGGCAGAGCTGGGGCCTGATCATATTGGTGGTACTCTGGTCAGACGGACCAAGAATGTGTCCAAAGTTGGCAAGGAACAGGACACGTGGCCAGACTATGACAAGGGCTGATAATCTCTAGGCTACTATTTCCATCTGTAAAGAAAGCATTCAATATGGTTACATGAGAAAAATTATTACGCATATCAGGCAAAAACCTTGTGTGCCCTTGGTAGAATGGTTACTAAAGAGAGGAAAGTGGATGGATAAATATTAAACAGGGCAAAATAATGCTGAGAATATGTAGATAGGGCAAATTGTGAACAAATTCTTGGAGTACCCCCCCACACACACACTTCAGCTGCTCAACTGCTGAAATTGCTCAGCAGTTTCCTACCACTGTGAAGATAAATACAAAACTCATACCCAACAATCTTAACATTGTTAAAATGATTTTGTTTTTAATAATAACAACAACAATAATAACAACTGCTTATGTACTCAGATGCTACCTTATTACCTCTTAGATCCTGGATTAGGACTTGAACTGTTAAGTTTTTACCAGTCCCAGACTGTGAATTGAATTTAATCATCATCATCATCATCATCATCCAAAGGGCTACCTAGATACATGGAAATATCTGAATATCCTGACTTTGCAAAAAAAAAACACCACCGTACTCGGAACTGCCTATATATTCAGACACTACCTTAACAGCTATTATGTCCTGGGTTAGACTTCAACTGTTTTTACCAGTCCCAGACTGTGAATTGAATTTAATAATAATAACAACCACAACAGCAACATCAAACATCTAGATCTGCCTATCCCAGGTCCTTAATAAGGACTCAATAGATAAACAAAAATGCCAAACTCACTGAACATCTGGCTGACTGTGTGAATAACAATAACAATAATAGGAGGAGGAGGAGGAGGAGGAGGAGGAGGAGGAGGAGGAGGAGGAGGAGGAGGAGGAGGAAAGACATTAACTCACTAAAGGAGAAGAACTCATAAATTCATAAATTTTAGTTAAAACTACAGAATTCTACCGTTAAACATATCAAAGGATATTTCTGAAGAGTGGATTCAGAGGTTACTTTTAAAGAGTGTCAACAGAGACATCAGCCTCTATGGAGGGATTATGTCTAAAAGATGTTATGGAAGAGGAACTACCTGACGAGACCAAGACTGAATTAAAAGTTGATTTGAAAATGATAGGCTACAAGAATGACGTGGAAAAATATGTTTTTTCATTAGCCATATTAAAAAATGCCCAGCTGATGTCTTAATAATTGAAAGGGATATAGAAACAATAAATCAAGAGAGTGACCTGGATACTTTTCCTATATTGGATTTACAAAAGAGGCTTGTTAATGTTTTTTTAAAAAAACTCAAGATTTTTTTAAATCTCACCCCTTCATTTGGTGGTAATCAAATTCAGAATGTCAGTAACATTTCTCCATTGGTGCCTTCGGCTTACCCAGCTGCTTCCATGAGAACCCTGAGGGTGCAGGCTTTAGTGATCTCCCCTTTTTGTGTATTCGGCATCTGGGACCAGGCAATATTTTTGCATGTACAGGAGCTGTGCAGTTCTGGTGTTTGGGCTGAAGTACCAGTAAGCTATTAATTTCAGCAGAATGTTCAGCAGAATAGTCTCAGTGCAGAGACTGAGAAGTATTCTTATTTTGTTATTTGGGGTGAGTTAAACTAGAAAATATTACTTGATTACAGCATTTTAAATTCATTTGGCTAAAAAACATTAACTAATACAAGCTCAAAAATCAAGATGCACCACAGGAGCTTTAAGTAAGCCTTTCAGATTGCCTTCCCTGCTCGTGGTTGATTTACCTGGATTTTTTTGTATAATAGTCTAATGAGCGCATTGATTAAAATACAATAGCAGCCAAAAAAGAGGTGGCAGATGAACACCTTTTAACTTAGAAGCAGAAGTGGCCAAGGAGCAGAATCCTGCATATCAGTAAGGTGGATGGCTTAAGAGCCTACTGAGGTTTGAGGTTCAACTGTATGGAGATACCTATTCTGGATCAAGCTGTTGTTTAATGATTTTTCCCCTTGCTAAGACCTCTGTGCTGGTCTGTATAGGCGGATTCTATCACTGATAACAGCCCTTGCCAGATAGCAGAACTCATGAAAATACCTTTATCATCTAGAAGTACCTTTATTTGCATGTAGAGTAGAATACAGCAGATGAGTAGAGTTAGATGATACTTGGACGGTATTCCCAAGGTCAAAAGACAGTAACGACTCAATGTCTGCACGTGTATCTGCCGGTTATGGAGGAGGAGAGTCCCCAGGGAGAAGAAGGAGGAAGTCCATCCCAGAAAGGGGAGGGGTGTAAAAGCACATGGTCAGGAGAAGGAGGAAATACGTCAGAGAGTGGGAGGAGTTGGCTGACCCAGTTAAGATAGCATATTATAATTTCCCCAAACAACCACATGGTGGCAGCACAATACCCATATTTATCCTACCCTTATAAGATCCTCAACGTTGAGCCTTGGGGTACCCTGATCGGGTGCCATCAGCCTATGATCTGGGGAGCTTCTGATACAAGAGCAGAATAACAGAATAACAGAGTTGGAAAGGACCTTGGAGGTCTTCTAGTCCAACCCCCTACTCAAGCAGGAGCACCCACAACTTCTGGACACAAGTCGTTCCATTGTTCTCACTGTCAGGAAATTTCTCCTTAGTTCTAGGTTGCTTCTCTCCTGGATTAGTTTCCATCCATTGCTTATCATCCTGCCTTCGGGTGCTTTGGAGAATAGGTTGACCCTCTCTTCTTTGTGGTAACACCTTAGATATTGCAAGAGCAAAATGATTGGCCTCATGTTGGTTGATTGAGCAAAAGCTTCTGCCCAGCACTCAGACACCCACCTTTTCTGGAGAACAGAAGATCTGGGAGAGTTGTCCCACCTCTCTTTGGTTCTGTATTGGCCCTGATAGCAACTGGACTTCAGTTTCTGGTTTAAGCCCCTCCTGCCCCTTGAACGGCCTTCATTCAAAGACCAAGGGCAATAGCCAGGGAGAAGAATCATGAAGGCAGCCAAGCAAACTTGCCCATGTCTTCCACCTTCTTCTCGCCAAACCAGAGCGGCAGCACCATTTCTTGGAGACAGACTCCTCAGCATCTCCTTCAGGCAAGGAAAGGCTTCCTGATGTTATTGCAGCCAATGCCTTGGCATCAGCAGCACCCTTCTGCTGCTCCCTAGACCGAGCCCCCTTGATCCTGCCTTTCTCGAGAAAGAGGATCCAGCCTTCACAAGAGCAACCGGGCAAGGTAGATGCTGTATTTCCAAGAGTGGGTTTCTAGTATGAGCTTTCATCACAACTGTGTGAGTTCGGTCATTGATGGTTCCCTGGATCTAGATCCCGCATTTATTTAGTGAAGTTTGCATCAGTTTATGGAAGGCCCTGTTTGCTGTCTTGGTCATTTGTTCCTGAGCCTGGAATCCCGGGAAAGGCCAAAGGGGGGAATTGGCACTTGGGGATCCAAGGTCCCAGAGTGTTTGGTATCAGCTGTGGGGTTGTGCCATCCCTGTGAAGTGACATAAACACAAATTTTTGCTGATTCCATTATGGGGAGACAGACGTTCTAAACGGGTTGAAATACTAAGTCGCAAGTGTCACTTGTGTAGCCTCATGATACAAACTAATATAAGACAACTCCATGTCAAGCAAAATGACACACAGGATAATGAAGAGCAGAAGATTAAGAAGACATAAAATTCTTTAAATGAGTCATTGCAAGAGATGAGGCTACTGATAATTTTGGGATTGATGTCTGAGTAATTTGTGACTCATTTCACCCTTTGACACAAACACACTGCACACCAACTTGGAGAGATGGCGATAAAGAACATGCCCAATTTTAGATATGACAGTAGCCTCCACTTTGAAGATTTTTTTCTCTCTCTCTCTGCTTTTTTCAAAAAGTGCTTAGACAATTAATGTCTTATGCATGTATTCAACAATAGTTGCCTAGCAACCATCCAGTTGCTGGCTGCAGAGCCTAAGCAGCTGAGATGACTGAACCACAGATGTCAGCTGTATCGGCAGGTGAGTCGAGGGGGCTTCATCAGATGGTTCCTGCAGGAGACAGGAAGGTCCCCCCAGGAGCTTTTGGATCAAGACCCTCCTCACTTGCAAAGAGAACCGGCTCTGCCTTTTAGGGCCCAGCCCCCAGCCCCGCCCAGCCCAGCGAATTCATGCTTTTCAGATTTTATTGGGAAGCCCTGTGATGCGGCATCTGCCATCACATACAGTAGATTATTATCTTTCCAGAGAAGAGAAAGGGAAAGCATCACTTCCCCTCTGGATGTGCAGGTCGTCACCAGCACAGGTTTTAACTCAGCCGTTGCTATGTCCTTCCGCTGATGGTTGCTGACCAAGATTAAGCTAGCAAAAGAGTGCAGATTTAACCATTGCTTTAAAAAATATTTATTCTTCTGCCGTTTATGAAAATCACTTCTCTAATATTCACTTTGTACGGGAGGGAGGGAGGGAAGGAAGGAAGGAAGGAAGGAAGGAAGGAAGGAAGGAAGGAAGGAAGGAAGGAAGGAAGGAAGGAAGGAAGGAAGGAAATATTTTGTGGTGATCCAGACATCTCCATCTCTCTGTCTCTCTCTCTCCCTCCCTCCCTCTCCCTCTCCCTCCCTGGCCATCCACCCGCCCATTCACACATAAGACAGACCCCGGCAGGACAAAGAAAAGTCTCTCTACCTTCCACTGTGGATGGACCACACCCCTCAATGTCATTCAGATGGCCTCATCCAGCTGTTATATTTGATCCAATTCAGCTTTAGTGCCTCACAAACAAACCCTCCAAGGAGCAGCTACTGTTGAAACCATGTTTTAAGACTTGCCACTGCATAGGGTTAATCATTGTGCAGGCCACCATTTCCCAGCTTGGCAACTTTAAGGGGCTTGAAATTCAACTCTCGGAAATTGGGGAACATGGGTGTAGACCAGGAGTCTTCAAACTTGGCCCTTTGATGACGTGTGGACTTCAACTCCCAGAATTCCTCAGCCAGGCACGCTGAGTCAGTTTCCTGGAGTCAGATGTTGGGACGTTCAATCCGAAAGTCACTCTGGGGCACAAAATTCTTGCCATCCTTTTGTCATTCCATCCTCATGTGATGAAGCGGGAGACCCACCTTCCTGTACCTGGGCGGTTTGAGCATGCTCATTGCAATTAAGGGGTGGGGATTTCAGAGAGGCATAACCTGCATTTGGATCAAACACAGTTGAAATAATCAGTATTCCTTCCCCTAAATATCACTAACACTTTAAACATTTGGGAAATTTGAAAAGCAATTTATTATAAATCTGTCCTGTTCCACTGGTTTTGTCTTGTCTGGGATTATCCTGCCTTCCGGTTGGACAGTACAATTGACTAGAATCAAAATCATGTTTCTGAAATGTAATCCTTTCTTTGGCTGAGTTCACAAAGGTTTGCAACAAAATCAATTATTTAACTATTGCAAACATGCAGCCCACTTTCAATCTAATTCCAGTGGTAAAGATTACATTCCAGAAATAGCTGCAGGACCTTAGCGGGACAGCAATACAAAGAAATTCAAATATTAAAAAACAAACAAAGCATTCTTTAAAAAAAAAGCAGCCTACAAGAAGTCTTTCTAAAAGCAAGTGTCTTTTACCAGCAGGGAAGTGAGGTCGTCCTCCTTGAAAACTGAGCCCCAAGTATGAGGAAAAAAAGCTATTTTAAAAATGAATTTTGAGGCCGTCTATAATGAAGTCAACAGCAGGACTGGGTGAGGGTGAGAAGGCGAGACTCTGGCAGGCATGATTAATGATCATGAATAGGCTATTTTAAGAAAAATGTTCTCTTTAAGAAAAAGATATTCTCATGTATCCTAGGATGTTTATTTTATTTTGTTCACAGATTCATTAAGTTACATTTTTAATTTCCATACAATGCCTTTTGCTGAGAAGATAATCAAGTGAAAATGTCTTCTGCAACCCCTTTATTTGCATGACCGCATAAAGATTGTGAAACAGTTTATTATTATAAAATTAGTGTGGCAAAGCACGGGACGAGCTGGGATTTCAGCCAAATTAAACAGAAAATGAGTCGCAGCAGAAGGTTTCCAGCGCATGGCACTGAGAACTAGTCCTAGGACTGGAGAATTGTCTGCTGCTTTGTCAGTTCCATTGTTGTTTCCATTGTTGGTGCAGTTGCAGCGCAGCTACAACACAGGAACGTATTTAACTCAGGTTTTATAAACAAAGCCCGTCTGCAGGGAGGCCCCAAAGAGCTCAGAAAGATGAAATCTAGTCCTGAACCCTGAACGCTTCTCAGGGAGGGAAGGAGTGAGCGAGGGATGCGGGCAGTTAAAAAAAATAATGACATTTTAAATCATTACCTATAAAAGCACTCTATGCCTGTTTTCATTGCAGAGTATTATTTTGCAATTAGGATAAAAGCATTATTTATAAATGTTCTAAAATGTTATATGGCAGTACCTTTAAAGTTGCAGGTCAATCCCTTTTATAAAAGCACTGTATCGATTGGCAGAGGGGGATAAATCGCGCCCTGAATTTTTTTTACTTCCTACTTTATAGGACAGGGATGGAAATGACGGTATTATAAGCCAGCATGTTCTGCAGATGTTAGCTCAGAATTCAGATGGTTTCTTAAGACTAAATGCAGCTGGGGTTTTGCTCACTTACTCAGGAAGAACTGGGACTTTCAGAAGGATGTAGGGGCTGAAAATGTATCACCTGCCTTTTTTGGACAGGCTTACCTTGCTCACAAAATGTTTACAATCTACAAAGAGGACTAGGTACCTAACAACAGTGTAGCACCAACAAACAAGCCTTAGGAAATGACATTCTTAAAACAAATGTGGGATGGAGACAAGCGAGAACCTTTCCTTAAGGTAGAAATACAGTAGGACAGATCAGGAATGGACTAAGAGGAGATCTGCAGGCTTAATACGTATCATTAGACATTTGCAGTCAGATGAAATGTGGGCAGACGGTATCTTGTATACTGTATGCAGGGTAGGAACTCCAGTGTGGCCTTCTTGTTGCCATCCTACCCTTTTATATACCCTCCCGCCAACTGGCTTCATCCTTCCTGATGCCAGAGCCGGCCCTGAGCTGCCATCCCTGGGATGGATCTGAGTCAGTTCTGGGTCAATCACAGGAAACAATTCACATCACCTCCATTCGTTTTCCTGATACGTGTGCCTGCGGCATAAGGATCACCTAAACTTAAGAGAACCCCCTTTTCTGATTAGAGTTCCCGGCATTGCAGACCTACTTCAGTAAATGACACAGATGACCTTTACGTTCTCTTCATTAAGAAGATAGATATTGAAATAATGCAGGTATAAATATAGGTAGAATAATTAGCTGGGGCAATTGGTTCAAAGAAGAAAAAAAGCAAACCTGGCACGGAAAACCAATTACGCAACTGAAGGGTAGAAACAGAGCAGGCAAACATGTGTTTCCTTTTAAGCAAGTCGTATTTCGGGGTGCTGATAATGCCACAGGAAGAAGCCACTTGTTACTTGTGCCACGAAAGCTGTACTTTAAAATAAATGAGGGGTGATGTCATCCTCCTCCTTCCTATGGTGTTAACAGACCATGGGGGGAGGGGGGGCAAAGGGCAAACAAGACTGGCCAGCTTCAAATCAATCTAGCCCAGGGGTAGGCAACCTTGACTCTTTTATGACTCCTGGACTTCAACTCCCAGAATTCCTGAGCCAGCCATGCTGAGGCGAAAGGGAGAGGTTTCCAAGCTGAGCCATGCTGCCTCAGGAATGCTGGGAGTTGAAGTCCACGAGTCATAAAAGAGCCAAGGTTGCCTACCCCTGGGCTAGCCAAAAGAAATGATTGGCATGTTTACTGAGGTGGGAATGGAAACCGCTTTTGGGGTGCTCTTCCCCTCCTGCAAATGTGCCTTTAATGTCAGGTTATTTGTACTTCATGGATGGGTCTAGGGCGGCTCAGATAAAATCTTCTAGTCACTTTTTAATAAAGTTGTTTTGAAGAATTAATTTGATAATTAAAATAAATGTATGTTTTCAGATCATTGAAATGCTTTTAAAAATGTACATGAAAAGTGGGGGAAGGTAAAAAAAACAACAACTATGCACCGCCAGGGGTGAACTTGGTCTTTGTGCATGCTATTCAGTTTCAGAGACAAATTAGCTGCTTTTTCAGAAACAAAAACTCTTATTTCTTGCCCATATTAGGGAATTTTACAGATCCCAATTCTCTCTTGAACCACATAATCCTGTGTCTGTGGCCATCCCGAGCTGCTTTGGCTTAAGAATGGACTTTCTGCAGGAAGCAAATGCAGCAATTTCTCTTGAAAAGTTTGAACTGTGACCTCTAAATGTAATAATAGGCACCCTTTATGCATTTTTTTTAAAAAAAGTAAAAAGAAGCCAAGGTTGGAACGATACAAGGGACGTTAAAGGACTGTCCGTGTCCCTGGGATATCTTTGCTTAAATGAGCTGCATCTTTAAAATTAGCCTGCCACTCTTTCCTTCCTGGGTGAGTCATTAAGCACTTCTGCTTTGGGGTGCTGGGGAACAAGGAGGCCGCTGGGGGGACCAGATTCACCATGCCAGTCCTTTCCCATTGCCCCCTTTGGATCCAGTATCTTGTGAAAAGATCTAACCAGCTCTTTGTGCTTGAAAATTTCCTGTTTCCATTGACCGGCCTCCGAAGGGGTTCTGGCAGGAATCTGGTGAGGTTGGTCCTGGTGACCAGGTGGGTTCTCCACCTGACCGTGGCACCAGATCTCTGGGGAGCCCATGGATGGCTTCGCCTTGCTTATGACCAGAGTCTGACTCAGCTCACCAAGTGCTCCATCACATTTTGTGGCCAGGGGAGGCCGACGGAGGCGGTTTCTTCCTACCCCAGAGCCATCTTGATCAGACAGACCTGTGGGTGTCGATTGAGATGGGATTATAGGAGGACCTTTGAGTTCCTTTCTTCTGTTCTGTTTCACAGGAACACGGACTTGATTTTTTTTAAAAAAAATCATTCTTTTTATTCTGATAGCAATAATAAAAATGGGGCAGACAAGGGTGACTCCTCAACAGAACGTTTGCGTTCAAGAATGTTAGGTGTCACTGGAGAATCCACCTGCAGGAGAGGATGGCAGAGGAGGAATTTTGATTTTGATTTTATTTTATTATATTTGTATACCACCCTTCTCCCGAAGGACTCAGGGCGGTGAACAGGGCACATATAAATAGAGAATACAAAAATTAAAAAGGATTAAATAATAGCCCAGATAAAAACAATAACAATATAAAAAACCCCATTAAAAAACCTAACATCCCCCATCAGGCCAGGCCAGCTTGTTCAAATAAATGGGTCTTCAGACCGCGTCGGAAGGAACGAAGGTCCGGTGCCATCCGGAGCTCGACCGGCAGCTGGTTTTTATCTCCCCAACTGAGGAAAGCTTTATTAGCAGAATATATGTTTGGAGTAAAGAAGTAAGCCCGAAGGTGCCTTTTCCGACCCGTTTCTAAGAATGAATGACTGGATGGGAACATTTTCCGTGTAGTTGTAGTTCCTCTCCCTGGCTTAGCCGGGGTGGACCGCTAGAGGGCGACCGAGAGGTTTGCTTCGAAGAACAAATCTGGCTAGTTTAATAACATTCTGAAGTGTTTCAAACACGGTAAAGATTGATTTTCTTTGCCTGCTGTACATTTTAATATACATGTGACACGCGGCTCTTTGCTGACAGAGAATGATCGCCCAGCTGGAGGAGAAATACCGAAAAGTGGGAGAGGACAGCTGCTTTTGACCATATAAGGGCGGGATGGGATATTTTTTTTCTTGGCTTCCTTCTCGGTTAGATAATAATCAACTGACAATCGGTCATGAGGCAATAAAGCCGCTGAGATGCGGCAATGTGAAGCCGGACGCGGTGCGGCGGCGGCGGCAGCTCTGCCAACACGCGCAAACAGAGCAATCGTTAATTAGGATCAAGGGAAGAAATGATGGGGAAATAAGCAAAGCCCGTAATGGCATGTTGGCTTAATCTCACCGGCTCCCTACAAATCAGGATTGATCCTCCAACCCCAACCCCCACCCACCCCCACCCCAGGAATATTACATAACCCTCGCCCTTTCTGAAATATGGATGGTATGCAAGGAGCCATTTTATTATTGCTTGGAGATTATTATTTTTTCATGCTGGAAGTGCTGACTCGGTGAGACGGTTTTGATGAAGGCTGGTATCTTGAATAGAGAAATCTGTGGTGCCTTTTCCTGGGTTTCCCTGCATGGAGATTTTTCCTTCCGCTGTGAAGGCTCTTAATTAAGGATGCTGCTGATGGGGAGGGGAGCAGCGACCCTGGAACTGAGCCTCCCCCCCCCCTCCAAGGGACTTGCCCGCCAAGGCCCGGGCAGCTCCCAAGACAGGTTGCACCACGGTGATGCTCTTCCCTGCGGACTATTCAGCCGCCCAAGCAGGAAGGACTTCCGAGCTTGCTACCTCCTGCCTCGCGGACTGTCCCGGTGCCGCTTTGGCCCGCAATAGTCCCTTTGGGCTTTTGCCTCTCAATAGAACCTTTCCTGTGTTTGCTTTGCCGTTGGGGGAATTTTTGCAGAGTTTGGAATAACCTCTCTGGATTCATAGCCAGCTGGACGCCTGCCCTAGGGGTTCTGGTGTGTTGGTCAAAGGCCAATTTTACTTGTCCAGAGAGATTAAGAAATACAGGCCATGCATTCCCGTGACAATTCCACGGAAGGCCAGCTCCTCCCCCCCCCACCACCACCCCGCAGGACCCTCTTCCCATTATGTCCCCAAGGAGCCTGATAGATTTTGGTCTCTGAACCATCCACTTAAACTTTTATCCACAGGGATACGGATGTGAATGAGGTGATTCGGAACCTTGGTTCCTTCTCACCACAAATGGTAGCTAAATGGAAATACCCATGGTGGTCTCCCTTTTCACAAGAGAGTTTTAGGCACATAGTAGAGAGCAGGCTTTGATCAGGCTGCTTTCCTGGACATTTCTTTTGTATGTGAGTGCACAGGAGGGGTTGTGATGAGTGGATGTTTTTAAAAAATTCAGAAACAGGCACATTCAGTACATTTCACACAGTAAATTCTCCTGTAGACAAAAAAATGACTTTACATGGAGCATTGGAATCCTATTTTGATGACTCAGCATTGGTCTATAACAGGGGTGTCCAGCTCAATTTCATTGAAGGCTGCATCGGCACTGTGGTTGCCCTTGGGGGGGGTGGCCAGGGTGGGCATGGCCTACTCAGTGGGCATGGCTGGGGTAGGTGTGGCCTACTGGGTGGGCATGGCCAACTCTACATCATTCGTGTCAAGGGTGCAGGAGTGGCACAGATCTGAGGGTCTCTGGCAGAAGGAGATGGACCAGGGCAAGTGCCAAGGCATGGTCCACTGGAGAAGCCTCACTGTTCCTCTCAGGCCATGGGGGGGGGGCTGGATGATGGTGCGGAAATCAAATGCCCAGCCCACCCGCGGCACTGAACCCAGCCCCACTTCCCCAAGGGGGCGCCCAGCTACTGTGCTTGCTCTCCTTAGCCAGGTTGCTCATGATGGGTATGATGGCAAAGTCAGAGGGAGGCCCACTCCCTCTCCATGTGAGGAGACTTGGCTTTGTATCCAAAGCTTTCTTAGCACTAGGATGGGAGACCCACCCAGGATAGGCCAGGAGGAGGGGGCAAGGGGATGGTGAAAGGGCAGCAGGGCAGGACTAAGGCAGGACTTCCCTCAGACCCACCCTCTCCTTCCTTCCTTCCTTCCTTCCTTCCTTCCTTCCTTCCTTCCTTCCTTCCTTCCTTCCTTCCTTCCTTCCTTCCTTAGAACAGAGTGGTGGGGAAAAATGAGGGAGGGAGAAAAACAGGCAAGAAACGCAGCTGGGGAAGTGTCATCCTTCGTGAGGAATGAAGAAATGCACCATCGCCTGGAAGTGGCCAGCACATGGCCCTCACCTACTTCACATATCCGGCTTGGTAGGCTCTGGGGGAGGGGATGCCATGAGCAGCATGAGAGTACCTGTGCAATGCTGCCCACCCCCCAGCCTGCCTGGTTTCAGCAGGCAGCGGGGGGTGCTTTCTCACAGCGCCGAGAGGCTGAGCCAGGCAGAGCAAATCCAAAGAGAAGCGCGATGCCACACAACCCCCAGCCTCGCTGGTTTTGGCAGGCAGCGGGGCACTCTCCTCACAGTGCCAAGAGGCTAAGCCAGGCAGAGCAAATCCAAAGAGAAGCGCAATGCCACACAGACCCCAGCCTGCCCAGTTTCGGCAGGCAGCAGGGCGCTCTCCTCACAGTGCCGAGAGGCTGAGCCGGGTGGCATGAATCTGAAGAGAAGCACAACGCTGCCCAGCCCCTAGCCTGCCCAAAGTAGGCAGAGCCATGTGCTGGCCACTTCCAGGCGATGGTGCATTTCTTCATTCCTCACGAAGGGTGATACCTCCCCATCGCGTGCCCAGGTGGCAGGGCCGATGTGGCAGGGGCTGGTCCCTCGCTGTTTCCAGACGGCCTTGTGGAGCTAAGACTGAATGTATTTCAGCATATATGACCACCACGAAATTGTACATTGGCTTCTGGCCAGCCTGGGCCAGAAGGCAGCAGTGGCCGTTCCCTCACTGTTTCCAGGATGGCTTCGTGGGCCACATGAAACCACTTCGCGGGCCGGATCCGGCCCCCAGGCCTTGTGTTTGACATGTCTGGCCTATAATGATAGAATGAGTGAGTGTGCCTGTATTAGTAAAGACAGGCTCTGAAACAAGGGGGCTTGTTATGGCCCCCTCAGGACACATCTACCTAGGAAGACTTTGGTTCATTTGTGAGCAATTATGTGCAGCATTAAGGGCTGTCTTGGAAATGGTGTGACCTCTGCAAAGACAGGTACGTTCTTGCTATATAGTTCCTCCAGTTTGACTGGTAAAACAAGAGAAAAACTAGAGATAATAGAACATACCGTAGGTCACAGTCTTTACGAGATGAAGAGAGGGGAAGAGGATGCCTATATTCATTGATCCTAAAGAAGTTGAAGAATACTAAAATTATTTACTATGTTGACATACATGAGAGCCCGGGAAGTGAAGGGGAAGCCAATTGGATGACTTTCAGTAGTTCCTCCCTGCTCAGCCTCAAAAAAAAATAATCTAATAACCCATATCGGACCACCATGGTAGATTCTGATCCATCCTCTTCAGGGAAGAGGCGATCTTTCTGCAGTGGATTGATCTGGCATGATGATGGTAGTGGTGGTGACTGCAAAATAAAAAATGGAAAGCTTTGCAGGCCAGTGAAACAAGGGATCACCGACTTTCAGGTTTGGGGATCCCTTGTAATCCAGCTCTTCTCCCAGGGCATTCACTCTCCATAACCCAAAGTTAAGTGGGATCCTTCAGAGGTCCCTGCAGGTGCCACATCTGGCAACTTTTTTGCTTCTCTGATCAGATGCTAGTACTTCTTAAACGCTTTTTCCAGTTTGCGCTTTTTTTTGGAGATAATCTGGAGATAATCTGGCTGAACTGATGTAAGTGATTAAAAGAAAACAAAACAACATCGGTGTATGTTAGCACAATGTTCACCTGTCATTTTCATTTTATATTTTATTTTATTTTATCTATTTTATTATTATTCTTAGAAAAAGAGTTTAAGAAAATAGAAAATATTCCTCATCCTGAATGCTTCCACTGCAAATGTCTTTGGCAAGACGTGGGCCACTCTCAAATATTTTTGTGAAAGAGTTTCACTATGAATGCTATAAATAGATGAAACTATAAATATTTTCTTATCAATGATTTATTTTTCTAGCCGAGGGAAGTGTTAGTCACTTAGAAGCAATAAGTAAACATGCGCAGCCGCTTAGGGAATGGAAATGCTGCTTTAACGCCAGCCTGTCTTTTGCTAGTCAGTGAAACTCCACAGTCCTGGATGATTCATTTTTTTTAATTATACATCAGATATGGTGCAATTTAAAATTTCATTATGTCATACCTGGAGTATGAAATTTCTAGAGAAGTCCTTTCCCTCCAAATTCCTCAAAAAGAAGTTGTGCGTTACTGCCGTTGGTACACAACACTTTTCTGCTTTTTAGGGAAGTGACATTTTCTTGCTGCTTAATTTTTTTGGGGGGGGCATTGTTTGCTGAAATTTAAAGATGAAAAGTAAGAGGGGGGCTGGTGTGTGTTTTCCCTCCAGGCCAGACAGGCTCCATTGCTCCGTTTAAGTTTTTAACTCTTTTCCCAAAATTCCTTGCTGGGAACCAGCCCTGCTTCATCGCGGCCCCCTCAGAAGGGGTGTCCTTTTGCTTCTTGGCCACAAAGGAATATAGATCTGCCATTCAAGCATCTCCCGGGGTTTTTGCTCAACCGGAATTTGTCCCCCTTTTGCAAGGCCAGACGGATGTTTTAAGTCAGGGGTGTCAAACTCAATTTCATTGAGGGCCGCATCAGCATTGTGGTTGCCCTCAGGGGGCGGGGTGGGTATGGCCAGGGTGGGCATGGCCTACTGGGTGGGCGTGGCCAGAGTGGGTGTGGCCTACTGGGTGGGCATGGCCAGCTCTACATCGTTCACATCAAGGGTGCCTATGGGGGCCTGGGCAGGAGTGGGACAGATCTGAGGGTCTCTGGCAGAAGGAGGGTCTCTGGGCCAGGGCCAAGGCAGTGGGGGCCATTCCCTCACTTTTTCCAGGATGGCTTCGCGGGCCGCATGAAACCACTTCGCGGGCCGGATCTGGCCCCCGGGCCTTGTGTTTGACATGTCTGTTTTAAGTCAATGAACCCAGAGTTGCCCTTGGAGCTGAGGCCCTCTCTTTGGAGAGAAATAGCACCGAGGCTTCCTTGTCCTGCTCTTCTTCCTCCTTCCTTCCTCTTCGGAGGACCTCTGTGTGCTCAGGCGAGGAGGTCAGTGCAGCGGACCAATCACAATGCAGTCATGAGCTACATTTGCAAAGGAGGGAACAGGCTCCTTGGCCGTGGGTCAGCAGCCAGAGAGCTGCAGCCTGGCTGCACATCCCTCCCTCGGCTGCCTTCACTGGACTTTCTGCGACCAAGGGAGCAGCCAGCAGGGCCAGGGGCAGCTCTGAGGGAGCAAAACAGACAGGCAACAGAGGAGGCTTCCTGAGGGGGTTGTGCGCAGTGGTGGGATTCAAATAGGTGAACAACCGGTTCTCTGTGTGGATGCCGCTTCCGGAAGTCCATTCTGGGCCTGGGCAACAAAAAAATTAGCTACCGGTTCTGCCGAAAGTGGTGCGAACCGGCTGAATCCCACCACTGGTTGTGCGGTGCTCAGCCACATGCTGCAGCGCCCAGCAGTCAAAGATAAATCAGGCAGATGTTTGCCATCTGGGATGGTAACTACTGTTCCTTCTCCTGCCTTCCTTGCTTGCTCGCTGGCTGGCTGGTGCTTTGCCTCTCTTGCGTGCCAGCCCCGTCCGCTCGCACGACCACCTAGGTCTTCTGGCCGACGACAGTTCTGACGCAGGGGCTGTGGGTGTGTTTGGAGGAAACAGGTGGGGAAGAAGCTGGCAATGGCTGTCTTTCCACCCTCCCAGGAAACTCTCACTTCAGAGCATCAGGATCAAATTAGCACAGCCTTGCTTCAGAGAACTAATTAAAATGTAGAATGTCCTAAAACCTCTTGTGTGACAAATGTAAGATTAGAAACAATTAAAAGGCACTCAAGAGGTTTGTGGTGTTTAGATTTCTGACATGTTATAATCATCCCTAGAAGTAATGAAAACAATGGTTACTCTCAAAGAAAGAGAGACTCAAGTTGTCAATCACCAAGTGATGATTGTTTTCTCACCGCTGAAGGTTGTTGAAATTTCAAGGCTGAATTTATGGAGCTCATTTTCCATACCAAACAACACCCTTCCTTGCCCCATTGTTGGTTTTTTTTCTCATCATCATCAAGAAATGCTTGTGGGCAGAAAAGGGAGTGACCTATACGTATATACGTGAGTTTTCAAAACGTGACTCAAAATGGTTTGATTTTCTGTAAATCTGGAGTTTCTGGGCACTGTAAATAAAAGCCCTGCGTTAAGCACCAATTTGGCAAAGGATAGTTTCATTTCAACGGTTGAGGATACTCAGTGACTGTGGTCCTCTCTTTGCTTCCTTGCCAGCAGACCTGACCACCTCTGATGTCCTCCTGTCCCCGAAGGAAATGGCCAGAAAAGAAAGTTACAGGTCACGACCGGATGGCCAGTCTAGTGAAAAGGACTAGGGGTGACATGATAGCAGCGTTCCAATATTTGAAGGGCTGCCACAAAAAAGAGGGGATCAGCCTATTTTCCAAAGCACCAGAGGGCAGGACAAGAAACAACGGATGGAAACCAATCCAGGAGAGAAGCAAACTAGAACTAAGAAATTTCCTAACAGTGAGGACAATTAACCGGTGGAACAGCTTGCCTTCAGAAGTTGGGGTGCTCCATCACTGAAGGGTTTTAAGAAGAGACTGGACAGCCACTTGTCTGAAATAGTATAGGGTCTCCTGCTTCTTGTGCAGGGGGTTGGACTAGAAGACCTCCAAGGTCCCTTCCAACTCTGTTATTCTGTTATTCTGCTAAGTGCATGCCCACAAGGAGCAGCCATGTATATGCTGCTTCCTCCTAGCTCTGCAAAAGGCACTTTGTGGTTATCTTTAACATTTTCAAATGTAAACAGCACTAGATGAGCCAGGAGCAAATGTAATATAGGTCATTTCTCGCTAACAACTCCATCCAAGCCCCATTGTGCCAAAATAACAGCAATGCAGACAGGCTTTGTTTGATGGCTGTGATGCTGTGAAGGCACTCCAAGTCACGGCGGGCGGGAGGGGGCGGGGGGGGGGGAATGGCCACAGGAACATGTGACCTAGAAACAGCCCAACTTTGGAGAGTTCTTTCAGGGAAGATCCGTCGCTGCTGCTGGCAGCTCGTGGAGGAGATTAACTTTTTTTACCCTCGCGTAAGGAATTGGGTTGAACTGTCGCCTGTTTGTTTTCAGCTCCTAACCTCAAAGGACGGCCACGGAAGAAAAAGTCCTGCAACCCACCGAGAAGAGATTCGTTCAGTGTCAATAAAGATTCCCAGAATAATTGTGAAGGCAAAACGGTGGCCAAGGTAAGGAGCTTCAGCACCTTCCCCAAATTTCTTGTCCAGATGAGTTTTGCTCTCCTTTTTCAGGGCAGCATTTCAGGGGGAGGAGAGGGTTCTGGGAAAGATGCTGGGGCTGTTCCCCAAAGGGCAGCCCTGAAGAGTCAGCCCTACGGTGCAGGTTCTGGGGAGCCGAAATGGTCCCATCTCCTTTGGGTAACTTTCACAGCCTCCTTCCGGAGGGGCCGTGGCAGCCAGTGGCCTTACCTGAAGTCAGAGCTAAGTGGGTCCAACTGCTGAGTAGATGGGGCAGGGTCCCATCATGGAAGTTAGAAGGGGGAGGGGGAGAAACGAACCAGAGGAAGATGGTGGGCAGGCTCCTACCCACCGTTGCAAGGGAACCACATGGACCTGTCCAGGATTTAAGCTTATCTTGAAGGATGGTTGTAATTGGGGGGTGGGGGGGCGGGGTGTAGGTTTGTAATTGTGAACAAAAGGTGAGTCTGGTTCACTCCTTGGGCTAGTTGCAAGAGCAGTCTTTGGAGAATGAAAATGAGACTGTAGCCAGAGAGGCACCATCCTAATTCAGTCGCCCCTGTTCCCGCTGCAGGGCGCAGCATCCTCGGCCCACGAGTTTGGGTCTTTTCCATATAAACTGCTTCTGTGACAGACCACCCCCTCCCTCTCAACCATCGGCAACAAGAGGTTTTGGTTGGTAGTGTAAACTTAATTCCCTGGACCTTGGCTATTTCCAGAAGTTCATAGCTGAAGTTTCAAGAAATGGCAACACCCCTGAAGATTCTTCCAAGGTTTTTCAGTATGCTGGATTATTTAAATCTTTAGGAATCTTTCATGCCATAAATTAGATGGTTCTAATGTGGAGCAAAGGCCTCCGAAAGATGAGAAGTTTTTCTACCCCTGCTTCGTGCTTTTTCATCTCCCGGCCATGGAAAAATGGGAAATGGTGAGTTCTCCGCAATAGGAAGTAGGAAGCTCGGTCAAACTGCTTCTTGCAGTTCCAAAAAAAAGGCCTTCTTCTCTGAGCCAAATGATGGGCCAAGCTCTGTACTTACAGGTGGAGGTCTGTGAGAGAAGTATTCCCATTTGATTTTTGATTTTTTTTTAGCCGAATCGAGGCTCCAAGAAGTCAGATGACAGTACAGGTAGTCCTCAACTTACAACAGTTCATTTAGTAACCATCCAAAGTTACAACGGCACTGAAAAAAATGACTTATGGCCATTTTTCAGACTTGTGACCATTGCAGCATCCCCATGGTCATGTGATTTACATTCAGATACTTGACTACTGACTCACATTTACAACGGTTGCAGTGTCCCAGGGTCATGTGATCCCCTTCTGACAAACAAAATCAGTGGGGAAGCCAGATACAACTGTGTTACTAATTTAACTGCAGTGATTCACTTAACAAATGTGGCAAGAAAAATCACAAAATGGGCCAAAACTCAGCAAATTTCTCACTTAAAAACATAAATGTTGGTTTCAACTGTGGTCATAGGTTGAGGACTACCTGTATTACATTTTTTTGTGTTATTTAAATTATTATGATTGTCTGCTTCCTATTTCATGGATGCTAGCAATAGTTTTCACCCTAACATTAAACTATGTAAGACTTTTTAATTTTGAATTCACAGTTCAGTTGTGTGGCCTATTATGTACACAGGGGCTATTAGTTTGTAAATAAGATTGACAGGTGTCCTGATGGTTCAGAGATACTGGTGGAAAATGTGGTGGTTGAGGTCTGAACTCCACAAAAAGTGTGGGACCTCCTGCAGTTGGCCAGAAGGTGCTCTTCCTTTGTGGCCCACTTTGCCTAGATCGTGCTCTGCCTAGTATTAGTGGTAAGCAGTGAGTCACCCTATAGGATTATATGTCCTTTGCATGTTAATAGCATGTTAGCGGATGATTGAAAACAATTGGAGAACAAATTGAGGCCTTAGAACTATGGTGCTGGAGTAGACTCCTGCAAGTCCCTTGGACTGCAAGGCGCTCAACCCGATCAGTCCTAGAGGAGATCAACCCTTACTGCTGTTTAGAAGGCCAGATCCTGAAGTTGAAACTCAAATACTTTGGCCACCTAATGAGAAGGAAGGACTCACGGGATAAGAGCCTAATGCTGGGAAAGAATGAGGGCAATAGAAGAATGGGATGACAGAGAATGAGGTGGCTGGATGGAGTCACTGAAGCAGTAGGCGTGAGCCTAGATGGACTCCAGAAGATGGTAGAGGACAGGAAGGCCTGGAGAAACATTGTCCATAGGGTCACCATGGGTCGGACACGACTTCTCAACTAACAACAACAATTGTTTAATGCAGTGTTTTGTCTGCTTTTGCACATCCTTTCTCCTCTTTTGAGCCTGTCTGCAAAGGCTGTGTGCAAGACTGGAGATAAATGCAATCATCAGTTGAAGAGTTGCTCTCTCGCTCCATATCAGGTGTCTTCAGACATTTTCTCAGAAGCCAATTAATAACTTTTGCTTGGAGGTTTATTTTGGAGGGCTTAGGGCAGGGGTAGGCAACCTCGGCTCTTTTATGACTCATGGACTTCCAGAATTCCTGAGCCAGCTGACTCAGGAATTCTGGGAGTTGAAGTCCATGAGTCATAAAAGAGCCGAGGTTGCCTACCCCTGGCTTAGGGCAAAACATGAAAATATACTTTAGTTACATTCCCAACCTGGTCAATAACATAGTGGACCAGTTCAAACAAAATGAATAAATAATTTATGCAATCCATTAGCCTGCCTTAGTTAGGAAGATTTCTGTTGGCAACAGCTTTGAAGGGATCACATGCATCCCATTCTAGATCAGCAATTTGGTCATAAATTGGGTCCACAACTAGAGGAAACAGCTTATCTGAATTCGTTTCAATCTGTCCAGGGTACAGCACCAGGTCTACCCAGATTCCACATGTGGCTGCCTTTGGTGAGACCAAGGTGGGGGTGAGCAAGCCCCCAGCGTTGCTTGGTCTATCACTGACTTTGAACAGCCCCCACTGTGCTATCCCTCTGGTTCGTCTCCGAGGGTTGAGACCGGAGATGCTGCTTTTGCAGTTGTTCTCCTACTACAGGGTCAGTTCTGGTCATTGAGGGAGGAAATTGAGTTCTAGGCCTGCATGCTCCTCCATTCTGATTTAGTATCTACATGAAGCCATGGGGAGATCACCCATCAACACAGATCAGGCATCTTCAACCCAATGTAATTAAGAGGGCCTTGTATAATGTGCCAGCTATGACCCTTCCTGGACTAGGAGATTTTACTCACAGTCACTCATCCCTTGGTCATCTCTCACCTGGACTATTGCAATGTCTTCTTCATGCCCTTGCCACCACTTGGAAGCCGCAGGAGGTCCAGAATGTGATAGCTGAAATAGTTATGGACACACCTCTGATTCCCATGTAATCGCTCTGCTTTGAGAGCTGTGTGGATGGCTGCTTCGCTTGTGGACGTAATTCATGGTGGTTGCCTTCAAAATTCTGTTTGGCCACCTGTTCTCAGTTATATTTGCCTGTTCAGTAAAGATACAAGGAGTAGCTCCCTCCACATTGCTTCTCTCAGGCAAAGGCAACATCAGGGACCAAGAAGCCCGCTTGGCAGTCCCGTTCTCTACAACTGGCCACAACCCTCCTAAAGTTTAGGAAAACCAGTTTAGGAAGTTTAGGAAATGTAGATGCTTCAGGAGGCCTCAGGCTACTTGATGAGGTTGTCCTCTCTTGCTGTCGCTGTAGGTTATGTTGATTATTATTGTGTTGTTTAATCTGAGTTATAGACTGCATAATCCACTTACAGTTGGCAGCAAATAAAGCAGCATGTAAGTCCAAGAAATAAACAGCGTAACTGATATGTTTCTGTCCTGCTAACATGCTCCCACTCTTCTAAGAATTTGTTTTGCTCACAAAACCAAACAAAAAACTTTGGGTGCCTGAGACCCATTCTCAGCTGCAGTTGGGGCTGTAATACAAAACACGCAAGCAATATGATGCCAGTAATATGACTGAAGTTTCTTAAAAGAGGAAAGAAAGGCTAAATTTATTTCACAAGGAAAATGACTCCTCAGAATTTCATCAAGGAGTTTGAAGCGCTTCTTCTTTTTCATCTGTCAAAAGAAAATCTAATTATGATGTTAATTAATAGCGTATATATCAACCGTTTCATGCTGAAAAGATGGACATCAGTTTGCCCATCCCAATGCCCCCCTCCCTTTGCATAAAGAGCTCCCCCCCAATGCCTTCAAAACTGGCCCCTCCCATGGATTGTTCTACTTTGTCCCAGCCTTTGATTAATAGAAATGGTCAATTCATTTTGGCTCTAATTTTCTCTCTCAGCACGAGATGACATGACTTCACATTCAAGGGATGAAGCTGATGGCCACAGATCGTTTGACACTCAGTGAAATTAGGAACCAAAGTTTCCCTTGAAGTAATATTAAGTCCCAAGAGACTCCCCAAGTTTTAAAGACCTTTTGCTGTATGGCCACATCAGTTTTTCCCTTCAGCACAAATGCTGGAAATTTCCTCTTAAAAGACCCATAAACAAATCCATTTTCCCAACGGCAGCTTTTAAACTATACTTTAAGCCCACAATAAAATAGATGGTCTCTCACCAGATTTTAACAGAACTAATTCATGCCTCACCACAAGACATTTATACCAAATATTTTATTTATGGAAAAACCACTTTGGTCATGGACATATGAAGAAAATGTTCCTGCTAACTTGTGCAGTCTTCAAAGGTCTCTTTTATATAGGAGTGTGTTGCTTTTTCTTATACTGAATCCAAATCATGTACCTCTTCCCTCTCCTTTCTGACAAGGTTTTTTAATACCAATAGGCAGCTAAAATAGTCATTTATTTAAGATTGTACTGCATAATAAAGGCTTGACATGCACTAGTTTGATTTAATGGAAATTTCTTGTATAAAATAATTTATGGTATCCTGCCGTTTACTCTTCTTTCTTTCTTTCTTTCTTTCTTTCTTTCTTTCTTTCTTTCTTTCTTTCTTTCTTTCTTCTTTCTTTCTTTCTTTCTTTCTCTTCTTCTTCTTCTTTCTTCTCTCTCTCTCTCTCTTTCTTTCTTTCTTCCGTTTTGTTTTTTGAGCACCCAAATCAGTTGATATGCTTATCAGTGGACAAGACATAGTCTTGCAAATATTCCTGGGATGTTCACAACTACAGGTTTCTATAGTTGAGAAGCTTGTCTGACACCAAACTGGTTTTTTTTAAAAAAATTCTCATATTTCCATAAATACTTTGCATGTATAAATAAGCTCAGTCACACAGGGGAAAAAAATCTTTACTTTTCAGCATTGTTGTCCTTAGAAAGTGGAGGAGACCCGCAAAGCTGGTAAGGGCTGTCTGATCCATTGAGATCCATGTGGTAGGCCTGTTCTCAACTTGGTCACCATTGTCATGAAGGATCTGGCCCAATACCAAATGCCCTCATTTATTAGTATCGCACAGGAGAGGGTTACCTTTTAGATCCCATGTCCTCAGGATGCAGGGGAAGATGCCATTCTTGATCATCCCCCTGAATTTTTTGTTTCTCAAGGCTGATGGGCTTATTGCCAACACCACCTTAATTTTTATGCTCCAGGAATCTGAGTGGTCATCCTGGATGTCCATTATTTCTAGGTCTGTTGCTCTCTCCCACCCCCATTCAAAGAAATCTCCAAGGAGAGCGAAGGCCTCAAGACTGCCCATTAACAGACCTCAGACTGCTTTGTGGTGCCTTTGTGTGTCCCCATAGATAGAGTTTCTGCCAGAGACTCCTACGTTGAGCCATTAATAAAACTCTCACAGAGGCACATTCTTCTACTCTAGCTTTGGGGCAGGTCATTATGGTCACTTTAAAGCAGGACAGTGCCTCATGTTCCAGGGGACAGGCAACACAACAGAAAAGGTGGTTTTAAGATCAAAGGCCTCAAACTGAGTGGAGACAGCACCAGGGGACCAGGACACTTCATAGAAGCAACAGTGCCTGTGCGTTCCCTGTAGCTACTTCTGGCTGGGCAGGTCTAGGACATTTTCCTCCTGATAAGTGCTAAAGGTCTCAGAAGGCCAGGACTAACAGAAAGCATCTCCTGCAGAATCTTTTCTCTAGGTGTCCTGCCTTCTCTTGCCCACTGAAATTCTTCACTGGGTGAAGAGCTTCCTTTCTGCCTGCCCAAAGGATCGAACTGGGAACGGCTCCCTCAGCTGAAAGGGATGAGGTGGACAAAGAACTGTGGAGAGGCAAGCGTGTGTGCATTGCTGGGAAGAGATCACTCCCCCAAACGAAGGCAGCTCCTAAGGACAAAAGTCCACCCAGAAATCTGTGTCTTGGTCATATTAAAATGAGTAAAAGAGTTTGCCTTCCCCCAGCATGGCTTCAGGGCCACCGAGCGGTGTGCCCTGCCTTTGCCCATTATACTTTGCAGATGGGACCAGGTGGAAGGAAGCAGAGAGCAACTTCAGCTCCAAGAAAAGTTTCAATGTGAAGACACAACAGTGCAATTCAGCCTTCTGAGAAAGAGGAGCTGCGATGAGTCAGAGGGGAATGAAAACTGAACCAAGCAGTTTTCAAGTCTTTAATCTGCCATCTCTTCCTTTTATTCCAGGTAAAATGTGAGGCTAGATTACCTTTGTCCAAAACCAAAAATAATAACAGCAATTGTAAAAAGGGCTCCAACGAGAATAAATCCAAGATTTCTGTTGGTGAGGAATGCAGAGCAGATGAACAGGCCTTCCTCGTGGCACTTTATAAATATATGAAAGAAAGAAAAACGCCCATTGAACGAATACCCTACCTCGGTTTTAAGCAGAGTAAGTAGAATTTTCATTGCATTTTTGTGTGACATTTAAAAGAATTTAGGCTTTGAATGACTTGGTAAGAAGGGACAACTTTAAAGGTGATGGGACCCTAATTTTAATTTTAATTTTGCATTCTATTTTTAGTATACAAGTCATGTTGACATCCCGAGAGGTATTTAGGCATACCAAACGTCTGTAGGGTTTTTGGTTTTTCCCAACAACTTTGAGCAACCTCTCCTCATTTGGGGAATGCCCTGCTAAAACTAAATCCCTGTCCTTCTGCAGGCAGTCTGTGTGCCTTGGAGGTCTAGATTACGTTAAGCGGGAATCCTGGCACTCGTAAGCATCCACTTATTGGCCTTGGGTTGTTTCCTAGATTGATTCCCTTTTCATCCCCTATTCCAGGGGTCTTCAAACTTGGCTCTTTTATGACTCATGGACTTCAACTCCCAGAATTCCTCAGCCAGGCATGCTGGTGAGGGATTCTGGGAGTTGAAGTCCACAAGTCATAAAAGGGCCAAGTTTGAAGACCCCTGCCCTATTCCATAAGGTCCTCCAGATCAACTGCTCCTAGAAATTTAGTCTGCAATCCTGTTGCACTCTCTTGGGAAGAAGTTGCTTTTTACTAGCAAGATTTACGCTGCAAATTAGCTTAATGAGACTGCATCATTCTGTTTTTGAAATGCATAGCCAAGCCAGAAATAACTGTAAAATGCTTCTGTTATTTTCCTCTTGAAAAAACAGTGTAGGAGAAAAAAATATTTTAAATCAGTTGGTACCTATAATAGTTGCTTGAGTTAAAAATAACATTTACTTGCATCCTCCCCAGTTTTTACATTGGGGGGAGGGAGTGTACAAGTCTCAGGAACATTTCAGCAAGACCATTTGTAAAGAAAATTTCAGACGTGAAAATCATATTTAACGTATCTGAGTCTAACAGAACACCATGCAAAGAACTGTTTCAATGGAGGACTTACCACTATTTAAAAACAACCATTAAATTCTGTGTAAGTATCCCCTTCAGTGGATGGGGATGTGTTTTGAGTCATCAATTATTTTAAACAAATTATTTTAAAGGAAGAGAGCCTTATTTGGAAATACTAGGTATCTCGTGGTGGCACTGCGGTGGTGCAATGGTTAGACCGCAGTACTGCAGGCTACTTCTGCTGATTGCCGGCTGCCTGCAGTTCAGTTCTCACTAGCTCAAGGTTGACTCAGCCTTCCATCCTTCCGAGATGGGTAAAATGAGGACCCAGATTGTTGGGGGCAAGATGATGACTCAATAAACCGCTTAGAGAGGGCTGTAAAGCACCGTGAAGCGGTATATAACTCTAAGTGCTATTGCTATTGCTATTGCTATCTGAACGTTTTCCCCCTGTTATGTTGATGCAGAATGTCAGCCGGGTATGCTTTACATAACAATTTACAAACCTAACAGCAATTGACACTGATTGCAACAGGCCTCCAGCAGCCATTAAAAGCTTACATAACTCTAAAATGATTACGTGTTTGCTTGAAAAACTAGCTGCATGAAATAGCAGAATTAATGTACTATGAACAGCTTTGTTGCATTACCATTGGATTCCTATTAAATTAAGGCCTGAGCAAAGCTTCTGATAGCTCAGGAAAAATGCAAGATTTAGCAATGCTTTTTATTCGGAACGTTTTGATTTGTGTGTGCATGTGTGTGTGTCTGTGTCAGAGAGAGAGAAAGGAGAAAATTGCAATGCTTTCTCCCCAGATATAGCAGAATAATAGAGTTGGAAGGGACCTTGGAGGTTTTCTAGTCCAACCTGCTGCTTAAGCAGGAAACCCTATACCGGGGTTAGGCAACCTCGGCTCTTTTATGACTCATGGACTTCAACTCCCAGAATTCCTGAGTCAGCTGACTCAGGAATTCTGGGAGTTGAAGTCCATGAGTCATAAAAGAGCCGAGGTTGCCTACCCCTGCCCTATACCATTTCAGACAAGTGACTGTCCAATTTCTTCTTAAAAGCCTCCAGTGATGGAGCGCCCACGACTTCTGAAGGCAAGCCATTCCACTGATTAATTGACCTCACTGTCAGGAAGTTTCTCCGTAGTTTCAGGTTGCTTCTCTCCTTGATTAGTTCCCATCCATTGTTTCTTGTCTTGCTTTCTCGTGCTTTGGAAAATAGGCTGACCCCCCCTCTTCTTTGTGGCAGCCCCTGAGATATTGGGACATTGCTATCATATCCTATCAGATATATCCTTAATAAATTTGAGGAAACAGGAATGTAGCTTAGAAAGCTCTGCTTGTCTTAGAAATGGACTATTGGTGCTCAGTTGCCCAGCACTGGGGCACAATCACCCTGGACATGCAGCATCTCTCTTTCAACAAAACTGAAGCCAGCTTTTCCAGTCCTCAACCAGCAGATATCGGCCTCTTCAGTTCCACAAAATGGCATCCCTGTTCTGGCTGAATCTGATGGGAAGTGTAGTCCAGGAGACTGGCATGGGGCATTTCAGGGAGCGTTCCAAAGGAGAAAGAAACCACTCAAGGGCAGCCGAATTATCTTCTGATGACTAGGATGGTTGTTGACTGCCGTTTTCCAATCTGGACATGTGAAAATCACCTGCTGAGTGTGTTTAGACAGTGAATCTACTTTGCTGGTAAATAACTGGAGCGTTATATGCTACCAGCCTCGGCAACATGTTTTGCTGACCAGAGAACACCCATTTTTAGGTAATATTTGTTTGCAGTCAGGAAACAAAGCTCTTTCTGGGAATAGTATATAATTCACTTGACAGAGAGAGACAGGCAACCTATGTTTATCCCATTGTTTAAAGCATGCGTGACCAGAGGTTTTGCAAACAAGAACCTTTTTTTTATATTTGTAACTGAAATAAAAGTATATTAAACATACACGATACCTTTAAAATAGGGCCTACTGGGAAATATACAGTAATCACATCAAAGGATCCTTCTTTCTGCCTCTGATTCAGATCTCTGATTACTTGCAAATGAATCTAGATAACAGAAGAACAGAAGAACAAAGTTGGAAGGGACCTTGGTGTCTTCTAGTCCAACCCCTTGCTCCAGCAGGAAACTCTATACTATTTCAGACATCCAATCTGTTCTTAAAAATCTCCAGTGTTGGAGGACCCAGAACTTCTGGAGGCAACTCGGTCCACTGATTAATTAGATTAATAGAAAACATTCAGAAAGACTGAATTTGCATGTTTTCTTAGACATTTAAGAGATGATCAGTTTTGGCATTGCCACAATGGCTCAAATGGTAGATCGTGGTGAATTCTAAAACAGTAATAACCATTGGCATTTAGATGCTGAAGGGCAACTATTCATTGTAACCCCAGACTCACACTGTCTAATGATAGTCCATCAGATGCCTTTAATTTAGTACCTGGAGTAGGAACCAGTTGGTACCCATCCCTGTTCGGCTGAAGGCAGGAGAAAAGAGAAGAGAGAAAAGCATCCATGGTGGAGATGTAAGGATGCCCTGTCTGATGTTCTTGGAGGACACTAAGATAGCTGTGAGATCCATCCTTGTCACCTTGGCTAGAAGTTCTTTTTATAGAACTTCTGCAGTTTCCAGGTCTTCACATGGATTCCTTCAGCTTTTACTTTCACGGCTTCAATATCAAAAAGGTGGACATTGAAAAGCGTTCATTTTTCTCAAGAACTATTCCAAATGGGAAGGAAAACACCATATTTGAAGCAAGTGCAGTCAACTATTGTCTCAACTGTCCCCCCCCTCCACACACACACACACAAATTCCTCTTGGCCTTGTGGAGTTGGCTGTGTTGAGGCCTCCTCTTGACTAAACTGGGCCAAGCAAGACATGCTTTTGGCTTTTTTGAAATGTTGCACAATTGAATGGGCTGGCTCAGTCCTTTTGCCGGAGAGAGGCCTGCCTGGCTTTCGTGAAAGCTAATCGAGTGTTCCTGTAAGAGAAGATCAGTAACCATTCACATGTTCCTTGAAGGAAGAGTTGTTTGTCCCACTGCTATGAGGCTCTTAAGATTCAGCAAGGATTAGAGGGAGAGGAGCAGTCAGGATCACCAAGCGCAAGGGATTGGGGTGACCACTGTTTCCCAGGGCTCCCTCTGGTATTTCTCTTAGCAATGCTCCTGCCAAGTGCTGGACACAAGAAAACAGACCCAGAAACACAACCACATCGGCCATTCTCCAGATGATGAATGCCTCAATTATAATTGGAAAGAAAAGCAGGAAAGCCTTTGCACTCTTGGTTACTCTAAGGGCAGCTCTCTACAGGAAACATTTTTTTACCCAGAGCTGAGAACCAAAATGTCTAAAAATTTAGGGCATAAACTGAGAGCATCTCCCCCACCCCTCCAAGCATCCCAAGCATCCAAGCAACGCTTAGCTTAGAGCAGGGCTTTTCAACCGGTGGTATGCGTACCACTTGTGGTACATTAACACGTGGCAGGTGGTACGCAGCCCTGCCTAGCCAAGTGTACTGGGAGAGGGAAAGAGCCAGCGCAGGCAAGGACTTACTGTGAGAGAGTCCTCTGGAGATGCAGAGTGGCTGGGGCGAGGCAAAGGCCCCAGGTTCACTTCTGGCTCACCCTCCCCCATGAGAAAGGAGGAGGGGGGGTGGAGACAGGAGAAGCTATAAAAGGAGGCAGTTTGGGCGGGAGAGGGAGAGAGAAAAGAAGAAGACACCTTGGGAGGAGGTGAAATAGCTCTAGCTGTACCGAAGGAAAAGAAGAAGGGGGGGAGGAGAGGAGATCAAGCAGGCCAGCCATGAGCCGATCTACTGTGGCAGCCACCTGTGCTGGCAGCAACAGGCAAGAAATGCAGGGGGGGAGGGGTTGCCCTCCACAAGGAATGAAGAAAGGTAGCAATGAAGAAAGGCAGCATCAGCTGGAGGTGAGACAGGGAGGGAGATGGAGAGTGGAAGGATTTTTATGTGCTTTTGTGACTTTGAAGTTTGGGATTTGTGCAGTGTGGGCTTTGTGTTCTGAAGGAGTGTTTGGCAATTTCTATTTTGCTGTTGGCTGATGTCTGGTGTTAGCTTCTATTGCTCTGCTATTGTTAGCTGTAAGTTTTGCTGCAAGGGATTTTGAAGTATTTTTCTCCTGAATGGATTTTGCCTGTAGCATTCCTTTACTTATGAATGGAGCCATTTGGGGAGGCTGCCTTAGCTGGCAGCCAATACTTACTACATTTTTTTTCTTCCTTAAGTGCCAGCTGCCCGGCTCCTTAACTTTCCTTTCTAGCCAGTAGCTAATTCTTAAAGGGGAACGCGCCCTTTTAAGCTAGCTCCCTCAGCAGCTTGTCTTTTCTGTCTCTGGAGGCTTTTCCTTATTTGAGGAATATATATGGAAGAGAGAAAATAGGGGCGGGGGTTTCAAATCCTTCCTTCAGAAAGAGGTGGGCATGAGAAAGAGAGAGGCAGGGAAGGAGGGAGGGGGGGAAGTCCCGCCTTAGCACTTGGCCACCAGCAGCCCTGCCATTGACTTTGCTTGTCAGAAGGTTGCAAAAGGGGAATCACATGACCCTGGGACACTGTGACCATCATAAATATGAATCAGTTGCCAAGCATCCAAATATAAATCACATGACCCTGGGCATGCTGCAATGGTCATAAGTTTTCACACTTATGAAAATTTAAGTCATTTAAGTCATTTCAGTGCCATTGCAGCTTTGAACAGGGTTGGGTTTTGTTTTTTGTTTTTTTTTTTGGTCAAGTTTTTGACACCTTGCTAGGTGGTACTCGAATATTTTTTTTTTATTCCATTTATATCCCGCCCTTCTCCGAAGACTCAGGGCGGCTTACAAACTTAGCAGTAGCCTTCATTCTATGTATATGCCTGCTTATTAGGGCTTTCGCCCCCCCCCCCAGCGGCATTATTACAAAGTCAGCTTAATTGCCCCCAACAATCTGGGTCCTCATTTTACCTACCTGGGAAGGATGGAAGGCTGAGTCAACCTTGAGCCTGGTGGGATGCGAACCTGCACTAATTGCAGGCAGCTGGTGTTACTTAAGGAGGCATTAGCCCACTGCTCCACCAAGGCTCTATTGCCATATATTAGGATATTGCCATATCCTAAAAGTGGTACAGTCAGTGAAAAGGTTGAAAAGCCCTGGCTTAGAGCAACCTTCCACATCCTATCTTGGGGTTGGGGGGGAGGGTTGCACCACCACTTTGGCATCTAGCGGCTCTGAAGGGAATTAAGAGCGAAGACACCTTGGACACAGCCACCTTCCCCTAGAAGGCCTCTGCAGGGCCATCTGCCCCTTACCTGCCCCAGATGAGGTGCTGGCACTGGGGAGCATCTGGGCTGCTGGATGGAAGAGGCTTCTGGATCCTGGCCAAGGCTCTTCTCTCGCTTTGTATCTGCGCTCGCAATTACTGCTTAGTTAGGCCACTTTAAGGAAATTCCCTGTTCTTAATCAATGCTTTCGATTTAGGAGCATATTCAACAAAGCTTCCTTTGTTTAATGGGACAAGTACTGATTATTTCTTATCCTGGAGGAAGTAATTGTTTTCTAATACCTGTAACTGGATCTAAGGAGAATGTTCCCCTTGTGGTTTTTTAAAAGAATGGCACATGTGCAAAGGGCAGAGTTTACACTTTGAATTATGTAAATGTGTTTTGCAGACTGATTCTCTGTTTTTGTCTAAACATGTGGATGTGATTATTGTTTTTCTTGCTTCGTTGTCAAAGAAAGATTGTTTCATTTGCATTTCTTGGAAAGATGGTTAATGCAATGCTTATCTCAATGCTTATTGTCCCTCTAACAGTTAACCTTTGGACTATGTTTCAAGCTGCTCAAAAGCTGGGAGGATATGAAACAGTAAGTGTTGAAGTAACTTCAGAGAGAGAAAAAATTGTGCACCCTTAATTTTCTCATGTTTTTGCCATGTGTGCATTAAATATACAAAAAAAATAAAATCCAAAAACCACAGTTCAGCAGAAAACACTTTGAATTTATGGGGTTCTCTTTTGGAAACAGTCTGAATTAATTCCAGGCTTGGCAAAACTGTAAACGTGTAGTTAAAAAAAAAACCAAAAAAAACTCAACTCTTGAGTGGAAAACATACGTAACTCTTCCTTGTCAAGGAAATTGTTTGGGTCTGTAATTTTTTCCTATGTTAAGAGAGGGATATTCTTGTACAACTAGCCAAGATTGCGTAAAAGAACATTTGCCTTGGCATAGTCCCTGACATCTGCTCTTGTCAAATATGGGAAATGTATTAAATACTTTAAAAAGCAACCAGCCATGTCCATTACAGTGTAGCATACTGCAGTGTCTGTTCTTCTTTTGAAACGGTAACAGCCTTTTGCAAAAAGGGTCAGGCCATGTAAACAGGAAGTTATCTAAAGTTCAGAATTACTGGGGTGGGAACACAGTGCACTGATCCTTTTTTTATCAACTAACAGTATCTGACACAGAGACTTTATTTTTAGCTTGTGGATAAAATTGATGATTGTGGATTTTATAGCATGTATAATATTGGAGTCACAAACTGTGATTAAGATCCTAAAAGGAGAAGAAAGAACTGCCTAATGTGACTGAGAGAGATGGCATTTGTAGCAAGAACCAGTTGACATAAAAGTTTCATCACTGGAACTTTTTTCACTGCCTCAGATTTATTTGAGCATTCTTTAGACAGCTGGATTCAAAACACACTCACCAGGCATACCTGGATATATTTAAAAAACCCTAGTTTTGCCTTTGTTCAGAAAACATGCAGCTTGGCTGCCCTTATGTTAAATGAAATAACAGATAAAACTTGAAATGTATTTAAGCAAGAGAGCAAGTCATCCTGGAACTAGTATTGTTTCATTTTAATAACTATTTTTGCTAATGGATGTTGAGATGCTTTTGTTATTACAGGAATTAATGAACACGTACAAGCCGTTTTTTTAGCTCGCCCTTTAATTGACATTTGTTCCTTTTGTTTTAGTCTACTTGTGTGGCTAATTCTTATTTATTCGGGAGTAATTTCCATTAAAAAGGGACGCGGTGGCTCAGTGGGTTAGGACGCTGAGCTTGTCGATCAGAAGGTCGGCAGTTTGGCGGGTCGAATCCCGAGTGCCGCTTAGCAGAGTGAGCGCCTGTTACTCGTCCCAGCTTCTGCCAACCTAGCAGTTCGAAAGCACGTAAAAAGGCAAGTAGAAAAATAGGGACCACTACGGTGGGAAGGTAACAGCGTTCCGTGCGTGTTTGGCGTCTAGTCATGCCGGCCACATGACCACGGAGACGTCCTCGGACAAGCGCTGGCTCTTCGGCTTTGAAATGGAGATGAGCACCGGCCCCTAGAGTCGGAAACGACTAGCACGCACGTGCGGGGGAACCTTTACCTTTACCTTTTAATTTCCATTAAATTTAGTGGGTCATGCTTTGAAGAAAAATCGCAAGTTTAATATGGTTACTGCCATACTTAAAATATGAAATGAAAATACCGTGATTAACACCCTGTTCCAAAGCATGTGGCAAGAAGCTTGACTTTCACTGGGGATGGTGCCTGAGTTACTCATGGCCAGCTTAAAAATTGGTGTCCCTTTGAATTATCAAATCAAAAAGATTCCCATCATCCTGTCCCCAAAGGCTTCTGGGTCACAGAGACCGGAATAGATTGCCAAACCAGGTGCCAAAGTGGAAACTGGGAAGAGATCAGGAAGGATTCTAAACAGAGTAGAGGCATTTTGCGTGCTTGAACTGAAATCTTAGCTTGGATTTCTGGCTCTGTTTAGCACAAATTGTGACAACATTTGAAGTTGCATTGAGCCTGTGGGCATTTGGGTACAGGAATCATAGTTTCTCCCCTCAACCGGTAAAAGTGGTTAACAACCATCTATTTTGCAACAGAGATTAAATCTTGGCAGAAATCCCAAATTAAGCCAGTAGAATCAGAGGAACACTCCCGCTCTTGGTCTGTTTGTCATCCTTTCAGTCTAGCAGCTTCTCAATTGTTGTAATTTTAAGGAACTCCATTCCTTATAGAGCCTTCAGGGCTCCATCCACTTAACTCTTAGGAGGAAATTTGAATAGATTTTTCTGTTCCCGAAAGCTTTTCAAACTCAGTTTTAGGGTCGGTCTGATTTTAATAAGCATCTATTTCAATGCTGTTATAGCACATGCTTTATTCGCTGGAAGGAAAAAAAACGGGGAAAAAAGAAAAGCTTTCGTTTGGGAAATAAAACCATTTGTCGTACCTGCTTTCCTTGGGCTTGGCTTTGAGCCAGTGCTATACCGTCAGCGAGGAATCCAAAGATGTGCTGGGGCTGGTTGGTACCAGCTGTCTTTCGGGAGTGGGGGGGGCGATATTCTTACAGAAGTGGACATACCCAGTCATGAAGAGGTTTAGCTGAAAATGCATACCATTTAAAACTCCCCCCAAGCGCTAGAGGTACATGCAAGAAGAAAACCTGACCCACGGAGCTAGAGGGACAAAAGGGGGAAGCTTGGTTCCTAGGAAATGTTGCTGAGGACAACAGGCTGTAGGAGTTGATGAAATGGTGGCCAAACTGGTTGGCAACTCCTCCTTGAGGTTGGCAGATGGGTGCAGAAGAGGCAGCAAAGCCAAAGGCCTGGAAAAGCTTCATTGATATCGGTCAGTTGATGACCATGAAAAGGGACTGCTGGAGAAGGCTGCCCAAGTACAGAACACGAGAGAGATTGCCGTTCAGACTTCCTCAGCAGCTGGAAGTAAAACTGCCGGAAATGGTAGCCAAATACAGAAAAGGCATCCATACCTGAAACCGCAAGGCTGGCATTAAGGAAAAGACGAGGGCGCTTCAAGAAGATGTTGACTTTTACTTGGTTGCTTCTACAAAGGACTCTTGTCTGTCTGTCCAACAGCACCACCGGGTCTTCTTTAAAACTATTATCACCAGGAAGAAGAGTGGGAAAGGTTTATGGAGCAACTGAATGGTTCAAGGTTGGGAAAGGAATGTGCAAGATTTTCTACCAATATTTTAACTTAAATGCAGAATAAATCACAAGAAGCGTTGAGTTAGAAAAAGCAGAAATTCAGACAAAAACTGCTGATGAAACTAGGAAGGCTGAAAGTGAGAAAGATTTGGGGATCTTTTGTTGAAAGTGAAAGGAGAGAATGCAAAATCCCATTCAACTGCTGTTCAACATTTTTTTTAAAAAAAATCAAAACTCAAAAGATTATGTTAACAGGAAATGCCAACCCAAAGCAAATAGGGAGAGAAGAAGTTGAATAGTAACAGACTTTATTTGCCCTCCTAGGATAAAGTTTGCCGAGGAATGGCAGCTAGAGCCATGCAACAGGGAGACATTTGCTACTTGGAAGAGAGACTAGCAGAAATCTACACAGAATGTTAAACTGTTGAGACATCACATGGACAACCAGGGTACGTATTGTCAAGCCCATGGCCTGCTCAGTTGTGACATGAAAGCTGGATCATCAGAAAGGCTAAGCAAAAAAAGATGAATACTTTTGAATTTTGGTACTGGAGAAAATTGTTGACAGAAGCTTGGACAACCTGAAGAACCAATCAATCATTCAACACCAGATGAAGTCACATTGGGCTGCTCAATAGAAGCACTAACGATGAAGCTAAAACGGAGATATTTTGGGTACATAATGCAAAGGTGGGCGTCCTCGGAACAGGCTCTGATGCTCTGGTGCAACTGAAGGCGATGAAAAAGAGGCAGACAGAAGACCATTTGACCAGGTGCCATCACAGATAATGGCCCAGGCAGAACCTTCCAATCCTGGTGAAAGAATGCTTGTTGGACCATGAAGCATTAGAAGCAACTGAACAACAAGAAGGCAATAATACTTAAGAGAGAAAAATAGGGAAGACACCATAACTTTGAATTATGTGCCTTTCAGAAACAGCATGTAAGAAAGTTGTGACAGCCTGTTTTGCAAATACAAATAACCATGAAGTAGTATCTGTACCTTTAATTAAAGCCAAGTACAGTGTTTATATTGTCAGAATGGAAATTGTCAGATATTATGTTACATACTACGTGCCCACCAGTTGAAGACAAATTTATGAAGTGTTCCAAAATTCTATGCATATTTAAAACAGGACGTTTCTATGTTTGGGATTAATTGTATATTTATTTTCAACTAATTCAATTTTATACATGAAAAGAACTATCTGATAGGAGAGTTTCACTTGCAAGGGATTTAAGTGAGAACCCCGTGTTCCAGGTGTCTCCGTTTGAAGGTGTATGGAACCTTCTCTAAAATATGGAATGCATTTTCTAGCAAGGATCATTTTAAGGAAGGGTATTCTAAAGGCCAAAATGCAGGCAGCCAGGGTTCAACATGCAGCCTTAATTATCAAGTGAATGACTTCAGAGACTTGGAATCCCAGTTTTCTCACCTCGTCCATGATTTGGGGGTAAACATGCAAGACCTGGTACCCCAGAAATGATTTTTTCCCCAGATATGTTAGAACATGTGAGATGATTGCCTGCAATGCTCTGCCTGAGGACTGTATTGCCCACAAGTCACCGCTTATGGCTGCCTGCAGAAGTGAGAGCAAGCCTGTCTCTCCTCCTCTTGCAAATCCTGCAGGAATTGGATGCTGGGCAGCACCCACAGTTCCCTTCCCTCAAGGAAACAGCTCCCTGCACGAATGGGATGAAAACAAAGCAGCCTCGCCCACAGAATGAATGGGGAGCCCACTTCACTGAGGCCTGCACTGGGGTCTGAAAAAGCAACGTCTGTGGTTCATCACTGTCCTCTCTTTTCAAGAAACCCCTGCCCCAGAGGCAGAAAGAGTCATCCACCTCCCCACAGCCTTTTGTGTTGGTGTACAAGGCCACCATCTCTGGAAGCACAACTCCTTCCCTCACTCGCAGTCAGAGTTCAGTGGGCACAGAAGACCAGTTGCAAAGCCCAGAGATCACGTCTTGGTCTAGTCCTGGCAAAATATCCCATAGGCATGTTTAGTGAGCCTTCATCCCCACTGAGCCAGGCTAGGAAATATATATATATATATATAGGTAAAGATGTAGTTTGCCCACATACAAGCCCCAAACATTTCAGGTCATGGTTGAATAAAGAGGCATTTTGATTTAATCTCCATCCGGAAGAGGTAGTGATTATGACTAATGGGAAGAAAACCAAGATAACATTGCTTGTCTGAAATTATAATATTACCAAGTGACTTTTTTTTGCTTTTGATGCTTGCTTTTTGCAAAGAAGGCATTTTATCTTTATGCAGAACAGGAAATGCACCATTTATTCTATACAAAACTAATTAACTCTCCCATTCTTTTCCTTTTTAGATTAAAATTACAACACCTCTCCCACTCACCCACCTACTCTGCCAATATAACAACTTTGGGTATTGATTTCCTTTGGTTCTGATCTGATCAGTAGCACCAGCCCCCTTTAACCATGCAAAAACTTTGCTCTCCAGAGCTACAAGCCCGACTGTATTCTGCAAAACACAACTGAATTCCCCCCCACCCATCATTTTTTCTCCATTTTCCACTCTCCTTCTTTTGTTATGCATGCTTCGTATCAAGCTTTTTTCCCCTCCTGTCCTACTTTAAAGTAGTTTGGACTGTATAAAATAATGAAGACCCATTCAGTTCCTTTGCCACATCTTCCATCTGTTTCTCTGTTAATCCTATTTCTTGCACAAAGATTGCACACATAAAAGTCATAGCTTGCAATTTAACATGTTATCAGATGTTTGTTTTCTTTTATTTAGCCAATTCAAGGACATAGTTCAGATATTAATCTTAGAGACTGTTTAGATTTCATTACCATTTGATCTATATATTTTACTAGCCCAGATGAGTGAAAATAAACAGCTTGTATCAAGTTACACAAATTATATTTCTGGATGGATTTACTGGAGAATGTGATGGATTGAGGCTTCCATCCATAGTTCCTTGTCACTAACTCAATAAAGTAATTCTGTAATCATTATTTATGCTGAGATTGGGATTCATATTCATAATTTACCAAGAGCTTTCTCTGCTCTCAGTGACTGAATGCTTTTTTCCCCAAGAAATTGCATACACAAAATAGTCAGATTGCTTACTAAAGAGGCAGAAACAAAATGTAATTCCAAAAAAAATAAGAGGTAGGTGAAATACATGTGCAAAATGTTGTGTATTGTAGGGATCCATGTTAACCTATCTGCACTGGCTTTACGGCTTGTGCTTCCTGCTGTCTTATATGTCTCACATGTACATTTGTTGCTGCACGCACAGACACACACACACACACACGCACACACACACACAGTCTGTGAAGATGGAAGATTACATTTTCTGTTGCCATTTTTGCAGATCACAGCCCGTAGACAATGGAAACATATTTATGACAAATTAGGTGGAAACCCCGGGAGCACCAGTGCAGCCACCTGCACACGCAGACATTATGAAAGGTAAGAAAGGCTTGATGAAATGCTTATCTAATAAAGAAGAACAATTCAGCTGGGGAGCCTTCAAAGACTTTTGGGTAGAATTGGCTGGGGTTAGGGTCCCTGGAAAGGCTTCACCGCCAGTTTAATCCTTTGACAGGCTTTGATTTCCACCCATGTTTGTTTCTTCTGTCAGAAAATGAAGGGCTGGCCTCTGATTTCTTTCATTTCTCCAAAGCCTTTATTAGCTCGAAGCTCTACCAATTAAACAAGATAATCAACAGGGCACCAATGGGGAATATTGTGTGTGTGTGTATGTGTGTGTATACACACACACATACACATACATACGTGTGTGTATATAAATGAAGCAACAATTAGCTTGTTCTGCTGGACTCTGTGCGTGTGTGTGTGTGTGTGTGTGTGCACGTGCGCGCATTGAGATTGATGGGACCGTTCCATATTTCTTTTTCTTTTTTTCCTTTGCAGCTAACAGCCATTTATCTTTCGAAATGCGAAAGACTTGCAGTTTTATAAGCATTGATTTTATACCCTGAGTTAATAATACTTTCCAAAGCTGGGTATCCAGCATACCTCAGACAATGTGATACAGCTGTGCTGCTTTCTTAAAAGATTTTTTTTTAAATACAGCCATTAATAAAATATGCCCCTTTCAATCTCTGAATGTGCAATGTGATCTCATGCTCCAGATCACTAACCAGTGACTGGAGGGGCTGAGGCAGCTTGCACTGAGCTCCCCACATGGGACACGGGCCAGGTGGGAGGGCCTCTCCCCAACTCTTGATCCATTGGCCAGACAGGCGCAAGAGAGGTGCTAGTCCTCATCAAGGGTGATGGTCACATTCTGGTAGAAACCTGGGCTGCTTGGGAAAGAAAGAACTGGGAGAGAGGGCTGTCCAGCACTAGCAGCACTAAGAAGGGGAGGCCGGGATGTCTCTTCGTGCCCTTTGGGTTTGGGGGAATTTCGGGCCCTTCCTATCCAGGCCAACCTTAGAGTTTCCCCCCCCCCCCCGACTGACTTCATGAAAGGAGTAAAGGAGCAGATGCCTCCATCCCATACAAGGTTATGAAGTTCTAAACTGATTGATCAATAATTATTTGGACACACACATACACACACACACACACGTCCAGCTAGGCAGGACTGACTCCAGTGAGGAGCTGGACAAGAAACCCCAGGATTGTCCAAAATTGTGAGAAAGGAGGAGGAATCGTGGCCTGTCCGGCCTAGGACTCCCCCTCCGCTGCCTGTTTTCTCCAAATCTGCCTCTTCTTGGTTCCTCCTCTGCCATCTTTAACCCTCAAATTATGTACACACACACACACACACACACACAGAGAGAGAGAGAGAGAGAGAGAGAGAGAGAGAGAGAGAGAGAGAGAGAGAGAGAGAGAGAGAGAGAGCCTGTTTTGTGGAGGCAGCCTCTGTTCTGCCCCCAGATAGGCAGAAGAAGATGATTATTGGAAAGCTTTTTTGGCATGTTCCTGTTTCCATTGTTGTGGCTGGTTGCCAGTAAATATGTTCATTGTTAAAACCGGGCAGTGCAGTGCTTGTGAGTTTCCTAAGTGTTGTTCCGGACACGCATCAGGGCCTTCCACGGGCCTTCTTAAGAAGTGCAAGTGCAGGTTGCTCGGCGGAAACCTGGTGGACATTTCTATGGAATCCTTTACTGTCCACAAATGAGGAATTATGGCCGCAGCTCCAGCCGTGGCTGATTGTCTTCAATCAGTGCAACCCCTTCGCCAAAAGGTCTTTGCCAGTCCAGTTTAGTTTCCACCCTCCCCGTCTCTGTCAGGTTTCAGCATCGTAGTAGCTCTTGCCTGTAGTGCATTAGTACTCTGCATAGTTGCTTAAGTTGCAGGTGATGAGCCGGTATTATTAGGTAGAAAATACTTTTTCCCAGGGAGGAGATGTTGCTGTTGGTCCCGATTCCACACACACAAGGCGCACAAGGCACTATGTTGATTGCGCAGCTTTAATTCTCCTCCACTGGGATCACCCTTGGCCCAACCAGAGGGCCGCCTGCTTTGGGGGGCATGAAGCTTCCCTCTCCCCGGCGCATCCTGATGTGCCACCCTGCACAACTTCCGACCTTCTTGGTTTATCCCTGGTTTAGCATTGACTAAAAACAGCTGCTAATGCCTGGGTTATTCTTTGCAGCCTAGTATCTAAAAAGTGATATTCAATCAGATGGGATTCCTTCCAGGGCCTTTTCTTTGACTCCTCTATGTGCAAAATACATACATGATGGTTGACTTTCATTTCCCTGAATAAATAGTGAGCCACCACCCCCACCCCCCACCCCGAGAGTTAAAGAAAGCATAAGAGCCACACGATTATAAAGAAAACATTACTATTTATTTGGGAGCTCAACATTTCTAAACAAAGAGTAATTAAGGAAAAGAAAAGCTGTACTTTAAAGCTTTGAGCCCTTGTACAAATCATCTCTCTTGGGGGGATTTGTTCCCCTTCACAGAGTGGAAAGCAGATGGTTAAAATGTCTGGATAGGGACAAAAACCCAGGTCCACAACAGGAGTGTGTGGGTTCAAATAAGCACCTTCAACAAGTGGGTAATTTCATTTTCCCAGTGTTGGGGTACGCAACCTTGGCTCTTTTATGACTGGTGGACTTCAACTCCCAGAATTCCTGAGGCAGCCATGCTGAGGGGAAAGGGAGAGGTTTCCAAGCTGAGCCATGCTGGCTCAGGAATTCTGGGAGTTGAAGTCCACCAGTCATAAAAGAGCCAAGGTGGCCTACCCCTGCCTTAGGTGAAGGCAAGCTGGCACAGCCAGACAGACCCCAGCAGCCCTAGATGCACCCAGCTATCTCAGCAGGTGCAGATGTGTCAGTAGTTAGGCCCCTGAACTCCACTGATCAAACATTTCAGTCTCATGTGTTTAAGATTACGGTATCCAGACACGCTCAATCTCTTGTTCTTTGAACTTCAACCAAATCCACAATCCAATGAAAAGAAGAACGTTCTGGTGAGACCGTTCGTAGCAGGAGGATAAGGAAACCACCCGCGACTCTGTCCCGAATAATGAAGCTTTTGCCCAAAGCCTAAACTTTGGGGTTCCTCTTGAATACAATAGTAGAATTGACTTTGAACTAAATTCTAAAGCTGAGACGATAACATTGGCCTTTCTCTAAGCACACGGCAAAATTTACTCTGTCAAAGAAAAAAGTGATTCAATACATTATAGAGCCAAGAATTAATTCTTGTGGAGAAAACATACATAAAAACATATGGTGCAAATTCCATATTATTTTTATATTATTCCATATTTATTCATTCAATTGGTCAATCAATCAATTTCTATAGCTACCTAACTCATCCATTAGATCTAATACATGTCTGTTTTGGTTTGTCCTTGCTATGACGAGTGTGTGTGTAGATATGCACCCCAAAGGATTTGCTCTTGAGTAGATGCACCTCTTTGCACTGAAGGGGGCCTGGCAGAACTGGATTTGCTGTCTCTCCATCCATGCTTTTCCCCCTCCGCCCTTTTGGATGAAAGGTGGGAATGAAATCCAGAAGTTGTGGAAAGAAACAAGCAGAGCTAAACTCTTTAGATATTTGACGTGGCTCATTCTGCCTTTCTCATTTGTAATGGGCACATTTGTCCGTGAAATCTCACATTGTCTTTGGTTTCAGTGCTTAGCATTTATTGGCATCTCATGGCAAACTTACAGTATTACATGAAATCAATAAGAATATCAGTAGCATTGGAAAAATCCCCATCAGTCAATTGCAAAAGGCAGCTTTACCCAGAAAAGCTTCCATCCTGTGATGACACCTTTAAGGCCATCAAACATTGACTTTCCCAGGTCCTTGGGAAGGACTGGAGAGTTGGACAGAAATGCCAAGCCCAGTCTGGACAGCTGGATGACTGTGCGACTAGCCATAATAATAATAATAATAATACCGTAATAATAATAATAATAATAATAATAATAATAATAATAATAATAATAATAATAATAATAATAATAATAATAATAATAATAATAATAATATAATACCAGCAGATGCTAGATGCTGTCACGCACCAGCTCTCAAATCCTGTCAAACAGCAGTTCATCCCAGTGAAACAAAAATATTAAATGCTATTGCACATCAGTTATCAATCTTGTCAAATCCTAAGTGCCATTGCATGCCAACTTATGAAAACTGTCAAATGCCATCTGTCAAATCTGAAATACTGAAATTAAATCTGATGTTTAAAATCAAGTGTGTTGATTTGCAGACCTCAGACCTCCATTGCTTGATGCCTATTGGAATTCTGGGGGAAATTTCAAGTCACGTTCACGATATAACCCTAAAGCCCAAGACAAGAGAAAGTTTGGTGGGAGCCTTCATTTCTCTCCCCCACCAAGACTTCCTGGGGTTGGCCAGGCCAAACTGTTCTACATAAGGTGTCTCTATTCCTGGAAGGACCAAGGGGAAGGTCCAGTTTTTTTGCATGGGTTTCTGCACTTTGTGGTCTTAAGTTCAGTGCATGAACTCTGCCTGGAGAGATGTAACCCTCATACTAAACCACAATTTCATCCATCATGATTTGCTGAATAAGCCCTGTTGGACTGGGTCACAGAACATACTAAAGGAAAAATATCCCAATTGTATTATGATTTAGAACTGCAGGATGCAAGCCCAACCTCGGTTTGTCTGCATATACCTTAATGGCTTGTAAATTCTTTCTCTTATCTAAATATTTCTATTCTTAACTAGATAAGGCCTTTCTTTGCACTGTGGCAAATTTATTTTCAGCCCCCTAATCCTATTGCATAATGCTGCCATCCCACCCAGCAGCTCCTCTCTGCTAGCATTCTATGGCTCTGGGGCACTTACAAATGTTTCTCTCTCAAGGAAGATTATTGTCAGAACCCACTCCAATCCACATCTTAGGAAAGAAAAACTCTTGGAGACACGTTTGTCCAAGCAGGAACTTTTACTAAAACAGAGATGACAGTAGATAGGATAGACAGGATCTGGAAACTGTCTCACAGATCGATACTTTTAAAGTATCCCTGAGTAAAAACCCCTCTCTTCAGTCCTTTTGGTCAGTCCCAGATCAGTCAAGTTTCAGGTGTCAAAACCCTGGTGGGAAAAGAGAACCACCAGTACATTTGCAACATTATTACTTCCTCCCCTTCACGTTCCATTCGGAGATACAAACCAGAATTCCCCCCCCACCCTCTTTCTTTGTTCTTCGTAGTTCAGAGGGTTTCTTCCCTGGTCTTTTGTGATGGCCTCCAGGCAGGCTGAATAAACAAAACTTGCATCTAAGGGATAGAGATGGGCAATTAACAACCCTGTCTTCTCTTTCCCTCCTTGGGAATGGCAGAATCCAGTAAGGGGGTGAGAATTGGGTTTTGCACAGAGAGGGAGTTAGAAATGAGATAAAAATGGATTCTGACAATTATTTCCTTTGCCTGCTTCTTGGAATAAGACCCAGGGGCTGGTTAGCAGATGTTCATATTTAAAGCATCCTAGTTGGACCAGGATCTGTGGAGAGGAGGGAGAATTGGTGCTCCCTGCATAGCCAAACAGCTTCCCCTGGTTTTGTGGCCTACGGAGCTTCCTTCCCATAAGAGGCTTCTTGCCTGAACACCGGCACAGGCTTAGAGCACAGGTTGGAGGTCTCCCCATCTGCCCTTTTCCAGTGTCCAGCGTTCTTCCTGCCCCAAGGGAAGTGAGGGGTTTGGGCCCCAGGTGAAGCAGGAGCTCTATCCCAGATTGCAGAGAAACAGCAATCATTGTCAGTCCTGCCCCAACTTCATCCCTTGAGTAAGAACGACCCCCAATTCCATTCGGTGTGAAAGGCTTACTTTTCTAAAGGCCAAGTGGATTACTGTGTAGCAAAGCCAGAACTGATGTTCGTTCACCAAACTTTCCCTGTTAACGTTTCCCTGTTTGTCCCTTCCCATTGCCGATCCCTCATTGTCCAATCATGTTCAGATAAAACAACCAGTTTTATTCACACAACCAAGCTGGGCTGAAAGGGAAACTTGAGTCCTGAAAGAACTACTAAGTTCCTTTGTGAAGGAACTGAATATGCAATGTCCAGGTCAAAAAGTTGATTTATTGAATGCCCTAGAGATAACTCTGGATTAGGAAGTTGGAAAAAACTCCCTGGAAGAAAGCGGTGGCAACCCTTTCCACATTTGCCGAGAAAAATGGGTGAATGCTAAAGGCCCGCGGCAGGGCTTCCTCCTAAGAAATTCAGCATTTGAATGCAGCCTTGCCAGTTCATGAAATATGGTTTATATGGTTTGGCAATCTTGCATAAAATTGGGAATGAGGAAGGAATAGGATAAATGCTGGAGGGAGTAGATCCTCTGGGGAAGATGGAGCCTCTCCTCTTCTTCCTCTCTGTGGACGCAGCCCCCCCCCCCCCGCCTTCTCCATCCTGCTTCACAGCCTCTTCTCTCAGCGGTATAGAAGTGGGGGCAGGACGCATATTTATCTCTTGATGCCCATGCCGAAGCTGGCAGGTCTTCTTTGTTCTAAAAAAAAGTTTTAAAAAGTAGGAAGTTTAACATGGTTTTCTGGCATCACGACACCAAACATGGGCAGAGTTTAAATGCTGTCCCACTATAGTGTTATCATCGAATATCTTCGTATCTTTCAACAGGGAATCTCTGTGATACTCTTACTGAGTGAAGGCACTTCCATCCTTCTTGCATTGGTGCCCTTAGGCAACTAAAAGCAGGCCAATAAAAGCCTATTAACTAAAAGCAGATGTATTGATCAGCCCAAGCCTCCAATTCTACTGGGTTGGTCTTTGAGAGAAGGAGCCGGTCTCCAGGAAAATCCAGCCATTTCTGGAATATGCTGAAGTTCCCCAGCAAGCAAGCAAGATCAATTGTTTGCTTTGGTGTTTTGTCCCACTTTCATAAGTAACAAGAAGCTTTCTGACTTACATTTCTGTCCCCAGGGCTTTATCATTAAGATTAAATAACTGTACCGTCAAGCATGACACTGAACAAACATCTTTTCAATTATGTGAGGAATGGATGTTTTAACAAAAGAACTATTGAACAGTCTGAAAGTATGTTTCTCTCCTCCCCTCACCAATAAGTACAAAAAAGAAAATTAAAATCAAAGTATCTAGTGACGGAAGAATGCAATTATTTAAAGCAGACTCTTACGCCTGTATTCCAAGAATCTTCCAGTCTGCTTAAATCAATATCCACGACTAGTCTGTGGCTCTGAGAAGGGATGATGGATCTCCCATCCAAGCCCTGAACAGCCCTGGTCCTGCTTAGCTTCCAGCTTAGACCAGGTTGACCAGTTGCCTACCTGCTGCTGAAATCAATATCTCTAAAAGCACTAGATTAGGAAAGATGTACAGCAGACTGAAAATGATCAAAACACCAGTATCTCGCAATTGATTCTGTTTTATAAGATCAAAAAAAGTTTTGTTCTGAAGGAGCAATCCGTTGCCGTTGCTTGTCTGCAAGACGTGCCCTTTCGGAGCGCTGTAGAGGAAGCAGATGGCTAGTAAGGAACACCTACGCTTCTTTGCCTTTTTAATCCTGTTCCTAAGGGTTTGGTTTGTTTCCATGGGGAAAATTCATGATTTATTATTTATGTCCATACAGCTATCTGTCTCTTAGAAATAATTGCCTCCAGAGGCAGTTGAAATTCTGCCTCATCGTGTTTCCATGTGTTACACTGAGTTCTAGGCTTTTTATATTTTTCCTTAATGCAAGAGGCTACAATATACAGAGACTGGCTATCGCAGCTGAGGTCTTAACAGGTGGCCCACCAAGTGACCACTGCTGGCAGACTCTTCCCAATCTGGAGCTGATCCAGCTCCTACCCTGATTGGTGACTCGGAACCAACCCCCTGCTCCTCCAGTCCTGATTGGCCTAGAAAGGCCGACCGAAACCCATTCAAATATTTGTCTCCCCAACCCTTGGAAGCCAGGATGAGGCTGAAGCTTGACCACTGACTCAAAGGCCTTCAGGGTCATACTTTTCATTGAGCTATTAAAATGCCTTTGGTGCGAACTGCTGCAGGGCCTGGCTCTCCTGGCATGGTTCCAACATTGGTGACTTGCCAAAGAGTGTTAAAAATGGTGCCTGGATGGCCTCCTTTGGGGCTGTGGTTGCGGTTATTACTTAATCTCATATACCGCCCAAATCCCAAAGCTCCTGGCTGGCCAATGCTGGGGCTGGGGGTGGGGGTGATGGCAAAGGCTTCCTTAAAGAGCTGCATGCTATGATTTCCTGTGAAAGAGTTTGACTTCAGATCAGTCATGTGGCACAAGCATTAATTGGGATAGGAGCCATTTGCATTCACACGACTTCTTCAAGTGTTCCTTTTTCCCACACGAGGAGAAGCAATGTTGGCCAGAGAAGGACATGAATGGGTCGGTGTGTTTTTATCTCCACGTTGTTTATGAAATCCCAGCGAGGAAGACACATTTGAGATGCTGTGAAATCCATGTTTTCAATGGGAAGTTTCTGCCTTTGGCGGAGATGAGGGAAAGCCCCAGAGAATTTGTAAACATAAAATAATCTGTTGGCAGTGAAGAGGCACCACACACACACCATAAAGTATTCCTGCAATTGCTCTGGTTTCATCTGCTGGTCTGTCTTATTTAGCTCATTTTAAGAGAGAAGGCTGAGAGAAGGTGCCCTCCCCCTTTTCCTCCCCTCCCCTCCCCTCCCCTTTCTTTCCTTTATTTTCCAAAAGCCTGGCAGAGTGCCAGATGACTTACATTACTGTAATAGATTTGATGACCTTTGACTTCCGCTGCAGAGGCATATGTTGAATTTTTCATTATATCAGAGGATACCGAAAGCTAAAAACTCGGGCCGGGAAGCCGCATTATTTAAACTAACGTTCAGTTACACAGATTTTTTTTCTTTTCTTTTTCCTTAAAGGGAGGGGAAAATAGTTGCAATTAAATGTCATCTATCACTGCATTAAGTGAGGATTAATGCAGTTCTGGTTTGTTCAATCAGCTTGTATGGATTTTTTTTTGAAGTTGCCATTATTATTATTATTATTATTTTGCAAAGGATAATCTTGCTTTTCATAGTCATTGAATTTAATCAGCAGCTCAGTTAATAGCAGCAGCTTCCCTACTGTTTCTGCTGTGGACTGGAAAATGTTATTCTTTTATTATTGCAGGAGAAAAAATTGCCCCTTGCTGTTCCAAAATCTGCTATCTATGGAAAAATTGTTTTTTAATGTGCTGCTGTTTACATATTCTAGTTACGGCAATTATCCCTTAAATAATACATTTTATTAACTTAAACATAGGAGCTGTACTTTATAATGCTGTTATGGGTAAAAGCACACACCCACATGGAAACTTGGAGTAACCTGGGAGTAAATATTGGGGTTCTTTCTAAGCATTCTCAGTGTTGGTGAATCTACGCTGGGGCTGAGCTGCATGCCAAACTGCTGAACCAGGGAAACCAAAAATGCATAATTTCAAATCACCCCAAATACTCCGTCCCCCTATATATATAGGGGCAGAAGGAGGGGCCGGCCGCCAAGGCAAGCAGCCCAGGAGCCTTGAAGGAAACGCCCCGCCAGCCTCTCTCCAATGGGGGGCTAGCAAGGTGGGGGCTGGGGGGGAATGCTGACCCCTCCTGGCTTATTTCTGCTATGGTTGTTATTTTGCACAGAGGTTGATGTCAGTCTTCAGCTGAGTGACAATAATTAGAGAGAAATTAATCAAGCTGCTAATTTCAGCCCTGTTGCATTTGTGAAGCAGAGAGCTGCATTCTTCCTTGTCTGGACAATATTGACTTCCAGAGAGACTCCATTTGTGTGTGTGTGTGTGTGTGTGTGTGTGTACACGTGCGTGCGCGCTGGTGTTGTGTTTTACTAAGAGAGCAGCTGGAGGTTTGAGTCTCCCATCCGCTGGATTATGCTTGTATTGTAACAGCATCTAATAATGACATGATAAGATCGCACATCCTGTGTTGGGCTTCAACAGGACAACCAGAGAGAAAAAGAGATTAAAAGGGGGAGGGGGGGACAAACAGTGGAAATTTTAGCCCTGGAAATCTCCTCATCAGGTTACAGTTGTCATGGAGGGGCTCCATGGCGTTTTTGGTTGTATCGGCCAGGTATATTCACGCAGGCAGGGCAGTTTGCCTGCTGCCTCCGCCCTTTCCCCATCACTCCGATTCCCAGCTACCTGGGACCGGCCAGGCCTTAAGGGCCCTTGGCCTCTGGGGGGGAGGGGGATGCTGCAGCCCACCCTTGGTGATGACCGGATGACAAGGGAGGCTGCAGGCTTTCTGGGGCTGTTGGGGGCCAAACTGGAAAGTGCCAGGGGAAAAGGTTTCTGGACTGGTCTGTGAAGGGGGGCCCTGAACCCCAAGGTAGCTGCAGCAGTGGTTGGGGATCCTGCTGAGCGGCTGATTTATCAGCGGAATATGCAGATTTCAAAGAGGCTGCCTGTTCCCATGGCAACCCAAGCCAAACAATCTTTTCTGCAGTGCTAACACATCTCGCTGCAAAAATGTGTTTTGGCTAAATCTGATTCTTTAAATATTTAACATATGGCAGAGAAGAGATAAATATTGCTCTGCAAGCAACTGAGCCGCACTCCTTTGCTTCTTCAGGAAGAGCCGGCGCTGGAGCAGGAGGGCGGTCCTTCCCCCTCCCCACCTCCCCGCCCCCAATCAGCCTTGTTTTACTCCTTGTTTCACTACATAAACAGTAACTGTAATGTTACCACGGGAAGTATTTGGCAACACCCCTGCTATTTTGCTAAGCCTGCATAGAGGGAATGTTTCCTGGTTCCAGCAGCTGTAGCATGTTTAAACTCAGTTTGTAATGGGATCCGAAGAGGACTTTTCCCCTGGGCTGGGCCTCCTTTGGGGTAGGGGGGGCAGAGGCTGGGCTCAAAAGCCCCCTTCTCCCTCTCCTGCCAGAGCATCCTCAGCTCATGACTCTGCTTTCTAATAAGGCATGAAGTAGGTTTATATTTAACATCAATTATGCTGCACTTTATTAAAATGTGAAATGCTATCATTGGGAAGAAGCGAATCCCAGCTCTCTCTGCATTGGGACATTTAAATCTAAACCACACGGGCTGGAGTGGATTCTGGAACAAGCCAGAAAGCAAAATCTGCATTTGAACAAAAGCATTTATTTATTTATTTTTACTTTGAATTCTTAGATTAAACTGTAATTAAAGCAGTCTGATATTTGAACAGATTAATGTTGTTTTTAAAGCCAAGTACATTTTTTTTCACAGATGCCTTAAAAACATGTTTGCCTTTACAAAAGTTCCCATTTTATTCCCGCCATGAATAATTCATTAATCATGTTGAATGCATTATAAAAACTTTAATTGCCAATGCTGAAACTCAGATAGCCAGTGTAACCCTTTCGTTAACATGAAGAAAGTCTTCCATTTTAGATCCAGGGGAAAAATTAGCCTTGAGGGTTTATTAAAATTTATTTTCTAAAAAAGAATGGCATCATTCAGGAGATAGGGATTTAAAAAATAAATAAATACTTTGGGTTCTTACCCAGTTCTCTTCTCTTATGCTTTCCCTCTAGTAAAGAGGGGGTCTCTCGCCTGTTCCACCATCCCCTCAGCCTTCCTCGGTTTGCTAAAACACAAATATCTTCTCTGCTGATGGGAAATTCAGTGCTCCAGTTTTTACAGGTGGGGGTCCAGACTAGAAAAGTCTCATGGGTACATAGGCTAACTTTATTTAATGATTCAAAATGGCATTGTAAATAAAAACTTAATTCAGTTGACCTAAAGTGTCAAAAGTTCAGGGAAATAAGTAGCTTGTTTGCTAAGGGCTGATTTGATCCCATTCAAAAATCTCATTTTGATTTTTTGAACCAGCTCAAAAGAGGTCCAAAATCTATTCCCAGATATAACACCCTGGTAATGCACTAAGACAGACATGTCAAACACAAGGCCCGGGGGCCAGATCCGGCCCGTGAAGTGGTTTCATGCGGCCCGTGAAGCCATCCTGGAAACAGTGAGGGAACGGCCCCCACTGCCTTGGCCCTGGCCCAGAGACCCTCCTTCTGCCAGAGACCCTCAGATCTGTCCCACTCCTGCCCAGGCCCCCATAGGCACCCTTGATGCGAGCAATGTAGAGCTGGCCACGCCCACCCAGTAGGCCATACGCACTCTAGCCACGCCTACCCAGTAGGCCACGCCCACCCGCCACACGCACCCGGCCCCCTGAGGGCAACCGCAATGCTGATACGGCCCTCAATGAAATTGAGTTTGACACCCCTGCACTAAGACTTTCTCCTAGTGAGTGTACAGCTGATTGGGAGCAAGAGAATGGATACACACACAGACACACACAGACACACAGACACACAGACACACGTACGTTGGGGTGAATGCAAGTTCTGAGTTTTTAAAACCATCCCATTTTCTAAGGATTCCCTTTAGAATTACTTAAGACTTACCTAAAACTGTAGCCTAGGAAGGTATCAAAGAGTTCTTGAAGAAGTGTGTAAAAATCTCTTTGATGACTTACAAATCCAAGAGGAGAGCGGCTCATTTAGTTAAGCAGCTCTTCAAAGCAAAACCTAAAACCAGATTCCCTTTTGGGGGGGGAGAAAGAGGGGTCCACGGGGGTGGGGGGTGGTTGGAGAGGGGCTGGGAATGAAACTGGCCTTGGCTTCCCTAATGCTTGTGGTGACCCCATCCTGGGCCTGCAAGCTGGAGAGCCTTCTCTGCCCAAAGCAGCTGCAGGCCTGCTTCCTCCCGGCCACTCCAAAGGATGTCCTGGTGCTTTTCCATGGCACATCCATTACCAGGACTGGCTACTTCCCATGGGCAAGAATCTCCATCACTGACTGATTATTTGTTCTTCAGATTAATCTTGCCCTATGAAAGATACATTAAAGGGGAGGAAGATAAGCCGTTGCCACAGGTGAAGCCTCGAAAGCAAGAGGTCGCTCAGGAGGTGGAGAGTAAGATAAAACTGACTGGCACAAAGCGCATGAAGCAGGAAAACGTGAAGAGCAAGAAGGAGCGAGACGAGGCACCAAAGCCCCAGGACCCAGCAGAGGTCAGTTCTACCTGTTCCGGTTTGTGCGTCCCAAACGTTTCATTTTTTGACCTGGACCACCCCATTCTGATCACCAAATATTGGGTGACTCTCTTTGGGGACAAGAGCTGACTAAAACACTGCAGAGGCACAAATCTGGGAGAAGACAGAGCTTCCATCTGTCTTGTGACGGCAGCAGCACCGAGGGGATTCCTTTGCTGCTGCTTTCTCTTTGGGCCCAAGAAAGAGAGGGAAAGGCACAGCAGCTTAGCTTAGCCCAGGCCATGATGCTGTGGTCAGAGTTTCCTGCCTAAAAACTGCTGGGGAGGGAAGATGACTTTGTGAGATTGCCAGGCAGCTGCTCCTCAGGTGAATCACTTGAACGGCCTCAGGGTTCATTCTCTGTGTCAATGGAGGAAACCAAAGGGGGAGGAGATCCTTAGCAAAAGGGCTGGAAGAAACAGCCCAAGGCGGCCCTGGTTTCCCTACAGCTCTGCCCTCGGTCCACACTGACCCCCTTCCAGCCACCCTAAGAGAGATCCTTCTTTTTAGCAAGGGCTGCCCTGGATAGCATTGAAAGCTTAAATCTAAAACAGAGATTAAAGGAATCCATTTGGCTGGGATTGGGTTTTTCTGCCTGGGCTGCTCCGTGAAGCCAGCAGCAGTGGCCGGTCCTGTAATTGATAGGTGGGCCTTCCATGGAGGTCGCCCGGTCTCCATACCGTACTGAAAATGCAGATCAGGAACGTAGCTTTGCCTGCACCTTACGGTGGGACAGAAGAGAGTCCTAATCCTTCCCCCCTTGTGGAGGCCACCAGAAAATCCTGCAGGCTTCAGTGCAAAGGCTGAGGGCTTTCTTTGCAGAGAGAGAACTTGGCATTGTCTGCAGATAAGATGCTTGTCTGGGTGGTGTTTTCTCACAGTTTCCTCTCCAAATCTTTTATTAGGGTTCATCAGCCAAAGAGAAGAATCAGGAATGCTCGTTGCAGAAAAGCTTATCGGACCTGACTGCAGCAGAAGCCATGAAGCTCTCTGCCGAAGAGTCTCAGCTCTCCCCTCCAGCAGCCCCCGGAGTGGCCTTCTTGGAAGAGGAGGAGCCTCTGGCCGAGGCATCTCTGCTCCCCCCCGAAGCCCTGATCAGAAGCCCCCCACTGGAGGAGCTGCAGGAGGAGCCCAAGCAGGAACCACGGGGGGTGTCATGTTTTGCAGAAGACCTTCAGGAGGAGGCCCAGGCAATTCCCTTCAGCAGCTTCCCCGGCCTCCAACTCCCAAGCCAGAACGAGATGGAAGATGATAAGATCCCAGAGATGGCGGACTATATTGCCAACTGCACGGTGAAAGTGGATCAGTTGGGCAGTGAGGACATCCACAGTGCCCTGAAGCAGAGCCCCAAAGTGCTGGTGGTGCAGAACTTCGACATGTTCAAGGAGAAGGAGCTGCCGAGTCCCTTCAATGGGGATCCTGGGTTTGGTTCCACCCCGTTACTCTACTCCAAAGGCAACCCGGGCATCATGTCCCCTCTGGCAAAAAAGAAGCTCCTCTCCCAGGTGAGCGGGGCAGCCCTGTCCTGCAGCAACTACCCGTATGGCTCCCCGCCACCACTGATCAGCAAGAAGAAGTTCAGCAGCAAGGACGACCTCTTGTCCGGCAGGCCAGGACTGCTGTCTCCCAGGCACTCGGTGGACAGTGCAGCAGTCAGCAGGCCATCGGTCATCCAACACGTGCAGAGTTTTAAACCCAAGACTGCAGAGGACAGGAGGCCCACTCACGACACCTACCGACACGAAGCCCTGCATAAGAAACCAGACTCTGAATGTTGTGATTTTTCCAAGCAGCACTTGAGTGCCCTGGCAGAGTCCTACGCGCTGAAGTCGGACATCCAGGACATGAAGGAACGAATGAACGAGAGGAGGGTCCTGCACCACTCGCATGTGCCAGGCTTCTTGGCAGACTTCTATGCCTCCCCTCCCCTCCACAGCCTCTACAGGCGTGCTGAGCACCACCTGGGGAGCCAGCCATGCTCCAAGTACTTTCCCCGAGACACGTACGGGGGAAATGCGGCCGGGTTCCCTCCCCATAAGCCCCAGGACAGGCGACTCCTCAGCTACCACCCGCCTCTGCACCAGCTGGAGAACAAGACCCCCCGGGAAGCCTCCTCGGATGATCAGCCCACAGATCTGAGTCTTCCCAAAGGGGGCCACAAACAGACAACAAAAACCTTGGGAGCCTCTCTCTTGCGGGGTTCACCTGGGGGGGTGGAAGAGAGCAAAAGCTCTACCCGGTTCCACCCCTTGACCAGCCAAACTCTGAGTGTGGAGGGCAATCCAAAGGCTTGTCGGGTCTCCCCAATGACGGTCTCTGCCCCAAAGAAACAGGGGGAGCCCCTCCTGAGGTCCTGCAAGCTGCCAGTCCCGAGAAAGTTGGACGGGATGGTACACCCGGTCCTGAGCCACAAAGCCTTGGCTCCGGGCATGGGGGCAGCTCGCCCTCTGAAGCGCAGCCTGGAGGATCTGGACAAAGGCCTTTTGGAGAAGAAGGTCCGAGCGGTCTCGCCCTTGCGCTTACCAAAGGAAGCCCCTTCCAAAGAGCAGGACGTGGAGGGCAGCAAGTCAGTGCATGGCCCACCCCCAGGCGGGGCGCTGGAGGGCCACAAGTTCCCCCTCTCCAGCCCCATCTTCACAGGCTTGTACCCAGGGACCCTATGCGGCGGCTTGGGCAGCCGCATGCCCGCAGCCAGCTATTCCCACCCCCTGCAGTACTTGAAAAACCAGGCTGCCCTCTCCCCCCTGGTGCAGCCATTCGCTCTCCACTCATTCATGGTGCACAGACAGTTTCTCACCTCCCCAGGCAGCTCTCAGCAGCTTTACCGGCACTTGGCGGCAGCCTCCCCCGTGGGCAGCTCCTACGGGGATCTTTTGCACAACAGCGTTTATCCTTTGGCGGCTCTGAACCCCCAGCCTGCTTTCCCCCCCTCCCAGCTCTCTTCTGTACACCCGAGCACAAAGCTGTAAATGCTTCTGAAAAATGTCATCCCGCAAACGACATTCCTTTAGCCCGCAATCCTGTCTTGCAAACAAGTATATCCATATTTGTGATAGCCAATGAGCAGTTTTGCTCCTCCCTGCTGAGCGCTTCGGGTCTGACTGAGACGCAGCTCCGGCTTAGCGGGGCTTGTGAGGCCAGACTGCCGGCTGCCTCCTCGCCGGTGCGTCTCCTGCTGCACCGAGGGCCACGGAGGGTGAGGGTTTCTGGGCAGCCAAGGCGCAGGTGCGCCTGGGCCCCATCTCAAGAGGAAGGGCCCCCTCGGTTTGCCCCTTCCCCCATCCCCAGGCGGCGGAAGGCAGGAAACACCACCTGGGAAGGTTGCTTTCTTTGGGTACCATTTCAGAGCTCAAATCAATGCAATGTATAGAGAAACTGTGTCAACTTTCATC